>NC_134833.1:31035835-31654831 GCF_004210375.1 Tachypleus tridentatus
ACTCTTTTACCAACAAATAATGGGATTGGCCACACATTATAACACTCCTACAGATGAAAGGGTGAGCATGTTTGGTAGGACGGGGATTTGAAGTCACAACTCACAGATTACAATGAAGCTCCCTAACCACCTGGGCATGCTGTGCCAACAAAATGAATAAACTTTCAGAATAAGTCATGTCAAGAAGTTAAGAGGTGACCCAAATAACTTTTAATAAGTTTGATAAACTATTGATGCTACACTTGCACTAGCTGATTTTTACAGGAAATTTCATTAGAGTTTCAAAACTAGTATACAGTATTCATGTGGAAAACTAACAAGTAAAGTTACCATCAATATAATTGTTGACCTTAGCATAAACTCCTAATAACAAATATCTGAAAATATGTCCATAAAAAAAATCAATATCTCTGCTTCTTACCTACCAAGTTATAAGAAGGTATTACGCATTATTTTCATTTTATATATATATATATAATCCATCTCTTCTGTTCCAAAACAAATCAGTATAATTTTAAGATCATATAAATGGTAAAAAAATATTTAACAAGAACATTCTCAAATCAAACATTGAATTTTTATTTCCCTTTTAACTTCATTTAATTTGTATTTATACCTGTAAAATAATTTATGATTTTACTTCTTTCAGTGGTATACTGTTGATGATGCAGTGGTGGAGGTGCTGATCTAAAAACTCTTTAATGACTATTCTGTCTTTGTTTTTGAGATATCAGATTTCAAAAGAACCGTCCATCTTCGCCCTCATCAATCAACAATAAATTGTATTACGGCACCATTAACGTATGTTAGAGTAAGTTTTTAGTTAGTTTCAGTAACCGTTAGTTTGTTTTAGTTGTCACAATAAACTTACTTGTCTTTAACTGGTGATTCATCCACATCAACACTTTGTTTCACCTTGATATCTGATAACAAAACAAACAACACATTAATTACATTATTGATATTTAAGAACACATTATTTTTGATCACTTACAATGGTGAACAAAGGCAATTCAGCATAGCTAGAATACTTGTTTTGTCATGTAAAACTCTAGTTTGTGCCAAGCCAAGCAGCAGTTTAAAGCTGAGATATTTTATAAATGTAACTAGCACAAAAATGAAACATACTAATGACTAAAAGTTTTAATTGTTTTAGAAACAATAAAATGAACAAAATGAGCTTCTAAACAAAAAAAAAAAAGAGAGACGAACACTATCTTAGTTATCAACTAAATGTCCAGTTTCTTACCATTATTCCCAGGTGGTGGTGAACTTGTACTGTCACTATTATTAAGAATATTTCTCAGGTTTTCACTTTCCACATGCTTCCAGTCACTGCTACTTCCCAGTTTATTATTGATCACAATATCTTTCTCTATAGGTGTTGATGTCAGTTTTTTTTCAAAGATAAGAGTGTTGTTCTCCTTGATTGGAAAGACATTCTCTGTTTCGGTCTTTTGGAATGTTTCCCATGACAGGTCTGGATTATGGCATGGCAAAAATTCCGAGTTAAACGTGTTGAACCGTTGTCTAGTGGAAGCACTCCTTACGAAATCACCAGGGATATCAGAATTGTTTCCATTCTAGCAATGAGTAAAGAAAAGTTAAAATTTGGAATTATTGAAATACATCAACAGCTCGATAATAGGAATTAAATTCAGAAACATAAAAACACCAGATAAAATGATATTAAATACATTTACTGAACCCAACACGATAATAAATAAGAGTTTTATACATATTCAGAAATCATAAGCAAGCATTTCACTTTTTTTTACTAGGGTTGTCATGATATATAACATCTCAATAATTCCTGTACGGCCATTTGCTTTCAACTCGATGCTGTCATCTTTAACAACATTTTGACTAAAACTAACCAAAGAAAAATTATTACACAAACCTTACATTACGAGAAAGAAATATACATGTATTAACATTGTTTAAAATCCAACTTATAAAAAATAAATGAAAGTTGTGTAGTATTTAAACACATCACAGTTGTTACAATGTCCACTGAAAATAGTCTGCACTTGTTAAATCTAACAAAAATCAGCATGCAGTGGAGAAAAGATTAATGCTTTTCAAAAGGCAGATCATCACATTTATACAACTCTAAATGATAATGTATAAAGTAGAAGTCTCTATTCTTGTTAATTCTCTACTTTGGAACTTAATAAAAAATAATAAATATTCAGCAGTATAAAGGGAAATTAGTACATTATGCATTGCAGGAGTACTTGCACAAAAAATCAGTATTTATGATAGTGATATTAAGAAACACAAACAACAAAGACTTTAAGAAAACTAATGAAAAATGTTGAAACAGAACATTATTTTCATGACGGAATATTAAAGTTTACTTGACAGAATTTGGAAGGAAGGATTAAACTTTCTAAATATTCAAAAACTCCACATCTGAAAGGCAACCAATGTCACTGACTTTGGAGGGTAAGGACTTCATAAATCATCAAATATTACCACAAACAAAAAGAACCAATGAAACATGCACAATCATTGGCTCTGAAGAGTAAGGAACATCACAAAGCAGAAAATGTATTACACTAATGAAAGTTACACATTTCACCTATTCATCATACGAGTTTTTTGTGAATCAGATAATTATGCTCAGCAGTTATTTGGGCATAATACTTTATCACTAAAATAAATACTAGAAAATAATCCAAATTCCTTGACAAGCCACTTGTCATTGTTCCAAGCCTTTTCAGTTTAAAAATGTTCTAGTTAACTTTAAATTCTAAGATTTTAAAATTACTTCACAGATAAAATTTGGAAAAACCATTTCCATTACTTATATTAGTGTAGCATGAAGCCATACTATATGTTTTAACCCCTCTAGTTAAAAAAGGGAAAACATTTATTTATGTTGTTCTTTGTTCAGATGCAGAGAGGCACTCAAAAGAATTAATATTTTTACTTTTCTCACAACAAACCTGGGCAACAGTATGACAAATCCTGAGTTAAACTTGTTTAACCATTATTAAGTGTAGGCACAACTGACAAAATCACCAGTGATACCAAAATTGTTTCTAATAACAGTGAGTAAAGGAAAAATCAAAATTTTGAACTGTTCAAAAACACAAGTAACTCAATGTGGTTTCAATCCAGATACATAAAGACACCAGACATAACTACCAATATAATATTGTATTTAATTAGTGAGCTGAGTTATTCGTATCAGCAAATCAGATAATACTTTTGAACAGATCTGCCATCAGTTGACAACGTCTTGTTCCAAGCAATTCTAACAATCACTGTTAGAGAATAGACTTCATGCAGACTTTATACAATATTTAGTTGTTTTTAGCGTCAATTCTTAATGCTTTTTTCAGTTGTTTGTCTTTAGAGTTTTTTAGTTATTCTGTTGTTTTGAGTTAACTGTGTACATATTGCCCCTTTTGTATGATGTCCAAATAGGATTTTACACACAATATTTTTAATACTGTTTAGGGTTAACGTGGTTTACTTTTCATTTAACCTTTTAACTTTCACTTAGTTTCACTTGGAAATCTACCCACACTAATATAAGCTTCATTACACAACATTAGTTCTGGTCAGTCACATACACAGAATCAATTATTTCATATACTTCTATTTATTATACCATATTGTAAACTGTGAAAGTTCTATTATGTATCTACTACTTATGTAAACTCGTGTCTCATTCTTCTTACATGTGTTGCAACTCAAGGAAAAACGCATCTGAAAGCATGAGATTTCAGAACCTCCTGTTCTTAACAGACCTACTTCCTCTGCTAGTTATCTAAGTGATGGCAAATTAGCAGTTCTATAATTCATATTAATCATACTTCTGCAGAAGCAAATTAAGGAGTTTTAATCTCTTCTAGATAAAAACATAAAAGGCATATAATCCTTGTTGGCAGTTTTTTCTAAACAACAGATAAAGTGAGAAATAAATAAATCTCTAACTGATACAAATCTTCAAAGTGCTGCTGAACAAAGTTACCAATTTTCAGTGTTGTAAAGAAAGCTATAGTCATTACTGATATGAAAATATAATATACAGTAAGAGCAGATGATAGCTGATGAAATACCTGCTTTGAAACATTTGTTATTGTCGCTTTACCACCAGGAATGGTTGCAAACCTCTTGTTTCTACCCCTTATGGTATTAGATGGAAATCGTGACAAAACATCAAACCACCTGCGAAAGAGTATAATCTTTTTAAAACCTTTATTCATCACCAGGTTATAAAACTTAAGTGTTTGTTGCTTGCCAACATTAAAAACTAGGTAAACATAGACTATTTATCAATATACTTCCAAACAAGCTAAGAGTAACACTCTGTTTCATACTGTAAACATGTATGAAATAATCTATTATATTTCCAAGTCAGGTACCTTTAATAATTCAATATCATTTCAAATATATAGGAAAAAAATGATTATAATTTTAAATATGTGCATGTGTGTAAATATAAATTGTTATCACTCTAAATGAATATTTCCTGTCACTCTATCATGATATCATGATATCAACCCTTGAGCATTCCAGATTTATCAACTAAGTACAGTGTTTGTTAACTACATTCCTGCAATTATGAGATACAAAAACTCATTTTATCTGTAATAAAAAACAAAATCTGCAGTAATTATAAAAACGCCCTCACTGAGGTCATGGTATTAATTAGCCTGTAGGTCTAAATCATTGCTAACAAGTCCCTCCCAAGGAGATAATTTATGAGTGCTAATTCTAAGAGGGGTGACTTAAATTTCTAGTTTAATATTTTATAAAAAATGATGATGAGTAACTAATTAAACAATTTTAATTTAAAAAAAAACAGGAATTTTTCCACTTGAAACTTTAAATATGTTTAATGGTATTAGTTAAAGATGTTTTTAACCAAACAGTAAACTTGTTCTTTTAAAATATGTTTCTTTTAGAAGTGTTCCCTATTTAAACAAGTCATTGCATTTGTTTGTAACACCTTACTCTGTATATTTAAATCTTTAATCCTAAAAATGAACATTTATAAAATAAAATAAATGATACAAGATCAATCATGTGAATTTTTTACTCTCTCATGAGCATCAATCATCCCCTTTGAGACCACACTTAGATCACATTAAAGATGAAAGAAATCATGTGTTTTCAGACAAGAATAATCCATCAAACACTTTACTGTTAAAACTCTTGATTTTAACAACAAATACTAGATTTTTCCATCCACCAGTTAATTCAATTCACACTCTTAAATCACGGACAATAAAGAAAAAAAAAGCAAATGAAATTTACTATCAAGAATAATAAATCCTACTAATCAGTTTTCATAACAAAGATTAGAAGTATCCTGATTTTACAAAATAACAGCCTGATATCAAGCAATATTATTTCAGTAGTCTTCAATACAGTCCAAATTTTCTAATACATGATTTCAGATCAGTTCTTAAGTATAAAAAGAAACATTATGCTATATTGAATATTTTAAACACTTTAAATGAATTGAGAATATGAAAAATAAAACAAATTTCAAAGTTTAACATATTCTAGCGATACTTCAACTGATCACAAGTTAAGCTGAAAAAAAAATCAATAAAAATGTTAAACTATTTGACCTACAGAATCTAAGGCTTAATAAATAATGAATTTGACCTACAGAATCCAAGGCTTAATAAATAATGAATTCAGTTAAGTAAAACTTTTGTTGTGATGCATTAGTTGCTAAAAGGGCAACTAAAATCCTATAAAAGTATTTTATTTAATAAGAAAAAAACTGTCCTGACAAAATGATAAAGAAACTCATAACTTAGGTCATTTCATTCTTCTAGTTACTGATATATGACAACAACCATTTTGTCAGCAAATTTAATTTTAAAATTTTAAATAAAAAAAGTCACAAACTTTTTTGCTGAAATGCTTAGTGTTGATAGTGGTTGTTTGTAGTATTAACCAATAATTTGCATTTATTTTGTCTTCAAATATGAAAAAAAACAAGATGCTAAGATCATGATGTAATATTTTAAGAATGTTTTGAAAAATAGTTCAAGTTGTCTTTACAATCAGATAATGAATGCATGAAGAAATAAAGTGAATCAGAATAGCATAAGAGATAAAAATATTTCTGAAATTCAATCTCACCAATTTCTTTCTTCTTTACTTGTTCCTTTGATGAAGTGAACCTTGTCTGGAGCTGTGATAGCAATAGAAAACTGGTTTCCTGTCACATTCTCACCATCTGAGACTTCTAGCACTTTGTTCATGTCTATCACAGCCTGGGGTACAGTGTCAGGCTAGGAAATAAACAAACTAGTTAGATGACCTGAGTGATTTATGTTTTCTTACCTGACATCCCAGGTTCTCTGGAATCTTTCATTATCCCATCATTAGAGATTATTTCAGCTTTTAAATGTTTTTTGCATACACAACTTTTTAAGACCAAGTAAATCTGTCTCTTTGAAAAGATATATCAATTTCATTATTATAGTATGTAAAATTCTGCTAGGTGATTGAGAACTTCATATTTCGTATGACAAGTAATATTTTCTAATCATATTCAAACATGTAATGTCTTTTCCATTTTCTGCACACAAATATCCTTTTCTATTATTTTATACATAAAATATTTAAATCATTATATCATAAAGAGTCAAGATTTGTGTTTCAATAATTTATGAATAATATGTTTCATAGATATCACACTCATATAAAAAAGGTCACAGGGGCAAAAACCTAACTCACAATCAGTGGTCCCAAACTTGGATTCTCAAAACTTACACTCACTAAAAGGATGTACATGGAATCTCTTTCTAGTTTAAAACAACTACACATCAAAGCAGCATGAGGCATGCCATCCTAAACCTTTACTTTTATAACCCATTCTATTTCAGACATAATAAATCTACATCTCTATACTCCATAATAATGAAAACAGTGTTAGTAGATACTTGAACAAGAACAATAAGTTTGTCTTAATACACTACACAAATTAAAATAATACATTTCATACAATATATCACGGTTGAAAATATAAAATATCAAAAACTTAGAAAATACATAAATATTGAAGAAATATTTTTAAAATATTATAAACAATGTATCGATGAAAGCAAGATTTTTAAAACAAAGACTTGAAATTTCCAATCTGTTTTTTTTAAACAATGAATTAATGTGAAGAAAGAAAAAACAACTTAAACTCAATACAAGTAAACAAGTTACATTTTTCAAATGAATAATATAACTTAAACATATCCTTAGACAATGCACACACAAAACAAATTATAATCTAAGGGCATAAAATGATTACTTAACCTAACAATATCATTTAGATACTAAATTAATTGAAATTTGTGATAACAGATATAATCAACTTACATGCTCATCAACTGAGTAAGTAAGTTCTCCATCATCATAGAGTACAAACCAGCGTCTCTGCCATCTCTACAGTAAAAAAATACTTTGTAGTTGCATGTATTTTACGTCACACAACGTTATTATTGATTAAGTCGCTGCATTAAAAATATACCTTTGGATCTAATAAATCTTCATTAAAACACAAATATGCATAATTACACTTTGTACATTTCATGTTAGTGAAGTCCAACTAGAAAGCATTATTACATTTCATCAACTTCAATGCATACAGATCTTTCACACTAATAAGTCTCATCTATTTATATCTGCATCTATTAATAACTGTATCAAAATAAAGTATTCAAACACTGAATGCATGTTAATTTTGGCTCATTGTTTATTATTTATATAGAGATATTGTAATCCAAAGGAGAAATATTTTTCAAGTAATTCACCAAAGATTGATGCAACGTATTTCATACAGATGCCGTAATCTACATAAAAACACTTATTAATGATACATATAGGACTGAAGTAAGTTATTTGGTATAAATGTTGTAACCTAGAATTGGTTTAACATATGGCAACAAATTCTCAATATATTAACAGTATATGGAGGATCAACATAACTATGTTTATCATTTAATTTACAGTTTGTTTAAATATTTTAGCTTTTTTTACAAAATTTAACAGTCAGTAAATTCAAATAAAAGTCTGACAAAAAATTCTAAAAACTTAAAGCATGAACAAATTCAGGATTCAGTTAAACCTAAAAAAAACATCAATACATTTAAGTTTTATTTTTTATTCATTTGTTTTAGCTTGTTTCACAGAACCTGGCAGTTGATGAATTCATGTAACAGTCTGGAAAAAATTTCTGAAACAATGAAGATATGGACAACATGGCGAGGCAGTTCAACCTACTCTAAGGTATTTAGTTATATTATCAGTATTAATTAGATAAAACAGGAAAGCATAAGAAACAGGTCACTACAAGAAAACTCTTTCTCATCAATAAGGGTGTGGTTAAAGAATTTCTTTAATTTGGAATGACTCATCCATATAATTGGTTGTTGGTTTGTTTTTTTTTGTGATACTTGTTCAGAATCTCAATGAGATAAAGTTGAAGTCTGTTTAATTTGGAATTTCTTAGTACAACCACTTAGTTTAACAGTTTCAACATAAAAAAGAATTTGTTATTGTTTCATCCAACCAGAATTTAACACTAGATTTATGAATCTATTGTTATTTAGCTTTAATTATTTTCAAGAAAACATAAAAAAAATATTTTTTTAAAAACAACTATTAAATTATATAAATAATATATACACATACATATGTACTTACAGGAGATCCCAACAATATTAATTAATATTACTTCACAGTACAATGTAACTCCAGTGAATAAGTGTGCGTTTTTCTTATAGCAAAGCCACATCGGGCTATCTGCTAAGCCCACCGAGGGGAATTGAACCCCTGATTTTTAGCATTGTAAATCCGTAGACGTACTGCTGTACTAACGGAGGACAAATAAGAATGTAATAAGCTGACTTAAAAACACTTCCACAGACCTGACCGGTTTTGTTCAACAAATTTAAAGAAACAACATAAATCATATAACTAATTCCAAAAGATAGACGCACAGGTTAAAAATTATTACACTCAAAAGTGATTCTTCAAAGCAGCTTGTTTCTAAAAATCTTGCATAATTAGCATTGTTTTAATAATTGTTTTTTGACAGCTCATCTCCTTTAACATTCTGTCTAGACTTGTGGTGCCATCTTTTAGTAGTCTTAGACAAATATAAGATACTTTTAGCATGGATAATAGGTGTATCAGGTTATTAACTAACTCCCGTCACAACCATGTAGGCTATCTATCTTACGTACATATTTTTTATATATATACAAATAAATAAATAAAACAAACCAGTCGCTCTTATAGCTTCCAACAAGATTACTGCAATAAATTATTTGTTTACTGATTCGAACTGAGTCAAGAAGTCTGATTATCTATTGAAAACATGTTAACTTGGGAAGGCGGATTGTTTTATTCTTGATATATACATATATTAATTCTGTAGACGTTCTACAACTGAATGCTACTGCAGGTTGGAAGATAAAACATTAATCATTAAAGATAAATAATGAGCAGATTTTTGAGAACGTACATTAACAAAGAGATAAAGTAAAATGCAAATATAAATATTAATCGATATCATAGATGTTATTTAACATGATTTGATGACTTTAGTTATTAAGTGTTTTATTCTTTCTTAGCAGCGGTCTTTAAAATGAAACAGTACTCCAAACCATGTGGATTGAAAATTACTGGTTTTCATTGGTAGCAAGACTGTACAGCTAATGGTTTTTTAGGCGAAAAATCGCATATCATAATGTCACTAAGTAGAAAGTTTGATATAGTTTCTAAATGGGAGGTCAAATATCACAATAACGGGCAATGACTGGAAAGACTTGTAGAATCGAGCAGATGGTTCATACTAATAATAAACAATGACCCAAGTTTGAACAAGACTTAAATAGTTCTTAAAAATCGAACTCTACTTAAAACAAGTACATTGTGATCACTGTTATGTAAATGGTTGACAAATGTTTAAGAGCTGAAAAGTTCTTACCATATTTAATAACTTCACCAGTTTTTCCTATAATAAAGTGCAAACTTATTAGCGTTAGTAACATATTTGTTTCTAGCCAATCATATGACAAATTTAATACAACTTTCTCGATGAAAGATAAAGATAATTGAATTCTTTATTATACTAATATTTTCAACACAAGGTACCTCTTTGATAGAATTTATTTATTCTCTTAAAACAAGATAATTTTAACAGCACAAAAATAAAAATTTACACTAGCAACTGGTTCTGTACGAAATTAAATCATATTTTGTAAAAAATCAACTAACAATTTCAACAAATCTGATGTCTTTACATTCTTGAGTTTCAACTACGTTATTATCTTGACTCTGGCGATAGAGAATTGGACGTAATTTCTGAGCGCAGGATTTTTTTTTTCTTTCAGAAATCCATTTTAACTGTTTTTACTCTGCACCTAATTATAAGCAAGTCTAATGATTCTTTCAGTTGCAAAAGACAAAAATTAAAGTATTTCCATAAAATGCTACAATGTTCGTTACTAATGTTCAAAGCAAACTTGCAAGAAACACAAGGTCATGTTTAATAGCGCAACTCTTTTGAAATGCGTCACATTTAAGTTAACCAAATATGGAAATAGTCAAATCAATTTCGTGTTATCAGCTGAGATATCAGTGGGGAGATTGACCTATTCTTTACGTGCGCCATTTGACAATTTGATAACCCAACGTTACTGTGATTACACAAAACATTGAAAAACTAGCTTCGGTAAAGACAATCAAAAACTGGATGTGTTTCTCCACACTGAGGTTTTGCACGTGACGTCACGAGCTGGCAAATACCGGAGTCTTGGCCATTGTAGACGTCAAGCTACCACCTGTTTACGCTAGGCTTAGCAGGGGAGCTTTATTTGACTCATTTCTTTAGCTTCATCAGGTGTTGTCATGGTAACTGCTTGTTGTAGCAACAGACAGGGACAAAAGTCCGGTCTTGCTTTTTATCGTTTCCCAAGAGATAAAAATCAACAGAACTGATGGATTTCTACTGTTGATCGGAAGGAATGGGAACCACAAGACAATAGACGAACATTTTATAGCAGATATGAACGGTGATTTTTCAACAACGTATAAACAACTATAAATATCATGCAAGAAAAATTAAGTCGTGAGGTGAATTCTGGTAGCAATGCGGCTGCGCCTCTCACGACGTCGGTAAATAATACATTTGGCAAAACGTAAAGTCGCTTTGTCAGCTTGCTTAACATCTTCGGATAAAGTCTCGACTTGTAATCTGAGGGTCGCAGGTTCGAATCCCCTCTCGTCACACCAAACATACTAGCCTTTTGAACCGTGGAGGTGTTTAAAGTGTTAATCAATCCCACTATTCGTTGGTAAAAGAGTAGCCCAAAAGTTGGGTGATGACTAGCTGCCTTCCCTCTAGTCTTACACTGCTAAATTAGGGACGGCTATCGCAGATAGCACTTGTGTAGCTTTGCGTAAAATTCAAAGCTACAGTGACCGGAAGAAGCCTCAGTATAGAAGTCAAAAAGCCGCCTTCTTTTCATTCAACAGGTAGTTCTAGTCCATTAAAGTTCTCAAACCAGTTCGTCTGCTCTGCGTGAAGTCCCACTGAAACAACAAGACTTCAGTAAAGTTACAATGCAAGTTTTAAGTTTTTTAATTGTAGATATTAACTTAATAAAATATACTTTAAGGCTGAGTCTACAATGTGTTTATGGAACAGAAACTTTCAAACTCTTATGATATCTTCTTCAATACATCCAGAATGTGGACGTTAATAAATTAAACTATGTAGAAAACTTTCAGTATAATTAATTATGTCTTAAAGTATAATATTGAAAACGCGCCATCTTATAATTAGTATATGCTTATTAGTTACATGTAACGTTCAAATTCAAGTTGTATCTCGCTTAACAAGAAGCTTCTAAGCTTAAAAGCTAGGATTCAATAAATACATTTTGGAGTTAACACAAAAATTAATTTTGCAAAGTCTTTACGAGTCAGAAAAAACTATCGATTCGAGTACTGACAATATCGCGAGTGTCTCGCGCGAGTCTCATGCTCTCTTCGCTCGTGAAAGGAATCGTTCGTTACAGGTTGTGGAACAGCAGCTGACAAGAAACTTCGTATGCTATTGGTTAGATCGTCTAGAAGGCAATTTGTTTTTAATTATCATTTTCTTTTAATCTATTTTTATTTACTTACTTGATTATCCTTTTCATACACTAAACTTATGATTTTTTAAACTTTTCTTTTTATTGTGTGACAGAAATTGTAATTTCCCAAATTTTCATTGATTGTACACAAATTTTCTTCTTCGAATTATAGTAAGTAATAATAATAAATTACATTATTTCACCACAAACTGAAGGTGTAATATCTGTCATATTTTATGTAGTCAAAAGGGTACCTAAAGGATAAAAAGGTACCTAAAGGATATAAAGAAACTGTTTCCCTCGCATTCCCATGAGGAAATATATTTGAAACTTCCACAGCATCTAGGCCTAACAATTTACAGTGCTAACCAACTCTAGATTCAGGAACAGAATACAAGTAAACTTTGTGACTTTGTGATAACAGTGGGTCGTCTTTCCCGAGATGCCAATATGAGACGTGGGGCTGTCCAACCGAAACTGGACTCTTATCCCAGTATCAGTTTCAACACCAAAAAGATATGTTTTTAACTTCAGAAGTTTAATTCACATCTTTGGTTGCACTTGGAACAAAGACAAAATCTATCATCACGCTGAATGTATGGAAACTTGGACTAATTTCAACAAAACTAACATTGGAGATAGAGTGCTCAATATGAAATATAGTTAGGAGCCAAGAAAAGGTAATGGAGGTGCGATATCTGTTATGTTACAAGTACTTTGACCCGTCTAAAGGCTCTTCGAGTTCACACTGAAGCCGAATCTTCATCGAGTAGAGGACTTGTACTGGGGTTGTCGAGCTTACTGTTCGCTCAAATCCAGATATGGACTAACGTCCATAAGAAGTAAAAATAAGTACTCTGGTTACATCTCTCCATTTCAAAATGCCAGTATTGAAATTGATCATGAAACCATTGTGATATTTAAAATACCAAGCAATTTTTCATCTACCTAAACACAACATCTGACTGCAGTAAACAAGATTAGCATTATTCTGTTGTTATATGCATTTCAGTAAACAAAGAGAAATAATTAAACTATTTGAATGTTCTCTCATACAAAGGCAGCGGGAACGTTCAGTAAACCCCAGAATCGTTTTGAAAAGAATGGTCTTTCGTTTGACTATCGTGTAGCCAAGGATTGAATAGTTGTTGTGACCGACGATTACATCGGACTACAGACAGTGAGAAAAATCTGGCGTCAAAGATATATTATGTGCAGTGTTTTGCACACCGTTTAATTTTAGTGGTTGAGGCCATATGTGCATAAAACAAAACAATAACGTAGCACAAAGCGAGTGTTTTTTTTTTTTTTTCAAGGGCATTCACAAGCAACTAAAACCTAAAAGTTCTGGTACGCTAGTCATCATGCACGAGTTGAGAAAGTACTATACCTCTCAGCAAAATTAATTTTGTGAAGTCTACATTAGAATCTAGTGTTCATGGTGGAAAATTTGTGAAGTTGCTGGTGAAGCTTCACCACTCTTGAAAACTTCAAGACTGGTCACTGTGGGTGAACTTTTGAAATGATGTTAAATTACTTCCAAATACCTGTGGATGTGAACAACGCAACATGAAGTTCGAGTGTCGGTTTTAAGACCTGAAAGCATGCAGAATGAGAGAAACTTTGGCCTGTATCTTTTTACTCGCTGAAATAACAGTAAAACAGTCCTGGTGTTACTTATTTACTCAGAACCACGTTTCAAGAAAGTTTCCTACAAGTTGGATCCACATTTTGAAACAAGGTATAGTAATTAGCACAGATTGTTACGAAATCATATTATTTTATGATTGTCGAATTTAACGCTTAATGCTCTGAGAATTAGTTTCTGAAAACGTGTTATCCCTATTGGTTTTTCAGATTGTGTAGTGTCTTCAAGTGTAGAGAAAATTCCTTTGTTGTAAACCTTAGCTGGCGACATAAACTGTTTTTTGAATATCAGTGTTTACTTTATCAATAGCAAAAGTCATTCAGCCTCTCACCTTGAAAAAAATTAATCAGATCTACCTGTATGTAGTAAAACATGTCCAAACTTGGTTTCTCTTCACTGTTTGGCTCCAGCTCCTAAACATCATTGTACGACAGTATCTCATGGACTTGAAGGTGCTGTCAGTGAGTCAGTAGTAAATGTTATTTATTTGTCACTTGTACAGTGTTTTTATCCAGATTATCGTGTGCACGTGCAATACGTGTGGGCGCTTTTCTTATAAAACAGCCATATCGAGCTATCTGCTGTGTCCACTAAGGGGAATCGAGACCCAATTTAGGGTTGTAAATCTGTGGACGTGCAGTATATGCCGCTACTCTACCTACGTATTGTATTACAGGTACTACGTATATTGTACAAGGAACTATACATACATGTACACAGAATGATATTTTTGACTACACTATGGCGCCTATTATTTTTGTATGAACTATCACTTTATAGAAAAACGTGTAACTGCTAAATATGTGTAATTGTACAGGGTGTTCGGAAAGTCACTGTGCGGTGTTGAAAGCAGCGATAACAGCATTCATTCAGCCTATTTCAAGCCAGCAACTGATAGCGGTGTTTAGAAACAAAATAAGAAGGATCCCAGTCTGTTTTGATGACAACAGGGGTCACTTTCAACATTGTTTATAATTGTCATTCATATTTCCCTCCTGTATTCTATATTGAAACATGCCTGTTAATAAATATATAAGTGTACAGTGACTTTCCGAACACCCTGTATATAATTTAGGAAACGCGTGTATTGATTGAAAAACTGCTGCAGATTTACTCTTCCCCAATAATTTCATTGGACATCTTTATCTCAATACGATCGAAAATTACAAAACAAACAATCTGATCAACATAAAGTTACATTGACAGACTTTCTTAGCACTGTTTATACTCTGTATAAAATTACAAAACGAAACAAACGACACATTATCCGATTTATTTGATACCATTATGTCTTGTGTCGGTTTAGTAACCGATTCAACATGCATAACAGTGGAATATTACTACTTTTTGTTTTGTATTTTTCATGTCTCAGGTCGACTTATCAAATGATTAAATAAAATAATTCAATAAGAACTTCACAAACAGCTGTCTTCGCTGAAATTAAAAGAAAACGTTTTGCACTAATTACGATTTTAATTATTCAACATCAGATTGTATTTTAAATTTGGTATATCGGTTACTTTTTTTCAAGAATGCGTGTGTGTGTTTTCTTAGAGCAAAGCCACATCGGGTTATCTGCTGAGTCCACCAAGGGGAATCGAACCCCTGATTTTAGCGTTGTAAATCCTTACACTTACCGCTGTACCAGGGGAAGGGGTTCAAGAATGCAAAAAACTTTTTTTTCAGTTATTTCGGTATTACTAAGAGCGACTACACAGAGAAATTGAACAGTCACTGTTAACTATCTTTAAAATGACTTGACCCACCTTTGTGAAAAATTAGTTTACATTTATGTAACATGTTAAAGCGTGGAAAATGTAATTCGTTTCATTAAACTGGAATGTCACCCCATGAATAATAATATTCCAGATTTTGTGCAGGTGGTTGGGGCGCTCGACTCGTAATCTGAGGGTTGCTGGTTTGAATCCCTGTCACATCATAGGTGCTCGCCCCTTCAGCCGTGGGGGCGTTATAATGTGTCAGTCAACCCAACAGAGCAGCCCAAAAGTTGGCAGTGGATAGTGACGAGTAGCTGCCTTTCTTCTAGTCTTACACTGCTAAATTAGGGAAGGCTAGCGCAGATAGCCTTCGGGTAGCTTTGCGCGAAACACAAAACAAAGAAACAAAAATTTGGTGCAGAGAAACTTACTAGTCTTTCTGGTCCCGAATGTAAATCTTCATACACAAATCCCCGAATGCAGTCCTATCTTAAAACATGTAAATATTGTACCAGTCCTAAAAAATGAGGCAAGCGTTAAAAAGATACTTTCCATAATTGTGAAAAGTAATTCAAGAACCTGGTACCTGCATATATATCCTCCTCACCTCGAAATTGAAAGCAATGCTAAAGGCTTAGACTGTCACTACCAGGACTACACAAATCCTGCTGTTCTTTATAACTTGACAGACAACTGTGTAACTTGCGCGAAGATAAAAAACAACAACAAAACACACGAACCACCCAATTCAAATAGTCACTTGTTTATATCTCTCTCTGAAAAGGTGATATTTCATAAAGCACGCACATCAAGTAAACTCTTACGTCATTTTGCTCTATTGAAAGAAAAATGGTTAGTTAAATATTTAACAGCATATAAAAATAGCCATGATTTTGGAACAAATGTTACACATACGTTAAGAACAACTCTGTTCAAGTACTGACATCTATGGTTGTCCAAACTTTTTTTTACATTTTGTATGGTAATCTGTTCTTGATCAAGTTTCGAAATGTTATAGTAATCCAGTCCGTCAGAAAACCAACCATGATTTACGTTTATTAAATCAAATATTATGGTCACTATAAATTAGCTACTGTCCAGAAATGAAATGAGAAATTAATATTTAAACAGTCATTGACCTCACAAACTATGACCTGGCCTGTTTTTTCACATCTGCGAAAATGACGATGATTATCTGTATTGTCTCTCTATACAAAATGGGCAAAAGGAAAAAGTCGGAAGTTAAAGTCAGCTACCACGAATTTGTAGGAAACCAGGTCCTGCATGTGTGTATATTTACCGGTTTTTATCCAGGTCATTTGAGAAATTTGTTTCTCCCTTTTTATGGAATGCTGGGAAATAGAACAACTAATTCATGTAGCTGGACTTTCTCTCTCAAGAATAGCAGTCAATCGATTTAGCCAGAGGAAATGTCCTGTGCGTGTTGCACGAGACTATTGGGTCACAAGTAAAAACAAATGTGAACACGTGATTTTCACTGTATACAAGCCAATAATCTCTACAAAAATGCACTCATTAGCGACGTAATCTAATCAGTACTGAACCCAGTGTACCTAATCTCACTATAATGTACATAGCGTGTATTTATCTATGTATGTGAAAGAAATAATAAATGCATTGTGCCACCATCTATTGAACGGGACAATACAAAAATCCATAAAAAAATTCGCACTTAGGGTATTGAAGATTGATACAATTAGAAAGATAACTGTGGTATGTGGAACAACCACCTCTTTATAATTGTACATACTTTTAAAGTACTCTTCTCACAAGAAGAATGTAATTTTCACAAGGACTGTACGTGAGGGTTCAATAACATCTTTAATTCTGTAATTTGCAAATATAATACTAAACAAGTGCAGTCCTTAAAATGAGTGTGTTTTCCTTATAGCAAAGCCACATCGGACTATCTGCTGAGTCTACCGAGGGAAATCGAACCCCTGATTTTAGCATTGTAAATCCGTAGACTTACTGCTGTACCAGCGGGAGACCCTTAAAAATAAACCACTTTTAACGTATAAAAACGTTACAGTTTATATCAGCACAGTCCACCCACTTTTACCGTGCAGTATTTGCCACAAAAGCTCTTTTGTTAGAAAATGTCCACTTTTATATATATATATTTTTTGAATGAGGTATAAAAACACGATTAGTAATCACTTGCAAAACACGATTAGTAATCACTGCAATTAAGAACTAGAATTTATAAAATTAATCCTAACACAAGTTATATTTATACAAGTCTGCTTAACAATCTATAAAGCAGACAAACACAATGATAACACAACGTGCATGTGTCACTCGTTGTAATCACTTGCACACACACGGCCGCCCTTAGGGCGGCGTTTCTGCTGTAATTAAGAACTAGAATTTATAAAATTAATCCTAACACAAGTTATATTTATACAAGTCTGGTTAACAATCTATAAAGCAGACAAACACAATGATACCACAACGTGCATGTGTCACTCGTTGTAAGAAGCGTGGTTTATATCTATACAATCAATACAAGCTTAGTGTTCGTTCTGTAGTTATCTGTAAGTCTAGTCAAGACTAAAGAAATGGTTGATCTAAATTAATGCTATACTGACAGTATAACTCTTTGATTACGGCACATAATTAAATAAACTAAGCTATTTATGGCTCTAACGTTGATTTTGCGAGAAACTCAGAATAAAACAAGATTCTATTTAGGATAAAAAAGGCTGCCATCTTAGCCAATCAGACTATAGGTTTCGTCTTATCGCCATGTTTACCATCAGCGCAGGGCAAGAACCTTGCAGCTATAATTAGAAGTGCGCCCTAACATTAATAAAAAAACACCCACATTTAAATGTAATTACCACGAAACGGTCGGTCATCACCACAAACACTCCAGATAATTACAAACATGTTCATCACGGACTGAAGAGACTGTACAACAAACTGGGTAGGAAGGTCGGCAGTTGGTTGTTTAAAAAATAAAAACAAGTAATGAAACGATTATTTAAACCAATGATACCCGTGGTCTTTAAGTAAAACCTAACTAAAAGAGAGATCGAGTAGCAGCTGGGTTTTGTGAGTGTCAGTCACGAAGTGTGGTTTGAAAAAGATCCACTCTCTGAATAGGTTATATGACAAAGTGTTTAGTGCTAAGATACACGGTTGAAGTCCCAATTGCTCCACAAAAACAAACAAACATATATTTACAAGATAAAGTACTATTCAGAACATTTATCTTTCATTGATTTGGAAACGTTCGATCAGCATCTGCTGCATTAACATTGTTTCAGCAGTTCATGCCATGAGCTGTCGAAGGAAGAAAAGTCAAGGTACGAACTCAATCCGCCTATAAAATATAATGATTTAAAAACACATATTCGGATTGAAATGGAGTTATTGTCTGCAAGGGTTGGAAGTGCAACTGAAATAAACTAGAACAGATCCGTTTATTCGTTGAAGTTGACGCAAAATCACACGCGGACTATTTACCACTCAATAGTATGGCCATCTGGCGGTCGTCTTAACTAATGCTGTTAGCTCTCTATAAAGCGTTCATAATTTCTGAACAAACTATTTTGGATTTTATAGTAAATTTGAGGATATTAGAAGCTCAGCAACTCATGGAAACAATATGATCGCCATATATTTATCCTAAATAACCGTCTTTCTTCCTTATGGTCTTAATTTTGTTGTTTTTTTTATTTTCACGCAAAGCTACACGAGGGCTATCTGTGCTAACCATCTCTAATTGAGCAGTGTAAGACTAGAGGTAAGGCAGTTAGTCATCACTAACCACCGCCAACTCTTGGGCTACTCTATTACCAACGAATAGTGGGATTTACCGTCACAGTATATCGCCCCCACGACTGATAAGGAGAGCATTTTGGTGTGACGGTGATTCGAACCCACAATCCTCAGATTACGAGTTGAGCGCCCTAACCACCTGGCCATGACAGGGATCTTCCGTATGGACCTCTATCTGACACGTTTCACGCCCAGTATTTCACACATATTTTAGTAAGCCAAGGATATACAGAATGGTTCATTTACAATTTTAGCAAACAAACAAATAAAAACGTGGAAAATAACAACATCTCTTTCATAGGATTATTCACTGACCCTAACAACTACATACCATCTATATTTAATGAAAATTTAGTGAAAGTACTTGTGTATCGATATTAGAGTATTATTAATGACAGAAATGTGTTGAATCAAGAGCTGTTTAGTTTTAAATAATAATTCTTATCTGTCCAACCTGACCGATAAAATAATAAATATCCAGATGGGCAGACAAGACCACCCTCCAACAAGGATTTACATCGTAACACCCTAAAATTTTAGTCGTCTAATGCCTATGTCGTTCATTATAAAAATGTAACTATCAATAAATCAAACAAGCTGCCTTTTCAGACTCCAATACAGACTAAAAACGTCTTTCCGTTAAAAGACCAAATTAATTATATGCATAACTTCATGGTGGTTCGTGTAGCAGTGAGAGTGCTGGAGTTTCAAAGGATAATGGGTATAATTTACAGTAAGGAGACTAAAAAATAATTAATGAAAGGACACTTGAACTTCTTGTTTGTAAACAAAACATACTGGAAAATAACGATGACCTACCAAACCTAAGATATATAATAAACCCCAGAATTTAATGTCATATTCAAAATCCAATATAGCTCCCAGGTGGCGAAATACAGAAACGGCTTTAGCAATCTATGTATTCACATGTTTTAAGCACTTATATTCAACCTTGGATTAGTTCTTCTTGTTCAGATGTGGTTATTTCTGGCTGAACTCGAAAAGCAATATGGCTGCCAGACGGCCATCTTGGAAAAATGATTTTACTGATGTAACATGAGGTGTAGATATATGATCAGGGCAGTGAAATTCTTATAATTAATTGAGAAAGGCGTTCCCTTATACATTGATAGATGGACGGACATCTGATATCACCACGTCTCTCTACTAACTTCCAACAGAGATACTGATTATCAGTAAGAAATTATACTTTTAAATTTTCTCTTGGTTTGGTTTTAAATTTCGCGCAAAGCTACTCGAGAGCTATCTACGCTAGCCGTCCCTAATTTAGCAGTGTAAGACTAGAGGGAAGGCAGCTAGTCATCACCACCCACCGCTAACTCATGGACTACTCTTTTACCAACGAATAGTGGTATTGACCGTTACATTATAACGTCTCCACGGCTAAAAGGACGAACATGTTTGGTGTGACGGGAATTTGAACCCGTGACTCTCAGATTACGAGTCGAGTGCCAAAACCACCTGGTCAAGCTGGGCCTCCGCTATAAATAGTGCCTATAAACTACATTACCCCACACACGCCAATATAACCAGTAAAATGTTAAAGTTCAACAAACTAGTGGCTTGAAATGTCCAACAACCTGAAGTGACGCCAGTAATATAGGGATATCATGGTGTGTGTACATCGACTGAAAATATGTGATGTATGAAGTATATGAACTGTCACTTAAAGACCTACCTGTAATATATACAAAAATACAGTAGTAATTTTACGTCTAATGAACTTGGCTGGTTTGTTTTAAATATTAGTTGTTTTTTGTGAGAAACACACAATGCAAGATGTTTTCCTTCTGAAAACATCTAGTACACTATAGCTTCACGATTAAGTTTCCCTTTTTTTTTTTAATTTCGTGCAAAGCTACACGAGGGCTATCTGCGCTAGCCGTTCCTAATTAGCAGTGTAAGCGGCTATTCATCATCGCCAACTCTTGGGCTGCTCGAATAGTAGGATTGACCTAACATTATAACGCCCCCACGGCTGAAAGGGCAAACATGTTTGGTGTAATGGAGACTCAAACCTGCGACTCTCAGATTACGAGCTGACCGCCCTAACCACCCAGCCATGCAGAGGCCAAGGGATACGAAGAGTCAGTAACATAAGTAAGAAAAACAGAATCGCCACAACTGAGGTAATACGGTAAGCCTGGGGTCCTTCGCGTAAAAATATTTCTAGAGAACTGAAACTTTCAATATTGATTAAAATAGACAGTAAAGTATTCCATATGAACATATATTTACGTTTTCTTCGTAGCTGTAAACATAATAAATGTATAACAGGGACGTCTCCAATTTTTAGTGGGAGGGTCAACTTTAGCAGTGGTACGGGTGTATCAACCCCAGTGGGGGTTCCTGAAGACGAAGTTCCTCTAAAGCAACTACATTAAGTTTATTGATAGATGAAATACAAACAATTTATACATTATTTCTTTGACCTCGTATTTTTATTTTTGGAAATTGAAGTTCAAAATAAAATAAGGCTTGAGATACAATTTTGTAGGTTTCTTCTTTCGTCATATGACACATTGAACAATATTGCTTATAAACCTCACTACACTGTTTATAAACCTCACTACACTGTATGTCATATTGCTGAAAAGATGCGATATGTACTGATTAATTCAAATGATATTATTAGATTTTAATTTTTACTTAAACGAAAACTATTCCATAATTCAAATGATATTAGATTTTAATTTTTACTTAAACGAAAACTATTCCATAATTCAAATGATATTAGATTTTAATTTTTACTTAAACGAAAACTATTCCATATTGTATTAAAGATCCCTGAAATTATATCCCCATTGTATATACGGCGCTACCTTGAGACAGTGTTACACATGTGAAATTTAGGCATGTGGTTACAAATTGTATCGTGCTATATTTTGTATGTGTCTACACAAGTTATCAAGACCCTGTGGTGTGTCGCGCAGCCAAAACAAACTGTTGAATTCAAACAGTGTGTCATTAACAGGACTGACAGTTTAGCACTTTTCCACTTTCTTTATCCCAGACTGTGGTAATCAAAACATCCATATATCACCAGCGGATGCCCTCTACTGGTCTTTTACTTAACATGCCACATTTCAAGTCAATACTTGAGATGTAGCGTCTCTACTTTTGATCGACTTCCTTTCTATTTTTTTCCATGCCAAAAGTACGGAAACTTTATTTGATAGAAAAATATACTTAAATTTTATGGACTTTTTCTTAAAACCAAATTCTGTACACTGATCAATCTTTTCAACCCACAATTAGAAATCTCATTTGGTGTAAATATAAACCCCAGTTATTTAACATAAAGCCGCTCAAATTTGACGAAAATTTTTGCGCACGTCTGTCTATCTGTCCAACATTTTTACTACAGCTTCATACCAAGAGTATAAGTTGACCGTTTTTGTCATTCAGATTAAAGACAGCTCATTTAAAGCAGCAAAATTATAAGGTGAAAGGACGTCCAGATAAACAAGTATTGGTTGAGCCAAACAAACTAGATTAACAGTTTCTAGCTCAGATTTCCAAAATAATCATACTGGTCCACGCCTACAACTAATTATTAACTGCCAACTTTTCAGGACATATTCACTAAAGTTTATGAAATTTCCCAGTTAAAGAGAGTTTAGCATCACATGATATTAGCTTAAGCAATTAGCATAAATTATGATGCTTGATATGGCTAAACCGATAACGTGGCAGTGATGAAAAGAAACTGTTAATCTAGATTCTACGGTGTTACTACAAATGAACCTATCACCACTGTTTTAGAGGAAAACTACCATAATACATATTTAAAGAATATGGTTGGTTCTGTAAAGCAGAGGTCTGTTCCGAATAATATGGTTCGATCCTGAAGCCAATGAAGTTTGCTATCGAGTGTCACTTTCTTACTTGTTATTGGCTGGTGTGTATGAACAAATAGTTATGATCACAAACACTTGAAGTATATAAAAATAAGGCACGGCCAAAAAGTTATTGAATGTGTGACGCCCCACGTTGAACACAAAACGTGGTCTGGCTCTCTAATGAATGAATATTTACCGTGAAATTCTTATCAATGCTGTAAGTATAGCTATCAGTTTGACCGCAATGTTTTTTGTTTGTTTTTTGCACATCTAAGGTGTTTTGATTAGATACATTTTTCCACGATAAATTAGCGCCCTTTTCTGAGTGTTTGCAGTTTATAAGTGTTTAACAAATGCTCCCCCTTGACCAATCCACAGTTTGAGCACGTGTTATTATTATTCATTGCGTTTCTGATCGCCAGGTGTCACTATACTTCAAAGAAAATTCAGTGATTAAGGGCGACTGGGAAACTGTAGTTAACGGACGGATGGAGTATATTATATAGTTTTTATATCAGATACCTAATTATCGCTAAACTGTACACATCAAGTGCCTCAACACTTTACTCCAATAACAAGACTGTATATGGATCAGTAAACTAACCACACAATTAATGTAAACCATACTTTTGTTCCTAAGGTTTCTGAAGTGAAATTAACGTTGTGAATGCGATCTATATCAACACACGCAACAAACTGTATAATCACCAGGTTAAACGATCGTTCCCCAATGTTATACATATATGGATGTAAGGCAGGGAAATAATATAAAACATACAGACTTCAGTAGAGCGACAGAGTACTCGAGTTTCACATCCGCCTTTTTGTGATCTTCAGCGCTAAATACGGTCACACAACGATCTAACAACGTAATGATTGATTGTTACTATGACGATATTCACATAAAACGGTTTTAGTATAGTTTGTTTCATTTAATCTTGTAGCAGTCTATAACGGCCACCACGAATACAGCTGCCTCCGCCACATGTTACACGAGCTTGTTCGTTAAGTATTTATTATTATTCAAGCAGTCAGATCAGTCAGTGTTAGGTAGCAACGCAGTTGATGCTATAACTAACGATCGGAACCAAAACTATTTCCAAGTTTTAAACTAAGTTCACACGAATTCGATAAGTAAATGACGTTTTTTTCTGAAACTTGTCCAAGTTGAGAAAACGACACACGAACAGAAAGAACTGGTGGTGTGTTAGTCTTTTATGGCACAAAGCAGCTAGGCTATCTGCGAGAACTGTTGGTTAAAGACACGTCACTATCTACGTCAGTTCGGTAACTGTATATTTGTTGGTTTGTACCTTAAAAACTGATACAGGTTTACTTACTTTCACAAAAACCAGATCCATATCTATTCCAACAAACACGTGGTCTGCCAGTGTATCTTGTCACCACTCGATCTCTAGGTGTACCATACTCATGTTTCACAATATCCGTAACCCTTAATCGCATAATCTTAGATTCTACGTTTCTGCCGTCATTAAATAACTTACATGGACCATGTAATTATATACGAACGAACGATTGACAATATTACTATTTTCTTCAGCCATGTTCTCGAAATATTAAATAACAATAAAAAAAGGTCCATACTGCAGCAACTGAACTCAATATTTTTAACCTGAAACAATTTTACTCACAAGTGGATTTTCAACAGATTTTGTTCAAAACTATTTATATCTTTAATGCTACGGCACAAAAATAAACCACTTAAAGTCTATCCCCTTAATATTTCTACATAAGAGTTAAATCACTTTTGGTCATCTCCTTAACAGAACCACATAAAGATAAACCATTTTGGGTTATCCCCCTTACGAGCACAACATAAGTTACCAATAACTACCGATCAAAGAAAGTTACCTAAATAGATCGGAACTAAACATTATTCTACTTTTGAATATCCATAATTTAATATATATACTGTCCTTGTTAATAATGATTGGAATATTCACATTAATTCACCAACTGAGTATGCTCGCTGTTAAGAGACATTTTCGGCCGCAATCCCAGTAATATCTCTCAACGTTGGGCCAGAAAAGCTCTAGTTCTAAACCCATACACTAAGATAAAATTCAAATACCAACCCCTGTTGGTTGTCCCCTTAAATGCTACCACGTAAAGATAAGAACAATTTTTAACTTTCCCTCTGTTCACTGCTGCCAAGTAGAGATATACCACTTTCGGTTATCCTCCTTAATGCCATCCCGTAAATATATATATTTTTTCTATCTCTAAGTTCACAAAAATAAACCACTTCTGGTTAGCCCCCTTAATGCTACAACCAACTGAAGTTCGTAGAACAATCCGTCGGAAAGGTAACAGGCATCTTTATAATACTTGTTATGAATATATCAGATATATACAAAGAATTTTACTGTCAAGAGCAACAGTCCATCAAATTGCTGTAATATCATTATTCATCATTGGTCACGCCCCATGTATCTTCAATACGTGCTCATTACACTTTAGGTCATTTGAAACGAAACAAAAAAGTGCAAATGACTGTAAAACATGCAAAACTAAATGCATACACAACTTCGTTAAGGCGTGCAATAGTCATATGTATTTATCGATAAGTAAAGTGTGGTGGTGTTACTGAAAATAGAACCGATTCCTACGCAGTACTTCACGCTTTCTAGCATTCCCGTCAGGGTAGAAGGACCATACCGATTTGCTTTGTTTTGAATTTCGCGCAAAGCTGCATGAGGGCTATCTGCGCTAGCCGTTCCTAATATAGCAGTGTAAGACTAGAGGGAAGGCAATTAGTCATCACCACCCACCGCCAACTCTTGGGCTACTCTTTTACCAACTAGTAGTGGGACTGACCGTCACATTATAACGTCCCCACGGCTGAAAGGGTAAGCATGTTTGGTGCGACGGGAATTCGAACCCGCGACCCTCAGATCACGAGTCGAGTGCCTTAACCACCTGGCCATGCCGGGCCATCAATTTTTTATTACCATGATTCAAAATCAAAATTTTATATTAAGGATTAATAACACAAAATTATTCAATGATTACTTAATTATTATAATTACCAATAATGGTGGGGTTATGTTTTCACTTGTATGTGTTTTTCAGCAATATTTTTTCAGAAACGGTTGAATGTATAAGGTCGAAAGTTGGTACACATTTTTATTATAATTTAACTTAGAAGTGATTAGTTTTTGGATAATCAATGTGACACTAAGATCATGAAAATTAAAAAAAAAATCTGTTAACATAGAGACCGATTTTTCACAGTATTTTTGCTTTAAACTCAGTCAAAAATGATAGGATTATCACGAAACTTGTACTTTTGTAGAATATTATTTCTCATTATCTTGCCAAAAATTATTTGTGTCCGTTGATAACGATGGGCTTATGAACACATGTTCTTAATTTTTTTGAGGGCCAAATATGATCAGTGCTGGGTGAAGGAGGCATGCTCTTTAACTGAGTGCCACTCTAGCTGATATATGAATCACTATATTTCAAAGGAAGTGGCTAATTCAGATCTTAAGTGCTTCTTAAGTTAGTTGGAAACATGCCGAACAAATCTCATTCTTTTAGTACATGGTTTAGTAATGTTGATCTATTGTACTGCCTCTAATTAACGCCCCTCTCTAATTATTACCTCCCCCCGGTATTTTTATAAAGCTCGCTTTATGTAGCAGCAATAGTAATCCCAATGTATAATCCACTTTTATCACCACAGGTTTCTTCACTTGAAAAAAATGAGGAAAACAGACACACACACTTGTTTGCACTGAAATCAATAAATCGCATGAGAAAAATGGAATCCGGAATGTCCCCTGTGCAGTTTGCAAAGGGACAATACGGTATTTAGAAAAACTCCCAAAAATTCGACTGTTTTTTTTGGTCACTCAGATGTTCATGGTACACTAGCTACTGATGGATGAAACTTTGAACTTCCTGATGTCAAGAGACGCTTAACCATTTCTTCGTCATATGAATGCTAGCGTTCAGAAGGTGATAAACCTTGCCTATACTTTACAACAACTTTACTATAAAGTTTCTGATTAATTCTCTTTGTACAGATAATATTTTCTATAAAAGCACAATCATCTTCAATGATCTTTGGTTAGTCATGTAAGTATCTGCCTACGGTGAACTGGACGTGGTATAATAATAGTAAGCGTGCCGAATTTTGAGTGGGAAGATTTAAAGTACAAGCCTTGATATAAAGTTGAATACACATGTTGTACTTTCAGAAATGAGAGCATTTAACTGATAGTTAGATCTTGTTATGGTTATTGGTTGACTGCCCTCTTGTAAGCAGTTCCAAATTAGGGATATTTAAGCCTAAACACAAAGTCTGACTATTTAGCCTAAGTATATTTAAAGTGGTGTTCAAATCTCATTATAGCTAGTGGTTGACCATCCTCTGGTAAGCAGTTCCAAGTTAGGGCTATTTAAACTTAAACTCTAAGTCTGACTTTTCAGCTTAAGTGTGTGTTCAAGGTACTATTTAGGTTCTAACTATAACAAATATTGTCTGTGGTTATACTTAATGAAAACTGTTTACAAAAGCAGTTCAAGTTTACCTAACATTATGCCCCACAAAATACGTTATCTCGTAACGACTGTTGTTCACAAAACTGTCCACTGAGTGGGTGGTCCTACAACATATACAGTGTATAGGACTAGCTCGTGGCGTGTTACGTATAACTATATAAGAGAGAACTTTCAACTATCCAAACCAAATAACAGCTAATGTGTAATTGGAGCACAACCATATTTACAAATAGTATATTAACTATACCCGCTCTCACTGTGCTGTATGAAACACCTGAATAACTTGTTTGTTCAACAATGTGTCATACTCTTGACATCGTCAACTATCCACCTACTAACCCAGCATGGTGATTTCTCTGAAAAACAATAGAACTCTGGGAGCGTTATTTGCTTATAATTCAGTTTAAGGCACATTGAGCTAGTATAATACGAATTTTTTTTTATCTATTAGTCTTCTTAAATATTTTTATTTGTTTGTGAGAGTATATACTGTTAAGTTAAATGTGGTTTAATTAGTTACTTAATAAATATTTGTTAAAAGATTTATGCTTTACTTTCAGGTACACAATGACGTTTATTTCTACACACATGAAGCCAAATAAGTAAACAACATCATAAGGAAGGGCTGCGTTAAAAACAGCAAATCCCAACCTTTGATTAATTATATTATCACATTAAATGTTTAAGCCATAAACAAAACGCATTAAAATTAAAGAAAACGCTGCATATTTTTAAAAAGATCCTAGGGTACACCTACAAAGTGGGATTATAAAATGTATCCTAGGTTTTGGAGGTGATGTGGAAGTAAGACCCACATTGCAGTGGGGATACAACGTCTATTATTCTTAACCTCCAATTCGCTATATATATATGTGAGACTAGCGAATTGGAGGTAAAAGAGTAGCCCTAGAGTTGACGGTGGGTGGTGATGACTAGCTGCCTTCCCTCTAGTCTTACACTGCTAAATTAGGGGCGGCTCGCGCAGATAGCCCTCGTGTAGCTTTGGCGGAATCCAAAATAAGCCAAGACAATCTGCAATTTTGAAATTATAAATCTTAACAAGCAGTACAACAGAATCACCGAGAAAGTTAAAATCGGCAAATTTGGTTGAAAACCATACACGGTGACTCAAAAGTTCACTACATACACTCTGTTACCGGCCTGGCATGGCCTAGCGCGTAAGGCGTGCGACTCGTAATCCGAGGGTCGCGGGTTCGCGCCCGCGTCGCGCCAAACATGCTCGCCCTCCCAGCCGTGGGGGCGTTATAATGTTACGGTCAATCCCACTATTCGTTGGTAAAAGAGTAGCCCAAGAGTTGGCGGTGGGTGGTGATGACTAGCTGCCTTCCCTCTAGTCTTACACTGCTAAATTAGGGACGGCTAGCACAGATAGCCCTAGAGTAGCTTTGTGCGAAATTCCAAAACAAACAAACAAACACTCTGTTACCATGTTTTTATTAATATACAAGACAGCCCAAAAATGCACCCACCATTTAACTTGTGCAACTCGTGTAAATAAACTCTAAATAAAAGTTTTATTTTTACTTCGAACAATACTGGAAGATATCTAATGATAAATCCAAAACTACTGATGAATTCCAACAACAGATCGGAAATGTATAAAAGCATGTCAGACAATCCATCGTTGATATAACAATTGTTAGAATGTTGGTAGAGCCCAGGGTGAACATTCTAAATGGTGTAGTTGCGTAAGTACAGTTAATTTGTTGTATGAAATATTAATAAAGATGTTTTGTAGGCTTGTAAGTTTACTTAATATAGTAATATAAGGCATTCGATATGTTGTACATTTACAGAACCACTCTGTATAATTAAGAACATCAAATTGGCCACACAAGGAAATTCCATTCTTACAACTTTTCAAATCTCAGCATGCATCCCTAAGTTGTTCAACATCGTTTGTGGAAAACAGTTTATACTGTGACCCCATATAATGACCAATAAGACCGTCTTATTTAACCAATGATCCAGTTTCATCAAGCCATGCATACTATCACATTGGTCATATAGTCGAGGTCCGGCATGGCCAGGTGGGTTAAGACGTGCGACTCATAGTTTGAGGGTCGCGGGTTCGCATCCCCGTCGCACCAAACACACTCGCCTTTTCAGCCGTGAGGGCGTTATAATGGTACAGTCAATCCCACTATTCGTTGGTAAAAGATTAACCCAAGAGTTGGCGGTGGGTGGTGATGACTAGTTGCCTTCCCTCTAGTCTTACACTGCTAAATTAGGGACTGCTAACGCAGATAGCCCTCGTGTAGCTTTGCTCGTCAAAAACAAACACACAAACAAACAAACATATAGTCGATAAAACAAAATTTTACCTAATCATACCATATCGACCTTTCAATCTATAAATATTTCGTCTGATATCAAATATATTGTTTTTTATGATAATGTAAAACAAGAATTAGTTTATTTAAAACTACTTGTATAATTTGGCTCTCTTAACAATTAGTAAAACGAAACAGTTTAGAAGAAAAACTTCGTGCTTGAAATGGTGTAACAGAAACCTGTGCTGATTAATTTCTTGTCATGAAGTATATCACTACGCAGATTCAAGAACAATACCTCAAACAAGTTATTCAACAATAACGCATTGAATTTACGGCACATGAGCCCTGCGTTCAAGCCATAAACGACGACACAAAACCGTACTCCAGACTACAGGAATCGCCTGATGAATACGACCCCGGAAGTGTAAACACAGGACAGAAACGTTACGGTCTGAAGACTGGCCACCCAAAAAATGTCATTCCGCAGATAATATTTGAATGCGTGGGAAGCTTTCAATTCTGTTCAGCAAAAAATATGAAATTATTAACTATTTCAGTTGAAAATAATCTGAGTGCTATTCGACAACAACATAAAACACGCTCAGCAATAGCGCGTACTTTAGTTGCTCGAACTTTAAATAGATAACAAACAGTTATTCTTCGATATTTAATAAAAATTACCAAATTAATATCACGTTTAAAGACATACAAATCATAATTAGAGTATATATTTAATAAAATATTAACTAATTACGAAACTTAAAACAAGAGTTTTTCTACACACACACACACACTTTTTAGAGGCTCATAAAAAGACTAAAGTTTGTTTTTTTTCTCCAAGTACAAACTTTTAGCTCATAGCTCCTTCATTTCTCGATCGATTTAGGATCTAATTACAGTTTTGGGCTCAGTAGGCCAAACCCTTTCGTATGATGTATTTGACCACACGCAAGGCCTCACAGATTAATTAATTCTAATTCTGCATAAAAAGAATTTCAATTTGAAGGTAGACTGGTAGAGATCGTGATGAGTGATAAAATTTAATTGGGTACACGCGCGCTTCACCCTTAATTTTGCTGGCGCACAAAAATACAGCTAATAAAAGGGGGGGGTAGTCTCATAGATTAAATAACTCTAATCCTGCCTGAAAGTATTAAGTGCCGAGACTATAGAGGATTCCCTCTTGTTTTTCTGCAATATATTTCATGTAAAGCTGTTTACTGGTGTGTAAGTTTTGTTTCAAAGACTCACAACTGTAACGCGCTTTGTGTCTACATGTTTGTACATTTCAACCATTCAGTTGCCATGTTGGTACTTTTTGTTACTGTACTGCATGTAGACAGTAAAATAAGCATATGCAGTCGAGTTACCATGTGGTCAAATATCCTGGGACATTCTCTAACGACATCCGGATTTTGAGGCATATATCCTGTTTCCCACAGCCGTTTTTCTCCCCAATGTTTAGCAGTAAAGTGAGACAACTTCTGGCTTGTGTTTAAATGATGATAAAGGCTGTTATACCTTTCAAACACAGATCGAGTGCTCACACTCAAAAGTATTTATAATACATCGTATCTACAACAAATATATATGTATAGGTAGGTATATATAATGCTTAACTTCTGCAAAAACTCTGTTTTGGATTTTCTTTTTAATCTAACGGTAGAAACATTATACTTTCCTTAAGGACTCGGTTGCTCTACAAATTAATTAAACAACAACGATATTTTCCACAAACTCCATTTCAACCACTACACTTAATAATGTTTGACTTAACTCTTCTACAACTTAACCCCCCCATCACACGCATACTGAATATGCATCAGTCAATACGAATATAAATCTTTATTAACACGTGCATGTATGCTCGTGAAAAACGGAATTCAAAAAAGGCACTGAAATTAAAATTGTATCTACACGTTAATATCCGCCGCCAGTGTTTCGGGGAAAAAGGAAAAGAAAAATTGAAAATTGCACGATTTTACGTTAATTTTGTACGAGCGAGATATTATCCATTTGACGTGTTCTGTTGTACCTCGACTTATTCTTATCTGGTCTTCAACCACCAGATGGAGCTGTTAACTCATTTCCGCCTTAATTTTAATAATAAATACACATCTACATCTTGTCAGGCTTACGAGAGCAAAGTGTTAGATGTGAAGAACATCAACATATCACATGGTGCAAAAAACCCTCAGTACCATTTATCTCTTTCCGACATATTCGAAAAATCACATCTTGATCACAGGAACTACTTTAAGTTGTGGCGGGCGATAAATACGGTTATTATTTATGCTTCAAAGAACAGTTTTATGGTAGACTTACCGGAGGCTTATGTTTAGGATATTTTCATTATAATCTACATTCTATAGATGTAGTTCATGCGAAGAAAATAGACAATAGCACTGACGTATATGCGACTAGCGTGGAAACACGGTCCTGAAAGTTTTGCCATAAATTGTTATTTTCGCCTTATTAATGTTTGTAACAATGTTGCGTGCAGTGTTATGCCGTTTTACATACATTTCGTGCACTAAAAAACGCCAATACGGAAGTCCTGCTGTATCAGGACACGTGTGACATTTCGAAGAGTTTCGTGAAGGCAAAGTATGATCAAAGGGTTGCATTGAAAGTTTTACAGGATATCTGGTCGTGTACGCCCACACCAGTTCAGTTTTAACTTAGAGTTTGTTGGAAAGTCTGAGAATCATTTTTATCGGATAAAGAAAACAAATCCTGACAAATTCATTTGCAAAACAAAAACACAGCATTTTATACGAATTTCACTGAAGACTATCCACTGATGTTATAATTTGGTTTAATTGTATTGATTGTTTTTCAAAGTTAATACAGTAAAACCTGTTTATGCTGGAAACTGCATAGGGCAGAAACCTGTACAAGCTGAAAATATCAAAATTTTACAGCATTATCTTAAGATTTTTCTTATAAAAGGCCCTCTATATGGCAGAAACTGCATAATGCAGATGGAAAACTATCTTTCATCTACCTCATCTATTAACAAGTAGCATTCGAACCTGAGTAAGGCAGAAAAAATGTTTTTGATTAAATATTAATTTCTTATTTAATTCATAATTTCTTTAAGTTTTAATAAATTTTTGTTTAATTAATTATTTGTTTAAATATTAATAAACCATCGGACATTTTGTTACAGTAAGTATTGGTTAAATATGTTCTGTTCTTTTTTCTGCCGTCATTATTTCGGAGGTCGCTGTTCGAAAGAACGAGTGACTCCACTTTTGGTCGCATTTGCTGATGGGAAACTAGAGAAACCATGGGTAATAGGTAAAAGTGAAAATCCACGCTGCTTCAAAAACTTAAGGAAGAATCAACTTCCTGTGGAATGGAAAGCGAATAATAAAGCGTGGATGACAAGTGTTATATTCAATGAATTTTTGAACAAACTAAACAAAAGAATGAAACAAGAAAATACGAATATTCTACTTTTCCCAGATAATACAAGTTGTCACCCAAAAGTTGAACTTTCAAATGTTTGTTTAGTCTTTCTTCCTCCGTGTACAACATCAGTTCTTCATCCACTAGATAATGGAATTACACAGTGTATAAAATTGAAATACAGAAAACTGATGCTTCAGCATATTATTACAAACACGGACGACTGTAAGAGCATCTGAAATGACCATGAAAATTGACGTGTTAGATGCAATTGCATTTTTAAGTCATTCAATCAAATGTGTAAAAGATGAATGCGTAATAAAATGCTTTTGAAACTGTGGATTTATTATTGATAATTACGGAAATTGTGGAGAAGTTGTTTGTTACGATAATTCAAGTGAAATCTAAACTCTGATTGAGAGACTGATGAAGATGATTCTGTGAACGTTGACAAGAATGTTTTAGCAGAAACTGATTTAAAATCAATAATAAAATCACAAGATGGTAACAGTGTGAGAGATTCAGAAGATGAACAAAATGGAAAAGATAGTGAGGAAATAGAAATCCCTAATTCATCACAAGTGTTAAGTTATATTAATACTATCAAGTTGTATGCAAAAATGAAGGGGAAAATGAACTTTATGAAAAGGCTGTAGAATTGATGTTCTATTTTAACCACATGAGAAAGCCTGTTAAAAAAACGAAACAGTTGAAATTGGACACTTTATTTGAATAAATTTGATTAAGATTTTGTGTACTTGCGTATATTTTGAATGTCTATTTTTGTTCTTATTCTAATAAATAAAGCATAAACAGTATAATAACTGTAAAATTTCTACTGGCAGCATCCTTTTCGTTAGGCTTAGTGCTAAACGTAGCCACATGACCATACGTGTACATTTTGTGTCTTTTGTTAAATTTTGTACAAAGCTACACGAGGACTATCGAGGCCCGGCATGGCAAGATTGTTAAGGCACTTGACTTGTAATTTGAGGGTCGCGGGTTCGAATCCCCGTCAGACTAAACATGCTCGCCCTTTCAGCCGTGGAGGTGTTAAAATGTAACGGTCAATACCAGTATTTGTTGGTAAAAGTGTAACCCAAGAGTTTGCGGCGGGTGGTGATGACTAGCTACCTTCCCTCTAGTCTTAAACTGCTAAATTAGGGACGGCTAGCGCAGATAGCCCTCGTGTAGCTTTGCGCGGAAATTCAAACACAAACAAACGAGACTATCGACGCTGCATGTAATAGTTTAAGAGAGAAGACAACTAGTCAACAACATTCACCGCCAACTCTTATGAGATATATACATATGTAAAGAATAATTTTATATTTAGTTACATTACGTAGGTATAAGCACTAAGTTTTTGGAAATATAACATAAATTAAAATTGACTAACTACATTGACTCAATAAGTCAAAAGGGTACAACCGGCAACAGCGAAATTACCTCCCCTTGTGTCAGTAAATACTCTAACGTTTTGGTTTGAATTTAGCGTAAAGCTATATGAGGGTTATCTGCGCTAGCCGTCCCTAATTTAACAATGTAAGACTAGAGGGAAGGCAGCTAGTCATCACCACCCATTGCAATCCCTTGAGCTACTCTTTTATCAATGAAGAGTGGGATTGACCATCACATTATAACGCTTCCACGACTGGAAGGACAACATGTTTGGTGTGACGGGGATTCGAACCCGCGACCCTCGAATTACGAGTCGAGTGCCTTAACCACCTGGTCATGTCTACTCTAATGGTAACACTGGTGCTAAGATTTATAGCATTAAGTCTTGTTAACTCACCATTCAGTGAACTAAATTAATTCAGGTGTATGAATAATTATGGCATTACTCTAGTTTATTATTTGATATTATACAACAGAACAACTGTTTGATGACAATATTTAAGATCTGTTTTCATCCAAGGAGAAAATGGAAAATAATCTGTGACGTCAGTAGAGGTCCGACATGTTCTTTCACTCACCGCACCTTCTGTTTCAGACCACAGTTTTGGCTATTCAAAGCTCACGAGCATAGCAAACCAGAAAAAAAACATTGAAGCGTCACTATTATAATAGTGGTGCGTGTGTATAATATTTGTGTGGTGTTAAAGTCCTTTTAACTCAACGTTTATTAACAAATTAATTTAGGTATGTTAATAATATTGTAGCATTGTGGTAAATCTACATATTACTTGGGATTATACAGTGGACAACTTTAGAGCTAAATCTGTGCGAATATGGGCGTGTCATGATATGCATACATTAACGATTTGGCCTTAGAAGAGAGCATGCTCAGTGTTTAGATATGAAGGCAAGTAACACAATTATTAGAATAAAAGGCATGAGGAAACAACGATTACTTCTAATTATGATAATGCCAAAGATTTAATATGGGCTGGGAAAGGATTTTAGAATTAATCTGTCGTAATAAGGAAACGGAAAAAATCACGAAACTGAGACGGCGCCATAATAAACAGTAATTGTCCGCATGACGATGTTAACAGTCAAAGGCGGCAAAATGATATTGTCCTTTTAACGATTTCAGCATCAAATATAACTTGATGGCGGTGCAACTCTGAAGCGCCAAAAAGATCACATTAAAAAGGAAAAGATAACGGACGAATGTGGTGACGAAATGTTATCACAGTTTACACATTATATAATAGGAATGCTTCTTACAACCAGAAAAGGTCTCACACATACCGTGTTACAATGCAGCACTGTGTGTAAACGGTACTTCTTAAAAATATAATGACTAAAGAAATGTTACTTTGACATGCACATCTTTTTGGTAACTTATTACCAAACCCAAAAATCACAAATCTGAGAGACATACTGAAAACTACACATAATATACGATTAGGAAGGCGTTTCTTTAAGAATAGCAAATTACTGCACATACGTGAAAGATAAACTACATATATTCTACTAGAGCTAACGGGACATCGTGGCTACAATGGTCATTACAATAAAAACCAACTTATCACTTGTATACTGGCCACAAACTCGTTGGATACCTCTTACAAGAAAAACGTCTAAATAAAGCGAGACACATCACAAATTACTATACACACGTTACACATTGACAAATAAATCTGGTTCTGTTGTTAAGCGCAAGGCTACACAATTACACAGTCGGCTTCTTGTGCTGTGCCAAACAGATATCGAAACTCGATTTTTAGCGCCTCAAGTCCAGAGACTTGCCGCTGAGCCAATGGGGCGAGGGAGGGTCAACCTGATGAAATCAACAGCAGTGGTTGCAGTAACTGGTCAAACTGAGACCAAAACGCCAAGGTACAGAATGAGTTGTACAACGCGAGGATTGTTATGAGCAGTAAAGCTTTACCACTGAGCCACCAGGACAAGGTCAGATGTAAACGTCTGGTTTGCATAAGGATATCTGTCGACACACAAACCACTTGCTCACTGATTACCTGTCTCCATTTATTAATTGATAGACAGATAAACAGGGTTGATATTTTCTATTTTTTGAAAGGGTTATTGTTCCTTTAAACAACAGAAATACCTGAAATTAGCGGAAAAAAGTCAATAATATTACGAGTAAGTGGCAGTATTTACCTTGAACTGAAAAAAAAACCCGTTATGGATTACATTCTCGAAGTATTCACGAAAAAAACAACAACAACAAAATTGATGACGCTTCCAGTTTCGTTTCATAAATCCATGAACCGTAAATGATAATCTTATTCATACCTACGTCACCATGTAACAGATTCGTCATACACTTCCTGTATCTAAATGGTCATGAAACCTAAGCCTTACTCTATTTGTCCAACACGCTGTGTACTCTATATGCATACTCACGCAGATTCTCAGTATCAAACGAACCACGACCCTTCAAGCCCTCAAACAGTTTTCTTCTTTTATAGATTAAACAAAGAAAGGCGAATTTATTAATTACAAAAAAAAACATACAATACTATTAGCGAGTAACTAACAAAGCTATGATTAATATTACATAATACTTGAGAAATCGAAAGACACATGAACAGAAGTTTGATGAAAGCTGTTCTAAGTCTCGGACCCCAAACGAGAATGAAATTACTTTTAAACAAACTTTTTACCACTTCATAAATTGGAACACTTATCATATGACGTTAATATTGTTGAAAAAGGAATACTAGGAGTTGTAACTAAATATCATAATAAAACTATTATTATTTAATAATTCAAAATTCGCCTACACGATTCCAACAAACAAAAAGTGAATGAAAACCAGAAGTTCCTGTTTCTGGTGGGTTAAAAACTTTTCTAAATCTCTGTAATTTTGAAAATGAAAAAAGGGAGAATAAATCACAACTATAAATAGCGCGGGCTTTTTTAAAATGTGCGTCCTTTTTAGAATAAATTCAAAATGTACGTGAATTTTTTAAATGTATAATACACTCGCAAATAATTTCAGACCAAATAGCGTCACGCGTTTTATGCAGTTTTACTTTTAAAACAATGTCTTATGAAGGTAAAATTCGTGTTAGAAAGCCAACACACATTGAAAGCTATACAATGGACTATCTTTGCTCCACCCACAACTGGTATCGAAACCCGGTTTCTACCTTTGTAAGTCCGCACATATATCCCTGTGTCACTGCTTACAACGCTAAAATCAGAGGTTCGATTCCCCTCGGTGGACTCAGCAGATAACCTAATGTGGCTTTGCTACAAGGAAAACACACACACTCACACACATTGCTACAGGCAATGTAGCTGCAAAATTTAACAGAGAAAAATAAATCAAAATGTTGCGAATATTCCAAGCTCGCTCAATTTGAATTTGTTTTTCAATATTCGCGCAAAGCTTCTCGAGGGCATTTGCCTTTGTCGTCCCCTATTATGAACTAATATATTAGAGAAAAGACACCTCCATATAATAACTATTGTTTTGAAATAAAGACGAGGAGCTATGAGTTTTATGCTATCAAAATTCCTTTCGATAATTAAATTCATATATATCAAATGTGGTGAAGAGCATTAACCAGTATAGTTTTTTGTTAACACTGACACGCTAACCTGATTTTACGATTATGAACGAAATATTAAACGGAATAACAATATCAAATATGTCTGAGAGCACCCACAGATTTTATTGTTATAATCAAAAATCCTTTTTACAATTCGTGTATTTAATCTGGTTTGTTTGTTTTTTGAATTTCGCGCAAAACTATATGAGGCCTATCTACTCCAGCCGTCCCTAATTTAGTAGTGTAAGACTAGAGGGAAAGTGATTAGTCATCACCACACACATGCCAACTCATGGGCTATTTACTTCTTTTATTGTTTGTTTGTTTTTTGAATTTCGCGCGAAGCTACACGAGGGCTATCTGCGCTAGCCGTCTCTAATTTAGCAGTGTAAAACTAGAAGAAAGGCAGCTAGTCATCACCACCCACCGCCAACTCTTGGGCTACTCTTTTACCAACGAATAATGGGATTGACCGTTACATTATAACGCCCATACGGCTGAAAGGGCGAGCATGTTTGGTGCGACCGGGATTCGAACCCGCGACCCTTGGATTACGAGTCAAACGCCTTAACACACTTGGTCATGCCGGGCCTTACTCTTTTTACCAACGAATAGTGGAATAATCGATACATTATAACGCTCCCACGACTGAAGAGCCCAGTATGTTTAGTGTGAGGGGGAGTCGAACCCGTGATCCTCAGATTAACCACCTGGCCATGCCGGGCCTGTATTGTACCAGCATTTTTTTTTTTACCTGCAATATGAACACAGTGATAAACGAAATGCGTGTTTACAGAAGCGCCCAGCTGATTGTATAATGGGATCTGATAAAGCTGTGTAGTGTTTATATTTTAATTTTAAATTACATACACCTACCAGTTTCACTGCTTAGGTACACACGTGCACATACCACGGTAGACAAGCGGAAGGCGCGGTATGCATGCTTGCGTAAATACAGCCAACGACTTTCACAGCTTGCCAACAGGTAACTGCACGCGCGTATCCCCACGTGTACGTAAGGTAGGAAGATAGATGATAACCAACTCATATTTAAGAGGGTACTGACGTTGCAAAACTCGGTTCACGGTTATGATGACCAAGTAAAGCTGATTTCAGACTAACTTCAGACTTGCCTGTACTGTTATAAGCGCAACGCAAGTAGTAACAGGTGTCAGTAGCTCTAAATAGTTCTGTATATCCAAGACAAACTAGCACCAACCAACAATTCATAAAACTAATAAACCCGGTAAACAAATAATGTTATATAAATGTTGTACTCCTCACTTTCATGATCTTTTTATTATTAATATTCTGAAAAATATGGATGAAAACATCGAATATCTTTGTTAAAAGTCCCAACATACCCTTAACTTCTGGGGTCATGTATCGTGATGGGAAAGAATAAAGGTAATAAATGGATTTAACTTTATGACGTTTTCACTGCTTCACATTAGGAGTTTGAGGGTTTATTAGCTTTAATATTATATGATACTAACACTTCATATTAAGAATTTGAGAGCATATTACCATAAAGATTATGACATCAACATTTGACATCAAGAGTTTGAGACTTTACTAGCCTTAAGATTATATAATATCAATATTTCACATTAAGAGTTTAAGGGTATATTACCATTATGATTATGACATCAAGGCTTTGAGACTTTATTAGCCTTAATATTATACGATATCAACATTTTACAATAAGGGTTAAGGGGTTCGCGAACTGACATCTAAAATGTAACGGTGAACGAAAGCGCTTATATTCTTTCCATCTCAACTTAAAAAGGGGAATCAAATTTCTCAAACACACACAGAGGTAACGTTCTACAAAGAGAGAGAGAGAGAACAACTTACTTCAACTTGTTAAATATTTTACTTTGACACTCCATGTTAAAAGTATACACACTAACCCAAAAATGTCAAAAAGTGACCTCCAAACTATTTATAGCCACTTCAAAAAATACACATTAAAAGCTGCGTTACTTATTACGATTGATTGATCACATGGGGGTAATGTTCATTAATGTGACTCAAAACATTCCCACCTTGAATGTAGTACTGACAAACAGGAAGGGGTGGAATGAATTTCTTTGGATGTGACCCTAAAAAAAATTACTTTTAGATGTATTTTAATGACTCTTTATATTCGGGAAATACATGGGAATTTGCAGCGGAACGAATGGAGGCATGTACTTTGACACAGTAATTCGCCCCAAGTATAATATTCTCAGCTCCTGTCCGTTCCACATGTGTACCACGTTTCGTCCAACAAACCAAACCACCCACAACACAAAGTGCATATATATTATAAATTAAATACAGAAAACAGGAAAGGGGGTGTCAGTGACTCCGGAATTCTACCAGATGTACCGCAAATTGCTGAACCAATGAGCGCAATTTTCTTCTTCTCTCCACCCTCCCCACTTCTAGACGTCATCGGCTCTCAGGAAATGCGAAAATTCTGCAATGCTCACTTCATAAGAATTAAAGCAAACCAAAATTATTGCTCAAACGTATTATTACCAACGCTGTGTTTGTAAAACGGAAAAAAAAAATTAAATCTAGCAGGTCTTATAAAGACACATTCGTTGAGCTTACTTTCTTAACTAAACATACATATATTTATATATTGTAAAATAAATCTGTGTAAAGTAACATTAGCTCAAGAAAGCGCAACGTAAATAATATATATACACACACAACACAAAAATCTTCTTTCCGCCCCTACACTGTTTTACCCGATTACAACCACACTTTATGTTTACTCTCATTATACTCGTAAATTATGAAGCAGAGAGGTCAGACCTTAGATCTGACTACCTGTATCCCTCTATTGGATCTTATATATTTCACGTGGTGTTCTGTCGATTTCTACTAAACTTCAAAGGGCTCTCAGGAGTGGCGTAAGGAAATCTTCGTTTAGATCTGTTCATTCCACATCACACCCCGAAGATTCCGATGTCTACCTCATTTGATGAAAGGGTACGTTGGATAGTAAAAATGATAAAATGCTAAGACCACTGGGTTCATACCAAACATGTTAAATAAGTATAATTCTGTAGTGACAGTATTTAGGGCTTTTAGCCTAAATGACACCTCATACGACCTGTGGGCGAAACTACTAGGTCAGAGATTCCCAAGGTTAAGGCATTGACATTTCTAATTTAAAACTGGTGACCACTTAGACTGTAAGCTGCCAACAGAAACCGCCGCCAACACGGCTACCCTTAGATGAATATCAGAATTTACTGTCACTTTTATAACACAGTCAGAGTTAAGAACCCCGAACTTCTGTATTAGTTACGAGTTTTGAGTGAATATATATACACAGAAGATTCTAGCTGCTAACTAGGTGTTTAGGCTGTCTAAAGTTACAACCAAGAAACTTTAGTTTTATTTTGTTTGGTTGAGAACATTTTATCCGTAAAAACCTTAATAAGTTTTTACAATTGTAACACCAGTACAGTAAAAAGACATTACTAAATCTCCGAACAGTATGTTTTTGATTTACAGGTTTTCTACCGAACTTCAGTTTCCATCACTTAAAAGCAGTCTCTAAAACTTAAAATAATATATCTAAAACCTTTTACGTATACATGAACATTTGTTGTTACTTAAATTTTCATTGAATTAAAACACACTCAAACTCCCCGTCTAAAACAAAATTTTAATAATTTATTTTGCTTAATGCATCTATAGCAAGTGGTGAAAATCACAAGAAAAAATGACCAACACTGGTTTCACTTTGTCTGTTCTTTACCAAATGTACAGGAAAATAATACTTATTTTAATACTTATGTATATGCTCCATAACTAAACCTTTTCTTCTGTCTTATTCAGTGTTGTTTTTTTGTGTTTTTTTCAAATTAGTTTACGCGCTGCATTTATTTTTAGTATTCTGTTCTATGATATCACTGGCCACTGTTAAAGAAAACTTGGAGGTTTTTATTTCTTCTCGAACACTTGGGTGTGATAGGTAGGATACGATATATAAACATACGGTTTGTAACAAACTAAACGGTCCGGCATGTCCAGGTGGTTAGGGAACTCGACTCGTAATCCGAGTGTCGCGAGTTCGAATCCCGGTCGCACTAAACATGCTCGCCCTTTTAACCGTGGGGGCGTTATAATGTAACTGTCAATCCCACTATTCGTTGGTAATAGAGTTGTCGGTGGGTGGTGATGACTAGCTGCCTTCCCTCTAGTCCTACACTGCTAAATGAGGGATGACTAGCGCAGATAGCCCTCATGTAGTTTTGTGCGAAATTAAGAGCAAACCAAGTCAAGATGTTAATATACTCCCTGATTGATATACCTAACAAAACAGAGGCTCTTGACCAACTTAAGATGAAAGAACAAAATAAAACACGAGTTTAATGTAACTGTTATTTTGGTGTTTAGCCTATTCAGGATATAAAATTAGGCGTGGGAAGCCAGGAGCGTGGGTCATTTCGCTGTTACCTTGACAAGTCAACTAATAATCACGTGATAGCACGCGTTATACGTACAAATACCTTGCGGATAACGTGGGGTGCTATCAACTTATTACTACCAACAGTGCCACCTATGTCAATGTGCCGAATGCAACAATTTGATGGAGAATAATCGAAAGCGTTTTTTTCTTTTCTTTTTTCGTCTCCCTTTACACAATTACTTCAGTATCGTATACTGTACACAACAACACCTATAAACACGGGTTAAAATATGGATGACGAGTCTCCTCTGTCGGTTTGTTCTGTGTACAGATAATGGTTCATTAAAGCCAGCTTTTCCTTTCTCCCAGGTCGAACTATTGAAAGGACCAACTAGTTCTTTCACCGGGGCAAGGACTTCACAGTGCAATGTACTAACCCAGCGGCGAAAAAAGCTCGTGCAAGATTACAAGGCACGAGCTCGGCGAGCAGCAGGTGAATCTCCGAGCTTTCATGGGTAAACATTGGCATTCAAGGCTTTGACAAATATGGTATTCAGAGGTGAATAGCTCTTCAACCTCTCCTGCTACACACGAACTAACTTTTCTTTTTACAGTTAAAATAAAAACAACTTTCATTTAAAAACGCATTTTTAGCCTTTGTGAGTGTGTATATATATAATAGTTACAAACCTAAATCAAACAAAGTATAACACAATAATTCCAAGTCAACAGCCTACCTCATTAAAAGTTGATATAAAATCAATAAAATAATTTATCGCGAATATTAGAAGCTGTTGAATCAATTGTTTCTCCGTTTTCTTCTGAAAAGATGTTTTAAAAATCAATATTGTAATATAATACGATTACAATAAGATTGCTTACTGAAACATTACATCTGTCTGAATTTATAACATAGACCAGTGCTTAAATGTTTGTTTGCTTGGTTTTGAATTTCGCGCAAAGCAACACGAAGGTTATCATCGCTAAACGTCCCTAATTTAGCAGTGTAAGACTAGAGGGAAGGCAGCTAGTCATCACCCCCCACCGCCAACTCTTGGGCTACTCTTTTACCAACGAATAGTGGGATCGACCGTTACTTATAACGCCCCCATGGCTGAAAGGGCGAGAATGTTTGATGTGATGGGGGTTCAAACCCGCGACCCTCAGATTAAGAGGCGAGTGCCTTAATCACCTGGCTATGCCAGGCCTTATGAAAGGTAATCAACGCAATGCGAAGAGACAGTCTTATACTGTTGATTTGCTAGAGTGGTATACTATTATTATACAATATAAACCTCAGAGGATATAACTGTCATTAACGCTTATTAATAGGGAAACTACAGAAATTTGACCAGGAACGTTTATAGATTTCGAACATTATAAATCGTTTAACCTCAGCGGATTACCATTGGACGTTAGTATTTCTACGAGGACATTGTATAACGTTGGCTACAAAAACCTCGCATGTAATCAGTGAAAAGCTAGCTAGCTATCCATTAAATAAACTATACTTATATGGACTCGAAATTAATTTGTTCCTCGTGAACCGTCGGTAAAATATAAAGTTCCAGACAAGATAGAAGATTCAATATTCTTTGTAAAACTTTTGTATATAAATAATTATTTGTAATAACCGTTATTATAAACTGTACCATTGTTTGTACATTAAAATATATTTGTGCTAAGACCGAAAATATCGTCAACAGAGACGGTGCCAATTGATGAAACAATACACTATAATATTCATAAACAGAAATATAACCTTGTTTGTTTCAGAGAAAATTCACACTGAGCTATCTAATATGACCACCACGGAGAATCTAGCTTCGGATGTTGGTGCTGTAAGTTCGTAAACATGCCGCTGTTCCACCAGGGGGCGGAAACGTTAAAAAATAATATTTAACTAACTATACTGATTATCGGGTTGGTTTTTTCGTTTCTTTACAAGCACAAAGCTTGATCTAATCGTAAGTTAATATTAATTAACTACTGAACAACTAAACCAAAAAGACGTCCAACTCATTAAAGCAAGTTCTCACTTCTTATAAGATGACGTGTTTTAACAGCAGTGTAGCCAAGAAGTTGTATTAAATTACGCTAGTTTATGCTCGTAAAATTATTAAAATCATAATGAATGCTGCAACAGTGAGCATTCTTAATTGAAAATATTCACTTATAGTATTCACCCAACACCAGATAAAGGATACAAAGCAAAGCTACTGCAGTGACCATTACATTATTACTAATAAAGCTCTACCAAGAGTAACCAGTTAATATATACAACCCCAGTTAACAACCCCAGTGAGATTATAAAAGTGTTCTATTTGCTCTTTCCATTCCACTGAAAACAAAACACTTTCCTATCGTAAGGCCTAAAATTTGCTATAGAAAATAAGGTAAGCGACTTTCCCCATTTCCTCGGGCGAGTTCCGATATTACAAGAAATGTCTTCTCTTGGGCAGTAGCTTGTGGATGACAGAAAATAAGACCTGAAATGCTACTTTTGCTTAATTAAGTTATAATATAAAATGGGCAAATTAACAAAGAAGAAAATCTGCAGGTTACGTGAATTGTATCACTAATGTTAGGCCTACTGGTTTCTAGTGTGTCACCAGCTTTTGATGTCTTAAACTTTCCTACCTTTGTTCTATTGATTGATACAGAGAAGTCAAAGTCAGGGGCAACAAAAAGGTAGCCACATTTGGACACATTTCTTGAAGCCTAAAAGAAAACAAGAAAAATTAAATAAACATAGTCCATACTCACCTGAAAAAAAAAAAAAGCCACTTTTATGTCTTACCAAGATTTAACTACACGTGAAATATGGGAGTTTTAACATATCGATACGAAAAATCAACATGATTCAAATTCACGTTTACTGGATTTCAAAATTTAAATCTTTAATATTTACGAGTGTGAAACCATATTAGACTATTCTTTTTACTGATAGTTGCTTTAAATAACAAACAGTACAATTACACATACTCTATGACTCTGTTAAATTATGTTTTTCAATAAACGATGAACACGCTTAAAATTAACGTTTCCCATTTTGCTGCCTACAAAAAAGAAAACATTTCATATGCAGGAAAAAGGACGTGGATAAAGATTACTTTAATTGTTGTTCTTATATTGTTAATAGTGTAAAAACACTTAGTTTCTCTTGATTCGTGATTGTTTACCTGAAGATGACCTAAGAAGGTCGAAACGTTGTTCTCTACTTTATCTTAATAAGAGTTTTAATACCCACACCAGACATCTTGAGATACAAACACTAAGCCTGCAATAAAATAACTGAATTTCTATATTTTAATTACACTGATTTAGTACTGAAATATAAATATATACATATATTTGTTTTAATTTAGAAGAGAAGCTTATAACACAATGTTGTTGTTTTTTCTTAACTTGTGGATATATATATATTGGGCTACTCTTTTACCAACGAATAGTGGGATTGACCGTAACATTATAACGACTCCACGGCTGAAAGGGCGAGCATGTTTGGTGCGACAGGATTCGAACCCGCGACCTTCGGATTACGAGTCGAACGCCTTAACACACTTGGCCCTTATATGAAGGAGTCAACAACCAAGTTCTTATGAAGTCGACTCTTTGAGTGAACATTAGTTCAATAAGAGCCAGTAACCTCTTACTGTGTTAACAATGTTGAGGACTGTTTTCAGTGCAGCTCGACAAAGCCGTTGATTACTACGTGTTCATTGTCATTTTCAGAAATCGCACAGGGAGAAATAACATTACCATCTATCAGCTAATGAAATCTGTTGTTGTGCATTCGTCAGGAGAGAGAGATGAAAAGACACTTGCCAGAAGCAAACAGAAGTGTTCACATGCTCTTACATAAAGTATCAGAACCAGAGAGAGAATAACTAGGACCCGTGTTCGTTAACTCTACGGTTCTACCCACACACATTTCCACTTAATTAAGCTACAATGGAGTTCTTAATGTAAGTGGGCTAAGTGGATACTTCTACAGTTAAGCCTATTTTTACGACTTAGAACAAATGTAAATACTATTCCCTAAAATAACTTAACTATATTTATTACAATGGCGGCAATTTGGTTGAGGTGGGCAGTCGCCCCACCCAAGGCTGAATTTTCTTTTTCTCCGTAGAAACGTAAACGGTCCAGTTAATGGGATACGTTTGAGGAAATTTACTCTTACGTCTGTATCGGCTCTGAAACGTGCAACGTCATCAACAGTTTATGTATATTTTGTAAAAATTAGTGTTCAATCCCCCACCACCACCTCTCCAAGATTTTGCTGAAATGGCGTCACTGATTTCTTTCACCTTTGTTTCATAAGTTTCAAATCACAATCTTTGGTGATTACAAATATAAAATCTTTAAAGTAAACAAATATTTGTGTTAAGGCTGTGAAATATTTAGTTGTTAGTTAACACCGAGCACAAAATTCGATTTAAAGCTTCCTTCACAATCTCTTGTGATTTTGATCACGGTTCTATAATTTCACTGGTTACTCTCTATTGTAAACTTATTACGCAACCAAGGATATTTTATTCTCATTTTTTTGGACGTTCAAATTAAGATTTACGAGTGCACGTGCGTGGTTTCAGAAGGCAGCATAGGGGCTAACCTGTACTACTGCTCCCAGCTTCTGCATTCAGTGCACCACAGGTAACAAGCATAAAATGACCAAAGTGCACTAAAACGTATACCCAAAAAAGGCAAACATCAGGGTAATGAAGCACGTGGCATTCAGGTGCACTTGTAGTGCGCGCCACGTATACTATACAAGTTATGCAGGCATGCAGTGCAGTATTAGCCAATCAAACTAAGCCGTAATTCAGATTTAATTATGTACCTCACAGTGGTTGGTTAGGAACTTTGTGCCTACCGTTTTCCTTTGGCTTGTACCTAAACACGCGTTGGTTTTTGCTATATACTTTTCACTATTTCAAATGATTGGTGATCGGGGTTTATTAGCGCAAAATAACATGGCTACCTGCGCCATTTCTGGTGATGTCAGAAACATCGTTTTTTATCTGTTTGTTTTCTAACACATATAGACAGTACACAGATTTGCACGTATAAAATCTTTTCGCTATGTCTTATCACGCATGCGTGAAGTAGCTTGTTTCTATTATTTTTCATACTGCATTTCATCGAGTACGAATCACTAAATATTGATTTTTTCGCTTTGCTCAAAAGAGTTGAATCGCCATAACAAAGCTCAAGTTATTGTACTAACAATAAAATTCAAAGTTTGTTCATGCTGATATACGTCGAAACTTGATTTCCATTCGACTGTTCAAACAACTCAAGCATTTGCAAGCAGGTAGATATGATTGATTTGGTTTGTTTTGAAGTTCAAGCAAAGCTACACGAGGGCTATCTGCGCTAGCCGTCCTTAATTTAGCAGTGTAAGACAAGAGAGAAGGCAGCTGGTCATCATCACCCACCGCCAGCTCTTGGGCTACTATTTCACCGTAGGATTTTAACAGTGGGATTGAACGTCCCATAATAACGCCTCCACGGCTGAAAGGGCGAGCATGTTAGGTGTAATTGGGGTTCGAATCCGCGATAGGTAGATATGACATATTTCAAGTCACACAATACATTTTACTTCACCATGCTCTAGTCTATTATATGTTGACCACGAACAGATTTAAAAGGCCAATTCTGATAAAATGTCACTTATGTTCTGATAAGGGTTAGTCAGAAATGGAGTAATAAAGCTGTTTTTTAAATAAACTAGAGCGAGATAAAAATGAAATACAAAATAGTATTTTGAAAGACACTTAAAAACTATATATTGCACTGTAAACCAGTTTCCTATGATAATATTGTCACTTCACGGGGAATAACAAGAGGTTATCAGACTAGTTTATTGGAACAAATCAGTCTCCTCAGTGATTGTTTTGATGACAATAAAAAAATGACTCCTCTATACTTTTTCGGCATTAACTTGTTGGATGGTAGCTCTCTTTACGGATAAAAAGGTCTCACTGTATTTTAAAATTTCGTCTTGAATATTCAATAATCCACGTGTTATCTTTGAATAAAACTTTACCATAGCAATATATTAGGTCAACTAAAAGAAATGATGAACCAAAACGCAACAAGGTAATATATTAGGACAATTTAAAATAAATCTAAGTAAACTTTTGACAAGGCAATGTCTTAGGTTGATTGATTGATTGATTTAGTGTTTTATGGCACAAAGCAGCGAGGCTATCTGCCCCAGACATTCGGTAAAAATGTAAAAAATAAATAAAAATTAGTAACAGACAAAAATGGAAATGAAGGTAAAACAAAAAAAGTATAAAATCAATGTTGACACCTAGTCTACAATGTTAAGATAGAAGGCAGAGTATAAGAAGTTAAGGTATTTACTATAGCAAAAAAGGTAATGATCATAACCTGCCAGGAAGACTAACAGGTAAGTTCAAGAACCACCGTCAATCACCTGAAGTTGGTCTTTCCAGTCCTGGTTCCGGGTTATGTGTCATAGCAACCAGTATCAAAATGTAAAAGAATAGAAGTTTTAAAAGATACATAGCAAAATTGTAACAATGAGTAGCCAAATGTCCAGTAAAAAGATAAAGTCAAGTAAATGGAGTAGAATTTGTAAAAGTAAATGAAGGTAAAAACAAAACAGCAATTAAAACAGAAAATGGTGTAAAAACCAATGGTGACATCCAGTCTTCAAAGTTGTAAAATATTTACTCTAGCAAAATGGTAATGATCATAACCCCCCAGGAAGACTAACAGGTAAGTATAAAAACCACCGTCAGTCACCTGAAGTTGGTCTTTCCAGTCCTGGTTCCGGGTTATGAGTCAATATGGCCAGTACTAAAAAGTAAAGTAGTAAAAGTGTGAAATGATATGCAGCAAAAGTATAATAACAACTCGCCAGGACGACTAACGAGTAGTTCAAACGGATAGTTCAAACAGTAGCGTTAGTCACCTGAAGTTGGCCTTTCCAGTCCTGGTGTCGAGTTATTTAATGTTCTGGTCATTGTCCAATGTCAAATTGAATGAGAGAGATTAAAACTGTAAAAAAGGAACCACAATTAAAAAGGTGTAATGAATAAATATGCAACACTTAAATGAGATTAAAAAGATTAATGGCCATTAAAAAATTAAAAACATTATCAAGGTGGACAGAGTCACCATCACCAATAACTCTGTCCAATGTTACAGACTGACCCTGGGAAAAAAATATGTTTAAAATATTGCCGTCGTTGAGAATTGTAACGATGGCAAGAAAGTAAAACGTGGCTGATAGTGATTTGAGTGTTACACAAACTACACATTGGTGCATCAGTTCCAGATAAAAGAAAATGATGAGTTATAAAACTGTGACCAATGCGACTTTAGCCTAGTGAGAACAACTTCCTCCTTCCGAACTTTACGGAAGCTAGATGGCCAAAGTCCAATTTTGGGTTTGATTTGAAAAAAGTTTGTTGTCGCGTTGCTCACTCCAAGTGGACTGCCAGCTGGCACGGAGCCGAGCCTTGAAGACAACACCATAGTCCATGTACGGAATAGGCATAGGAGTGATGGTGCTGAAGCAGACATATTTAGCTGCCATGTCTGCAAGCTCGTTCCCGCGAATACCAACATGGCCTGGTATCCAGAAAAACTGAAGTAGCTGCTAATGAGAAATGGGCCAGTCGGTTTCGAATATCAGCGAGAATAGGATGTGAGCTAACGTGTAGCGATTCCAAGGCAAGTATAGAACTAAGCGAATCAGTATAAATAGTGCAGTTGGAGTACTGCTCAGCTGCAATATGATCCAGGGCAAGAGATATGGCATACAGTTCAGCAGGGAACACATAAGCTGTAGAAGGGATTCTGCGCGCAACTACTGACCCATAGCAAACCATAGCAGAGCCCACTGAATTACCTGATTTGGAACCATCTGTATAAATGGGAACTGAATGATTGTTTGAAAGATATTCATTGAATAAAAGACGGTACTTCCAATCTGGAGTATCTGCCTTTTTTAGGTGACTGAAAGAAAGGTCACATTTGGGGGCTGTAATAAGCCATGGTGGGAAGGGCCGACCTGTGGAATCTGCAATGTTATCCAAGGACAGACCCAATTCATCCAATTGCGCCCGGATGCGAAGGCCAAACGGAGCAATGACAGATCGTCTGTTCTGAAAAAGTACTGTCCACCGAGAAAGGAAAACACATTTCCAGGTGGGATGTTTTGGTAAGGAACGAAGTTTCGAAGTATATTGTAAAGATAGTTGCAAACGGCGAAAGTGTAGAGAAGGTTCATGAGATTCAATGTATATACTTTGAACTGGAGAGAAATGTCTTAGGACAACTCAAGTAGTGTGAATAGAGATGTAACAAAGTAACGCATTAGCGTAACAACAACAATGAATGTTGTCATTCTAAGTTCTTGAAAACTCTGAAGGAGGGAGGAATTTATGTTTTCTAATTTTGCTGGATGTAACATGAATGGTCAAAGCGGTTTACTTCGGTTTGCCAATGTTTCTGTTCTAAACACTAATGAATTATATGTCAGAATAAAAAACCATACAATAAACTCTGAAAAGTGGTCGTAACAGGTGCAAAACTGAGGTATAGACGTCCAACTGGAAGTGAAAAAAGCCTTTGTCGACCAAAAGACATGCATGCACGTGTAACGCCGGACATAAATTTCGGCACCTGTTCATTTATTTCCCAGACTGAAGGTGTTATAAAGCACCAGTCTAGACTCCTTTTCCAAAGAAACATTACAGTGTTTGAACCTCTACTTCAATAAACTTTCTGCAACTAAATATCATTATACTGGTCCTCATATTGAAAAAGGAAATAAAAAAGTCTCGGGTTAAGCGACATATAATAGAAACATTAGTGTTAGTACTCCAAAAATAAAAATTCGCGTAAATAAGTATAGGGGATAAGTCAACATTTGATCTAATTTAGTAGTGATAGATTAGAGGAAAATCACCCACCGCCAACACCTTGGGCTACTCTTTTACTAACGAATAGTGGGAATAATCGTGATCTTATAACTCCTCACGACTGAAAGGGCAAGCATGTTCGGTAAAAGGAATTCGAACCAGCGATCCCCAGATTATGAGTTGAGTGTCCTAACCTCCAGGCTCAGGCAACATTTGACAATACAGAAGAATAGTTATAAAAAGTTTAATATTAAGAGGACACGTTTTTTTATATAAAAGACGTTATTCTTAAATATGCCTTTTAAAATAAAATTTGAGATGAGAGTTTCATACAGCGTTAAATTACTGATATCATGGATTATAATGTGTAGCACAAAAACAGAAGATAACAAAATACAAAACATTATACGGTCCAATGACGGTTAACAGAAGGCCTAATGAAACGTTTTACCATAAAATTAAGACGAACAATTTTGTTTTAACCTCTTACATTCAACTATCAATTTTAACTTCCTTTTGAAAATACGATCTATTGAACTATTTTAAACACGAAACATCTGCTGGAGATAAATTCTATATAAGTGTAATTGTACTAGAACACAGCTTCTATATTAACAAAATATAATATATTTTGTACGTCTAACTTACAACATAATTATAAATATATGTGACACAAGAGGTTGTTATACGAAAACATCTGAAGCCTGAATATACACACATTAGGAAAGACGAAAAGTTTGATTAGAACAAGAGTTTGGGTTCAGTAATTTCGTTATATATACACACACACATCAGTTAGTTTTGTTCTATATCGTGTTCTTTCTAAAACTAGGAGTTGCTATGACTGCTCAACAATTCCTAATATTTTTCTGGAGGGTGAACACGTTCGACCTAAAACTCACAACACAAACGTCAATGTCCTCTTGGATTTACTTGTGTTAGGTTTAAGTTAACACTCGCTTTGTATTGCTGTTATACATGTGCTAGAACAGGTACATAAAGTATGATTCTGACAAGTTCCACGATGTTTACCTCCCCGGAAAGCTAAGTGTAAGGAGGAGAGAAGAACCCATGAGCGCATGACTATGGTTGACTCTTAAGAAGGGTCATGGCAAACCCTACGTAACGTTTCAGAAAAAATATTTTCTTTCAGAATTTAGTTTCTGACAAGGGGCGGAGAATGTTTTAATAACAACCCATTACACACATGTGTAACTCGTAAGATAAGAAATTTGCAACTGCTTTGGACCCAAGCAATTTAAGTGTTGTTTTTTTTCAACCAATAGAAATTTCAATTTTACCGTTCTTCTGAACTAATTTCAGTGGATACCGAAACTAAAGTAATTGTTTGTTTGTTCGTTTTTTTGGTTAAGCACAAAGCTATATAATGGGTTATCTGTGTTGTGCCCACCATAAGTATCGAAATCCGGTTTTTAGCGTTATAAGCCCACACACCACTGTACTACTCAGCTATCTTTGTAGGACATTTTGGGTGATAACCACCCTAAATGTCTCACAGACACAGCTGGTTAGTTTTCAAGAACAATTTATATGCCGACATCTTTATTTCAAGCAGTTTTACAAAGAGAAATAGCAAAACGCTTTTATAAATACGATATCAACTCCTTGAAGTTTAGTCTCTACAATTGATGTCCTAAGAATAATTTCCTAATACTAATTATAGCAAGATATGCTCAGTTTATTCGACTATATTCTCGATTCCATCCTTCAAACCTTTGGTTCTTACGAGGGCAAATTAGTGTCCACTTCTGGTGTAGCACATTGAGCAAAAATCTTACTTGAAGAGCGAATTTTTTGTGCGGAAAGTTTGACCAGACGGTAAACTTACTTTACTGTTTGGCCCGGCATGGCCAAGCGTGTTAAGGCGTGCGACTCATAATCTGAGGGTCGCGGGCTCGCATCCCGGTCGCGCCAAACATGCTCGCTCTTTCAGCCGTGGGGGCGTTAGAATGTGACGATCAATCCCGCTATTCATTGGCAAAAGAGTAGCCCAAGAGTTGGAGGTGGGTGGTGATAACTAGCTGTCTTCCCTCTAGTCTTACACTGCTAAATTAAGGACGGCTAGCACAGATAGCCCTCGAGTAGCTTTGTGCGAATTTCAAAACAAACAAACAAACAAACAAAACTTTACTGTTTAGTCGAAAGACAGATAATTCTCCATACCCAATGAGCTTATAGAATAAGCGAGAAACAGGAAATCAAATCATATGACGAATATTAAGGACACGAAAACAAACCTCAGTGGTTTATTTATTTTTATATATTACGTACTAGCTTTCACTGTTTAATCAATACGATTTGGTCTCGATATTACTTGATGAAAAATTTACTATTATTAGTGTTCTTAAAAAACACCTTTCTCTGAATTTTAAAGTAAGACGTTGTGATTACCTGTTTCAAACACAAAACCCACATTTACTTAAAAACACCTGTTGTTTTTTACATTCATATTCAGTGTGACGTTGAAAAGTTGATATCCTCAAGCAAACCGTAAGTAGCTTGGTTTGCGAGTCATGTTTCTTGTCTCTTTCGAAACTTTGCACAAAGCACACAAGAACTAGTTATCTACGCTAGCCCTCTCTAACGTTGAGCTAATACAGTAGAAAAAAGGTCTCCGGTCAACAGTATCTTTCCCAACTTCTGAGCTACTCTAAACATCAGTGTCATTTCTTCGATATTTTTATAATTTGTTTTTCGTTGTGTTTTTTTTTTAATTTCACGCAAAGCTACATGACGACAATTTGCGCTAGCAAACAAACCCACCGCCAACTCTTGGGCTACTTTTTGTTTAATCAGTGAATAGTGGGATTGACCGTAAAGTTATAACGCCCCCATAGCTGAAAGGACAAGCATGTTTGGTGCGACGGGGACTGAAACCCGCGACCCTCAGGTTACAACTCGAATGCCTTAACCACCTGGCCATGCCGAGCGGTGTGAAACTTTATATTTGGTGCGACGGGGACTGAAACCCGCGACCCTCAGATTACAACTCGAATGCCTTAACCACCTGGCCATGCCGAGCGGTGTAAAACTTTATATTTAAAAGATTCACTGAACAAAACGTTTCTTGAAAGTGTTTTTCTTTTTAATTTCGCGCAAAGCTACTCGAAGGCTATCTGCGCTAGCCGTTCCTAATTTAGCAGTTTAAGACTAGAGGGAAGGCAGCTAGTCATCATCACCCACCGCCAACTCTTGGGCTACTCTTTTGCCAACGAATAGTGGGATTGACCGTCACATTATAACGCCCCCACGTTAGTGCGACCGGGATTGGAACCCGCGACCCTCGGATTACGAGTCGAACGTCTTAAACCACCTGGCCATGCCGGGCCTTCTTGAAAGTGAATCGAACTGTTTATCTTCCAACACTGAACGACAAAAAATTCTCAATAATGCATCAAATTATTCATTTTATAAAATTCTTTGAAATTAGTCTTAAAAGTTATCAAACATTGTCCCAGTAACATTATTATTCCTCAGGTCTATTCATATAGGCCTAGAAATAAATTTAAATTTATTATAATACGTATAGTAATTATGGCAGATTTAATCAGCTGTTTACTTAGCTTTAAATCCTTTTTTAAAATGTGATTTAGTTATTATTTTAAAAAGACCATTGATAATGTTCCAGATTAAAATCATATTTGCATCTTGTAATATTCCTTGATGTAAAAATGTTTTCACTTGGTTTCATAAAAGTAATTAGTCAGTATTTTTTTATTTTTCTTCTAAACTATTTTTCGTATACCAGTTTTAAACCACTTATATACTGTGGAATATCTCACGGTGCAAATAAAGTTCTCATTTGATTTGGTTAGTTCCAGAAAAGTCGAATAACTGTTGTTATTATTGGTTAGTCACATCGAAAAAGTTTAAGCTGTAACCTGACTTTAAATTCTGTAGCGGTTTTGTGACTTAATAACTAAATGTGTTATACTCTTTTTATCTTTAAAAGTATGGAAGCTTGAATTATTGTCAAAACGTTTTTCGTGTTAACTTATGTTATTGTTCATCGCCAACAATCCGTTAAAGATCCTCTGGGCCCAACATGGCCAGGTGGTTATAAGGCGTTCGACTCGTAATCTGAGGGTTGCGGGTTCGAACCCTCGTCACACCAAACATGCTCGCCCTTTCAGCAGTCGGGACGTTATAGTGTGACGGTCAATCCCACTATTCGTTGGTAAAAGAGTAGCCCAAGAGTTGGCGGTGGGTGGTGAAGACTAGCTGCCTTTCCTCTAGTCTTACACTACTAAATTAAGACGGCTACCGCAGATAGCCCTCGTGTAGCTTTGAGCGAAATTCAAAACAAACCAAAAGATCCTATGCTGACCGCTATATCTAATCCGTTCGAATCACCTGCTGTTAATGTAATCCGTGATTTCTTTCCGATTCAGTTAAAGTAACTTTACAAAGTTGTTAATCGTATGTCTGTTTTTAAACACTCAACTTAGCAACGATATACCATTTCTGGGTTTTTCTACTTTCACTGAAACAAGTTGTAAACGTTATCACTCGTATACCTCTTCGCTTCCATTCATACGATCTAACAATGTTATCAGCTGTTACTCGGTAAAAAATAGGGGTTCAAAAATTGAAAAGGCGTCGACGGTCTTCATGAAACATTAAATTTCTATATTAATAGATGGCGCTGTAACAGGCACATCAGAATTTCACAATCTACCTCTTGGTGAACAGACAGGGACCAGCCTAATGCAAACGCATTTTGAAGCTGTTGTCAGTTTTAAAATTTTTGTGCAAAGCTGCACAAAAAGTCTATCTGCGCATAGCCGTCTCTATGTTTGAAATGGCAGATGGAATACAGCGAGCGAACGGTACCCACCGCCAACTCTTCGGCTTCTTTTGTGTGACCGAATAGCCGAATTGGTGTAATCACCTACTCATTAAGTTCACTGAAATATGAATTGAATAACGACACCTGGGTGTCACAATGAATAACTTACTCCTATAAAGCACCCAAAAGTGGAATATAAGGAACGAACTTTTGCTAAAACGGGGCCCAAATGATCACTACTTGGATTGAGAGTCGGTAACTCTACTTCCGAGGGCCACGCCCGACTCGATGGGAAATCTAACTTTTAAATTTCCTACTCACACACCACGAAACGATGCGTGACCTGAACTTCTCGTGAGAAATCCCACCAAAGCAGCAGATGTATAGCGAAATTAACGTCGAGAACTCAGACACGACCCCAATTATACGAAATATAAGATTAAGCAAAAATTTCAACTTTTCTCTTTCTTTTTCAACTGAGTTTTTTTTTCTCTGCAGTAAGGAAATGGGAAGAGGGTAAAGACAGTTTCTATAGCCGAACAAAGCGAGAGAATATGCACCACAGGTAGATCCTTTATAGTCGGGGTCCAAGACTCGCCTTAGAGCTCTGGAAGGTTCTGGATTACATTTTCCTGCTTTTCTTGACAGTAACTTTCCTAATTTTCACTGGGGCAGTTTGAAAGTGGAGGTCCTTCCTCTTCCTACGTAACTGTTCTGTATTACTATCTAAACGAAAAAAAAAAGACAACTACCTGTGTGTCTGTGGTTAGCATGTGTTCATAGAATCATTGATATCTTGTAATATAATATGTGTCTGTGGTTAAGCATGTGTTTATAGAATCATTAATATCTTGTAATATAATATGTGTCTGTGGTTAAGCATGTGTTTATAGAATCATTAATATCTTGTGATATAATGTGTCTGTGGTTAGCATGTGTTTATAGAATCATTAATATCTTGTGATATAATGTGTGTCTGTGGTTAGCACGTGTTTATAGAATCATTAATATCTTGTGATATAATGTGTGTCTGTGGTTAAGCATGTGTTTATAGAATCATTAATATCTTGTAATATAATATGTGTCTGTGGTTAAGCATGTGTTTATAGAATCATTAATATCTTGTGATATAATGTGTCTGTGGTTAAGCATGTGTTTATAGAATCATTAATATCTTGTGATATAATGTGTGTCTGTGGTTAGCACGTGTTTATAGAATCATTAATATCTTGTGATATAATGTGTGTCTGTGGTAAGCACGTGTTTATAAAATCATTAATATCTTGTGATATAATGTGTTTATAGAATCATTAATATCTTGTGATATAATGTGTGTCTGGGGTAAGCACGTGTTTATAAAATCATTAATATCTTGTGATATAATGTGTTTATAGAATCATTAATATCTTGTGATATAATGTGTTTATAGAATCATTAATATCTTGTGATATAATGTGTGTCTGTGGTCAGCATGTGTTTATAAAATCATTAATATCTTGTGATATAATGTGTTTGTGGTCAGCATGTGTTTATAAAATCATTAATATCTTGTGATATGTTTTCAAGTTCTCTAAGTACACTGAAGTAACTAGATGTCTCGAAATATAATTAGTCTTCAAACATAATCACATAAACAATCTAATTAGCATGAAGATAAGTAAACCCATTAGGAACATACCCGCCAGAGAAGAACAGTGTTCCATGTCCACATGAACATTGTGGTTGTATTTAAAGTGTTATTTTCTACAAAGAATCTGACCGAAGATAAGTACTTGTTACTTTCAACTTAAACGGCAACTTTTGCAACACAAAGGTTAAAAGGCAAGTATAAGGCACCTAAGTTCAAACACAGACATCACTGATACCCGAGTTAGTGAGGACAAAGCTTTATCCACTACATAATACACACATTACCTGCACTTCCGTTGATTGTATGGCACTACATACGTATATATATATATATACACATACACACATACATGAGAAGGTCCGTGTGTTAGTCGTTTATCACTACACATTAGTTTAACTGGCAAGAATAAAGTGAATATTAATGTCGATTGTCACAATCAATAAGGATCATCAAATTTGGCTTAGAACAGCCAATCACTGAAATAGTGAAAAATACGAATAATTGATAATGTTTAGAAATCAAAATTTCATTCCTGGTTCCGTTCTATTACATTCATACTGCCTTACCTTTTAACACGAGGCAGAAAAGGAAACGTAATTAATAATAAACACACAAAAAGACTCATTTTTGTTTTGTTTCTAATTTCGCGCAAAGCTACACGAGAGCCATCTGCGCTAGCCGTCCCTAATTTAGCAGTGTAAGACTAGAGGGAAGGCAGCTTGTCATCACCATCCACTGCAAATTCTTGGGCTACTCTTTTACCAATAAATAGTGGGATTAACCGTAATATTATAACGCCCACACGGCTGAAAGATCAAGCATATTTGGTGTGACGGGGATTCGAACCCGCGATCCTCAGATTACGAGTCCATTGCCTTAACCACGTGGCCATGACAGGCCATAATAAAGACTTAACGACCGAAAACCACAGAACAGCCAAACAGTCAGAATGTAGTTTCTTGTAGCAAAACATACAGGCGTTTTCTCATGTGATAATAAACCTGTGCGCGCGCATATATATGAAAATTAAAAGATTGCCCCTCTCCAGTTCACACACTTTATTTCTCCTCGCCTTCTCCTGGAGTCAGTGCCTATATACTCAAGTTCAGTTGTTTATTTTCATGCCTCGTTTTTTATAATTCTGCTCTGAATCCGGGAAAATATGTACTTCAGCCAACAAACCACTGGGGCTGTAATAATCTATCATGGTAGTCTAAAGCTTTCTCACCTAGAACGAAAGATATGGCTTTTAAGCCACGTGTTACAATAACACATATAAGAAGACTTGCCGTCGCTGGCATTCAAACTATAACTTGTTCAGGTTCCGAAAATAAACTTTCATAACATATAAATATGAGCGATCAAGTAGTTTGACGGCATTTCTTATCACACAGCAGTAATAGCACCCTTTTATGTACTCCATCAATTATTAGCACCAGGCATGCATGCCGGTTTGTGGCATTGTTGTTCAACACACATTTCACGGCCAGCCCACTCATTCACTTGAGGCCTGCTATATTTAAGCTCTCCACCCTAGCGTTCCATACGGTAATCAAAAACATCCATTGCTTCGTCACTGGGATAAGTTTACACTTACCTTCTATGAGGTTGTTTGCAAACACGAGTAACTAACTTTGTAACGTTAGCTGCACATGTATTATTTTTGTTCACAAACTAGCACCAAAAACACCACCTCAGGGAATTAGAATTTTTTATCAAAGAAAGGTTTTTCTTTATTTTTTTCCTTTAATGAATTGCTGCATTTAACTTATATTAAAATTCCTTAGATTCTGGGAATATGTTTGTATTAGTCGCACAGCTACAAGGCCTACCTGCTGCATTCCCGCTGCCAGCACCTTACCACCCACCTTCCCATACATGCTAAACAACTGACTGTCATTTTTATAAAGCACCCAAAGTTTAAAATTGTGAGGGAAGAGATGCACTGTGGTATTGCACAAATTTGAACCCGGCTAGCTAGCTCCAAAATCCAGTGATCTTTCACATGCTCAACCTGCACACCCTCTGGGAGTGTCAGCTGAAATATTTATTTAGTTGGACGTTTAATTTTTATTACGATTTTCTACGTTTACAGTTTGAAAACTATTTTTCTGAATAAGACTTTTAAACTTAGTTTGGTTTGTTTTCAAATTCACACAAAGCTACACGAAAGCTATCTGCGCTAGTTGTCCCTAATTTAGCATTAAGGGAAAGGTAGCTGGCTATCACCACCCATCGCCAATTCTTGGGCTACTCTTTTACCAACGAATGGTGGGATTGACTGTCACATTATAACGCCCCCACGACTGAAAGGGAGAGTATGTTTAGTGCGACGGAGATTTGAACCCGCAACTCTGAGATTGTGAGTCAAGCGCCCTAACCATCTGGCTTTGCCGGGTCTTTTTTAAAACGTGTATTAGTTTTCTGAATACCGATATGGTAAATCGACCCATGAGAGAGTTTTATTTTCTTCTGATATATGTCGTACGTAATGAATGTATTGTTTGTCCCATAATTTTCATTTGAAGTTACATAAAGAGCTTCCTTCACATAACTGTCTCGAACTTCAAGTTGGTAGACTACACGGAAGCCAACTAGTCAACAGCGCTCACCACCAACTCTTGGACTCTTTTTATCACTTCTACAATCATCCACTTCTAGTGGTGCAGGCACTGGAGGAGAGAGGTTGCTGCCTCTAGACCTGTATGAAAGGAATTACTATTGGACCAAACAACAAAGAAATTTCCATTTGGGATTTTCAATTGTTATTCACCAAAAAGTTTAAAGAGAGAAGAGAGAGTACACATTATAATGTAACTAGTTACTGCCCCTGAAGAAGAAAGGTCCACCTTTCTAAAGTGTTCAGGTTATAGGGTTTCTATTTCAGGTTTATCATATTTACTAAACAGCAATACCCTTATGTACAAGTGCTATCTGACCATTACGTGTTGGTTAAAAGTCAAATTATCTGCATAAAGAAGTTCCTGTACCATTACCTGCGACTACTATTGGTTAAAAGTTAACTTAGCTACATAAAGAAGTTCCTGCGCCATTACCTGCCACTACTACTACAACAAAATCATATACTAGTATATATTTTTTTCATTACCGACATTACATTTTAAGATTGAATGAGCGTAGATGATATGTCCTCAAAATACCGACATGTTTGTATACCTTTCACCAAGTACTGCACCACATTTTGGAACTTTACCTTTGTTTGTTAGCGATGTTCAGTCTTTAAAGTAAGAAACTGGCGAGTATTTTTACCGATGAGTCCTTCAACACCACGATCTATTTTACAACGTATTATGTTGTTTAAAAATAATAATGATCGTTTTTAACAGTGGAGGGTAAAACGTTGGTTAATTTAATTTAGTTGGGAAACCTTGGGTAACTTAGGAACCAGCAAAGCATCATAGTCCCAATAAAGGTAATAGTTTAATTCTTTAAGATCCAGGAAATTTCCAAAATAACACCTTTATTTGATATTAAGTGGTATTTACCATTTTTAATCTTCTCTGCAACGCCACGAGAAGATCCAACGTTGTCTCTAAAGCCTCAAAAAATAAATAAGATTTAATTTATTCCATCATCTCAGACCACCTTTGTCCTTTTGTATCCTTCATCAGTTTACCTCTGAAGAAGAAAGATCTACTTTTCGAAAACGTTCGGGTTATAGAGTTTTTATCAGTTTGTATCAAAACTTATTGAACCTACGTGTTTTTCTGACAGCATGACTGCATTAATATAATTTATAGTTTGCATGAAATACAAAAAGCTAATCTACCTCTTTGTCGTATTATCTCTGTGACCGCATGAAATACACAAAGCTAACATACCTCTACGCCCTATCATCATTGTGACTGGATACCACACTTACAACCCAGCAAAATGTTGAGTTAATTTTGATACCATAACTTGACTATTAACTATTCCTTTTTTTTTATTCTCCAGAAGCTCAGAAATTTCAAGTCTTTAAAAAAATGCGTGACCTTAACACCCCTCCTCCATTTTAAAAAAAATTATTCGTTATTCATCACCACCTGATAATTCGTAGGTCTACAAACACTACACTGTTAAGCATACAAGGATATGAAACATTAAGAAATTACAGTCCACACCAGATGGGATTAACACTGAACTGAAATTCAGATTCATCTACCTCCTTGTAACATGAACTGTTTATATTACACGATCTACACGTTAATGCCAAACAAATATTGCTTGAAAGGTTGAAGAGAATTCTCCGATTCTGCCTCACTATACGTATTGGAACAGGAGTGAGGAGACTATCTCCATTACAGAGTTTAGCACCTACTTCAACATTTCTATGAATTTAAAGATGTTTATCATGTTTACAAATTGAGTTATGTCCCAAACACAGCTCACCATAAACCGATAAAGATACCAAAATGAATTTGGTAGCTGGAAATAAAAAACAACAACAACAGAGTCCCAAAGATCAGATAAAGTGCTTAACGAACATTTTAGATCCATGCAAATTGACCCTTCCACTGCTCATTAGCACTTAGCTTTGCTAGTGTTTTTCCCCTTGATTTCCAGCACACCATGCCTAACCATTGCACCAAAATAACTCCTCCATACATGCAGCATATCTTGCCCACCCACTGCAGCAAAATAAACCCTCCACACATCCAGAACATCTTGCCCACCCATTGCAGCAAAATGCAGCAAAATAAACCCTCCACACATCCAGCACATCTTGCCCACCCATTGCAGCAAAATAAACCCTCCACACATTCAGCACATCTTGCCCACCAGCACATCTGCAGCAAAATAAACCCTCCACACATCCAGCACATCTTGCCCACCCACTGCAGCAAAATAAACCCTCCACACATCCAGCACATCTTGCCCACCCACTGCAGCAAAATAAACCCTCCACACATCCAGCACATCTTGCCCACCCATTGCAGCAAAATAAACCCTCCACACATCCAGCACATCTTGCTCACCCATTGCAGCAAAATAAACCCTCCACACATCCAGCACATCTTGCCCACCCACTGCAGCAAAATAAACCCTCCACACATCCAGCACATCTTGCCACCCACTGCAGCAAAATAAACCCTCCACACATCCAGCACATCTTGTCCACCTATTGCATCAAAATAAACCCTCCACACATCCAGCACATCTTGCCCACCTATTGCAGCAAAATAAACCCTCCACACATCCAGCACATCTTGCCCACCTATTGCAGCAATATAAACCTTCCACACATCCAGCACATCTTGCCCACCCACTGCAGCAAAATAAACCCTCCACACATCCAGCACATCTTGCCCACCCACTGCAGCAAAATAAATCATCCACACATCCAGCACATCTTGCCCACCCATTGCAGCAAAATAACCCCTCCACACATCCAGCACATCTTAGCCACCCATTACACCAATATAATTCCTTCACACACACGTGCACTTTATTTTGTTTGCCTTTGCTACTTGATATGCTATATACTTGTACATACAAAGAACTAGGTCTGATTTATCAAGTAGGTAACACTTAAACAAACACACAAAATGTAGTGCAATTGCCAAGTTCACGGAAAACATTATTATATAACAAAGTTTACGCTTTGTAATAGTATGGTCACAGTTTGATACAGTTACTGATTATAGCTTAGAAAGTCACGAATGTTTACATGAATATTTTAGACTGCGGATGATAAATAATAAAGTAAGACTGAATGAACTTACCGTGTTTAAAATATAATACAGGATTAGAACTTTGAAAAGAATTCTGAATGGCTGGGGTTATTTTTATAATACTTTAAACACGTGTTTACCTAATCAAGACTGTTTTTAGGGAAGAAAAATTTTGGGAGCTTGACAGAAACCCGAAAAATTCGTAATGTAATTGAAAATTAAATATACCTTCACGTGATAATTTTGGTCGATAATGCCACAATTACGATCTCGTGCTAGAGTTATATGTAGAGAGCTCAACACCATTATGAAAATATGTACAGTTTCAACATTTAGATGTGGGGTGAAATGTATGAGGGCTGAATGCGCCTTATTTCATCACTAGAGAAAGTTTCATCTTTTATGTCGATACCTTTTTCAGCGCCGAGTTCGAAACGTCATCCCAGTCACGAAACTACCGAGTTCTCGCACATTTTTAACTATACCATGTATACGCTAAAAATCTGGTTTCCATACCCGTAGCGAGCAGGCAACAGATAGTCTGTATTGTAGCTTTGTGCTTTAAGAACCAACAAACACGTACCAGTGAATTAGCATTGTGTAACTCCCTATTTTGTTAAATAAGGTAGTGAAAGGGTAAACTGATATCTACTAACACGCCAGATAACTTCATGCGAATTAGGGTATATCTAAATTTTAAAGAAAGGTCTATGTTTGAGAAATTAACGCATGAAAAAAGGAATTCAAAAAGTAGAAAAACTGACCTTCTGGAGAACACTTAAATGACATTACACAGATCAAGAGTTTGTGACGTCAATAAATGTATATACAAGTTTACCCAGCTCTTCGTTTCGACCTTAACGGACCTGTGTATAATGTTCGTCCCTATATAGTAAAGCTGGTTACAAGCTTAAATAAATACACATGTAATCTAAAGACTCGTTGACAGATGTTACTGTTACATTAGGGATATCGCTGACGTTCCACAGAAAACCAAAATAAGGAATGAAATAAAGAAACAGGAGTGCTTTAATCACGTGTGTCAAAAGAATCCGGTCATCAAAACCTTGTCATCGATATTCAGATGAAACAAGTATAATCAATCTTATATACTGGGTTTACTTCATGTAATATGTTTACAGGTTGTTGATACTTGCAACCAGAACAAACGTATCACAAGTAACACCTTAAATAAGGTTAATATTTTAAATAGCCTACAGATGTCACAACAGTAGTGTTGGTTAACAATGTGTCATAAATGTTTGTGATTAAATTCAAAGCTACGATACGCCTCTAAAAAGAACAAGCAGGCATAATGAAATTGGCTGTTAGATAAAAGACCTTAATGCAGATAAGTGCTTAGGAATATTTCCAGTGATTTAAGTATATCATACGATAGATTGTTTGTTTTTGAATTTCGCGCAAAGCTACTCGTGGGCTATCTGCGCCAGCCGTCCCTAATTTAGCAGTGTAAAACTAGTCACCATCACCCACCGTCAACGCTTGGGCTACTCTTTTACCAACGTATAGTGGTGATGACCGTCACATTATACGCCCCCACGGCTGAAAGGGCGAGAATGTTTGGTGCGACTGGGATTCGACCCGCGACCCTCAGATTACGAGTCGACCACCTTAACCTCCTGACCATGCCGGACCCACACGATACATATGGTAACGAAAGTGCAGCGTGCAGATCACTGTGCTGACGATACGTAAGAAGCATACTGCGCTCTCTATAATAAATAAATGAATAAGAAGATAACCTCAAAGTGAATGAAGCAATAGACATATCTTCGTGATAAGCAAAGTTGAGGGCAGGTTTACTAAATTAACACAGTCATCTGTACATGACGAGTAATGTTGAGCACATTTATTAATGTGGCTTACTGATATACTGATCTTAATATAAACAAGGTAAAGAGTGTACGTTAAGTCAGGTAAACATGGTTGCTAATAAACATACCGCAAGATTAATATAAACAAGAGGATGTGTGCGCGTTCAGTCAGGCAAACATGATCATATGTCAGTTTAAAATATGAAGGATATAGTTTCTGGTTTTACGTTTCATTCCACTGTGTTTATTCACATAAGAAATGGGCGTAGTTGTTTAAGGAACAAATAACCCTGGAGATGGGTGGAACCTTCCTAGTGTTAACAAATACTACAAATATAGTATTTCAATGAAAATTTGGAAAGGTGACCTCGGTCAGAAGTACAATTCTCTAGCTTTCCTTATTATTTTCAAGTATAAATTTCATAATTGTTGGATGTGTAATACGGAATAAACGTTCCTTTACATAAAAGTTATTATTGTACAATTCACCCTACAAGAAAAAAGGGCCTGTACCTTCCGAAAGGTTAGGTTAGCGGATTTTAAATTTGTAGTCCATTTAATATTCCATCCAATGAAATATTAGTAAAATATTCAATGTTTCTCGCGTCTTATAGACTACCCTTTTCATACTCGAATTATTTTTTAATTTAGCATACATAAAATAATGTTCGTGAACCTACAAAATCAGCACTACGCGTCACAGTCATACCAAGGTTTACACAAAGTGTTCAGCTTGCATAATTTATCAGTGACCCATAAAAAAACAACAACAAAAAACGAATTCTTATGTTATGCCGTCTGAAAACACCACTCGTATTTTACTACTGGCTACCTATGTCAGACCGTTTCCTGTATTCTTAAGCGTTTCATTGCAGGCACTTTGTTGTATATAACCCTCCAATCATCAGCTTTTTTATACGCCGAGGCCCATTTCTACAGGGTGAACCGTACGTCCCTACCCATCCATATGTTATTATGTTATATTCATTTACGCATGTATTATAATTTTTTTTTTTTTCAGAGAAATATGGCCGATGTAAGTCCATTTACACTAAAATGTCTCACAGAACATGGCGTCGCATAATATTATGCAGCGAGATTGAGGGACAGCACACAGATACACTGGATACATAAGATATATGAATGGGTAGGGAATTACGGGCCACCCTGTAGACTAATAGTTTTGTAGTTACAGCTGTTACATCACTTAATGTAAAGAAGTGGCCAAGAAACAAAACAGAAGGTAAAATTGCTTGTTTTCGAGACAACATGTATGACCGAAGTATACGTAATTAAGGGAAATAATGGCATTAGTAATGACATTCTGTGACCCACGTTACATTTTCATTGACCCTCAAGAATTTCCGTGTATTATTAGTCCAGAAAATGTGTTAAAAAAGACGATGGACAAGGGCCCCTTAGGTAATAATAAAACATACATGTAAACATAAATCCCAAAAATTTGCGAATAAAAATAGCATCCGAATTGAGTTTTAAAAGCGATATTTGTTCAAAAAAATTTTTAGATGATATTGATTGGTTTAGTTTGTTTTGAATTTCGCGCAAAGCTTCACGATGGCTATCTGTGCTAGCCGTCCCTAATTTAGCAGTGTAAGACTAGAGGGAATGCAGCTAGTCATCACCACCCACCACCAACTCTTGGGGTACTCTTTTACTAACGAGTAGTGGGACTGACCGTCACATTATAACGCCCCCACAGCTAAAAGGGCGAGAATTTTTGGTGCAACGGGGATTCGAACCCGCGACCCTCAGATTATGAGTGGAACGCTTTAGCCCACTGGCCATGCCGGGCCGGGATGATATTAAATGTTTGGTAACACACGTGAAATATTATTTCTATTCATAATTTGTGTAAGAAACTATTCTTAGATTAAGGGTGATAAATTTTGAAGCACCTTTCTGGCATAAACTTGGACTTTAAACAAATACACTTAAAACAACTCCATGAGTGCAGGACTCAAACTCGAACCATGAGAATTGATATAATCAACAACCTTGCGAGTTTAAAACAAAACAGTTTATGCATACTAATGTTACATAATGAAAACTACAAATGTACTCTAGTTACTATAAATCTTTAATCGTAAACAAACTGTTTAGTCAATGTAAAATTTTGTAATTTACATTTCAGGTTAGGGTTAGATTGTGAACAATTTCGAAATGTTTCCACCACTGCGTAAAGATGTGAAATCTGACGAACTTCCAGTCACTTGATAAAAAAATCAAAAATTCAAATACTGACTTATGTGAGACACACATCATACTTTTAGATATTATATTCGTGTGCATTTCCCGAGTACTGACACAGTATTAATTAAAGAGACTAACATTCGTGGGCAAATGCAATATGTCCCCCGCCACGCAATCCCAACATGGCTAATTATAGCACGAGAAAAACTCAGAAAAATCAAAAACTGTGTATATATCACAGCTCGGAACCTGCAAGAAGATATAGTACCAAAATGCCACGTAAGTTGATTTACACATATACCTGAACAATTCATGAAAACTTCCCTGAAAAATTGACAAAAAAAATCCAAAAGTGTTTATTTCTGTTTGGAACCTGTACAAAACATCTTTGTACCAAATCCCAGGTAAACTGTTTGAGGCAAGCCTAAAGAATTGACCAAACCCCGTAAAATTATCGATTAATTTAATTTTTCAACCATATTTTTGTATGTATTTGAATGGGACCTGTTAAGAAGTACATTTTTTATCAAATGTCATAAATGGGCTGAAGTATTGCGGGTTAGTTGTAAAAAAAATCCCTACAATTATATTTTTGTGGCACCTTAATCCTTCTACAGGGTGTTCTGAAAGTCACTGTGCAGTTTTGTAATCATATACATATATAAGTGCACAGTGACATTCCGAACACCCTGTATAATTAGTAAAAATGGCCAATCCAATATTTTTATTTTCCAACGTGCTTTGCCTGTAGAAATGTATCTAGTTACTACATTCCACACAAATTGATCAAAATACAGCCAAGTGATTGACCAAAATGCCAAAGCTCATGCTTTTTATGCACTTTGATCCCCCTAAAACAAAGAGATCCAAATCAAACACACATAACTCTATGTTAATGTGTCAGGTATATGAAAATTTATGAGGTCTCTGCAGAAAGACGAACTGTTTTATCACCATTTCCTCTTTTCTGGTTGGATAGACTTGAAGCTTGGTAGAATTATACGTTGGTTCAACACGCTGAGATAACTTTTTCATATAGACTTTTTTTAAAGATTTTGTTAGATCAAATGCCAAACAACCTAAAAATATGTACATCTTGGTCTCCTGAGAGGTTATATTTACAGCAATTAAGAAGAAAATTTGCAGAAATATAAATGTTCATGCGCTCAACACATCGAGGAACAAAAAAGTTGGATTTGCTCATTTTGATGGTTTGTAAGGGGGACAGAGCTCACAAAAAAGCACAAGTTTTGATTAATGTACATCGAATCTGGTACAAAACTACTTATTTTCACAGGTCTCATACATATCCATACAAACATGTAGGATATGTACATTTCTGAAGGGCCAAAAGGTTAAATAAATTCATAATTGTAAAGATGTCACTCAGCCATATTTGACCAATTTACGTGCGATTTAATACAAAGATACTCTTTGCATGTCCCAAATAGAAATTTAGACAACTTGGAATTTTCAAGAGCTATTCATGTATATTTCAACCAATTCGTGGAATTTTGTACAATGATATCGTGTCGAAAAAAGTGATATAGACAGTTTTAGATTTTTCCGTGTTTTTCACCTTTTTATAGAGTAAAAATTCGCCATGTTGAAATTGCGCAATGCAGATATGTCGCTATACTCCAGCTACTGTTAGCCTCATTAATATTTGTGTTAATTTCCATCTTGACTGCTGTAAATATGACTGCACAGAAGCCCAAAACGCATAATTGTGGGTTGTTTGGCATTTGATCCTAAAAACTCTTTAAAAATACCTAAATAAAAAAAATGAGAGCGTATTGAACCAGGGTACAAACCAACAAAGTTTCAAATTACTCCGCTGAGAAATGTGAAAAAGTAGTGATCGGTTGAAAATCGACTGTTAAAAAAACCCAAAAACGATAGGAAAATAGTACGACTTCATGCAGAAACGTAATATTAATATAATTTCATTGTCTTTCAGTTTGTTGTACAGAAGATCACATACATATTTCTATTCCCTCCAACAGCAATACCAGGTTTGATTTGAATTTCGCGCAAAGTTACACGATGGCTATCTGCGCAAGCCGTCCCTAATTTAGCAGTGTAAGACTAGAGGGAAAGTAGCTAGTCATCACCACCCACCGCCAACTCTTGGGCTACTCTTTTACCAATGAATAGTGGGATTGACCGTCACATTATAACGCTCTCACGGCTGATAGGGCAATCATGTTTGGTGTGACGGGCAATATCAGGTGATATAAGTATCTTACACCTTCACTATATATTAAAGACTACGGTTCACGCTGTCTCAGTTAACGTATTTCATGCTACAAACGGTCAATAATAAATATTGAAAATGTGTTCTCAAAGAAAGGCCAACTTTTCCTCTTTTTCTCGACTCACTTCTCGAATAATTGCACTGTCGGATACCAGGTGTACACCTTGGCCTAGTAATCTTATCTTTATCATCTTTAGATAAACGCTTACGGTAATGACGTAAACTTTGGAAGCGAGTTAAAAATACTACCTACTCACGGATTAGGTCACTACGTCCACACACGCACGAAGATCGAGCATGATGAGAGCGCCATCTACCTCGAAACGTTACTTTTCACAATAGTTTCTACTGTAAACTAAGACGAGTTTCAGTGCCGTGCGCAGGTTTTTGTTCGTGACATGTGTAGGACAAATTAAGTTTCTGTGGACAATAATATTTCCACCTGATTAACTTCTACTAAACTGTTCTTTCGATAACGTATTATATAATGTGAATCATAATTATTTTTAATAAATTGTTCTGAGCCCATGTTACTGGAACAAAGTTTCCACATTGTCTGTGTGTCTGTCTGTTTTCCCAACACTCCTTAATCATTGTTCTTCTGATTTACCGATTGTTTGTTTGAAATTAAGCACAAAACTACACAATGAGCTATCTGTGCTCTGGCCCACCTTGGGTGTCGAAACTCGGTTTCTAGGAGTGCGAGCTCACAGATATTCTGCTGTATCACTGATAGGGGGGGGGTATTCTTCTGATACCCACCACTTTTTATACAGTTCTTCAAGTTAATGTTTCGTTGTTGTTTTTCTGGCATTTCCTCTAAATATAATTTGAATAACCGTTAAGCATAAAATCGTTTTAAAAATGTTTATACAGGTTAATTTTTAAAATCTCTGTATTCCAAGGATACTTTCATGTGCCAACGTAAACAGGTACATACTTTTAACGGTGGTACTGTATTGACATATGTACGAATGTATATTGTGACAAGTTACAGTTCTTACAGTAAGAAATAATTATTCTTAGAACAGGTACAGCGTTTCGATAACTGGCACGATTATTCTCATGTGCTTGTAATAAAACAATACTTAACAATGAAGCAAATTTAAAACGAAACTATATACTGATGTTTGTTTCTAATATTCGTGGGAAGCTACATAAGGAATGTCTGCGTTGACCGTCCTATATTTTGAATCGATAGAATGGAGGCAGTTAGTCAACAGTACCGACCGCCAACTCGAAGGCTAATGTATTTCTATAATGGGAGTTGGCTTTCATTCTTATTTAGCACCAACTGCCTCAGTCAGTGTGCGGAGCGTGATTTTGTGGAAACAGAATTCTCAGGTCCTGTCCAAATTTACTGATAGTTAGTCGTAACGTGTAGTTCAACTTTTCTATGTAGCTCTTTCACTAAATAACACCCGAGTAATTATGTTTCAAATTATAAAATTATTTTCACAGTCCAATCTTAAACACGTAACAGTATTTTAAAGGGTAACCATAAACATGCACACACCTCAAAATGGAGTTAACTTTACTGATACGGTGGTTTTTATACCGTTAAATGTAAAGTGTCCGCAAAATTTGTTTTAGTGTTCTGTGCTAAATGCGTTTACCACACACGTTTCTTTCGATACTGACTATATATTTAAAGACGCTTAAAAAAAAACCCATAATATTAACTTTCGTCCTTTGAAAGATGACGAAGATATATACGTAACAAACAAATGACTATTTCCTCACATAATTTTAAAGTGAAAATTATTTATTTTCATCCGTACGTACATGTAACTACAAATATAAAATACCAAAGTCAAATTTAGGTGGAAAATGTATTATGCAACTCGGTCTCGAGAAAGCGTGAATTGTCCTTTGAGCTAAACCAAAATTATAAGTTTTGATAATCAAACATACGCACATTTAACTACACTCGAACAGTCACTGAAATTTGTACACCAAACAAATTAATCAGCCGTTGTCTTCACGTATCGAGCTGCAAGCTCGTGTACAAATGAGCCACGTGGTACGGAAATATAATGTTTTCAGAGCCCACACGTGTATCTGTCCTCTTTCCTTTATCACGTATAATTGTATCAAGTTTTATTATTTCTAACAATGGATATAAAAACTAACACTGATCAAATACTATAAGCAATCTCAAATTTCAACAACAGTACCTTTATAACTGTTGTAACAATGATGCAGTCTGTCATGATCATGACTATTCTTGGTAGCTTTAAGCAGACACCTAGCGTTAGCACTTTGGTAAAATTGTAAAAGTGCACGTAAATTTGAATTACGTGCGTTTAAGCTCACAACACAGTTGCTAATGTTTAAATCTGATACAACAACAGGCGTAACTTTCTAAACAGTTCGTCGTTAAAGCAATCAAATGTATAAACGTTAAAAGCACGTGACAAACAGCTAAGCCATAAAAGATAAAAAAACAATCTTCGTATGAAACTACTGGACCTCCTTACTTTCTCCCCTTCAAAAAATTAGGTTAATTTTCAGATTTCAATTATCTATTCTGAAAACTACTTTGTTCAATAAATCTCAGTCATGGAAAATTAATCAAGCAGATAAACACGAAAATCCCGACAAAACTTTTAGTGGTATATGCAGTAAACGTTAACCACCTGTTATAAGACATTGGTGTAAGGCCTGTTACATTTTTAACCAATACTTATTTACCTAAATCCTCGGAGATTTTAAAAATTTAGGGTCGTGTGTTATTAATAACATCAGTCCAATAACAATGTATTTATCATACTCACTGCCACGACGCGTTTCGCTCAACCCAAAGTTCTTTAGGCCGACTGACTAGGACACAACAAACAAAGTAGCAAAAAGACACACTATTTATATAATAAACCATATTGTTTATTGTTACGTTCTGAAAGCCCGTTAATCAATTGTCATAAGGCGATTAATATCCTACAGTTTTTCTACAGAATTGCTTTGACGTGGTACAACTTTGTGTTAATGACTAAAAAATTGATTTATCCAATAATTATCAACAGTTAACGTCGTAGCATTAGAAGTTTACATATGTGATATATGTTAGAACGAGTTAAATTAGATACGTCGGTTAAAATGTATTATTTCCCAGTTAAAATTTATGTCTGCTGTTAAAGGAATATTTACTTTCGTTGAATTTACTGTTACTGGTTTTCGATTGATAGATATGAAAATTTCTGTAGGATTTTAAGTGTTCATACACACACACACACAAATGTTATGACTATAAAAAAAAACCCGAACTTCTGGATACGGATGGAAATAACAAGAGTTGATAGAGCTCACGGCATACCTTCAGTACAAGGCGGTATATTCTCTACCCGAGTTTCTAATCAAGACAGATCCGTTTTTTTCTTCGTCAAGGTCAGTTGTAAGCCCGACCATCCTCCGCCCAGGGTTGCATGTGCAATCATGCGAAGCGCACGCAGGGGTGCGCCATACCAGGTGTAGCTCCGAGTTAGCGACATCGTTAAAGCTAAAAAACACTGAATTACAACAAACCGAACCCCATACTAAGAACGTTTCGACCTGTCTGATCGGACTTACTGTGGGCATGGTTGCTCAAGTGGTTATTTTCACTCACATTTCTCGGTCAAATAACTAAGCAGGTATAAGAACTGTACTGTCTTTTGTCGCATACACTGTGGACAACGTAAGAATGGAAGAATATGACCCTATTTACCAAATGTGCTCTCAATTATATATATATTTACTGTTCTTCAGTAAACTGATCTGCAAGCTAAATGGTATGGTATACATACACATACACACACACGACAAAACTTGAGAGAAACATCAGAGAACCCTCAATAGTTGCGGCGCTTGAAATTCTTTGGGGCAGAATTGAATTAAAGTGAAGTAATTCTTGATGACGAGAAACCCACTTGGAATAAAATTGTATCTTTGTTAACTTGAAGATAACCTAGGAAGGTCTAAACGTTGTTTTCTGGTCATCAACAGACATGTTAACACCCCCATACCAGCCGTTCTGAGATACAGGATTAGAGTGAATTCGTCGATGAGACCTCTTCCCCTTTTATTAACTATATTTTGTGCGCAACACCAAACGTGTGGCGCGTGTTTACCCCATTCAATTTTATTACGTACCATGATCCTACCCTAAAATTAAAATTATTTTAAGTAAATATATCAATCGAAAGGACTTGACCTGCTAAGTCCAAAACTGTAATTAGATCTCAAATCGGTTAAGAGATGATGGAGATTCGAGCTAAACGTTTGTATTTAAAAAAACCAAAAACTCACAGCCATTCATTCTATGAGCAGCTATGTCGCGGCTGAAAAAAAAAAACCAGGTTCAGCGAGACACAGACTTTCCACTAGAAACGGCGTAAAATTACCACTTTTTCTGAAAACGAAACTGAAAACGGATTATTGAAACTGAAAACTTAAATACATAACAGTGTTATTGTACACTGTATGGCTGATTTATAAACCGTACATTAAAACTTTATCAGTCATTTACTGTAAATATTATACTATATAACAGTGTTATCCAAGAAAACACTACACTGTATCACAGGGTGACAACATTTACTAAACCGTACATTAAAACTTTATCAGTCATTTACTGTAAATATTATACTCTTTGAAAAACCACAATCACTTAACGTACTTAACATTTTGACACAAAGGTCAATCTGTAATGTCAGTTATGCACTTTGTCCGTTTTAGGATACAACTTTATCGTGACGTTCTGTAAGAAATGCCCATAAAGTAACTGGAGAGAAGAAAACAACTTTGGCCTATATTATAGCCGTGTGGAAAGAGGAATACCAAAAAAAAAGGCACGGTCTTCCTCAAGTCTCTGACCTACCAGGTCCAAAGCTGTCAAAAAGTTGATTCAAAACCTCTAACCTCGACAAACCAAAGTTCAATGCTCTAAGTGTGTGCGTGTGTGTGTGTTAAATAAAGGGAGATTGGCTAAAGAATGAAAAAGAACATGTTCATAAACGTGTGCATTCCACAGACCTGCTGTTACGTTCGCGAAATGTGAGACGGTCAACAAAAAAGCTCTAATTGATTGCGGCTAAAGATGTGAGATGACTAAAACTGTCAACGGCTTATAAAGATTTTAATGATCTGGTTCCATTTATGGAAACCTTTTGATTATTTCTTGTATGATCAGAGATCGTACGTTTTCTCACATGACTTCTGTATATATATAAACAACGTGTGTGGTTTGTTGCAAAATATAGCAAGAGCCAGTACGCTATATGCTTAATTACGTGTAGCAATATACTGAGAAACAACATGAATTTCAGAAACACACAATATATTATACGAAACATGAACCACGACTACATATTTGTAAAACTATTTTCTTCCCTTTCGACGTAAACTTATTCAAAGTAATGACTAGACAAGTTTAGTTTTTACTTAAGTTATAGTTTTACCATTATATACCAATTAAAAAAAGTAAATTAAACCAATTATGAGTGAGAAAAATATCTTTCTTTCCTGTAGAAATTCACTTACCACAGTAATAAGTGTTACACATACACTGTTAGTCTAGAAGTTTGGATTAAACTTTGATATTTCTGACAATTTATTTTGGAAATTGTATAAATATATAAAGAACAGTACATCGCTTCTTCACAGAGATAATCGCACCCCCAGAAAATGCCTTACAAACCTGTTATTTCACAAAATAAACGGTGCAAGGTTGGTAAAGGTATTATTAACTTGAGGCATTATGGGATACGTTTCGAAATTATCCCTTATAAATGTCGACGTTTTTCTTTTTATGAGGGGAAGATGTATCCATTACATGGGGAAGTGTTAAATAGTGGTTAATGTAGCTCGTTTTAAAATTCTCAGTTGTTTTGTTACTCCAGGAGTTTTGTGCCTGTGACTTAAAGTGACGACCGAGAAAGGTTTACCAAAATTCAAAAGATGTTGGCTCCAGTATATTATATATATATATATATATATATATAAATTTTCCAAAGAAACTTAAGTTAGAAAACAAAGTTGTATAAATAAACCTCAATTTTTCTGTATTTTTCACTTAGTCAACAGCGAGAATTTTCTCATATATAATAACAGTTCAGTTTTCGCCGTTGCTCTCTAACAGTGTTGTATAAATCAAACTGAACAAATGTTCACTTCTATTTCTGTATAACCATCCACGACGAAGTTTGTTATTATAATAACAAAACACATTTCGCCGTAGATATCCACTTCCAAATAAAGCAAGAATAACACAACTGCTCTTTTAAAATCACAACACAGGCAAGCAATAGAGAAATGTAACATATTAAAAGACCGTGAAAACAGCCCAACATAAGTTTTAACAACCTCCGTTCGATAATACAAGAAGGTACTCGGTATTCGATTAATTTACCACAAAATTTCAAACTCATTTGTTCTACTACAGAAATATGATGCATTGATTTACTGAGTGACATCATGACCTGCAACCACGTAATTATTTTAACAGCATGATCACTGTTTAGTCTGTTTTGTAAAGCAGATTCATCATCATAGTTTCAACTCAGTCTTATTTAACCTCATGACTTTCGTTTGCAGTTTCAGTTTCGTGGTTCTTCTATATTAGTTTTTCTTTAATCAGAAAAACATAACTTGAGCAGATGAACTCAAAAAGCTATGTTTCGGCTCTTTTGCTTTCATTACAACCTGGCCTCTTGCAGTGAAGGGGGGAAGGTTGTTTACTAACTATGAGGATAAACGAAAACCAAAGCCTGTTGGAATAGTTTTCTCTCCTGCTATGGAGGGCGACAACTTTCACCTACTTTAAAAAAAAAAAAAACAAATTATCATATTCCCCCATGGTCGATACCGTAAGTCTCTAAAAAAAAAGTTTGTTCAACCATTGTTGGATGCCTGGTATGCGTAGAAGTCACAGCGTTCGACTTGCAACCTGTGGGTCGCGAGTTTCGACACCAATAATTGAACGTGCTCCACCTTTAAGCCATGGGAGCGTTATGATGTTACGTTCAATCTCACTGTTCGATCAGAGTAGTTCAACATTTGAAGATGGGCGGTACTGATAAGTTGTCTATCACATAAATTAGAAACAGTTGGTGCAGATAACCCTCCACCAGTGGCTTTGTCATATTCGTTGTCTTGGTGTCTTTACTACGATTTCGTGTTATGAATACCAACATTAGTACAATAATGAGTTATTTTATATAAATGTATAATGTTCTGCTGGCTTTATTGTTCAAGTACACTTATTTGCTCAGACTTTAATAACGCTACAGCTGCACACATTAGCCTACCGAGATAAAAAGTGAAAAGTGCGTAGGCTGCACGTGATCAATCAGACGCCTCATTTATTTATCTGTGAAATGGCGAAAGAAAAAGTTGTCATTCACATATGTGCAGAGATAAGCCCACATGCTTTTCGAGTAGAGCTGGTGCACGTGGTTCCAAGATAAAGGATACTGGTGTGAAAGGCTCAACCATTTTCAAAGTCTATTCATTCTGACATACTACTAATTCTACAAGTTGTCCCTGTAGCATTTCTGTATCGTAGATATTACATTTTTTTAAATTGAAGATTACATTTGTTTACACACACGTATCACAAAACCGTTAAATAAAACGAATAGTTTTTGTGAAAATTGCAAATGTACTGGAGCCAACATGTAACAGATTTACTATTATGAATTTATTTTACTATACATGTCTGTTTCACTTTAATATACATTTAGAAATGCATGTAACTTATATTGCTAAATGTGTGTTGCGAAAGTCCCGCCCATTCTCTAAATTTGTAGTAGACTCTTGAAAGTAAGAATCAACAATGTAACACTGATATATATAATTACGCAAATACCAGTATTGTTGGGCCAACTGAACTTTCTAGAACCTCGCCTTAATGTATATAAATCGCAATACGTGGAGAAACGGCATAATATTATTGGTCTGCTATAGTCAGTATACCGTAAATCTCGGAAGTAATAATTATGACAAACGCTTATTAATTACAAAACTACAGATATTTGATCACGGAACTTTATAGATTTCGAACATTATAAACCGTTTAACTTCAGCAGCTCACCATCGGACGTTAGTATTTCTACGAATACATTACATATCTTCGTCTGAAGAAAAGTCAGCTTGTGAACATGAGGCTAGCAAAAATAGAGAACTAGCTAGTTTATCAGCTTGGAATTAATTCGCTAATCGTGAACCACCGATGAAATATCCAGTTCCAGAGCAGAAGACTTAATATTGTTTTTAAGTTTCTAAAACTTTTGTATATAAACCATTATTTGTAATAACTATACGTAATAACCGTTATTATAAACTGTATTTTTATATTAAAATATATTTGTGTTAAGAAAGAAAATGTGTGTATCAATCTTGTTGGAAAAATATCATAAATCTGATAAACATCGACATTCAGTTACCTTCTAAATTAAAACTTCCGACTTTTTGGAATCGTAATATGTAACGTACATAACATAAATCGGAGACTTGTACGAAATACATTATAATACGTTACAAATGTCACAGAGAATATATCCATCTATAAACGTTATTATCAACAATATACTTCAATTTAACTGGACAGTGGAAATTACCTTACATTTGGGTCAAGTAAACGAATTTTGTGAAGTCCTAATTTGGGCTTTAACATGATACAGATTTGTTAATCCACTTACAAACTACATTAACATCAACTGTGTTTGAATTTATAGTTAATACATTGCTTTCGACATACAAAAATATAAAAATCTTACTTAGTAGAATGTCAGTGTGACGTTATAGCATCTTTGAGGTGAGCATCCTCCGTGGATGTTCCAATATACCATCTACAAGGGTGATTGTCATAATTGTGCGATAGTATCAAACGTGACAATCAAAAAGCACATTTAAATATTATTTAAAACAAAATTAAATCCCACTCAAAAATCTCCGTGACCCGAATAATAAAAATATTATAAGCACATTATAATGGCCTACTCTTTGGGGCGAGATGGTAGAATTAATGATTTTTGAATGTGATTTCATGAGAAGTCGGTATATGTACCGTTAATGAAGGAAGTCTTTGTACCAAGTTGTAGCATCTAAACGGATAATTCTGCTTACGATTTATAAACATTAAAGACGCGTGCTTTTGAAGAGACAGGCTTAATTTTTTCTTGTACTGTTTCGAGAAGGCTTAAAAATCGCTGTGGCTTGTTTGTTTGTTTTTGAATTTCGCGCAAAGCTACTCGAGGGCTATCTGCGCTAGCCGTCCCTAATTTAGCAGTGTAAGACTAGCGGGAAGGCAGCTAGTCATCACGACCCACCGCCAACTCTTGGGCTACTCTTTTACCAACGAATAGTGAGATTGATCGTCACATTAAAACGTCCCCACGACTGGGAGGGCGAGCATGTTTGGTGCGACCGGGATCCGAACCCGCGAAACTCGGATCCCTATCGCTGTGGCATAAAACACAAGAACCGTCACCTCGACTACATAAAAATAAATGTACATGAAGGTCATCATTCAGACTTTGTGACGTCACCACACTCTGGATCCTTTCATATTAACCTTTTCTCATCTACATTTCCGTCGCAAATGACAGTTTTACAACACACATAAACCCAGCGGACGCAGGACGTTTGGCACACTTAATTTTTAACGACGTCTTTATACGCATATTTATAGATATAGTCTAAATTAGACACAGACGTACGATCATAAGATGACGTGCACGGGTTACACCAGTAAAAAAACCTATTTTTGTGTTTATCGTGAAGACGGAGGATAAAAAAATAAAGTAAGAGAGTGAGTGCATCATGACATAATTATTTTTAATGGGTTCATAATAACTAATAATAATCCAATTAAATCGTGGTGAAAGCTATTAATAACAAGAAAGCTTGTTTTAACAGTATTTATTACAGTAAACACTAGCATAACGGCCATTTTTAAATAAAATAAATGCTGGATAAAAACAGACACACACGTATATACAAGTATTACACTACTCAGTAGTAAATAATGAATAAAATTAACTGATAAAATTCATCTATTTCTATAGCATTAATTATTGTTTATTTACAATTATACGCTACAAGAACCATCAATCTGAGTCTAAATTTTGAAACGAGACCGGGCCTTTTCCCATAAAGTCAAGTTCGATACTTATCAGGTTAACATGGAATAAGAAGTCTCACTATTCAACTATGATATTTAGTTTTCGTGGGTACTAATACTAGTACAGAAAATACAAATGAATTTAAAGACGTACTCTAGTGAAATAATGAAAATAATAAAAATAAAATATCTTGTTTTTCGAAACTTGTTGTCGAAAATAGATTATTCAAGATAGTTTTTTTATTCTTCTATTTCGTGATTCGTTAATAAAAAAACAGTTTACTGACATAAAACCACGTGGCTTATAATTTCTTGTTGGCATAAGTAGAAAGAGAAAAAGAGTGCAACATTTTGAATGTTCCGCCAAAAAAATTCGAGTGTCTTTGTGCATGGAGTAGTAGGCAAATTTACACAAGCCATAAATGAAGGATTAACCAACGCTCTATTTTCATTCATCCATTGATGTAAGTAAATATTATGACAGATTTACAACTGTACATTTATTTTAGTGTGTACGCTTGCTTCTGTATAGTTGCAGGTGACGTATATTGTTAGCTGTGTATTGCGCAAGTCCCGCGTATTCTCGGAATTTGTAGAAGATTCTTGAGAGTAATCATCACCAATATTTTTTAAAAAACGCGCTAAAACATTGTTGAAGTTTCTACAAACTAGTGTGATTCGTATAAAAAGCGGCTAGCCAAAGGACGGAAGAGGAAGAGTATTATTACTGGACAGCTATAGTTAGTGTGCTACAACTGTGATTGCTTCGGACGTTACGATTTCTACGAGGACATTAAGTATCATCATCGGCAAAAATAAGCGGCGTGAGGCCAATCAAGCTAGCTAATTTAAACAAGATGCAACAATATCAACTGAGAATTAATATGCTCGTCATATACCTGGATCGTCGATAAAATAGTTAGTTCTATACCGAATATAAAATTTAGTAATGTCTGTAAGTTTGTAAAACTGTTGTATATAAATCTTCATTTGTAATAACTATTAGTAACAACCGTTATTATAAATTGTATTGTTTTTTTTATTTGTATATATAAATATATTTGTGTTTAAAAACAATTGTGTGTATTATAAATTTTGTCGGCAAATACCATAAATTTGATACAAACACTAAAATTTCTTTCTAAATTCAAAATTTCCGGTTATTTGAAATAATACTTTAACACATATAACACAAATCGAAGCTTCGTCCGAAACAAAGTATGATATGTAACAACATTTATTGTTGAAAACATGTAAAAACTAAAAAGAAGTAGGTAATTGCCTAAAATATGTAGACAGAATTCATTGTTTCATGCCGCCAAAGCTAAAATTATTCTATTAACGCTTGGATTAATATATACTGTAAAATTTATGAGGTAAAAAATATTTTCTGGCCGTTGTCGCTTAGTGCTCGCGCTGCAAATGCTCAGTCCAGCGTTCGCTATTAGAGTTGGTGTACTTCGTTTTTTGCTTTGTTTGTTTTGTTTCTCAATTTCGCGCAAAGCTACAGGAGGGCTATCTGCGCTACCCATCCCTAATTTAGCAGTATAAGACTAGAGGGAAGGCAGCTAGTCATCACCACCCATTGCCAACCCTTGGGCTACTCTTTTACCAACGAATAATAGAATACCATCAGATTACGAGTCTAGCGCCTTAACCATTTGGCCATGTTGCTTTATATCGGAAACTGGCAGGCAGATAATGGAAAGTTAGTTATTTTGACAGCAATTTGAATTATATTTTAATTTTTTTTGCAAATATTTATTTTCATACCAGTAAGAAGAAAGAACTTTTTTTTTTCTGAACAAAGATTGGGAAATACTAAAAGTTTTAAATTAAAAAAAAAAGTTTCAGTTTTAGAACCAATAATAAGCAAAGCTTGTGTATAAAATTCTGCATACCTTTTCCAGAGGTCTTTATATAATGTTCAGAACAAAACAAACCACTTATTTTTAATTCTGGAGGAGAAACAAGCATGTATATGTTATGCTTAATAAGAAATAATGTAAAAAGAATATAATATCATAGTTTTCTTTTCTTTATTCTTGGTCAAACTCGTTTTGGTTGATACAGGGCAGATTGTTGTAATATCAGATATCACTGTTTATGAAAGACAAATTCTACAAAGTAATTCAAATACATCTTTCTTTACGGTATTCAAAACCTCGCTTCCAACCAAGATATAATATCTGACTAACTTGAGTTAAGTAAGAGAATCGTATATTTTCAGTTGTATTACATTCATTCTTCAACTCACCTTGCAAACAATATTTGATTTAGTTTCAGTTTTTATTGTAAAGCGAGATTTGAAATATTAACAGTAAAATGACAGTTCTGTTTAAATAACTTCATTCTAAAGTTTATTCATCCTTAAAATCTTCCTCGCTTTTTTACTGCTAATGGTGACATCACATCTCATCAACGTCATCGCACGAGGATGATTCCGCAGCCTTCTTAAATTTCTACTAATATAAATAAACAAATTTATAAACAACTGGCATTTATAAAGCTAATTAAAACTGTGCATATAAAATTTGTTGAATGACGTGTTAGAAAAACAAAACAAAATTAGTTTGAAACAAAGAGAGTCGAGATCACCTTAAGATCTCTAGTTTACTCAGTTACTTAAACCCAAACGAGGGGCAACTGTACTATCACTGACAAATGTTTTCAGGTTCGAAAATGCGTGTTTCTAGTGTAGTCACCTCGGAACAGATGTTTTCAATTTATTCTTCATGCTAAACCTCTTTTAACAAGTTACTATAAAAAATGTTTCTATGAGTGATAAAATTATAATTTTCAGTGCACGTAGTTTTAAACTATTAAAAAAGCTGTATTGGCCAACCTAAAATAAACTGCATTGCATATTCTACTTCGAAAAAAAATACGTTTTATTGCCTTTATTTTATAACAGCATGTTAAAATACATTCTACTGATTGAAACACAAACTTAAGAGCAGAGACAGCTGTCCTCACCGAATTATTATTAAATTTTGAGTATTCATTATTCCCAAACTTGAAAAATAAATTCTAACGTAAAAATTGTCATCCTTAATAAGTCTACGGTAAATTGGTATGTGTATGTATATTGTATTATATATTTATATATTACTGTTTTTACTTGTTACTTCTATTTATTTGCTGTTAACCTCACCACGGGTATCAAACTCTGTTTTTAGCATTATAAACAATTGTAGGAGGGTAACAAAGACGAAGAAATTCCTCCTAGCGAGAGGTTCGGGGGACGTGATCCCCAGAAAATTTTTATATAAAAAAAGTAGAATTATAAGCGCTGGTGGCAGTTGGCACTGGGTTAGATAATTCTATGTAGTCATAATAAACACAACTGACCTTCGGAATCTGTTAAACAGGTTTATCACGAAAAATACAATATATTGTAGGGATTTTCCCTGTAGCACTCAATTAAACAAACTTACGTAGCCATGTCATACGGTACGATACGTGGTAGAGACGGAATTCACCTTGAGTACCGTAGGCGTCAGGAAGTATGTGGCGATACAATCACACTTTTAATTTTAGATTATATGTTCAGGTGTTTCTCTTCTTTCCCACTTTGATCTCCACGATGTCTAACACTACAGTTTCTATAGATCTCAAAGCGTTCTATTCAGTATCTTTCGAACTGCCGTTTTGAGACCTACATATGAAGCTAATATTCTTAACTATCTATATTTATGACAAGGTAAACAAATACACAGAATGAATTCACTTCTGCTGGACAAAAAGTCTCTACGTGTTTAATTTTAGCTGATATAGCTTTATTACGAAGCACGCACGAGCTTCTCACGTGATATGTATATACACTATACAGCAACAGGAGTTACATTGGATCAAACAAGAGGGAATCGTAATATACAGCCACAGTACTCGAAATTATTTCACGCAGGACTTGAGTCACTTAAATCTATGAGACCTTTTTTTACCGTATATATATTAACTATATTTTTTTACCGTGGAGCGCACGTATACCCGATTCGATTTTGTTATTCAGCAGCAGCTTTACCAACTTACCCTCAAATTTAAATATTTCTAAGCAGAGTTAGAGTACAATAATTTATTAGACCTTGGACGTGGTCAAATATATGAATCGAAAGGGTTTGTCCTCCCGAGTCCAAAACGATAATCAGATCTAAAATTCGACAAGAGATGACGAAGCACGTGAAAAAATAAATAAAAAAACGAGCCTGCTGATAAAAGTACATCACTCTAATCATACATCAGATATTCATGAATTCATACAGAAGTGTTTCATTCTCTCAACCAATGCGATGTGCAACGTGAGTCCCTTTCTGGTAACACATTTTTTTTTTGGGGGGGGGGTGGGGAAGAGGGCAAAATTACACAATCAGCTATCTGCAGTCTATCCACCATGGGGAATGGATATCAGGGATGTAAGATTGTAAACTTACCGTTTACCCACCGGGAGACCTAAAGATAACAAACAGCACAGAGAAAACGATATGTAGTTGGCACTATATTTTCTCAAGTCTTGTTTTACAAGTAGAAAAATAAAATGTTCATGTTAATAGATTATCATAATAAATATTACTATTTAGGAAAAATAAAAAAGTGTAGCCTAATTTTTTGATCTTCCCCTATAAGACCGCATTCAGAGTGACACCAGTTTCATACTGTTCAAGGCTATATTGATCCAACATGAAATGTAAAAATACAGCAGTTTCATACTGTTCAAGACTATATTGATCCAACATGAAATGTAAAAATACAGCAGTTTCATACTGTTCAAGACCATATTGATCCAACATGAAATGTAAAAATACAGCAGTTTCATACTGTTAAAGACTATATTGATTCAACATGAAATGTAAAAATACAGGATTTTGAACCTATTAATGTATATGGGTAGCTAAGAATATTTTTATAAATCTTTTATTTTCGAAAATAAATCTGTTGTGTATTTGTCAGAAATTAAGCCTATTATCACTAAACACGTGCTTAAACCGACAAATTGTTTCTCTTTCTTTCTGTGTGGATATTTAACTATTACGTATATTTGTCATAAAGATCATCTGTATAAGGTGTATTTTACACAACTGTACGTAGAGAATTTCGAAGGCAGTTCATTCTGTAACATACCTTAAAAATAAACTTCACAAAAACTTGTAGGATTATATATTAAAGCTCTTTTTAAAAATAATTATCTCAGAAACTAATCACCTGTCCGCCACAAGGAGCTATTCCACAAGCTATACGACATCCCTCTAAGATGTGTACATAAAGTATCTATGAACACAGCACTATCTTGAAGTTTACGAACCGAACTATAGCGAGCAATAAGAAAACATACCACTCAAACCCCACCACATCTGATCAAGTTTGTTTGTTGTTTTTTTTTACAACACGTTGAGGTAGCGCCAGCCTGCTTCAAGGGTCGGATAGGGGAAAGGGGGTAGTAGAGGGAGTGGCACTATCCCCTAGAGATAAAAAATAGCCACCAGGTATTGGGTGTCTAGCCGATCAATTGCCAGGTTGAATTTATAAGGCATCGGACAAAAAAACCGAGGTTATATTGTAGAGGGCGCTAGTAGTCCAAGGTTAGCTTCAGCAAGTTGTTGCATGCCTGAGTAAGCGACAAACAGGTGTAATTTTAGTAATTTTTGAAAGCCAAGTTTCCACAAAACTACTTACCTTCGATAATTTTCTCAAATAACTCTAACCGGGACCGACTGCACAACTACACCAAATAGAAAAACTACGGCACAAGTTTTTCATAGAGCACGTATAGAAACGTGAAAATTATTACATATTACACTTATATAACGTAATTATTTTATATTAAGTTTGCTTGAACAAAGTGCGCAGACAAAAAAAAACAACAACACCATAACGTCGTTCGATTTCATTTTTCTTTTAAATCCTCACACAAATACCTTTACAGAATGCTATGTAAACGTGAGAAAGTGTTTTACACTTCGTAAAACTAACAAGTTCACTGATATGTTATCGAAAGTACAGCGAGTTTAATAAACATGGTGACAACAGACGCCATCAAATAAACTGACACGAGTCGGCGCTGCTGAAGATATCTTCAACAGGCTGAATGATATTTTTCATCATGGCGACCAATGGCTTGAGATAATACAAATACAACTAAATATAATGTATACGTAACTGAACAGCTATCATCAAACACTGTGGTAGAATCAACAAGAAAGCAAATCCCGGTAGAGAAGTTTGTTGTTGTTTGTTTTTGAATTTCGCGCAAAGATACAAGACGGCTATCTGCGCTAGCTGTCCGTAATTTGGCAATGTAAGGCCAGAGGGAAGGCAGTTAGTCATCACCACCCACCGTCAACTGTTGGGCTACTCTTTAACGAATGAATAGTGGGATTGACCGTCACATTATAATGCACCCACGGCTGGAAGATGACCAGCATGTTTGGTGCGAAAGGGATTCGAACCCATGACTCTCAGCTTACGAGTCGAGCGCCCTACCCACCTGGCCAAGCCGGACCTGTGGGGAAGAACAATATAAACCGGTATTGATGGTGAACAGCACAAGATTCACTTTCTTTACGTTATAAAATATTTGACTCTAAAGATAGTTTTCTAGAAGCATCACAGAAGTATTTGAAACATTCAATTCTAACGAAGTTTTATGTAAACCCCGCAAAACTGTAAACACTATGATTGATTAGTGTACGTTTACACGTATCATTCAAGAGATCGTTAGCTTCCGTGAAAAAGTGATATTTCACGCGCTTAGAGACAATATCCATTCAGATATGCAATCTTTACACATACGGTAAGCACGTGATTATCCACGTAATACTCTTGTAACTTTAAACTTGCTAGTCACTAGCTGCTTTCAGTAATACCTAAACTTTTAAAAACGGATAAAGGAAACGCTTGTTTAATATATTACCATATGTACTATTAATTATGACTTTCCAGGAACCAAGTGTGCCCTGGAAAATCTCTACAATTAGCATCTGCAAAGTGTCTTACACAAAGTTCCTTCTATAAGGGCACTACGGAGTTCACTCACATATCTTCTCAATAACAAAACTTGCATTGAAAAGTTGAGAACTCCCTATTCTTTGGAATCGCGAATACAAGTGTTCGAGTTCGAAAACACTCCCTTGGAGGGGAAGGGGTTAAAAAAGAAACAATAATAGTTACTACAAACTCCCTGTTCACCCTACCACCCTTAGCCTTAAGACAATTCGCACTTGTACTTTACACTACCCCTCAACCACTCCCTACTGAGAGAGAGATTGGAGACTTTAGACTCTGGAACGTTGGCCCATAGGTAATAATGTTATTATAATATTATCCATTAGATACACGTCGTTAGAAATGTACACATACTACTGAGAGTAGCATGGTTTCATACAATAAAACTAGTGTTCATTCACAGTACGTATGTGCGCATGTCAGCGGATAGCTCGCTTCGTACATCACGTGATGTTACTGAAATGTGATGGGATATGTACCAGCGTTCGTAACACTGGATCCGTCGGTAAGTTTACGGATTTAACAACTTAAATTCCTGGGTTCCATTCCATTCCATTAGTGTAGTTTCTTGCACTAAAACAACAACAGTAACAGAACGTGACAGAAGGTGCTTAACATGTTTTCATTAAATATAAGTACGCAAAGGTGCGATGAAGGAATTGTCTGAAATGAAAATTTTATTTTTCTCGGTTTGGTAAATGTTTATTTAAACCGAATTATCAGTATGACCTTCGGTTTTGTTTGTACGTTTCTATGCAGATAAGCACAACGCTATCTGCGATGTGCCCACCACGGGTATCGAAACCCGGTTTTCAGTGTTACAAGTCCTCAGACTTGCCGTTTTGGAACATTAACATGATTTTTCATTTGAGAAAAACATATAAAAGTTAAGAATTAATAAATAAAAACATCTTTAAACGTAAAAATGTTTTTGGCTTTCGATGTCCACACCTCTAGAACCACTGATTTAATCACACTAGAACGTTAATAAAAACATCAATTCTAGCATAACAATAAGCGTGAGAACGTAATGTTAAAAATATAGACAGATCCTAAACGAGTATTACAAAAACTGTTAAAGGAAAGTACTCAAATAAATAAGTTATATTTTCAGAGTGATTGTGGCGTTTAACATCAACATGGAACATGATTATTTTGTTTGCATAATGTCACTTTCGAATGAAGCAACTCGTGTCACACTTGTATCATAGTTGTTTTCAATATGGCTGCAGTTTGTTTCTTTTTGAATTTCGTGCAAAGCTACACGAGGGCTATCTGCGATAGCCGTCCCTAATGTTGCAGTACAAAACTAGAGTGAAGACAGCTAGTCATCACCACCTACCGCCAACTATTGAGCTACTCTTTTACCAACGAATAGTGGGATTGACCGTCATATTATAACGCCCTTATGTTTGGCGCGACCGAGATTCGAACCCGCAACCCTCAGATTACGAGTCGGACGCCTTAACCCACCTGACCATGCCGGGCCCAATATGGTTGCAGTATAAATTAAGACAATATATAAGAAATAGCACAGAGGAAAGGACCGTACTACACTGTCCACAGATGACTATACAATGTTGCACAGTTACCTCTATAGAAATATACTGTATCTTAACCATTAACATAATAATAACGATTTTGCAAACTCTTTCGTTGGTAACGTTAAGCACGATGGCCATAATCATACAACACTGTCCGACACACAATATTCAATCTAACGAGTTTTTTTTTTTTTCAAAATGATTATGAAGCCAATGTTACAGACTTTACCTCTTGAGAAACTTTCAACGGACATTTCAGTGTGCGTATACAATGGCTTCTAAAATCACAGTTAATCAGAGCTAAAACGAACAAGGCCCCTGGAGTTGCAAAGTGAAAACTAGATGACAGTCGAGTCGTCCAACGTGACTGCCCTGAATCTACATTCTCATGAAATTGGCTGATAGGTTCGAACATTTGACTTTATTTCAAGCCTTTACCGACTTCATTACGCTATTAACGCTACCAAGAGATAAGTCCAACTTCAGCGTTTTGGTGATCTTCTGGGTCGGTCTATTTCGAATTGCAACTTTTACTCTGTGAACAATGAGGTTAGTTAAGATATTGGCTAAGGGTGTACTTTGCGAGACACCTGCTGTGTTAAAAACTCTACCGTGAGAGTTTTTCTGCGCTCAAGGCATTTTCTGCCCTTCAAAATAATTCGTCCTGTGGACATATATCGTTACAAAAAACAAACAAACTCACATATAAACGTCCCTCTATGGAAAAGCTCTAAATAAATCTCCAGCAATAAGTCTAACGAGAGTGGCATTGTACCGTCGTCTGGGGTCGCTGTAAAACAATTCCAGTCTGAGTTTTTTTAAAGGATAGTAAGACCAATCTTATATTCTTTATATTAACGAAATTCCTAACTGTCCATATTTACTATCTAACGTTACAAGGGCTGTATCAGGAAGACCTGATTATCTTGTACATTCAACGTTATGTGATGATACTATAAACGTAACAATCCAACATATTTGTCTACCTTTTCATCACGAATATAAAGCAATTTTATATGACACCGGGACACTAATCGTGAACTAAGAAGAGCTGTAGTGTATATCTTTTATTATCCTTGAAGTTACGACAAATCATAGGCACTGCTATACCAATCTTCCTCATAGGTATCCAATATAAAACCTTTCGCACTGAAATTATCTTCAAGCTTTATACAAAAAACAACACGCCATTTATGAATGAGCTGTAACGTTAATGATGAAAGAGTCAATCAGAAATTAATTATCATCACTTGGTTCTACGAAGTGATGACCTTCTGAAAGATTATTCTACCATTTAACATTATATAATTATACTACAAACACAATTACTTCAACTCATTGCCTAACTTTTTACTACGCGTTTTAAGTCTATATGAATGTATATCTGTATAAGTAGGTTTAACAAAGACCTGTTTACTTCAATATTTCACGCAGAGACTACCTGTATAAGCCGCCCCTTATTATAAACAGAAGGTATTACAGGTAGTCAACACCTGTACCAGCTATCCCTTTTTATAAACAGAAGGTAGTACAGGTAGTCAACACCTGTACCAGCTATCCCTTTTTATAAACAGAAGGCAGTACAGCTAGTCAACACCTGTACCAGCTATCCCTTTTTATAAACAGAAGGCGGTACAGCTAGTCAACACCTGTACCAGCTATCCCTTTTTATAAACAGAAGGCAGTACAGCTAGTCAACACCTGTACCAGCTATCCCTTTTTATAAACAGAAGGTAGTACAGGTAGTCAACACCTGTACCAGCTATCCCTTTTTATAAACAGAAGGTAGTACAGCTAGTCAACACCTGTACCAGCTATCCCTTTTTATAAACAGAAGGTAGTACAGGTAGTCAACACCTGTACCAGCTATCCCTTTTTATAAACAGAAGGTAGTACAGGTAGTCAACACCTGTACCAGCTATCCCTTTTTATAAACAGAAGGTAGTACAGCTAGTCATCACCTGTACCAGCTATCCCTTTTTATAAACAGAAGGTAGTACAGGTAGTCAACACCTGTACCAGCTATCCCTTTTTATAAACAGAAGGTAGTACAGCTAGTCAACACCTGTACCAGCTATCCCTTTTTATAAACAGAAGGTAGTACAGCTAATTGAAAGCATATATTTGACTCTTGTTTGATCGAATCAAAATATCACCCTATAGGTGCACCTAGAGTCCAAAGTACGTAGTTCGTTTATCTGACAACAGGACACTAATGGTGAATTAATGGATTCACAGTATGAGCATGGTAACACCTAGGGTACGCCCGGCCCATGAAAGGAGAAACAGGACAAATCTAGGGTATGCAGATAATTATAGTCGTTTTTAGTGCTACAAAAATTTATTTTGACAATAAGTACGTAAACGTCCCATTTGTATTACAGTGTACGTTCTTGTACATCACGAAAATATGATTAAGACAGGTTTCGACACGGAGATGTTTTGATCTTTATGTCACCAGCATGACAAATGATCAGGGCGTCACACAATGGAAACACTTTCGGTCTGACAAGCACTACTCAGGTAAGGAGGAACATGCTCAGGTCTTCCTGAGGAGTCGTCACGGATCATACGACCTCAATGCATCACCTGCCACAAGACGTTGGCTGGCGTCAGTAAACTCTAAGTTTCAAGTGCGAAAGTGAATCTGTCCATCTTTGTAACGTATATATATATATATATATATATATATATATAAAATATTGAGATGCTATTTAAATACCTCAACCTGAATAAAGTCACGACCATACAGAGAGAGAGAGAGAGAGGTGCTAAATATGCAATGTACCTTCATTGCATGTATAATAGAATGTGCTGGAAAATTTGCCCCTTAAAAGTGTATTTCATCACACGTAAAGTTGAGTATATTCTCTTAACAGAAAGAAAAATAGTGAACCAGTAACACTATATAACAAAATGTTTACTTTTTCTTGTTTCTGGGCAGAAAATGTTATTTCCCCATTGCTTATGCCTAAAAGTAAATGGAAAAGACCTACTTTTCTCTTCAAAATTTGCTTTTATGACCTGGGAGCGTATAACGAAAACACAATACGATACTATATTTGGGGGCTGATACGTGAATGTGATTTACATTACAGTCGCAAATCCCAAAAACTACTCACTTCTAAACATTTTTGTACAACTTTAGTATAAATATATGTAAACCTTGGTTCATATGTTGTTTTATTCAGACCTTATGTAAATGAAAATGTGCAAATTACCCCGTTTTTACATAGAAAATAGGTTAATTTCTAAATTTCATTAACCAGGTCACATAAGCAAAGTTTGAAGGGAATAATGGCCATTTTCTGTACTTTTATAACATAAGCAACTAAGAAATAACACATACTATCCAGGAACAAAATTTGTGTTTCATGGTGTAATTATATTGTGGAATATGTTTAGCGTGAAGTCCGAAAACATTAAGAATTTTTACTACGAACCGTTCAACACACTAGTAAGCCCTGTATCTCTGCTCTGTTAATAATTAGCCGGTCACTTATTTACTAGTCTTGTTATGCTTTACTGTTAATTTACTGTTAAGGTATTTAATTAGTGGTAAGAGTCTCTGCTCTAATGTTACTAAATCCAGCCAATCACGTGTAATATTGTGAACCCGCATAATTCAGTATTATTGTGAACAACTCGGTTACAATAAATGACTAAGCGGTAGAATTATACTCGGATATTTTCTCTACGTAAAATATTTCTATTTGCAAGCTTTCAACCATCTTCCCGGAGCCTTCGTCGGGCAACACTTTACACACAACACAACACTGTTGCCCGATGAAGGCTCCGATAAGAGTGTCGTAAGCTTGCAAATATTTTAACCTAGAGGAATGTGCGTGTATAATCCTACATGTTAATTTACGAACGCTGTGAATTTGAAAATAAAACAAAAAATAAATAGCTTATCTCTTACAACACACTATAGACCTCTATTGTTATTACAAAGTTTCTTCGGTCACTTTAATCATGCTACTAGTTTCTACTTGAATCTTACAAAGTTTAGAAGTTCTGATATGCCCCAAAGCCAGAAAACTCGATATACGAAATAAACGAGCAACAACAACTTGTATTATCGCAAAAGTGGCACCGTGTCACATTTATCGTTTTGTTTGTATACCAATGAGGTTAGAGCACAATGTGAAAAGTCTCGTAAAACTGGGATTATTTTAGTAACGAATAAATGACATCGTATGAACTCGTATACAGTTCACCTGTCTAAACTCCATACTCTAAAAAAAGGCCCACTTTTCGATTAGACTATAGTGTACTGAGAAATAGGCTTTGAAGTATATAACTTTTTCTTCTTCTAACTACTATATTATCAAACAAGTCTAGAATATGTTGCTGATATTAAAATTTAAATATAACTCTCAAATTATTATTCCCCACCGTTGGGACCCACGTTACATCATATTGAATAATATTACGTTTGTTTTTGTCCGTATCAACAGTCAGTATAAAGAACAAACCAACACCTCTGAGTGTAATCACCTACTTATGTGAAATTCACGGAGAATCTCGCCAATAATTAATATACTAATAGTATTTCTGATTCACATTTTCATGGCTTCACACGTTTGTTATTAAAGTTCCTATATCAACGAAATTATGGACCCGCAAGCTACTTTGTAAATAAACAAGTAACAAAATTTCTATATACAATCAGTAAGTTTATAATCGCTCACAGCATCGCTTGCAAGTTCAAAACTAAAGCCTAGTTTGAACTGCAAGTTAGTTTTACAATTGTAATTTATAAAATGGTTTATATGTATATTTTTTATTCTAAACAGAAGCAACATTTATTTATTCTGTTTTCTATAATTATAAATCAGATAATGATCTCGTATACAAATGATAATCTTACTTTGTGAAAAATGTCGAGTCGATTTTGTGCAATTATCTGTTTCTCGTATTTAAAATTGTCCTATTATTTGTATTTATTCTAGAATTTTTGCACTAATAATTAATTTCCTCGCTTTACACGTTTTTATTCACCCTGTTATGATATGCAACGCTGGACGCCACAATATCTTTCAACGATGAAATTGCAAAGTTAGGAAGACCACAGTCGCGTCTGGGACGTTCAACTTAATACCGCTCAACCTCAAAGCATCGAACTAGAACACGAGCACCCACTTTGATATTTAGTGCGAGCTTGAACCAGAACCAGGTGGCGTACACTGTAATAATAAACAGTGATTGGGGTGTCGAAAAAAGGAAAACACGTACAACATCTGTCCTGTGAAAATTTAGGAACATCGGTCTTTCCCATATGTTTTCATGGTTGAATTAAACAAGTACCTAAAACGAGGGATATTTAAAATTACAGTGAAAGCTTGTAGCCCCCCCCCCTACCGATATATATAGACGTTCATCGACCACACAGAACGCTATCATCTAAGCAACTGCGGAACGTCTGACATCCTATAAATAAAAATTTCCTAGATTTAATACACAGATAATACAGGGTACTACGTGGTACATGTTACAAGTAAACGGCTCTTGGTAATAAGAGAACATCTTACACGTTTATTAAATTTACAAAGTACAACAAAGTTGAAGTAAATACACTTCACTAATAAGAAACGAAACACGGATAAACACAGCAACAATATTAACAACGATGTGGAAATTATTTGATGTTTTCGCACTTTCAAATAATTGATTTAAGATAACACTTATCCGTCAGATATAATAAACACTACGGTGTACATACAAACACTTTAATAGTAACGAAACTAATTCGAATGAGGATGTGTTGAAGATTCCTTGTTCTCAGAACAACCGCACTATATCTTGTTCGCGAATATGCACCTTAGATTAAACTATACAGACACAATAAATACATCAGATCTCAATTATCATGTGAATGCGTAGTTAATGGTACATTATCACGTTAACTCTTACGGTTAAACTAAAAGCAAAGAAATAAATGCTGAACAAACTAAGTGTTCTATGAGTAGGAAGTTAAATACAAATTATCATATCAAACTTTTTTTTTTTCTTAATACTGAACATCAAGTCTGGTTAATCTTTATATTCAGTTTTTTCTGCGTGACAGGATGTAATTACGGTACTAAACCTGTACAGCCTGAGACGAGTGCAAATTAGGGTTACCATGTTGTAAAATCGCAGGCTTATCAATAGCGTGCTTTTCAACGAAGGAACTGAAGACTCGAAGCCCTGAGCTGACCTGATGAGCTTGTGTCGTTTTGATTCAAACCGGTTCTGCACGTGAAGCTTTAAACTCGGAAGTTCAAACCCCGAGTCATTTAATACTAAAACATACACATCCTTACAGGAAACATCCATACAGCACTAGACGTTTTTACCTGATTGAAATAATTAACATAGAAGACAGCAGCATTAATGCGAGTTGTGGATGAACTATGGAACTGAAAATACGACACATTCTGCAAAATATATACATGTCTGTGTGTATATACAATAATCAAACCCATCCTGTACATCAAGGAAATTGGTTGAGTTTCCTGAAACATACTAAATTATATCTAAATATCTACTTCAGCTTTAACTGATAACAGAAAGCACTATGAAACGTAGAAGTTAAAAAGATAATCAGTATTTTTACATACTTTACAGGAATGCCATGAAATTTCTTTTAAAAGTAGCGACTATCATTATAAATAAAAGTCTGATTTCGATTATTTATGAAAAATTGAAAAGATATGCACACATATGCTAGCCAAATGGTTTGAAGGGAAGGCTTACCCACATATTTTTCCTAACAAGGGAGAAAGGTACTACCTTTTAACATTTTTAAAGGTTCACTCACCACTGTCAAATTCACACCTTGCTGAATCACTTTAGTTCTAAGAACTGTAAACAAACGTTTCTTCCCACTTTAGCATAGAATTAAATGTTATTTTATACATGCTTAAAATTGTTTCAGGTTTGAGGGATACAAATGTCATTTAAATTTCTATTTGGAATCCATTGCCTTGAATAGTATGGTCGCCTTGATGGCATATGGTAAAACCAATAACATTTGTAATTATAGCTCTGGAAAAAAGCAGGCTCAAATAACTATGTAAAGTTAAGGAAAAATGAGATTCTAAAAATTCTTCAATATTAATATGTGAAAACATTTTTATTAGAACTACATAAAACCAATGAACCTATATTTTTGTTTTATTTCTTGGGATGGACAGAAATTATGTATTTCTGTTTTCCAACTTACATTACTAATGACACCAATTTTTTCCTGGGATTTGGCCTTGACAAACCTAGTTCTTCTTGCCATATCTGATTTCTGGTTTAACCTGTACATTTAATTTACATCTAAATTACACAAAATAATAGTACATTCAGTAACAACACATTCCACTATAAACAATTACTAATTACCATTTTTCTGGTATTGCATATATCAAATCATGTATAAAAAAAACAAAAAACTAATGCTTATCTGACAATGTCTCTTAATGTGCAAAGAAAAGATCCTGCTTCTCTTTGCTCTCTGAAAATGCAGCCAACATTGAATCCCAACTAATATTCTTAAATTACAGCTTGTAACTCAAAAACTGGACAAAGTCCAGTATTACTCCCATTTCATTTGTATTCAAGGTAAAACTGCCTATTCTCTAGGCCTAACAAAATCTTTATAAGGAAGTACATTGAAAATAAATTTATTTCTACAGACTGTGCAAACAGAGAAATATGCAACAGCTTCAAATAATAAACTTTTTGGCTCATATGCACCATAAAACAAAAGTAACCTGTTTAGATAGACAATTTGCTTAGTACATAGTCTCTCTGCAAATATTAGTAAAGAGTAGCAGTACAAATGCACTTACACTCTACAGTTAAGAAATGTTATTAAGAAAAAAATCTGGTATGCCACAACATTTTTTCATTGTTTATATCTACGAGCATGTGCAGAAACTTGATTAGTAACTCTTCTCTGAGATATAAAACCAGGGTGATATTTGATAGCACAATATTCTTGTGATTAGCTTCTGAGGTCAATTTATCTACAGATTGCAATGCATAGCCTACTGATATAACAAACACCTTAACTTAGAGAAGCAGGATATCTAGATTCTCTGCCAGTCTTTCACTCCTATAATTGAATGATTGACTAAATGCTTTATTTTATACTACCATGGTAAATTTTTACAAATTTTCACAAGTAATAATAAATACTCTGCACTGAAATAGTTCAGAAGTTTGCACCACACACACATCAATATATCATCCTTTTAAAAATTACAGTGCAAGTGTATGGTCCATCTGTTTTAGATCTAAGTTTTTGTTAATAATAACTGAAAGAGTTTGCTGTAAAGCCATAAACTAGCACGTTGCAATAGAGGCTTATTAAATCAAGTACAGGTATATTTAGGGCAGAGAGACTCATTTTAAAATGTTAAAGCTATGTGTCAGTTCTATAGTTCAACTCTATAATAAGATTTTAACTGGTGTATGCAGCACAGTTAACATTACTCTTGAAGTTATTCTGTCACGTTCCAATTAAAATACATATTTATGCACACATCAGTACACACAAAGTTAAAGTTATGCATATTCAGTCTGATATTCTATCTACAAATGGACAATAACCCAATGAAAAAAACCCACTGGTTTGTTGCTTCAAGATATATTTTCCCTTCTCTTCCATACATTTGTTTCTGTCACCTATTTATTGAGGTGTTTCACACATGTAAAGAATAAAACACAAATGAATAAAATAACTGTGAAAAACAAACAAACACAAAACAATTATGGTTTTATGTATTCAGTTTGAAATGATGAACCTTAAGTCTGTTCAACAGTTACCATTTACTTAAAGTGCTGTAACTGATAATCACTATATTATTTTATTTGCCAAATGAAATCACTCATAGTGTAAAAAGTAAGAGGAAAAATCCTATGACAACAGTAAGTTGACCAACAATTATTCATAAACATATTAAAACTTACTTTATGTACAGTACACACTACCTATTTGTACAGAATTTGCCTGTCCTCCATTATGCTCATAAACTGTTATTTACTATTATATTAGCTTAGTGGACTTCATTACAGAAGCAATATCATAACATTAAGTCAGTCCTGATGTATTATATATTTCAGATATCAAAAATAATTTTGAGAAAATATGTTTTCCATACACATTGTTTAACAGGCTTCACTGTACCATTAGATGAGCCTAAATGCCACAGTCAGTATGTTTTACTTAGCAATTGGTTATCCAGGTATGTAGTAAATAATGAAATTTTATCTTTGGGAGGTATAAAGAAATTGTGTTTGTGATACAACAGTCATATAAACATAGTTTACACTTGAAAATACCTTTGTACATGTTTAGTGAACATGCATTTATTGCATATATTTTACATGTATCATAGTAACCTGAAGCCCCACTGTAGAGTTTTATTTCAGGACTTAATAAATAATTTATATTTCTTGAATAATCTACCAATATCTACAGAGTTATTTAACAACCTCTGAAATGACAGAAAAATAAGTACATTTGGCTGATTAAACAGTTTTTATTACTTTGTCTTCTGAATCTAAAACATCAAAATTACACATTCAAAATGATAAATCATCAAAAATACAAAAACAGAGATGTTAAAATTTGTATATCCACTTCTCTTTCTTACTTTGAATAACAGCAGAAGTGGTGTATTTAACACTGGGAATGTATAAGTTGATTTAAAGTAACATATCACTGACTCTTCAAGTCAGGAGATTCTTACTTACTAACATGATAAGGACAGCACATTCATCATCCTTCCCAAGATAGATAAATGATTATAAATGTTTAATATTATTCTTCCAAGTTAAAGCTGTTCACCATTAAATGCAAATACATATAAATGAAAACATTTATGTTCATCCATTCAGAGCCTTTTTGCTTGCTTACAATGAGTCAACATTTAATCTGAAAAAACTGCCTGAAGCCTACACCTGTAATAAGTACCTAAAGCAATGTAGCAATTTACCTATAAATAATAAATAAATATCCAAAATTAGAAAAAAAAACACAAAACTTTGAATCACAAGTGTTATATAGAAAGTAAGGCCTATTAAACATATATATGAGAAATATCTAACAGAAGAAAGAATAACTTACCTGATACAATAAAATTAAAATTAGCTACAGCTATGTTTATTTACACAAGAAAAATGATATACAGAAATGGTTTATTAGGTAAAAGGTTCTTGTGAAATCTTTTGGTTAACCCAACATAATTCCTCACCACAAAATAATGTCAGAAAATATCAAACTAAATTTGAAAAACATTACAAGTGATTTTATTCTGTGAGGACATGATACATAAAATGTGATGTGGCAGTATGAAAGTAAACACACTGAAAGAAACATCTATTTTTTTTTTTCAGTAAAAGACTTTTAGTAATTTTCTTACTTAATATCTTTAGCAAAGTTTGTCATACAAACTGGTTTGTACATATGTGAATAATTATGTGATTTAAAAGCTTTAAGTTATCAAAGGGACTTTTCCAGTTATCACAAGACAGCTTTATCTGATGAATTTCAAAAGTTTTATATGCCTACATCAGAAATAAGGTAATGCAAGTACTATAATCACACTATTTCTTACACACTTTTCTTAAGTATACTAGTGTAACATTAACATAGATTTACTTTTATGTAAAGCATTTGTTGAAATGGGATTGGTTTTACAAAATTTCCTGAATTATTAAGAAAGGGTGAAATTGTCAAGATAACACAACAAGTTATGAACCAACTCTTAAAGGATGGCTCATAACACTCTAAATATAAGATCATCATAAAATGGATACATGTTAGACATATTTCAGTCACTTTTTGAAGAATTAATGTTTCACAAAAACAGCTTTATAAACTGTAGACACAACTAAATGTTTTCATGAGTTCAACCCCAGAACAATACCAGTTTGTGTTAAATACATCACTACACTGAGTACCTTAGTGAATAGGAATGCATTCTTATTTTCAGACACAGTTTTACATATATTTGATAATTACAAGCACTTACTACATGTATTAATCCTCTTTGTCACATAGTTCTTAAACTAACACTTTGGTACGCAAGGTACAAAGTCTCAAATAAAGGTGAACTACAAAATATTCTTTATTACAAAGCATATAAAATTACTGAAAACGTTTTGTAAAGATGGGCCATTTCATGAACTCATTGCTTAGTCTGATGTTAGGTCAGAGAAATACAGTTACAGAAATATCTAACCAATGTAGCTTTAGCAAACTGATTACCTTTTCCTGGGTGGAAACAATACACTGTATCGATATTCTCATAATTTAACTTAATATTCACATATTTTCTAATTATGAATATTATTATATCAACAATTCACTTTGCAGTTAAACTTAGTCTATGTACAACCATCACCATCCTGAGTTTTGAGCATACAAATATACATCTCTACTTAAATTATTCAACTAGAAGAGAGGTTTTATTATTCATAAGAAAATTACAGCAAAAGAGAGCTTCAAGTGAATCAAGTTATCAAATGGTACATTTTAAAATGATTAATTCAAATTAAGTTGTATAACTTATTAACTTTAATTTAAAATAACCTGATACATCTTTTAGCAATAAACTTTTAACTAAATTGTCAAAATACAAATGAAGTGAGCTTTATCAGTAATATAAGAAAAACAGCTTAAGTGTCATGCAATAAATATAGGTTTATAACCTAGAGTTGTTGAGATTAAAGTAAGGGTAAGAGTGGGAGATTCTTCCAATAACAAAAAATATAAAAAATCCTTTTTCTGATCATTCAACTATTCACAATAGCATGTAATCATCAGCTTATATTCATTTTACAAATTAAATAGAATGGATACTAGTAGTCAAATTATGAAACTGAGGATGAATTAGAGGCCAAATTTGTTTTTACTATAATTTTTAAACAACTTTAAAGGAAAATAGAACAACTGATTTTTACTATAAATTTTCAAACATTATCAATTTAAAGTTCACTTTCTGTCCATCAAAGTATTAACAATAAAAATTAATAAAAGTGTTAAAGACAATTTTCTTTCTTTCTTCTTATGGTTTGTAAGCTTATCTAAAACAAATACAAACAGCACATTCAGTGGCTTGCTTCCAATACTGAATATTTATTTACTCTGCAAGAGCATGAAAACATAAACCTAACAACAATAAAACATTTTCAGGTTCTGCATGTTTTTCATTAACACAGGACTTACAGAAATGTAAAATATATTTTAAGAAAAAAATAATAACAAAACATAAAACTGGTTTTGTTACATTAATTTTTCAATTAAAAATTATGTCAAGTTTTTGTATAATTTTACAAAAATAAAGATACAAAATGTTTCATTGTCAAATATGCAGAAAAACGAATTAACTCTATAGATTGAAGTGTTTATAGCTACTGTCTAAACTTTTAAGATATGTCGAAATCAAAGTAAATGGTAAAATCCTTGTTTCAAAACAAATACTTCTTAACAGTATTTCTAGTATCATTATTTGAAAAAAAAGTCCAATTTAAATACAACTGTATATTAACATTAATAGTTCTATTCGTATGAACTAACTACAAGTCTGCAGTGTTGTTCACCGACAATAAAAAATCATACGCTAAGCTACTTACTCTGTTGCTCTCTAGGGCTTCGGCTGTATGAGATTCTTTCGTTTTGAAACAATGTTGACATTTTGATTTGTTGAAAATGTTTGGTGCAAACTTCTTGCAGTCAGCCTTCAGTGTCATCATAGCTTCATGAACTGGTGTCTAATCTCTTGGGTACCTTCCTTCCTTGAAATATCATTACGACTTTTATATTGTACTGTGTATGGTAGTATTGGATAACAGAATGTAAAAAACGTTTTATAAAGTACAACCATTTACAACTATATAAATTTATAATCTCGGAAAAATGTTGTTTAAAGAAGCCTGGGCCTATTTTTACCTGAAGCATGACTATCTTTCTGCATCCCTCTCTCATCAGCATGCCGCAGTTGATTTAAGTCCGACTTCTCTATACACACAGTTCTCGGCGGTCTTAGTTCTTGTTTAACGGCTCGCAGCTAACTTACTCAAAAACCAAAACGGACAAAAGCTAAGTTTAATTCTGATGGTGATCACTTTATAAACAAACAGGCTTACAGTAACATTATAAACTAAATTTCGAAATGGTCAGCTGATAAAAGTTCAACCCATTTCTTAATTCTTTAATGCACTTTTTCCAAATCATCTAACAGCTCCCTACTTCGCTTAGAAATAAACTCAGTTATACTAAACCAGGTACCACTCTCGAGCTTGTTTCCACCATTTCCCACTAGAGGTCCACATTACAAGCAAACCAGCTATCTGCTATATTAGATGTAATTTGGCTAAATAAAAATAAATAAGCTCTAAGTATATGTACTATTCATTTAAAGTTTTTAAAACAAAAACAAAACGATCAATTACTATAAATTAGCTTAAGAAAACGGCATGTGGGTCTTGCAAGCAACATTTCCTAAATCCTTACATTGTCTAGCACAGAAAAAAATACATCAATTAATACATATACTTCAAATTCAGAAAATAAATGTATGCCTAATCTCTTATCATTTGTGTAGTAGCATCCCCTGAATTTTAATTACTTCAATAAATAGTTATATTGTATTAAAAAGACATTTATTCTGAAAATGAATATAAAATTTTGTACCGAAATTATTTTGCACCGTACAATAGCATCTCTTTCAGTAGAAATAAACTTCATTTTTATATTTGTTTAATAAAACAGGTTAATATATTATTAACTTGTAGGTTTTTAACATGTTATTGTGAACAGAAAACAGAAATTTATTATATATTAATTTTATGTGAGTGTGTGTTAATAAAGTACACTTAAAAACAAATCGTCTTATTCCACTCTTATTTTCATTAAATTTTAACTTAATAATGTATTTAACTGTATTTATTCACATATTCGTTTTGAATTAAATGTCTTAGCATAAATCTATAATAATTCGATTGTTTGTTTTGGAATTTCGCACAAAGCTACTCGAGGGCTATCTGTGCTAGCCGTCCCTAATTTAGCAGTGTAAGACTAGAGGGAAGGCAGCTAGTCATCACCACCCACCCCCAACTCTTGGGCTACTCTTTTTACCAACGAATAGTGGGATTGATCGTCACATTATAACTCCCCCACGGCTGAAAGGGCAAGCATGTTTGGTGCGTTGGGGATGCGAACCCGCAACCCTTAGATTACGAGTCACACGCCTTAACACGCTTGGCCATGCCGGGCCTTAGTAAGATGGAGGTGAAATTATAATTTGGTAGCCCATTTTGCAGCTTTACACTAAAAACAATCAAAAAGAAATTCACTATGAATAAATATATTACCACGTTGCTGTTCTGTCTTGACGTCAGTACGTTTACATGAAAGTATACGTACCATTATAAATACTTGTTTAGTAGATTACGGCGAATGTATCGTTAATGTAAGACCAAGAAAAAATAGAAATAAGTTAATAAACACAATAATGTTATGTTATACAAGTAACGAGATGGGAATTCATGACTCAACTAAACTTGTGAGGATTATGATAAACAAAGCTTATCTTGGAATTGTTAAATTACTGTAACAGAGAAAACGTCTCACATTGTGTTTTCATCGAACTGATTTCAAAGCAGCTTGCTATATAAAAATGTTAAATACTTTGTATTGTGATTTAACAGTTCCCTATATGGAGTGGCCCTAATGTAGAATTCTGGGTGTTCCGATCTAACAAACCTGGTTCAAATCCAAACTATATTCAAAAAATATCCATTGCACTTCATGAGAGAGAAATTGAATCCCTTAGCGTGAATGCAAAGTGGTAGGATGTTTTTAATCAGATGACACCCTTTTAGTCAGTAGATGAAAATTATGAAAGGTGGTAGATGACCTTTAGTAGCTTTGTCATAAATGTAACTGTTTATTTGGTTTACTGTTTAATCAACTGAATTAATGATTCAGACCCAACTAATAATCTGTTTAGCAAGAAAACGCTTGGCGAAAAAGTTTTGACGTTTAGATATTTTCGAATTAACTAACTTCTACGTAAAAAAACTATTATTCACAGGAGCGAGAATACCTTACATTGTCTTACTTTTTTTACGAAAAAAACTTTATAATTGCTTGTAAATATGAACGTTTATATGATTAAGAATTGGAACTATGTATTACATTAGGATTTACACGCTACCCCGAAATGGATACCCCAAAATCTTGTTATAACACAATGTGTGCCTCCCGCCCCTAGTGGCAGAGCAGTATGTCTTCGGACTAACAACTCAATAAACTGTTTTTCGATACCCGTGGTGGGGAGAGCACAGATAGGTCATGTGAAGCATTGTGCTTAATTACAAAACAAAAAAGCACAGTTTGCTTCACGTTATGTAACTTAGGAGACAAAAGAGCTGGACGTGTACTAGGACTATGAATCTGAGTAACCATGGTTCCCCACCAGCTGCAGCAAAAATGAACTTCGCGCTTTGCCATGGCTGTTGAATAAGAATGATTATCAGATCCCACTATGCGATTAGAGTAGCCCAAGAGTTTAGTGGTGGGAGTGTTGACCAGTCGCCTGCGTTCTAAATTAGGAATGATTATGCACAGATATCTCTTGTAGAGCTTTGCGCGAAAATTTTGAAACAAACAAACGTCACACAATGAAAGTCAATCGTGACCCATGCTATTCAACGTTATCCCATTTATTTCATCCCATTAATTTCATACATTAATTTGAAATAAAGTTTCAAAATAAGTTTAATACAGTGTTAAAGAGACAAAAACTATAAATGTAAATCAACCCATCCCTTGTGGTAACCAAACGTGATCGCCCTTTCAGCTGTAGGGGAATTATAATATCACAACCAATCCCACTATTCGTTGATAAAACACTAGCTGCCTTCCCTTTCGTCTTATACTCTTAAATTAGGAACGGCTAACGCAGATATTTCTCGTGTAGCTTTGCGGAAAATGAACCTTGTGGTCTAGTGTAATTAATACACACACAAATATAAAAGTAAGAGAAGTATAATAGTGACTTCTAGATATATTCGATTATTCTCTTTATGAAGTATCTGTACGCATGCGCAAAAAAGAGTTTTAGGTGGTCGGCAATAACATGATAATAAAATCCATAAAACGTTTTTTATTTATTCAATATGAGTCAGAAGACACTTTGATTGTTATTTATGGAATAGTTGCTTCGTTTTCACAAAGCCGTCTTTTCTTACAACTCAATTAAATAAGAACTAATTCAAACAGTGTTAATCGACATGACATCCAATCTGTTTACTGAGATACACTCTCTTATTAGTTTTAACATTTGATTGTTAAAAAACAAACAACAAATTTAATGCTATTTGGTATTGATGTTTTCGACCTGAAAGCATCTTATGATACTACAAATTTGGTTTCGATTCTGGTCGTAGACACAGCACAAATAGTTCATGATGATGCTTTTTGCTAAGAAACAAAATAAACAAAAAAACTACTAGAGGACATAGATTAAATTGTCTGATCGAAGGTATCTAAAATTTAAGTATAGCATACCCTAATTTCGAGCCGGCACGGATTATTGTTATTATGAACTTTAAGTGACGTGCGGGTAGTTAGATCCATTATTATTTATATTTCTTGGCAGTTCAATTTGAATAATGCATGAAAATGTGCCGTTAATCTGCAGGAAACAATATTAAGTCAAGCCCTGGAATAGAGAAGTATCTGTTCTGTTAAAAAGAATTTCAACACTGTTTCGAACCATTGCTCGGAAGGAGAAAAGCACCCATCTCCACAAAAGTTTTATTTGACTTCTTTTACTAAGGGATTAACTGTCACTCTTATAACGCGCTTACAGCTGGAAGTCTGAAATGTATTAACATCATTTGCTTCGAATCTTGGACTTTCCTGTGCGTAGCCCACTTTGTTTATTACTAGACCAAGTTCGGCTTTAAACACTACGTGACGAATATGGGTTTTGTGCTACAGAATTGTTGCTTTTTATTAAGCGAAATAACGGAAGATTTCGGGTATTATAACCCCAAAACAAATTTACGGATGACTTAAACATTTTTATACCCATTAAAACTGATATGGTGTATAGGTACTTAAGATTATGGTATTTTATATATAAAACTTTTTGTGTGTGTGTTACAATTTAGGTTCATACATGTCTCGCATCACCAAAATCACGCTTCAAAATTTATCATTTATATTGTTTGTTTAATTTCAGTTGGTTACCTAAAGCTATTCAAGGGCTAGCTGCTCTATTCGTTTCTAAATTTTAGAACAGTCAACAGTACCCTCAGTCAATCCTTTAGAACAGTCAACAGTACCTTCAGTCAATCCTTGACTTACTCTTATCTGACGAAATAATGCGATTTAACCGTTACTCCTGTCATGCGTCCACGCCCTCGACATATAAAACGCGATTTAGTTATTTGTTTGTTTGTTCTTTCTTTCGATAACGAGACGTGAACATTGGACTCGTTGATGTATAGTCCCTTGCTCCCCTGTGGCACAGCGATATGGCTGTGGACTTACAACGCTGGAAACCTGGCTTTGATACCTGTGGTGGGCAGAGCACAGATAGCACATTGTGTAACTCTGTGTTTAACTATAAAAGAAACAAATAAACTATAGTTCATCACGTTAACTATTGAGCCACGCTCAGCACGGTTCCATTATTATTGAAGTTTTGTCCATATTTTGTATCAAACAGTACGAAAGAAATTTGCTAAATTTTACATCAATTGGATTTAATTGTGATGCAACTCTGTATTTCTTGACATTGAAACTCAACTTTTATTAGAAAGAGTTTTAACTTTTGGTGTCAGCAAAGTTTAGTTAAAGTAATTAGCGTATAATTTATTTTCTGATATTATCGAGGTTTTGACAGAAAATATATCTTATAGCTTGTAAAAAAATGAATCAAGTATCGGTTCATAAATATTAAATTAATCGATCAAGCTTAAAAAGATCGTCGAATTTCACAGATATTCTATTAATAAGACTTATGCCAGGATAAAGTGATGGTTCTTTCATTTTGTAACTTTCTAGTGACGTAAACACAATTCACAAATGGTCCATTTCGCTGAAACCGTTTAACGAAATGGCAGAACATACAATGAGTTACTGTTATAGCACGAAATTTGCCCATGGCAATAAGAAGGCCACTGAAATTAATTTTTAGCGCCATCTTTTGTTCAACTATCCAATTACACTTGTTTTTCTGGTTTTATTCGGTTTTCGGAAATAGCCCCTCCGCGGCTCAACAGCAAGTCTGAAGGATTAAACATTAAAAAGAACGTGACAAAAAGTAACCCTCCTTGAAAATGTTGTTAATTTGTTATATCTTTTATTAGATAACAAAAACAATCATATGTTTTTTAGAACGCACTCGACGAGATCTGTTCAAATATGATCTAAAATCCTAATTTTATCATTGGCTTTCTCAACTACCTGAACTTTCCATGAGTTTAATTAAACACTATCATAAAAAGTTTTGTGCACCTGCTGTAGTTTCTTAGATCTTATTATTAGAATCAGCCTACAAAATGATCAAACAAGTTTCTCTGCAATTGAGAAGTCGTTAAAAGATACATTAGAAACAAGAGAACTGATGATAAAGAGTGACCAGTTTTAAATAATTTCCTGTTACCTATTAAGAGATATAGCTTATTCACAACATTTTAAATGGGAAACTACTTTTTGTCCACCCCCTCTATATTTTGAAATTATTATAGAGAAGTAGCATTCGATATTACTCTAACAACAAATATTATGAATTATTTATTTCAAGAAAGATAAAACTCATGTCAAATGACTGAAATTAGATTTTTATTTCATCATAGAGCTGAAATAGAAAGTAAAGAATAGAAACCGGTCTATGTTAAATGGAAGCCTCGCAGGTAATAATGTATATTAATGTTACTAAAAAAAAACCCAACAAAAACCTACTTTGATCGCTTTATAGCATACTATCTCAAACGTAATATTATAATTAACAACGTTTACATAATTTGTTCCAACAGTACCTCGATTCACACCGAAGTTGAATGTTTATAAAGCACCTTGAAGACTAATGTTTATCCGTTAGAATTACTTGTAAGGATAACACGTAATTTTGTTACAAACAAAATGGCATAGATAAAACAAAAACAAATAAACCTCTTATAAATTTTCGTTTCTTTTGTCGTGGACTTTTCAGGAAAACAAAAATTTTGCCTTTAGGTCTTCTCTATACTCTTCTAAGTTTATGAATCGTCTGTAAATACATTAATGATGACTATAAAGCCATCTTAATTGACAACAAAACGCTAGTTTAAAAACATGTGCTTATAAACATACAGGAGTTCCGAGCAGAGCCAGTCAACCACTTCTAAGTCCACGTGTTTCTCTCTTCGCACACTCTATCAAATCAGTAACCATCCTTTACCTATTGATAATTTTAGTATTCTAACATGAAGATAGTTAAACTAAACACTTTTGATCAAAGAAAGTCTACGCATCTTATACGAATACTCAATGGTGTTGGGGGCTCAGAATAACCAGGTGGTCAGGGTACTCGACTCTAATCTGAGGGTCGCGGGTTTGAATCCCCGTCACACTAAACACGCTCGCCCTTTCAACCGTGGGAGCATTAAAGTGTGATGGTCAATCCTACTATTCGCTGGTAAGAGAGTAGCCCCAAAGAGTTGGGACGCTTAGTGCAGATAACTCTCGTGCAGCTGTGTGCGAAATTCAAAAAACAAACAAAGATGTATTACTAGTCATTGGCAGATGGGGCTCAAGCCCCTGTTCATTTTGAAATTGTCTTGAATCCCCAGTTATTACCTTGAAATACCAAAATAGAAAACCATGATCGATATCATACTGGAACGTCGACAATTTCCGCGCCTACACGTCCGAGCCCCGAATATGTTAATTAAACACCTATTAACGTCTCTATGACACAATAGCATATATATTAACCTCAGTTCCACCCAGCTCTCCTTGTTTTGAATATGACATTTTATTTAACTTGTGTCCTAATCCTTTGCATATTTTCAATAGTTCTTCCTTTTTATATATTTTGTACACATTTCTCTTTCTTGTGTTAGTTCTTGCTAGTAAAGTAAAGTTGTGTTGAACAATTCTGCTTATCTGTCTGTTTAACTAATGGATGGTATGTCAGGACAAATGGAACTCTGTCAGTATGTGATTCGTCACTAGAATGGAGACAACTTTTGATAAACTGGAGGGTGTCAAGTTAAGCCTTATCAACAATGTTATCAGAGTAGTTCTGTTGTTTAAAATAATTAGTCATGCCGTTGAATTTATAACTGAAACCAACGTTGTCAGAGCATAGACATAGGAACCGTCCTTTGGGAATAAATAGCATGTTTGGTTTCAGAGAGCCAGAAGTAATCAAAATTTAGACAGGAACGGTTGTCAGTAGAGTTGTAATGTATGATAGTTGTAAGTGTTGATGTGGAAATGTCAACAGTGATGACTTAAAAGCTAAGATTGTGATTATAAATTTTAGAAGTAAATCTAAATGATGGTAGGTAAGTCTCAACATAATGAATGAAAAGTTTAGATTGTTCTTCATGTCCAGTGAAAAGACCCAAAATATCGTCGATCTACCTGATAAGAATAGAGAGTTTATGAGTGAAAATTTGTAAATATGTCCTTCTATATAATCAACAAAAATTATTTGTATAGGATAAATCCGTTTTTATCTCCTTAGCAGCTCATTGTTGATATGTTTGTTCGTAAAAGTCAAAAGCATTCAAAGCCAGTACTAGGTGGATTTGCTAAAGTACTGTCTATGGTGGAAGACATTAATTACTTCTTATATAAACATGGGCAAAGCTCTACGAAGGCTTCCTGCGCTGGCTGTTCCTAATATAAGAGTGTAAGACTGGATGAAAGACAACTAGTCATCCCCACCCACCGCCAACTCTTGAGCTACTATTTTACCAACGAACAGTGAGATTGACCGTCATATTATAACGCTCCCACGACCGAAGGGGCGAGCATGTTTAGTGAGAGGGAGAGTTGAACTTGGAATTTTCGGATTGCGAAATGAGCGCCCTAACCACTTGGCCATTTCGGACCTTAATATGCAGTAAAACCTAAAACAATGTAGTTGACCATTTAATTGTCACGTACCATCCCCCAATCTCCCTCTTTCTTTCCCATGATGGAAAAAAGGGTAAATTAATTAATACATTGCTTATGTGTTGTTGTTAGTTGTCAGACTGTAATCCTTTATTTTGGTTTTGTAAAAGAATTTGGCTAAATCTTCCTGTCTCTAAGGATCGTTGTTAACCAAGTATTTCTTTCTTTGCCTGACAATGTAACTCGAATTAAAAATTACAAGTAGTTGCCATGGGAAATCACGATGATCTAACTTTTTGTCAGAAGAACAAATTTACAAACTTTCACTCACAAACTCCCTGTATGTATCAGGTACATTGACGATATTTTGGGTCTTTTCACTGGACACGAAGAACAACTTGAACTTTTCATTGACTGTGTTGAGACTTACCGTCCATTAATTAGATTTACTTCACAAATTTGTAATCACAATACTAGCTTTGTAGAAATCACTGTTGACATTTCCACACAACACTCGCAACTAGATTACAAACCTACTGACAGTCACTCTTATTTAAACTTCGATTCTTAGTATCCCTCAGGAAACAAACACGCTATTCTTAAAGTACAGTTCCTATGTTTGATACGTCTATGTTCTGACAACGTTGGTTTCAGTTTTAAAGCCAACGACATGACTAATGTTTTAGCCAACAGAAATTTTCTGATAACATCTTTGATAAGGCTTAACTTGACACCTTCAGTTTACCACAAGCAGACTGTTTTCCCTCCAGTAACGAACCACGTACAGACAGAGTTCTATTAGCCCTAACGTACCATCCATTAGACAGACAGGTTAACAGAATCGTTCCAAATAACTTTACTTTATTAACAAGAGATAACACAAATACAGACACATTTACTACCTCGCTCTTAACGTTTTTCAAACACGAGAGTTTGTATCAAAGTGAAGGCAATAACGTGTTTCACAAGTAACTTTTGAATTTCGATTTTGTGATACACCATTATTAATAGACAATACATTTTCATAAAAGTAAACGAGAGCTGAATAGGGTGTTATCTATAGAATTTTAGAAGACACAATATTCTGATTGATAATATCCAGTGATTTCCTCCTACAGGGCATTTTGTGAAGCCAAAACCTTTAGAAAATTATATTACACACAGTGTGCAAGAACAATCCACTAACTTTATAATAATGGTTCGTTGTGATGCCAAGCTGGATTCAAACACATTTTAAAAGTCCAAATGCAAATTGCGACTTAATAAGTCTTCAAGATGTGTTTTTGTAGTTCGTAATACAATTAATTATCATTAGAAAACTTTGATGTAAACTTCTTAAAACGTATTTATCTTTGGCAGCATCAAAGTACTGCATTGCACATATGCAGCGTGGTAGTGCAGTGGATGATGAGGGTTTACACTGTAGTGTCTCATTTGGAGATATATATACCATTCTTATGTTTATACATTCCCTAAGAGTGTGTCGGATATCATTAAACAAAACTACGAAAAGTTTTGTAGATTTTTTATACTCAGAATAGCCCACGAATTTTTCTATAAATACACACATGCGCAGTAAACTTTAAAAGAGACAAACTTACTAAGAGGATGAAAAAAAAAAAAGACTCAGCACTTTATTGCTTTCAAGGTTTTAAATAAAAACAACAGACATTAATACTTTATAAAATTAAAACAGCAATATTCAAAACACGCGAAGATAACTGACATTTCATCATGACACATAATGAGAATACCTATGCATGAAAACTACTCCGCATATTACAAAAGGCCCCATAAGATGGATATTCCTCGTTGCGGCTGTATTATGTTCATTTTCTAAACAGTTAATATCTTTAAGTCTTAAATCAATGATTGGTATTTCGGTATTTGTTCCAGGGATCGTGCAAGTGCCTTTTCTTGCTAGATTGTACACATATAAAGCTGCATCAAAATGCAGTACTTGAACTCGCAGCGTTTCCCTCATCCATCGTCGCAGCCAATTAGAGAGCCAGATCAAATCACAATCACACTTCCATGGGTTGTTTTCCAATAAGACGCCCCCTACAAAAAATGTATAATAAGTCAATTTTAAACTTTAAATTGGTTCTTTTTTTTTGCTACTTTTAATACGAAAGTCAACTACAAACATTGCGAAGTGTAAGTAAAGTCGATGTTAACTGGAATTTTCTATAACATGATTGAAAAAATACAATAAATATTAAGTTTTTTTTTTAATTTATTATTTAAATTAGATATAATTTGATAACTAATTACTTTAGAATTATTCCAGCAACCAATTATTCCACAGCGTTTTGGAAGGATTAATATGTTATCTTTCCGGTTGCACTATTGAAAAACTGTTACAATGTTGTTTCTGGAATGAAGAACTGATAATACATTATCTACCCGGGTACACTGGTGAAGAATTGTTAATATATCATCTACCGGGATATACCGTTGAAGGGCTTTATATGCCATCTTCCCGGGTGCACCACTGGAGAACTGTTCATATGTTATCTAGCCGGTTATACTATTATTTTATCTTCCTGGGTACACCAATGTCATCACTTGCATGTAGAAATGTGAGTTTCAGCAAAAAACTAAAGTTGTCAACTTGAATCACAGTTAGTCTTACTTGATGACAAGAAACAAAACTTTATCTCAGAACAGCTGGTCATCTTCAGGTTAAGATGATTTAGGAAAGTCGAAACGTTGTTCTCTTCTTATCAATAAAAGTGTTAACACCCATACCAGCCGTTCTGAGATAGAGTTAAAGTCGCTCTTTTTTTGTGAAGCATCACGTATAATTGTTTTAGTCTGTCCACTATCCAAATATAATAAACGTGCAAATTCAAAGGCCATGGCCTATATAAACTTATATATAGTAGCGATGAGCGTGCCACAAAAATACACTCCGCATTTTGGAGCCATAGGTGCGTTATAAAACTGATAATCAAATCTCACCATCCCATCAGACAAGAGTAGCCAAAGTGATAGCGATATGTACTTTTCACAAGACGTATTCTTTCAGTATTTCACTTCAAAATTAGGGACGGCTATCTGTAGAGTGTGTGTGTGTTTTTTTTTCTTATAGCAAAGCCATATCAGGCTATCTACTGAGCTCACCAATAGGAATTTAACCCATGATTTTAGCGTTTTAAACCCGTAGATTTACTGTTGTACTAGCAGAGGGCTATCTGTATATGAACCTTGTTTAGTTTCACACGAATATCCGCACAAATATCCTTGTTGTGAACTGCTAATAATGAAAACATTACATAAACGGATTTCTCCTGATGAGTCAATGGTAGCTTTACGACTTTACAACGTTAACATCCGGGGCTTGACTTTTATCAGTGTAAAAAAGCATATAGCCTAATGCGACTTTCAAATAAGATTTACAAAAAATACATAAATAGATGTGTTCTGACCGTGTCCAACTATTTCAGTAATCACTTCTTCTACTGATTCTTATTACTTTATGTTCTAAATGTTACGTTAACAAGTTCTTTTAAAACGTGTATACATCCAAACGGTTCCTTTATATTAGTCCCCTGCTGGGTACAGTGGTAAGTCTACGGATTTACAATACTAAAAATCAGGGGTTCAATTACTCTCGGTAGACTCAGCAGATAGCACGATGTAGCTTTGTTATAAGAAGAACACAAACAAACTTATGTTGTTCAGCCCAACTCACTAAGAGAAAAACGAACATGAAATACGCTGGTCTTGTAAGTCTTCCATTCTTAACAACTTGCAAGCTTCATACATAAGGAAATGGAAGTGAAAAACGGCGCGATTTTGTTTTTATCCAGTTGTCCAACGTAATTATTTCTATAAAAAAGAACAATGTTTAACTGTTATTTTTATAAAAAAAGAGCAATCTTAACCGTCCAAGCTAATTATTTCTATAAAAAGAGCAAAGTTTAACTGTCCAAGTTAATTATTTCTATAAAAAGAGCAAAGTTTAACTGTCTAAGTTAATTATTTCTATAAAAAGAGCAAAGTTTAACTGTTCAAGTTAATTATTTTCATAAAAAGAGCAAAGTTTAACTGTTCAAGTTAATTATTTCCATAAAAAGAGCAAAGTTTAACTGTCCAAGTTAATTATTTCTATAAAAAGAGCAAAGTTAAACTGTCCAAGTTAGTTATTTCCATAAAAAGAGCAAAGTTTAACTGTCCAAGTTAGTTATTTCCATAAAAAGAGCAAAGTTTAACTGTCCAAGTTAATTATTTCCATAAAAAGAGCAAAGTTTAACTGTCCAAGTTAATTATATTTATAAAAATACTTGGCTAAAAAATAAACTGTGATCTTAATATATTACAAAACCGATTTATGGAAAATGTTATGTGTTTTAACGTAAAGCTACACAATGAGCTATCTGTGCTTTGTTCACCACGGGAATTGAATCCCCGATTTTTAGCTTCGTAAGCCTGGAAATGTACTGTTGACCTGCTAGGGCACTGCTCAGAGTTAAACTATATTTCAAAGAAACAGGGTAACTTTCTCCACCGACTGTTTAGTGTTTGGGTAAATATGGCAAACCTATGAGTACTACGCATCTGTAACTACACAAATTAACATAATGAATTTTTAAACACGCTGTTCATTCATCTAGGAAATTCCCGTCTCTTAATAGTTTTTAAAATATTTATATGGAAGAGTTCAGTTCCAAAGTTGACAAGAAAAAGTAATCTACAAATAAGTTCATTAACTCTAGTTTGTTTTAAGTTTTGTTGTTGTTGTTGCTGTTGTTTTGTTTACACTTCACGTAGTCATTGTTTCTCTAAGAATACAAACTAAGTACTCGGGTTTTAAATACTTTTTTTCCTAGATAAAGTTTACAAACAAAACAAGACTTCAACAAAGTATACTGCTGTACATTCACCTGTTATGTGTTTTGTTCCATCAGGTCCTCCTGTTTCATCTTCTGCTGGTCGAAGAACCCCAGGGTCCAGTTTCTGCAGACGATTTTCTCTTAAATCTAAAGTCAAGTATCTGACGTCTGCTAGGTAGCGCAGTAACTGAACTGGTAGTCGAGCAACACCTGTTCCAGTGATTCTTAGTATAAGCTCATGTGTGTGATGTAAGCCTAAAAATGCATCGGGTAGCACGTGCTGCAAGTTGTGCCCAGTAATAGTAAGGTCACGCAGTTTGGCGCCAAAGGTCCACTGGATTTGATGTGATAAAGTTGATTCTTCAACTTCGACGACCACGCGTTGGAGCGAAACTGACTTTTGAAGAAAATCGTGAAGTCGAAATGATCGAACGTTAGCGTAGGTACTGGTTTTGAACGTCTCCAAAAACCTGATAACAGAGACAAAGATGAGATTATTGACATTTGTTTGGTTATTCACCCACTTTGAATGTTTATGTCCTTAGTTCAAAATAACGACTATTAAAATTTCAAGATAAATTATCACATATACACAGAATGTACGTAGTAGGGAACAGCTTACTCTATATTGAATCTAACTGCAATACCTCCGAACAACAAAGGTAGGGCATTTAAAAATCAGGACATACAATCTTTAAGTTTAGGAAACATAATAAGCTGTTTTAAACGAGTCACTGGCTGACTAAACCTGTTAAGTCAGGTAAAACAAAAGCAGCAGTAATAATAACACACAGTTGAAGAAGAAAGTGAACACAATCTGCTTTATGATGTTATTATCAGATAACACACAGTTGAAGAAGAAAGTGAACACAATCTGCTTTATGATGTTATTATCAGATAACAAACAGTTGAAGAAGAAAGTGAACACAATCTGCTTTATGATGTTATTATCAGATAACAAACAGTTGAAGAAGAAAGTGAACACAATCTGCTTTATGATGTTATTATCAGATAACAAACAGTTGAAGAAAAAAGTGAACACAATCTGCTTTATGATGTTATTATCAGAGAGATAAACATGGATGCTAAAACTACTTTTAGTTTTAAAAATATCAGGACTTTTTATACAGTTTTAATCAGGGTCGATTCTGACTAGTCTGTAGAAATGACTCTTTCACTCTCCCATTCTTTCCCTCACGGACTGCTCCTCGCTAGTCTGTTAACAAAATTAAAATTAACAACACGCATGTCTTTAATGTTTTACATCAATGGAGCCTCAGACTAAAAGAGTTTGAGAGTCCTTCAACCTATAAAATGCCTTAAAAAGTGATTTAACAGTTTCAAAATATAATTATTGAAGAACTTAAATAATATATATAAATGTATATATGGTGGACGTTTTCTATTGAATTATAAGTTTTCAAATTTATCAAAACAACTGGAGATTTATTTTTGTGTGTGTGAGTCGCATTGGACGTTTTATGAATTGAAAAGATATCACAAAATTCCGAATATTCCGTACCGATACGTCGTCCATCTTACTTTTATCACTGTTATCAACATTTTGTGAAAAGTATATCAAATGTAGGCTAACTTGTCTTACGTTATAAGTGCTTAAGTAGTGTGAATACAATCAGTCAGCTCTTTGTGGAGTCTCACGATAGACTAAAGTGAGTGTCCATCCCACTACTTTAGCATGATGATTGAAAAACAGTGCCGTAGTAAAAACAATAACATCTTTCGACGTACTATATCATTAACTTAACATAATTTTTATCGGCTTCTTGTTTATTCAGAATCAAAACTAATCCAGTATATCAGTTTTCTGCCCATTTGGCGATGGTCACCCAGAAAAACCAGCTTCACGACTCCCACTTTAGTAAACACTGCTTTATATCACATATGTACACGTTTAGTGCAAGAACAAACATCAAGTCTATATAAGATATGTATAGGGGTTAAAATTGAAACAGTCATCGTAACTTTAAACGCTCATCGTTTTCGATTGAAACCATACTTAAATTTTACTAGGCCTTTTCTGACGAGTTTTAGATTACAAGGACGTTTTTAAAGTTTATATAATGGCGAAAAACTGTAAGGACGTCAGACTTGGCTGTTCAAATGGTTCCGTTCAGGTTCAAACTATAACATTTTAATACACTTTTTTATTATTTGATTTGGTTTTTGGTTGTTGTTAAACGTAAAGCTTGGGATATCTTTGGTCTGCACACGACAGGCATCCAAACCCAAATTTTAACGTCGTAAGTCTACATACGTACCGTTGAGGCCCTATGAGGTATCGCTTTTTTTAGTGAAATATAAGCTAAAATGTGCTCTGGAGGTAACATAAATTCCATGGATTGTCTACATGTAGTTCTGTACAAGACAGTGAAATAATTATAGTAAAATTTCATTGGTGTCGTGTTATAAGAATGATAATTATGTTTAACTGAATTACTCAAAGAAATAGAAAAATGGGTGCTTGTATGTCAAAACTTCATTCAAAATCTCTCATTAGACTAAAACCTGCTAGGTATAGTTATTAATTTTATTTATAAATCGTACTACAGCATTTATCATCCATATTAGAAAACAAGAGTACAATGCGTTCTCAAAGAAATCTGTTGGTTAGACTCGTTGCTTAACTTTGTAATAATTTTTACGAGTAAGGAAAGAAAACAAAAGATATCGCATATGTGTATTAAATGATTTAAGTCATGTTGATAATTTGTATTCATATTTTGTGTGCATTTCTTTCTTTTCGCTCGAGTAATTTTAGAAAGTTCAGTTGAGCCATAATAAAACCTTAAGCGCTTCATTTTCATGAATATATTTCTTACCTGAGTTCATATAACGCACGAGAGTCCACATATTTCAGAGTTAAGCCGCGCATGTCCAACTGTACCAGTCGTTTTAAACCCTTGAAACTTACTGTTCCCAATACTTCAATTGGATTATGGGAGATATCTAGGGTGTGAAGGTCCGGCACGTGAATCCATAGGTGGCGAGGAACTTCCTGTATTTGATTATGAGACAGGTCTAGGTGTCGCAGCTGTCGCAGATGGCGGAATGCAAAATTTGAAATATTTCTCAACAGGTTGTTTGCAAGTGTCAGCGTTTTCAACCGAGACAATGGAAAAAAAGACAGTTCAGATAAAGACGTGTTTTTTAAATTAAACGAACGTAATGACCTGAGTGGATATAAAGGTCCTCCGTCAAGCCTCAACAAGGGATTATGCGAAAAATCGAGATCAATAAGTTGCGTCAAGTTCATAAGAGAACCTACCGCTAAATCTGTTAACTTGTTGCAGGATAAGTTTAAGGAATACAACATATATAAAGGATTTACCTCATCAGTTTGAATCACAGAAATATAATTAGCTGAGACGTCTATAAATCTCAAGGAGTATCTAACAGGAGAGAAGCTCCTTAAAGGTGGACGGACGATTACGTTATGAGATAGATTAATCCTTTCCAATTTTGTACCCACAAAGGCACTTTCTGGTAATGTCTGAATTCTATTGTAACTCAAGTCTACAATTCTAATTTCTCGTAGGGCCGTAAAGGCCTCTGACGAAATTATAGAAATGTTATTGTAGCTTAAGGTTAGAATCTGAAGAGGTGGTGTGCCTTCAAAGTCCGTGGACCTAACAACTGTGATGTTATTGTGGTCTAAGTGAATGACCTGAAGATTGATGGCCTCCGAGAACACGTTTGATGGAATTATAGTCAGACTATTAAACGACATAAATAAACAATGAAGAGACCTTTCTACGCGTTGGAAAAAGCCATCAGGAATTTGCGATATGTTGTTATGGCTAAGATCCAAAGTTCGAACGTGAATAGCACCAAAATCACTTTCGTTCTTCTGCGATATTACTAACGAACTTATTAGGTTATTGGAAACATTCACATACATCGGAAAGTTTGAGTTGCTCACGTGGCTGAAAATATTGAAAGAAAATCTCGATAATTTATTGAACTGTAGAAATACACTGGTTAGAAGAGTCAGGTTGTGAAAAGCGGCAGGTTCGAGAGTATGAATGTGGTTATGGGATAAGACAACGGAATTCAATAAAGGGCAGCTTGTGAACGATTTGTATCGCACGAGCTCCAGTCGGTTACCTAGCAACACAACGCTCCGAAGCCGTGGAAGTTTCTCGAAAGTTTTCGGATTTGTTAAAATCAGTTCATTATGAGACACAATTACGTTAGTTAAATTAATATGAACCTCCATTCTGAATACGTTTTCTGGAATTAATTTCACGCTGTTTCCTTCTAGGTCGCAGTGAACTAGGTTCGTTAAACCCAAGAAAAACGTTGAAGATAACTCTGAAATCTTGTTGTGATCCATTTGAAGCCATTCCATTTTATCTAAGAATTTCACCATCAATTCGGGAGGATCGAAGTTAGGTTCAAAAAGAGATCCCAGTTCTACACCTTTCAACGAGTGTCTAAGGGGAAGTAAGATTCTGGAATCAACGTTAACGAGACTATTATAAGAAAGTTTCAGTTCTTTTAGTTTCGGAGTGTGAAGAAAAGCGTCTTGTGAGATGAAATTAATACCGTTGTTAGCCAAACTCAAAAATAGCAGAGCGCCACCCCAACCGTAAAAATCATTTGCATATATGTTTTTAATTTGATTATCCTGAAGACTTAAATGCAGAACCGTCTTGGAAGTCACTAAAGCTGTTCTCGGAACATTCTTGAGAAAGTTTCTTGAGAGATCTAAGGTCTCCAAGTGTTCTCGACACGCATATAAGTCGTACTTCTCCAGTTCTCGAATCTGATTCCCGCGTAAGTACAGTTGCTGAAGTTGGTTCAGTTCTTTTAAGGCTTTGGGAAATGTTTTCAACATGTTGAAGCTCAAATCTAATGCGACCAGAATGGATTCTAAGCCTTCGAAAGCCCCAACGGATATGGAAGACAATCGGTTATTTGCTAGAGATAACCGTCGTATGGAAATGTCTCGAAAAACTCTCATCGGTATAATCCTAACATAGTTATAGCTCAAACTAAGTTCCCGTACAGAAAAAGTCCCATTAAAAATCTTGCTATGTATTTTTGTCAGAAGATTGTGACTGAAATCTAATTTATCCATATGGCTTACGGATAACTTCCATTTCTCAGGAAGAGACGAAAAGAGATTACTACCCAGATGAAGTATACTTAGACTTCTGAGATTAGAAAAAGCATCTGGAGGAATCCAGTCCAGCAGATTTTCGGATAAAGATAATGTCGTCAAAGAACTTGGAAAAGGATGACCTTCTAGCTTGCTAATGTGATTGTTGGAGAGATCCAGAAACGAGAGGTTCCAAAGACTTCTAAAAACACCATCTTCAATAAATGAAATATGGTTGTTGCTTAAAAATATGCTACGTAGAGAAGAACGTGACCAAAGTTTTTCGAAAGCTCCTCGCCGGAGTTCCTCCACTTTATTAAAATGTAAATTTAACCATTGAAGGTAAGAGAGTTTTCTAATTGCTTTAGAAGGAAATTCGTTAAGTTGATTATAACTCACATCTAACGAGGTCAGAAGATGCTCTGATGTATGGAATGCATGAATTGGTAGAGTTACTAAATCATTGTGCATTAATCTAAGAGAAGACACAGCAGTGCCATCTAGTGAGTTATTATTTAGCACCTGTAGTCCAGTTCGTGCAAACGTCAATTGATAGACTTCTTTAAATGGAAGCTTTGGAAGCGTTAGGAATGGCACACTCACACAACTGATTTCTTGTTGCCTAGCGACACATGTACATAATAGATTGAAAGTGCAAGGCAGGGCTGACGTAGACACATAATCCAAGAAATACGGCAGAAAACTAACAAGTTTCCACATCAGGAACATCATCTAAAAAAGACAAAAAATTGCTATAGTATGCTCACCATAGAACCAGTATTATTTTAATAAATAAGAACTTACAAGTGAAAAAATAATAAATGCGCCGTTAGAAGAGACGTACAAAAAACTGTACCTCAATCAGGTAAATACTAGTTTAAATGATTAAGATCATTCACGAGGATTTAGCAGCAGTCTTCACCGGATTCTGTACCTTAACCAAGTAATACACACACACACACACACATAAAGTGAACCAATTAGAACTTCGTGAAATACAGATTGATTGCACACATGTAATTTTGATTCGAGAATCCAAATTAGAAGCGTCATATAGACATAAAAACTGTCTTCACTTCCTATATAAACCCAACTTATAATTATGGCTCAGATACCAATAACAATCTTTATTTCCTTTATAAATCCGTGTTATAAATATGTTACAAACACAAAAACTATCACCACTTCTTTTGTAAATCCAAGTTATAATTATAGTTTAAACAACGAAACTATCTTTGCTTACCTTGTCAAACCAAGCTTAAACTTCTGCCTTTATATTTAACCAACAGATTGTCAGCAACAAACATGTAACTTTTGATGAGTAGGAAGGAAAGAAGTTCATTCTTCTTTAAAAACTATGCTATATAATCACAGTCTGACGAGGTTTGTTCACTACCTTAATTACACTATGGAACACAAATTTTGTTCCTGGATAGTATGTGTTATTTCTTAATTGCTTATGTTGTAAAAGTACAGAAAATGACCATTATTCCTTTCAAACTTTGCTTTTGTGACCTGGATAATGAAACATAGAAATTAACCTATTTTCTACGTAAAAACGGTCAAATTTGCACATTTTCATTTACACAAGCTCTGAATAGAACATGTGAATCAAGGTTTACATGTATTTACACTAAAGTTATACAAAAATGTTTAGAAGTGAGTAGTTTTTCGAGATTTGCGACAGTGACGTAAATAACTTTCACGTATCAGCCCCCAAATATAGTCTCCCATCATGTTTTCGTTATACGCTCCCAAGTCACAAAAGCAAAGTTTGAAGAGAAAAATAGGTCTTTTCCACTTACAGTAGGCATAAGCAATTGGGAAATAACACTTTCTGCCCAGGAACAAGAAAAAGTAAAATTTTGTTACATAGTGTTATTTTTATCTCGGGAAAAACTTGGGTTTGCATTGGATCGACTTTGTACTGACCTTTCTTCCAGATAAATCGATATCTCTATTTCAAACAATATTCAGTTGTATTAAAGGAGGGAAGGAGGAGCCAAGCACATTGTTATCTCAGATGAGTCAAAGTTTGTATCTCAGGATATGACTATTAACACTTCAGGTTAACCTGGTGGGTATGCACGAATATAGTTTTGGTTTTGCTTCATCACGTAGGAACTCTGAAAAATAGACAATAACCAGCAATAACGTATTTAATTGCGTTTATGTTTCTAATACGCTATTAAGTTCAACATAATTAAAAGTGTTTTGCTCCTGATTTTCGTTTGTATTCAATGTTGCAGTTTCAGTGTTCAACAGTAGTCAGCAAGCATTGATGGATTCCAGTTGCCCTGATATCGTGAAACCTGGCGAAACCTTTCACCGTGTTCGTTACTGACAGCACTGAGATTTGCGAGGAAGAAGTCCAAGTGTGAGTGGAGGAAATAAATCTTGAGTGACATGTTGCACTTCATTGTTTTGTATGCTTTGAGAAGTTTGTCTACCAGCTGAATGTAATGTGGGGCTCTGTAATTGCCAAGACAATTCTCAACAATGTCTTTGAAGACTTTCCAGGCAATCTTTTCCAGCCCAACTAACAGATCTTCGAACCGCTTGTCACTCATAACATATCTGATCTGAGGGCAAACAAAAATGCCCTCTTTGATCTTGGCCTCAGTTATTCTTGAGAACATCTGTCTTAAATAACGAAAACCTCCGCCTTCTTTGTTCATTGCTTTCACGAAATTCTTCATAAGTCCCAATTTTATGTGAAGAGGAGGCAAAAAAAAATCTTTACCGGACGACAAGCGGTTCATGCGCCACATTTTTCTGTCCTGGAACTAACTTTTTACGGAGTAGCCAGCTCTGTCTAGAATAATGTGACTCTTTGGCACGACTGTCCCATTCACAGATGAAACAACAGTACTTTGTATAGCCGAGCTGCAGTCCCAGTAACAGAGCAACGACTTTCAGATCTCCACAGATACTCCAGTTGTACTGGTTTAATGTTTGTCACATTCTAGGGGGTGAAGTGCTCCTTCCGCGCGAATGTCCACGGCTGCGTGTACTTTTTATAGATAGATTCTCTTATTACCCCCCCCCCCAGTGACACTGCCTACGAACTCCGATCGCTAGAAACTGGGTTTTGATACCCATGGTGGGAAGGGCAAAATGGCTGAATGAAAACAAAAGTATTAAAAAGCAAAACCCTGCTCTGGTATTACATATCTACATATATTTTAACAGCCAATTATATTATGTTTTTTCGAATAACGTTCTTCTGCCGGGACATTTAATTTATTAGGTTTATTTGTTTTCAACTTTCACGCAAAGCTGCACATGGGCTGTCTGCGTTAGCCGTTCTTAATTTAGCAGTCTAAGGCTAAAGGGAAGATAGCTGGTCATGACCACCCACCTGTCATCTATTGAGCTAATATGTTACCAATGAACAGTAGGATTGCTTGTCACATTATAACGCCTCCACAGCTTAAAGGAAAGACATGTTTGGTGTGACGGGTACTCAAACCCGCGACCTTCAGATTATGAGTCGGCGAAACATCAAATCCAACTGGCCATGCCGGGCCCAAACTAGAGAGAAGGCAGCTAGACATCATAACCAGTGCCAGTTCTTGGGCTACTTTTTTACTAACAAATAACGAGATTGACTCGCACTTTAATGCCCACACGGCTGAAATGGTAAACATGTTTAGTGGGACGGGGATTCAACCTCGTGATCATAGCAGAGTACGAGTTGAGCGCTGATTGTTGAAATACAAAATACTTAATTAATATGTTTTGCTCTAGATGGCGCTATTTTAGACAGTATGCTTATGAAATCGCGAAGAACCAAAACTGAAACATATACACAATTCATGTGAAATAGCTTTTGTTATAAAATTATACCAAAGTTGGCTCTAGTTATAGGGCATACAACTCTCAGATGAAAAACATACAAATCTGTCTAAGAAGCATACAACTCTACATAAAGAGCATGCAACTCCAGCTAAAGAGAATGAAATCTAATTCCTCGAGTACATCCAAGTTTCTTTAAAAATAAATTATATTGTGTAAACTAGTCGGTGTAGCATTATTCTCAATTTAAACGCATATACAGTGGGCCAGTTGTCGGTTTTCATATTTAAATCCCTTCTTTTCTCTGTTAGAAGGCGCCGTATTTCTCAAGCATGCAACACCACAAACAAACAAATAAAAACGAGTGGACATCATGCTGATGTGTGGAAGAGAGAAGTGACCAAAAAGCCAACACATATATTAATTTACCATTTTATTTTGCATATACTCAAAGAAATGTTTGATTAGAGCCACTAAATTCATGGTTTTAACAGTTAATTTAATATCACTCTTAAATATAGTCAACGCTAATGGTGCTTTTTTACATATAACTCAGGACGAAAAGACATTTTAATATGGAACGAAATCATGGTTAGGAATATCTGAAACAGAAAAATCAAATCCAAACGTCACTTCCTTCATTAAAAAGACGATCTAGAAAGGTCGAAACGTTGTTCTCTCCTTATCAATAAAAGTGTTAATACCCATATCAGCCGTTCTGAGATACATTTTCACTTCCTTCCTGTTTCAGGACAGAATAAAACAATACGACACAACAAAAAAGTCCACATCGATGTTAATTCCAGCAAGTGAAAAATGAATGAAGCGCGTACGAATACAGTTCTCACTGGTGAAAAGAAGTTCGGTACGTCGTAATAAAACAACTTTAAAAAACCCAAAACAAATTCCGCATCTTTAAAAATGACATTATTCCTTGTAAAGACTAAGAAATCTAGTAAATTAACACCTTACATATTGTAACAAGAAATAAATATTTTTTCTAGGCAGGCAGTTCACATCTGTAAAACTGTTCTATGCTTTTCTTTGCTTTTAAGTAAGGCCCGGCATGGCCTAGCGCGTAAGGCGTGCGACTCGTAATCCGCGGGTTCGCGCCCGCGTCGCGCTAAAACATGCTCGCCCTCCCAGCCGTGGGGGTGTATAATGTTACGGTCAATCCCACTATTCGTTGGTAAAAGAGTAGCCCAAGAGTTGGCGGTGGGTGGTGATGACTAGCTGCCTTCCCTCTAGTCTTACACTGCTAAATTAGGGACGGCTAGCACAGATAGCCCTCGAGTAGCTTTGTGCGAAATTCCCAAACAAACAAAGCTTTAAAGTAATGAAAGTATGAGACCGAATTAGGCTTACAGCTCTTTAATTTGCTTGGATTTTTCCTTTCGTCAGGTCTACATGAACCTTTTTGATGAAATGGAAGAAAGAAATATGCTGTAAAATTTTGTTATAAAAACACCCGTAAAGCTACTGTTCTGATAATAGTTGATTTATAAGCGCCGAACAGAAGATTCCCATGTTCTAACCTTTCATTTATTTAGAAAAAAAAACAAAATATTATTGCTGTTTGGTTTTTATTTCCGCGCGGATGTCCTCTTCATAATTTTTTTTAATGAAAGAAATGATTGATAATTATTTGTAAAGTAACTGACTTTCTCTCTTATCTCGAGTTTATTTAGTATAAGAAATAAAAAGAAGTAAATAGTATAAGGTACATCAGATATAAGACAAATATACTTTACAAAATAAAACTTATTTCCAAACAACATTTTATCTCCGAAAAACCAACAACCCAAAAATCCAAAACTTGATTGATGAAATTTATTATAGATAGAAGCTAATATATATATAAATACTGGTATATAGTCAATAGTTTTATCTCTTCAGTATTCAATTCATAATGACGTACAGAGCCCTCTACACATCTGGTTATATAAGCTAAGTTTACAGTTGTAAAATTTTAATGATATGAAAGATTCCTTTTGCTGAATACTTTTTCCACCTGTTAAATTCTGCTCTCTCTAGAATATTTTATGGAGATATTAAGTAATAAAAAATTGTATACATGAGATATTATGATATATCAAATAAACAAGATAATTTCTAATAACTGAGTGGGTATGTCTGCGGACTCACAACGCTAAAAATCGGGTTTCGATACCCGTGGTGGGCAGAGCACAGGTATCCCATTGTGTAGCTTTGTGCTTAATTCAAAACAACAACAACATGAACTGAGTGTTGTCAATATTGGCGCTTTGCCAAAAAAAAAGGTGGGATTTATAGCAAACTTTATAAAAGTACATCTGGCTTATTCATCAATAAACGTATTGTTTGAATAGGTATTCAAATATAACAAATTATGCTCGATAGTTTGTTTGGGAATTTCGCACAAAGCTACTCGAGGGCTATCTGTGCTAGCCGTCCCTAATTTAGCAGTGTAAGACTAGAGGGAAGGCAGCTAGTGATCACCACCCACCGCCAACTCTTGGGCTACTCTTTACCAACGAATGATTGACCGTCACATTATACACCCCCACGGCTGGGAGGGCGAGCATGTTTAGCGCGACGAGGGCGCGAACCCGCGACCCTCGGATTACGAGTCGCACGCCTTACGCGCTAGGCCATGCTGGGCCATGCTCGATAGTAAGCTAATATTTAAAACAGAACTGAAAAATAACTTATGAATTATTGAACCCAAACCTGTGTAACAAATTGACTAATATTACGTAATGGTATAAATCAGTGCACAAGTAAACTAAAATGCATAGTGTGTGATTATTATTTAAGAAATGCATAAGAACACCATTAATTAACTGCTATGATCCATGTAACTTATCAATACACGAGATTTAAATATTTTTATACATTTTTATATATTAGTTTTAGAATACACATATTAATAAGAAGTGGTAAAAATAAAAAAGGCACACCAGTTGTCTACCTGGAGAATTATAGTGATAAGCCGATTACCGTGGCGCCATTGCATTAGATCCACATGTGTCATATCTGCACCCTGATAATAGAGAAAATTAGAGTTCTCCGTGACGAGAAACGGAGGCAAAACGGAAAAAACGTGACCCCTATTGCAAATCTACATGCACACAAGAAAAAAAACTCTCGGAATTGGGGATTGCACATTGCGTAATAAAAACATTTTTCCAATATCATACAAGCAATGGTTCATTATAGTATAATAATGATCTGTCATTTAATCGTTTATTTGTAATTAATCGCAAAGCTACACAATAGCCGATTTCTGCTCTGCCCACCACAGACATTAAAACTAGGTTTCTAGCGGTGGGAGTCCGGAGACATTCTGCTATTTCACTGTGGCACTATTTAATATTTATAATCATAAACTGTAATAGCCAGAATCTGTGAGCATCATATCCTGTCATTATTGGTTGGTGAATAAGGTGGATTGGAGTGTTAGAGACAGCCAAATAATTTGTTTAAAGAGCAGTTTTGTTTTATTCTGTTTAAATCATTATTTTTCATGATAAAATTACCGATGAGTCTTCAAAGCCAACTAGGTCCAAGAAACAATAAATGGTTAACCGTATATCGAGAAACAAGAATTAGCTAAACTCAGGGCCAAAATTCAACCCCTAAGTGAAACAAGAAAACGTTTTGGAAGCCTTAAAGGAAGTTGATTGTCTCTAGTTTTACGGTTGAGGGTCGCGGGTTTGAATCTTCGTCACACCAAACATGCTCGCCCTTTCAGCCGTGGGGGCTTTATTATGTGACGGCCGAGTTGACAGTGAATAGTTATGACTAGCTGCTTTCCTTCTTGCCTTACACTGCTTAATTAGGGACGGCTAACACAGATAGCCCTCGTATAGCTTAGCGCAAAATTAAAAAACAACAAACTGTAGTTTTACAGCTGAAATGGCTTGATACGACTGAGTAACAAAAGTTGGAATATTATATCCAACAATAGTAAAAAAAGGAAGATGTGTTGATGGTTAGATATGAAAAATAAAGTGACGTTCAATGCCACTATTCGTTGGTAAAAGAGTAGCCCAAAAGTTGGCGGTGGGTGGTGATGACTAGCTACCTTCTCCCTAGTCTTTGCTAAGTTAGGGACGGCTAGCGCAGATAGCCCTTGTGTAACTTTGCGCGAAATTTAAAAAACAAACAAAAACAAAGAGTACAGAATAAGGAGACAGAAATCCAAGCCAAACGTTAGCCACTGGGATCATCTTTGGAAGCATCGGTGAGGCCAACTTTAACTTCGTGGAGTATTTTTGTCTTTTATCTTTTTCAAGAAGGTTTCTTATTAAGTTTGTATGTGTCTTCTTAGTTAACTTGTTAATATCCATGCATCTAATTTTTGTTTCTACAGTAAAGCGAGGTGGACGTGGACAGTCACTTTAACTACTAATATTCACGTTTTGTCGATTCATTATCGTGATAAATATAATTTCAACATCAGACCATGTGTTGCTCTCTCCATATTACATTCTTATGCATATTATTTTCTTCAGAGAGAGCTCTGAAAACACTGACATTATAATTTTCATAACAAAAGGCACCTTTCTGAAAAAGTTCAAGTTCTCGTAGATAAGTTGTTGTCAACTGTTAGGCTTATGTTTTTGTAAGACCACGTATATTCCTGGGGTGGCTGCAAACACTTCTAACAGTAGAATGTGTAATGCTCCGACGATTAATTTTTTGTTTGGTTTGATGTGTTGATGATGGCTTTGACCTTTTAACCCTAAAATCCCTATCCTAAAATAAAGTTTTATAAATAAAATATGCTATTTAGAAACACTATAGTAATTACGTGGAAGGTAGATGTTTACAGCTGGTTGGCTGTTTTAAAGTAAAATCACATTAGGTAATATACCGTGTCCACCGTGGGAAATCGACTCCGAGAAGTTTAGCATTGTAAGTCCATAAACCTACCACTGTTCTATCTTGGCAGAAATGTCAACCACTCTAAAAATCATAATTCTATCTTCTCGAACAGTTTCGTTTTGTGCAGGACGAAAGATAAAATGAAACAAAGATATTGAATTATCTCACCAACAGGTATGCACAACTTTAACATTTTCAAACATTTTGACCAGCACATCAGCCTAATCAAAGTACAATGTTATGGAACTTTACAATATACTAGTAATTTTAAAATTTTACACTTGTGTTTGTATTAGCATAAGAATATCAAAGTTTGTGAGCTGTACAGGTATGTGTGGTTTTAACATAACATGTTGATCAAGAAATTCGTTAAAATGCCATTGCTCTAGTTACTTATTGTTCTGTGTCACTCACCTATCTGAAATAGCACCTTTGGCCTTATCGTATACAGATATAGTTTCTACTGGTAGTCGGGTGACGTTTTGTGGTAATGACCTTTGTTATGTTTCATTGGGAATAACCATTCACTTTAAGTAGCTCATGTAAACCTTATTGGGTCTATAACACGATCACGGGAGATATAGTCTGAAATTAGAAATTAAATAATTAAAGTATTTTCAGAGATACCTCTCCATGTGTCACATGTAAAACATATATTTTCATTTGTTCGTTTTGAATAAATATTGCATACTTATACTCAGTTTATTTCTTTCTTACAAATCCAGCTGATAAAAAGATAAAAAGTATTTCACAGCATATATCTCAACGAAGTTATTAAACTCTTCGGGAAGTCAATTTCACATGAAAATACCATCCACTCCTCATGCACTTGGTATCTTTAAGAGAAAAACATAGACATATAAAGATGTTTTTGGGGTTTTTTGTGTCTCACCAACGTAGCTGCTGATCACTAGAGAGCGCTTTTTGAAGTAGGAAAAACACTGTACTAGATACATTAAGTCAGACTAGCTCTCGAAACTAAAGATTACAACAATAATAAAAAGAATCAATCAAAGAAAATGTCATGTCTAATTATCTCTCCTGATATTTCTTAGTATGTCTTAGAATGACAGAGCGTGGAAAACCAATAAAAGTGGAACATTTGAAATCGTATTTTGAAATCATGGTTCTAAGGTTATGCCGAGTACACTTACTACACCTTTAGGGAATTTAGATGTAAAAAGTAGCAACTAAACCTGACAGTTCTGTATCGGAAATTTCTTATTGAGAATAACGTTTACAACTCAGCGTGTGTAAGATATATATGTGTAGGAAATAGTTCCAGACTTATGTTTCATCATGTGATCCTTTTAACAGTGACGTGCCCAGAGGGATGGATGTCTGGTGAGCTCAAGCCTCTGCTTTCCTGCTCTGATGTCCCCAAAGTGTTTTATTTTTTCAGTCATAATTTTTTTTAACATCTACGAAAACGCACACATGATTGGACACTTTCTTTCTTGCAGGTTATTAGGGTAAAATGTTCAGCTTTAAAATGAATAGAAAACAGGGACTTGTAGAATTCTACAATAGAAAAGGTAATTGTGATATGTTATTATGGTAATACCCAATAATTCTCTGTTTTCTTTCAGGTAATGAAAGTGATTGTAAGACAAGCTGGAGGATTTTAAGGTCTGTTCATATGACTTTTTACCCTGTGTTTACAATAAGTAATTAATAATTACTATAATCTCATCTAATACTCCTCCCAAAGGGCACACAAACACACATACTTGACTTATGTTGCTTGAAAAGTACTCTCTAGTTGTTTTTTCTTTTCATTGATTCCTTACTCTTTCAATGTTTTCCACCTTTTGCAATATTTTATTAATACCACCTTGTGGTAATTTTTTTAATGAGAGAGGATAAACGAATTAATACTGTATGATTATATATATATATACAGCAGAGTGTCTCTGTGACTGGGAGTTAGAGCGCTTGACTCGTAATATGAGAGTCGCAAGTTTGACTCCCCGTCGCACCAAACATGCTAGCCTTTTCAGTCTTGGGGGCATTATAATGTGATAGTCAATCCCACTGTTCGTTGTTAAAAGAGTTGACAGCGTGGATGATGTTAACTTCCTCTAGCCTGTTTCTTCAAAAATTAGGGATAATTAGCACAGATGGGCCTCGAATAGCTTTGCGCGAAATTAAACAGACAAACAAACAAGGCAATAACTAAATGTCTTAACCACGGTTAACTTCGTTTTTCTTCTTCTAGGAATAAAATATGATATTTGCTACGCTTTAATACTTCGATTAACAGAAACCAATTAAATTCATCTTTTGTAGAAAGTTTTGGAGTGATTAGTATAAATTCACGTTTGTGACGTTTCTAGCAGCGCGTGATAATATCTGGAAAAGTAGCTTTCTTTTAGCTAGAAATAAAAAAAATACCTTTATCAGGTAAGCTAACTAACTAATTATATTGTTTATCACAGTATTAAACGTTAATGCAGTAATTAAAAAGAAGAGAAATCATACATAGGAGTGAAGTAACTTAACAAACGTTTATTCTGGCATAACAAAGATGGTGGAACAGCATTCATGCGCGCGCATCACATTTCAAACATGACAAGGAGTAATAAACAAAGTTTACTAGTGATACCGGCGGCATTTTTTTTCGGTGCTGGCTTTGTTTGATAAAAATTTAAACGGCTGCCAATCGCAAACTGTTTGTCCGATTGCTCATCTGTTTAATCCCAGTTTTTGGTCGGTCCACCAGAATAAGTCTAATTATTTTATCACATTTAGTTAAGCCACTTCCTAATATGAAAATTTCCAACTTGGTTTGTTTGAATCTAACGGAATGCTACACGAGAACTATCTGCAGTAGCCGTCCCTAATTTAAAAGACCCAGCACCAACTCTTGAGCTACTTTTTTATCAACGAATAGTGGGATTGACCGATACATTATATCGCCTCCACGGCTGAAAGGGTGAGCATGTTTGGTGGGACAGGAATTCTAATTCGCAACCCTCAGATTGCGATCGAGCGCCCTAACCCCTCCAGTCACAGGGACACTCTGCTGTATCTAATCACACAATATTAATTCGCTTATCCTATGTGACAAACATTGTACAATTTGTTAACAAGTTGCTTCCCGTATCTCAGCTAAAAATTATGTACAAGTTATGCGCAGGTAAACTTTTCTGAGAAAACTATAATACGAACAAACAAAGCAAACCCCGTGACTGGAGAAATTCATATAAGAAAGTAGTTGAAACAATCGCAATGAAATAAGGAGATAAACCATCTAAATCATAGTCTATGTTTTTTAATGAATTTATCTGTCACGTTTTAGCAGCTTAAGCAAACTGTTATTTAAACACATGAGACAATGCACGTAATTATAAATTACTGAACACTGAAACTGACGAGAGAAAACAAGTTCGAATTCTGGTTTTACAGATACACATGGTTATTCACATAATAAATAATATTTTCCATACAAACCTAAATGAGATATTTCAAGAAATTTGTTGACTAGTTTGACGAAACGGATTTTCTGGGAAGAGGTTTATACATTTTCTACGCATTTTTCTTTTATATTTTTTTAGAAAAAAATCATCGAGTTTAAATCCTATTACAAGCTGGAAACTAAACCAGGTACTCTTTCAATTCCACATCATTAAACTTATTAGCCTCTCCAGTGATCACATGTCAATGAAATTAATCCCTGATCAACCAACCATTGAGCTGTCAGAAGAGGAGGTCCTATCCGTTTCTCTGCTTCAATGAAGTTAATAATAAGTTCTGACAAATTAATATGATGCTGTTGTGAGTTCATGGTTTGATTACAGTCTGGGAAAATTGCGCCTCAAGGCATGCAAAACTTTCATTCACCCATTCACTGGAACGTTTACGAACGCCCATGAATCATCAGTAAAGACTGTGGAAAGTTAACATTCAAAGCAGTTATTAATATGCCATTATATTAATTTTAGTTCAGAACTTCTTGCTGTTAATGATGTGGTATTTGTCTCTAAGTCATTAATAGTTATTTGGTTGGTGTAATTATTTACCAGATTTCAAAACTTTATTTTCATCGTGCGTATTTCACAAGTTTGAACTCACTAGCGTACGTTGCAGAAATTCCGAGGGTGGTCAGGTGGTAAACGTGTTCGAACCTTGTATCCGAAGTTTTACTGTTTCCATCCTGTTGCCGAAAGAAACAGGCTCCGCACTCTGAGGCTGTGGCTGCGCTATAGGAGTGACGGTCAAATCCTACTTTTCAGTCAGATCAGAATCGCCCAAGTGTTGGCGACGAGTACTGTTGACTAGTTACACATTCCCTGATCTATCATTTCTAAAGTAGGAATGACTATGCGCAGATAACTCATTCTATAACTTTGCGCGAATATCCTATACAAAATGAAAAAAAAAAAATATATGCTGTGCATTCTAAAAATGCATTTTATTTTTAAACATGAAGCTCAAATGAAAACTCACCTCTCCTCAGATAAACCTCACGAAACTGTAATCACGAAAATCAAAGAATTGCTTGAACTTTTTAAAAACGATATCATACGACGAAGTATGTCATTTTATTTATATATATATATATATATATATAAGTATATCATTATATCACCGCAGATTAAAACATTCGCAAAGCGAAATAACAAAGAGACAGGCGAGATGTTCTCACCACTTTTAAAGACGATTGATTGTATTTAACACAGGGAATATCTTTAAAAAAAGTCATCCAACTCACCAGTATGGAGGTTTAAAACAACATGAACACGAGACTGCCAGTATCGTTGTGTAAAATTGCAGACTGTACGTCCAGGAATTCCTTTCACCTGGTCCAACATGGCCAAGTGGGTTAAGACGTTCGACTCGTAATCCGAGGGATGCGGGTTCGAATCCCGGTCGCACCAAACATGCTCGCCCTTTCAGCCGTGGGGGCGTTATAATGTGACGGTCAATCCCACTATTCGTTGGTCAAAGAATGGCCCAAGAGTTGGCGGTGGGTGGTGATGACTAGCTGCCTTCCCTCAAGTCTTACACTGCTAAATTAGGAACGGCTAGCGCAGATAGCCCTCGAGTAGCTTTGCGCGAAACTCAAAACAAACATCCTTTCACCTTCCATTCTACCCAGAAAGTAATTGTTAACAAGTTACATCCCAGTTAACTGTGCCCAAGATAATCCACATGGGTCTTGTCTTAGTAAAGAAACACAAAACAAAAAGTAGATTGTTTGCTTGTTTTTGAATTTCGCGCAAATATACACAATGGCTATTTGCGTGGTCCTTATTTAGACAATGTAAGACTAGAGAGCCTCCCTCCCGCTAGTACAGCGGTAAGTCTACAGATTTACAATACTAAAATCAGGGGTTCGATTCCCTTCGGTGGGCTCAGCAGATGGCCCGAGGTGGCTTTGCTGTAAAAAAAACAACACAAGACTAGAGAGAAGGTAGCTAGTCATCATCACCCACCGCCAACTTTTGAGCTACTCTTTTACCAACGAATAGTGGGGTTGACCGACCATTATAACGTCCCCAGGACTGAAAAGGCGAGTAAGTTTGGTGTGATGGGGATTCGAACCTGTGGCTCTCAGATTGCGAGTTGAATGTCCTAACCACCTGTCAAACCAGACCAAATAGTGTAGAAATAGTTATTCACAAATAAATATGCGAATAATATATTGCATGTGACGTTTTTAATGACATTGGACATTTGTAAAGGACTGGGGAAGTTCAAGATTAGTGACAAAAAGTAATGAACACTTTCCAACACGACATAGAAAGTGTAAACAACCTTCCGTCAAGATTTTAAACTGAGACTTCTCACTGAATGTGAAATTTAGACTTTACAAATCTTACAATAAAGCAAAGATGAACTTTGATAAAAGTTATGGTTTAAACCCAAAAAATATGCAAAGCCATAGCAACCATTAGGCGTGTAAAAATAGCGTAAGTCAGTGTCCAAGAGGTTTTTCTTTCATTGTAAAATTCATCATTTGGTCTGAACAATAATTTTACACCCTAAATCCACAAATTAAGAAGAATGTGGAAAAACGTAAACTCCATGTTAGGCCTAAAGATGAGCTATTACTTACTCTCAGTCTTGGGACACAAAACTCAATCTTGCACTCACTCTTTCTACAAGACACGATGAATGAAAGCTGCGTTAATGCTAACCCTAATGACTCATGTATTTACGAAGTCACTTTGTTGTTTGCCTATTTCTTTGGTTAAACGTGGTCTCGGAGGCTGAAGTCCGCATGTTCTAAATATCCCGTTAAATTCTCTTAAGATTTGGTCTGAGACTGCCCTCACCGTCCTTCGAAGAAGCTTGTTATGAAATTATGAAAATTTCGATGTAAGCAATGACATAACCATGCCCCAAATTGTGTACAATAACGATGGAGACTCAGGAAACAACGTTCTTGGAAAATCAGATTAACCCTAAGCAGATACTAATGTATATATACATATATATATACATATATACATATTAACCCTAAGCAGATACTAATCTATTTATATATATATACAGATTAACCCTAAGCAGATATTGATCTATATATACATACATACATATATAGATCAACCCTAAGCAGCTACTGGTCTATATATACATATAGATATATACTCTTCAAAAAAAGAAACGCAAAAGGGATATTTTTGTTATTTTAAAGAGAAATATATGTAATAACGTTACAAGCTCAGAGTATGTGATGTTACACGTGTTAAGGCACTGATTGTGAGACCAAAATGACAATAAAAGTTGTGCACTTTGAAAACGGAGGAAAACATCGGATTTTTCGCCAAAACGCATGCGTGTCCAATAAATTTGTTTGAGAGATCTGCATGTTCTGCAAGTGCAACATCTGTAAAATCCCTATAAAAGTGACGGGTTCTCGGTTTCCATAGCTCATTGTTAAACCACCGACACGCAATACAGTTACGCCAAGACTGACTGAAGCACAACGCAACAACGCCATTGGTCGCTTGGAAGCAGGCGAATCTCGATCAGATGTTGCCAGAGCTGTAAATGTCCACCCAAGCACCATCACAAGGCTATGGAATCGTCAACATGGATCAACTCGTGACCGTCCACGATCTGGCAGACCTCGTGTGACCACGCCCGCACAAGATCGCTACATCCGGTTACGTCACCTTCGGGATAGGACCACCACTGCGACATCTACTGTCTCAACCATACCAGGGCTGCGTAGGATTTCCGATCAGACCGTACGCAACCGTCTATTAGATTCTTAGGCCCCATGTGCAACCCATCATGGTGAACGTCAACAACGTTTTTCAACATGACAACGTCCGTCCTCACACAGCCCGACTCACCACTGTCTTCTTGAGACACCACAACATCAACGTTCTTCCCTGGCCCTCCAGATCACCAGATTTAAACCCCATCGAACATCTTTGGGACGAGTTGGACTGACGTCAGCGACGGCGACAACCTCAACCGCAGACTCTACCTCAGCTTGCAGCAGCTTTGCAGGCTGAGTGAACAGCCATTCCACAGGATGTGATTCGTCATCTCATCGCTTCCATGGGCAGGAGATGCCAAGCAGTTATTGATGCTCACGGGGAGCATACTCGTTATTGACGTTGAGTGATGTTAAACTTCACCTAGTGAGCGTGGACTTCGCCTTTGCAGACTTTGGATGTTCAGCAGTGAATGTGCAAAGTTTCACACATGTCATACAGAACTACCCGGAATAAACTTGTTACCAATGTGTCTCATATTTTGCCTTTTGCGTTTCTTTTTTTGAAGAGTATATTATCTAACTCTTGCAAAACCGCGAGAAAGATTGGACAACTCATGTTCTTCTTACTAGAGGAACGCAAGCCTATTATATTGTTACTCACTGAAACGAATAAGAAATTAATCAACACGAATAGTAAATACCACACTGATTAATTTTTTTTTCAGGTTTTTATTCGATAAAGACTAATCCAGCTTCCAGCCCGATTTATATTACAAATAATGCTACTTTCTTAACAACAGATACTGCTACTTTCCTTTATATTTAACCTCTAAAACAGATACTGCTACATTCCTTTATATTTAACCTCTACAACAGATACTGCTACATTCCTTTATATTTAACCTCTACAACAGATACTGCCACGTTCTTTCACAGCTATTCTGTATAATACAAACAATATTATTAACGTTACTAGAGCTATTCTGTAAAATATAAACAATATTACCAGCATTACTACAACTATTCTGTATAATACATTGTTTTTAGAGTTCTACAGCTATTGTGAATAGTACAATGTTTTCAGCGTCACTACGTTCATTTTGTATCATACAAACAAATTATCAGCGTTACTACAGCTGTTATTTGACACAAGTACTCTGGTGCGTTTGTTTTATCTTGTATGCTGCTGTAGTTTGTGTCACATACTTGTATGTTTAGTTTCGTTCAAAGTTTAAAGCGTAAACATTAGCATATTTTACCTGGTTATCTTGTATAATTTCAACAGAAATCGACATACAAATAACTGTGTTCAAGCAAAAACAAAAATATAGTTTTTGTGTAAATAAAATCGATGCAGCATTTATCCATCACTTTTAAAATATTTTTTCCCAACTGGACTGAAATAAATTAATTTCCTTCAATGTGAGAATAACATGGAAAAAAAGATTTTTCATCGACTATAATCACCCCTCCTCTTTTTTCGTGTTCATCAAATACTTCTTAAAGTTTATATTGTTAATCAAAGTTACCTGAACTGACACAGACAAATAGATTACAAATCACTAAGTGACCGCTCATTTAACATAAAATAGTTTACAAGTCACCGAATGGTCATTTTTTACTGAAGATTTTGTTTGTTTGTTTTTGAATTTCGCACAAAGCTACTCGAGGGCTATTTGTGCTAGCCGTCCCTAATTTAGCAGTGTAAGACTAGAGGGAATGCAGCTAGTCATCATCACCCACCGCCAACTCTTGGGGTACTCTTTTATCAACGAGTAGTGGGACTGACTGTCACATTATAACGCCCCCACGGCTGAAAGGGCGAGCATGTTTGACGCGACGGGGATGCGAACCCGCGACCCTCAGATTACGAGTCGCACGCCTTAATGCGCTTGGCCATGCCGGGCCCTACTGAAGATTTTATGGAGTGGTCGAACCCTATTATTGTATAATTTTAGCTTCCGGTAAAAAACTAGATGTACTTGCGCAGGGTCCCCAAAAGTGTTACGTTTCAAGAGTATATAAAGCGAAAAGGAAAAGTAAGAGATATTTTTGTTTCTTGATTTTGAAGCTTATATGTGTTGTAGTTTACAGTATACATAATTTCTCTCATGATTCATGGCATGTGCACGTTTTACGTCAGGACATTACAAACTGCAATGTCTGCGAACTTACAGACAGTGCACTACTGTATAGTAGCGTAAGTGATTAAAATAGGTAAAAATTTGGAAATGGGCATTTGATATAAATAACAAAAACTACTAAGCATTTTAATGCTTGCTGTATTTGAAGAGAAACATGAGCATCTTCTGCTGGATATGCGTGATCTATACGTTTACAGATGGTTTATGTAGTACTCCTCTAACTTCATGACATGTTTGTGACGTCACAGAGTTAAACCAAATACAGGCCTGCGTCATTGTCTGTTTCTCTTTTACAACCACTTGAACAGCTTCTTAAACTCTTTCATCCAAAATGACTGTTATCGAAGGAGATGATTATCCATTAAACTCTTAAACTTCCATCTCCACACTTTCTTAGTCAAGCACTTTCAGAATAAGCTTGATCTAATCTGTTTTCAAACACTTCAATACGGTTCGGTAAAGTGGTCGTGAAACTCGTGTCTTATTTCTCAAAGGAAAAATCCGGCCATATTGCCAAGACCTCAGTCTTTAGTTTGAAAGACACCCGCAATCCTCCGTTAAAGGAAATATTCCATCAGAATGATAACCAGTCATGAGGACTACTTAGCGGTCTAACATTTTTGTCATTTGAGAACCGGAAATCATCCTCTTAAACCTAATATTTCAGTTACAAAGACGCCTGCGGTGATTGGTGCCCATTAAGTACATATTACTCAATGTGATTTTCTCTCTTAATCGAAACAGAAACAAGCAAAACAAAGGAATTGCTTTATTAATTTCCTTTTACTTTAATCTGTTTTAAGCTTCAACATCGATTGGGTAGGCGTCATGGATACAGATAAAATTAATTTTGCTTGTTTTATATAATCTTAAGAATATAAATAAAAGGAAACTGAAATGACAATAAACAAAGTTAATATTTTTATGTCCAATTCTCATAACAATAATAAACTTCCCATAACTTATATATTTTTTATCTGTCGTGAAAGGCATAAGTTTTAAATAATTATTAGGGGCTACTAAAAAGATATTGTTTATTTTAACCTTTTATATTACGAAACATTGCTAAGAAACCTTATAATGGGTTCGTGTATGTTTAAAGTTTCGCGCTAGTATATTGGATACTGCTAACAGTTTGGCTTCCACTTCGTAAACAGGTGACGAGTTGGTTATAAATATGCCTTGAATGGTGAGTTTTTATAATACAGTTAAGCACAGATCTTTATTATTGATTATACATAACCACTGTTTCCGTTTAGTTTGGTACAAATTTAGTTTATTTTTTTGCAGATGTGCCCCGCTAGCATGTGTTTGTTATTTTTTGAATTTTGCTCAAAGCTACATGAGAGCTATATGTACTAGCTGCCCCTAATTTAGCAGTGTAATAGAAGACAACTAGTCGTAAATATGTGGCTCAAGGTCTGTTATGAAGACGTAGGATATCAGTGCGTACGTTCATAATGAACTTTGCTTCTCTGAATTATTCTTAAATCCTTTAGATATTAAATTAATATAGCATTTTCATTGGATTTTAGTTAAATATTATAATTTTTTAATTAAATAACGTTCTTACCTGATAAAGTTTATGAAAATATTTTCATAATCCGTGTTTACCTGTCTTCCCTTCATTCATAAAACGTTTTTAATATATTCGGGCGCCGGCTGGCCAGATGGTTAAGGCACTCGACTCGTAACCTGAGGGTTGCGAGTTCGAATCCCCATCACACTAAACATGCTCGCCTTTTCAGCCGTGGGGGTGATATAATGTGACGGTCAATCCCAGTAATCGTTGGTAAAATATTAGCTCAAGAGTTGGCGGTGGTTAGTGATGACTAGCTACCTTCCCTCCAGCCTTACACTGCTAAATTAGGGACGGCTAGCGTTGATAGCCCTCTTGTTGCTTTACGCGAAATTAAAAAACAACAACAACAAACGATATATTCATGACGAAATTCAACGTGATTGAAGTAGATATAAAGTCAACTGATCTTCACTGCAGTGGCAGTTTAAATTTTGTAATATTTACAAAATAGTTATAACGAGTGAGTACAAAATATGTAGATCGATTCACTTTAGAAGTACAAAATTAAGTGAGCAGTTCCAACATTTTATTTTCCTTGGATGTTACAGATGTGAAGTACATCACCAAACACAGCTTTTACATGAAATATTAGCATAAAAAAAACCCAACTTATTATACTAATGGCAATATTAAACAAATCCAAGATACATCCGTGAATTGTATGAGGCAGACCTGAATGTACGAGATAGTTGATTTGGTTTTGAATTTCCCACAACGCTACACGAGAGCTATTTGGATTATTCGTCACTAATTTAGCAGTGTAAAACTAGAGGAAAGGAAGCTAGTCATCACAACCCACCGCCACCTGTTGAGTTAATATTTTTAATAATGAATAGTGGGATTGCGACTGAAAAGGCGAGCACATTTGGTGTGATGGGAATTCGAACCTGCGACCCTCGGATTACGAGTCGATTACCCCCTGAACTCCTGGCCAAGCCGGGCTCAAATGAGGTAAATTGTTTGTTTGTTTATTTTTGAATTTCGCGCAAAGCTGCACGAGGGCTATCTACGTTAGATGTCCCTAATTTAGCAGTGTAAGACTAGAGGGAAGGCAGCTAGTCATCACCACCCATTGCCAACTCTTGGGCTACTCTTTTACCAACAAATAGTGGGATTGACTGCCACATTATAACGCCCACATGGCTGAAAAGGCGAGCATGTTTCGTGCGACGGGGATTCGAACCCGCAACCTTCAAATTACGAGTCGAACGCCTTAACTCACCTGGCCATGCCGTGCCTAATGAGGTAAAGCTTGATATTTTGGAATTTATATTTTAGTGACTCGCGTGCCGGTGCTCTTTAATGTTGACACACATAAAAATAAGACCATATATACATGAAAAGTACAATATCAGTAAAACAGAAACAGGGACACGAAAAGTAAGATATCAGTAAAACAGAAACAGGGACACGATAAGTAAGGTATCAGTAAAAGAGAAACAGGGGAAAGTAAGATATCAGTAAAACAGAAACAGGGGAAAAGTAAGGTATCAGTAAAACTGAAACATGGACACGAAAAGTAAGGTATCAGTAAAAGAGAAACACGGACACGAAAAGTAAGGTATCAGTAAAAGAGAAACAGAGACACGAAAAGTAAGATATCAGTAAAAGAGAAACAGGGACACGAAAAGTAAGGTATCAGTAAAACAAAAACAGGGAAAAAGTAAGATATCAGTAAAACAGAAACAGAGACACGAAAAGTAAGATATCAGTAAAACAGAAACATGAACATGAAAAGTAAGGTATCAGTAAAACAGAAACAGGGGAAAAGTAAGATATCAGTAAAACAGAAACAGGGGAAAAGTAAGATATCAGTAAAACAGAAACAGGGACACGAAAAGTAAGGTATCAGTAAATCTGAAACATGGACACGAAAAGTAAGATATCAGTAAAAGAGAAACAGGGACACGAAAAGTAAGATATCAGTAAAACAGAAACAGGGACACGAAAAGTAAGGTATCAGTAAAACAAAAACAGGGAAAAAGTAAGATATCAGTAAAACAGAAACAGAGACACGAAAAGTAAGATATCAGTAAAACAGAAACATGAACATGAAAAGTAAGGTATCAGTAAAACAGAAACATGAACATGAAAAGTAAGGTATCAGTAAAAGAGAAATATCTTTTATTATATGAAAAATAGCACCAATAAATACAATAGCATTCTTTGGTTGATTTTTATATTTTTGTGATTGATTTCTGTTTTGTTGCATGCATTCGGTTTTTTTAAAGATGTTATGGTTTTTTTCTGTGATTAAAAACAAAATTCCCAGGCTGTATCCTTCCAGGAAAGTTTCTGGAGAATAAACACAAATAAACAAAAGAAAGACAGAGACGTATGTTGTGTTATTCTGAATGGAATTGCGGACTATGACTTTTTCGTTATTTTTTTTACAAACTGGAATAAAATCCAAGCAAGAATAGACCTTGATAACGACGCCACCTCAAGATTAAGCGTTGTTAGGGGACAGCATAATAAAACATACAGCAAAAAATGAATTGCAAGCGATAACGTTGTACTAGTTTCTTATGAAAACTGTTTTCATAGATCACTAAATAAATGCATTATAAATCTTAGTGAAAGGAGTTGTGCTCTTATATTTTTAATCCATTATCCCTCTACATTTCTAGGACATTGTCGAAGAGTGCTATGAACGTATTATTTTATATGTATTCGATGACTTTGTCAAAAGAACATGAAATTTGTTTTCCATCATTGTTCGTATATTTCAATGTTTTGCTTTTCCGTTTGTTATGTCAAAAGACGGCAGCACTGTTCCTCAACTTCACAGTGAATAATCTTTACAATGCAGAATATAGTGTCGTTTTTTTGTGTGTTTTGTTACAGCAAAGCCACATCGGGCTTTTTTTCTGCTAAGCCCACCGAGGGGAATCAAGCCCCTGATTTTAATATTGTAAATCCATAGTCTTACCGCTGTACTAGTCAGGGGTTGAATTTATTTACTGATTAAATATTATTTTATTACAGGTTACAGTTTTACAGAAAGACTGTATTTTGGAACGGGTGCGACGTTTCTATCACTCATAGTCATTTTCAAGTACACACGTTTTTCTGATAAAATAATCTTCCGTACTCTGGAAGTTGTAACAAAATATTATAAAAACGTGTTTTTTGCTTAGAAAACGTAGCATAATGTAGCTAAAGTGTGTTAATTATACATGACGTAAGACATTAATATTAAGGTTGTAAGTTTAAATTCAGTTTCACCTTCTAGTGTTGTCAAAGCTCATTCATATTCCACGAGAGACTGAATATGTTTCCCTTTTAAACCTCGCGTTTCTTCATACGTCTTTTATAGAATAAAGTAAAAGGTTTTTTTGTGTTTTTTCATCTATGTGTAGAATTATATAGTTCATCTCTGTTATTTATAATTCTACAGTCGTACGATACCAATCGTATAATTTTTCAAAGGTTTCTGTATTCTTAACAAAGATTGTATGAACATAGCTGTATATTGTTAAGAAAGACTGTATCTACGTATATCTGTATATATATGGTTACCATCAGCTTTATATTCTGTCACGTAATTTGTATATTATTAACAAAGGCTATATATATGTAGGTAGCTAAGTATTGTTATCACGTAGTTTGTTTATTCTTAACAAAGGTTATATGTACGTAGTTACCTGAATATTGTTATCACGACACAGTGTGGTTGAAATACATTCATACACTCTTCTCATTATTGAAAAAGTCTCAAGGTACTGAGTGTTAAAATATACAAGCTTAACACCACTGTTGGCCCGGCATGGTCAGGTGGGTTAAGGCGTTCGACTCGTAATATGAGGGTCGCGGTTTCGAATCCCAGTCGCACCAAACATGCTCGCCCTTTCAGTGAGGGCGTTATAATGTGACGATCAATTCCACTATTCGTTGGTAAAAGAGTTGGCGGTGGGTGGTAATGACTAGTTGCCTTCCCTCTAGTTTTACACTGCTAAATTAGGGACGGCTAGCACAGATAGCCCTCGAGTAGCTTTGTGTGAAATTCAAAAAACAAACAAACACCGGTGTGTAATGATATATATATGCATAGTTTTTATTCACTACTTAATATTACGAAACACTGCCTATAGGTACTACAACTGTTAAGACGAAAGCCTTTTGTAAGCTGGTAAAACATTATAAGATACGTTATCAATTTACGGGATATTTTCTCTTGACTGCGAGTGACATCTGGTGGATAAACACTTTTTTTAACTGTTGCTATGCTGAAATTTTACAGAATAATAAATAGGATCTTATTTAAATTTCAAAAAAACATATGATATATATACTCTAGTAGTTCAGAAGTTTAAATTTAGAGCTTATAACGTTAAAAATCGGACTTCGATACCTGCTACGGACAGAACACATATGGCCCACGATGTAGTTTTGCGCTTAACAACAAACAATTCTCACGTAGATATGCATAGTTAAACATACGTGACAGATATTAAAATAACTGAAAGAACGATATAACCTAAAATATTTTAATTCATAAGCTTGTGCAAGGTTGGTATAGCCAATAACAACGAACAAAAACAATGATAACAACAATAACAAAAAGCAATAGAGTTTAAAAATGTGTAAAATAGAGTGCATCAGTGTAGTTATCCACTGACCCTCATGAATCAAAGAGAGAAAAGTTTAAATTAAGTAATGCCTATTAGGATTCACAAGGTCCATTTGTATTCCATGAGAGAGTTGATATTTTTCCCTTTCAAAGCCTGTCTTTCTCTTCTGTGTCTGTTATAGAAGAAAATAAACTTTTTTATCTATGTCTAAAGTGTCATAGCGTATCCCCATCATTTATAATTCTACAATCATACGATCGTATAATCTCTTAAGGATTTATATATTGTAAACAACGACTATGTACGTAGATCACCATATATTGTTATCTGATAGTTTGTGTATTCTCAACAAAGGTAATATTATATTATACGGGTTGTAGTTAACTGTATTACTATGACGTAATGATTCTAATTGTTGTAAATCTTGCTTATCAATAAACCACCGGCATGAAGGGGCTGAAGTTTTTATACTTGTTGTCCTGAGTTGTCATAGAGATCTTAGTGTCATCCGATGAAAAATAGAAATAAAAAGTTTTCATTTTGTTGCGTCTATCTTAAGCCTTGCGTGTTAAATCTATAGTGCTAAAGAGCCAGCGAAAACCACAAACTCGTGAATAAATAAGCATATCAATAGATAAAAATAGATGGTGACGTAAGCCAGAAGGAAGGTTGAATCCAGCACGAGACGTGTTTGAAGAATGTAAACGCAAGCAGAACTTCCTAGTTGTGTTTTATCAAATGTTATGAGAAAAACAAAATACATAAAAACGGTTTTTGTCATATTAAAAATTTACAAATCTCCATGAAAATCTGTTTGGGACATGTTAGTTTAAATTAAAATTAAAATTGGAAGGACTGAACATTGAAATCTTCCAGAGTTATCTTTAACTTTGAAATTATTCAGTCGAAAAATCCATTCTTGACAAAGAATTGTAGTCGAGCGTTGATTATAAAGATTCTAATACACACGACTAATAATCGTCAACATTGGTATGTTGAGTACCGGAACCACACCCTGAAAATAAACTATGTTGAATGTTCGTGCTGGCGCTGACGTTTTTGAATCAAAGCCCAAAATAAATATTTGCTAATTGTTCTGGAATATCACACGCTCTCATGCATAAAAACGTTTAATTTAATGTATTATATCTGAAGATGAAAAGACAAATGCTTATATCATGTAGCTGTAAATATAAAACTGTTTTCAGAAAGTGTATAAAAATATAAACTTCCACAAATAAGTCATCTATACCCGCAAATAACAGTAACGTAGATCTAGGTTTTATATAAAACTCAAACACCAGAACAATGCTTGAAGTTACACCTTCGTGTAAACTAGTTTTATTTATTTCTTCAAGGTGGCAGAGAAGTTCCTGTTAAAAAAAATTATTCGCTCTTTTTTTTATAAACTCTTAAGTTATTAAAATAAAGAACAATGCTGGCAATCTTCCAAGCACCAGAAATTATGGTTTCTCACTCAACCTAAATAGCTGCCGATAGTTATTTTTACACATCTACATTTTAAAAACAGAGTCAGAAGTCCATAACTCCACTAAGTAACATAGAACTGGAGGTGTATTGCTCCATGGAGTAACGATAAAACAGGAACTATACTGTTCTACAAAATAGAATGTATTTTGTAACCAATAGAATTTCAAATACATTCTTCCAGTAACCAGTAGATTTGGAGATCTATAGTTACGGATTAATGAATAAAGGTGCATTGTTGTGAATAGTTCTTGAGACGTGTTTCCTCATCCATAATTGACATATCTGTTGTTCTTAATGTGTATATCCAACATAGTTGGTCTAGGTATCAGTGTTTAAGTACGTGTTTATTTGAAATAGTTGGCCTATGTATTACTGTTAAAGTACGTGTGTACTCAGTTTAGGTAATTTATAAGTAATATTTTGCATATTATAAGTTCATTTTGTCTTTGAACTCCAGAAAGTTCCAGGGTACATTGTGATAGAAAATATTTTCCCTGGGTCATCAGATAAGCGTCAAGACACAAATATTTACACACCAAATCTTCTGACAATAACTATTAGAATGTGTTAATTTAAGATACTATGAGAACCATGGAAGATTATAAGTTCATACAGTTTCCTCCCATCTCGCAGATATACACAAATCATACTAGAATCTCTTATAGTTGTAATGGCACAACCAGAGTCAAATTATTTATCTGTCTGTCTCTTAATCTTCAAAGTGGCTACCAAAACTAGTGATTGATCATTAACTTGAAGTTTGATGGAGGGTTCACATTGAATAAATGAGTGCATGACATTTGGAGATGACACATAACTTACACTTCCGCCTCTTCCAGAAAATCCACGACCAATAATAGTAGTTCACATGCTATGTTGTTGTGAAGATAAGAGTTTTGGTAACTCTTTACTATCCCAATAAGTCAACGTTGACCACTTCTAAAGACGACCAAGAACAGTACTTCACATGCTAAGCTATTGATCCGATAAGCTCTGATAACTCTTTATAATCGTCTATGACATAATATTTCATCAACTTTCCTATAAAAATGAATTATCTCTTCCTATTTCGATCGATCGCGCCTTACCAAACACAACAACACATATCGACATTTATACACTTCGAACAACCTATAATATCAAACCTCTCTCAAATTCATATAATTCACGACGATTTGGCATCTTGCATGCATGTTAACACTCATAATCTGCCTGTATAATGTGCCACGTGTTTAACGCCACGTGCGTATATGCACCCATTGCTGCGTTGTTTTACATCATTTACAATTTCTTTTTTTCTTTTTCTTCTTTTGGTATTCGAGGAACCTTAGCGGAACTTTGTAGATCTAACTAGAGTTCCTATTATTTTCAGAAAACAGCTTTTAATAACCAAATGTACAGTCTTTACATCAATGTCTCGTTCTTATTACATTTAGGGACAACACACTATACTTCAGAAGCCGTATGGTGATGATGAGAAATCTTTTTCTTGTTCATTAATAAGTAAGCTTGCTTCTAAACACGCTACTCTAACAACATCATGCCCTTTGATTAAGAGAGAAACGTTTAGCTACGAGATTAATGGCATCAGTATCAGTAAATATCCTAAATTCCACGCGTGCAACTTGGGCCACGCTTGTTTGGTAGGTTACGCATCCTTTATTTTTAACAATTGATATTCAAAGTTTAGTGGCCCATACAAAACGTGTAACAAACATTAAAGTGATAATTCATCCGTCTTGAAAGCTTGATAAATGTTAGTCTAGTAATAGGTCTACGTGTGTGTGCTAATATACTTTAAATAAGGCCAAATTTATTTTCGTTATAATCACTTATTTTCTACAGTATATATAATTCACGTAATACAGATGGTAGACCATCATTACTTGTTAATCAAACCACACAATCAATCAACTGCCGTGGATAAAATAACACAACATCAAAGTTGTTCTCTGATGGAACATTTCTTCTTTTGTGAAGATATTTATTAAAACACTGGTTGTTAGAACTCACTTGAACCCATAACGACAGAAGCGAAAGAATGATTAATTGTTGTCCACATTACTGGACTACTTTTCGAAGCAGGGAAACTCGTTAAAACATCTGATTTAAAATGCGCATTAAGCAATCAATAATCATTGCATAGAATGCAGACAGAGGGATAACAAGACAGAAAAAGTCTTTACGTAGGACACAGAAGAAGAAAAAAAGGGTCATCACTTACTTAGACGTAAAATATGAGCCGGGAAAAATCTAAAAGGATAAAGAAGATGAACACTACACTACAGATTATTTATATATATACAGGGTGTCCCAAAATAACGTTTACACTCTCTGACTGTGTATAGCTAATAAACCGTTTCTTTTGTTTCAGATTTGACTTGTGTCCAAGGATGGCGGATAATCAGCTTACAATCGAGCACAAAATATTCATTCTCAAAACTTTTTGGAAAGTCGAAAACAAAGCTGAAGTGCAAAGACGTTTTACTAGAAAATTCCATATGGATGCGCCATCTCGCCCCAGCATTTCACGCATCATCGCCAAGTTTGATGAACAATGTGCTTTAATACCAGATGAGATGGTGTTTGATGTGTGCACTTCCATTTCTTCCCGTTATGAGATGTGTCTGGAGCAGAACGGATTTCAGTTTGAACACCTGAAGTGAAGCAAGCAAATTGTGACATTTTACAATTTCAACCAAGGAGAGTTTTCCTTGGGAAGAATTTTATTTGTTATTTTTTCTCTTGATTTCAGTATTAAATCTTTAAATAAATCCTTTGGCTATCATATGTATCTTGTTTCATTATTAAAATCAATAAACAAGGCAAGTTATAATGATCCAAAGAGTGTAAACGTTATTTTGGGACACCCTGTATATATATATATATTTGCGCAAAACTGTTTAAGGACTACTTGAACTGGCTGTACCACGTTTGGATTGGAAGATTAGTTAGAAGGCAGCTAATCAAGAGTATCCATCACCAACTCTTGTCCGACCGAAAACTTACACCGTATCAATGGCCTAAACGTATAATAGTTGGATTTTTTTTATTTTAATTTACATTAATATGATGCAAGCGATAGACTGGCAAATCTACAACCAAAAATGCCGATCACAGCGCCACACTCGGTTCAAAAATGAAAGTACAGAGTAAGTGGACAACCGTATTGTAGAGAGAAAATGAAAGTACAGAGTAAGTGGACAACCGTATTGTAGAGAGAAAATGAAAGATGCATCACAGCTGGAAAAAAAAAAAAGTACACTTTAAACGGATCCAAAAAAGCTTAAGGAAAGTTTTGTTTGCTCGTTTATGAATTTAATTAACGCAAAGCTACTCGAGGGTTATCTTTGCTAGCCTTCCCAAACTTCGAAGCGATGGGCTACAGGAAAGGCAGTTTAGCCATAACCACCCACCCCCTATGTATGGGCTGCTTTGTTTTATTAACAAAACGTGTGGTTTACCAAAAATATAACGACAACGCGGCTAAAAGAGCGAAAATGTTCAGTGAGAGTTGCGAACCAGTGACTCGCAGGTTGAAAGTCGAGGGCCCTAACCTCGAGGTTAAAAAAAGAAGTATAGAGTAAATTGACACAATCTATTTAACAGAAGAAAAAAATACAAAAAACGTCTACTGAGAAAGAAATGATGAGTAAGTTTTATGGATTCAAAACTTTAGTCAAATCTATAAATCAGTAACTTCTCCGTTCTCATCTTTCAAGGAATAACTCATGAGTTAATATGAGATGAATAAGCTAGTTATCCCTGTTATGAATCATAACATTCGTACAGAACGTAGACGATCTCCAGTAAATTTACTGTATCACAGTTAAATACATTAGATAATAAACCGTTTGAAACAACCAAGTACATTAATTTTATAATATGAAACCTATGAAACCGCCAACAGTTGTGACATATAGCGCAAATCAGAAAGAACCATATGTGGTTTCAGAATAAGAAACCTGCCCGGAGTGACGTTTATTTCGAAGGATATAATGCTCGTGCTTTCTTCGAAACAAAAATTACATCAAACGGAATTTTCTGCCTAAAGTCGCCTTTGGGTAGCGTTCGATTTTGTCAACGTAGTTCAAGTAATCAGAGCAGATACAGCTCGAATCTGTCCTCCTTAGTAGCAGCTTATGGGTGGTTTAACGTGAGCCGGTGTGTTTAATTTTACAATATAAGAAACCAAAGACTTAAATTATATTTTAAAGATATTTTAACATAAAAAGTGTGTGTGTTTTCTCATAACAAAGCCACATCGGGCTATATGCTGAGTCCATCGAGGAGAAAACATAAAAAGTAAACAAGCCTCACTGTTTAAGTTAAAATTAATTTATTTCAGAGTGGGTTGGGTTTGTTTGTTTGTTTTTGAATTTCGCGCAAAGCTACAAGAGGGCTATCCGCGCTAGCCGTCTCTAGTTTAGCAGTGTAAGACTAGAGAGAAGGCAACTAGTCGTCGCCACCCACCGCCAACTCTTGGGCTATAACGCACCCACGACTGAAAGAGCGGGCATGTTTGGTGTGACAGGGATTCGAAACCGCGACCCTCGGATTACGAGTCGAGTGCCTTAACCACCTGGCCATGCCGGGCATAGTCTTAGTAATTCCGTTAATTTATCGTAGTTTCTGTGGACTAATACTGGCAATTAAAAAAAAAAGAAACCAACAAAAACCCTTATGATAATTTCAAACGTAACTTTTATGAATAAAAAGCTGCACGATATTCGGATAGAATAGACAACACCCTAACCACAGAGGTATTAGCAACAAAAATTCTTTTTTTATTGACTTATATATCTAATAAATGTATACACGTCATCAACAGGAAGTGAATGAATTACATTTATTCTTCTAAACATTGGTCCAGGTTGTTTGCAGTATTTTTTAAGAGTAAGGTTTAAAAATTATTTAAAAGTAGCCCCATTTGTTGGACCTCTTTACAACGTACTATCCTCTGAGAAGGAATAGTTATGGTTACCGTTATTTCATGTGTTACATGAACAAAACAAAAAATATAATCCACAGAATCAAGAATTACTACACAGACTAAAAGTTTAAGACCAAACGTTAGGAGCACCTTAAAAAACAAAAACTTGGGACCTGCTTTATCAAAATTCTCTTTTGCATCACTTACAATAGTTATGTTTTCAATATTTTGTTAGCAACCTTATGACTTCACCTGTATTGTCGTGGTTAGTATGAACAACTGACAAAGTAAATGTGACATATATGAATTACTTGATTGGCAAAACACCAGTTTACTGCTTTAACATCTGCCTTGAAATCACTAAAAACGAGAGAAGTTGGGCGCCAGTTTGTTGGATAGACAGATAATGTGGATAGTTAGATAGAAAGAATGAGCTATTCACTGCGATTACATTCAATTTCATTAGAGCTTACGGGTGTAATACAAGATGTACATGTAAAAAACACTACCTAGCCTCATCATAAGCCGTTTTTCAGTGGGCGTTGAATCTAGCAATTTCCGGAAATGACAAAGAACTTCCCTTTATCTCTGGTCAGTAAACAATTAGCTAAAAGCAAGCGAGGATGTGGGTGATTTCCGTTTAACGTCTTGCATTAAATTCGTGACCTGCAACCAAGAAAAGAAGCTAAGTAGATGATGATGACGGTGTGGAGCAAACGTCAAATCCGCCATTTTGAAGAAACTGTTGGATAACGGAAACACTAATAAAACAACTAAGAATACTATCCATCTGTGACACATACCGATTTATAAATAACGTTGATTGTTTATAAAAGTAATAGTTTTGTACAAAATAATATGATTGGAAGTTCGTATTTTTTTATATAAGGTCAGGCAGTTCAGTTAGAAAGAAATATCTGCTTCACAACGATCCTTGAAGATAGGATGGTTGGACCAAATTCTTCTACAAAACCGAATTAAAGGATTACAGTCTGACAATAAATAACAACACATAAACATTGGAAAAACAAATTTAACCTTTGCATATCATGGGAAAGAGAGGGAGAGTTGAGGGTTGAGAGTTACGTGTCATTTAAATGCTCAGTTACATTGTTAATAGTTTTACTACATATTAAGACCCGGCATGCGCAGGAAGATAAGGCGCTGAACCCGCAATGTAAGGGTCACGGGTTCGAATACCTGCCTCGCAAAACGTACTCGTTCTTTCAGCCGTGGGGACTTTATAAAGTGAAGGTCAATCCCCCTATTCGTTGGAAAATAGTGGCTCAAGAGTTAGCGGTGGGTGGCGATGACTAGCGGTCTTACCTTTAATCTTTCACTGCTAAATTAGGGACAACTGGCGCCGATTGCCCTCGTGTAGCTTTGGCGGAATTCAAGGCAAGCCAATACAATCTACAATTTTGAAATTATAAATCTTAACAAGCAGTACAACAGAATCACCGAGAAGGTTGTGCGAAATTCAACACAAAGCAATCAATAGGTACATTACATTAGCAAAATATGAGGGAATTAACTTTGTTTCTCTGCTGTTAAGCACAAAGCCACACGACGCGCTATCTGGGCTGTGTCCAGAATGGGTATCGAAACTTGGATTTTAGTGTTATAAGCCTTCAGAGTTACTGCTGAGTCAGTGTGGATGAGTGGGTTTCTTTCCCGTACATTACTCTAAAATTATGCATCTCCACGATATTTAGCACGCACGTATTTACAAACGTCATGGGTAACGTGCTCCATATTGTAATCAAGAAGCTCCTGATGACAAGACGTGTCTCATCCCTCATGTAGCACCCTGTGGTTTTCTTTTCCTAAAGATGTTCTGAGTGAAGAAATATTGTACACAACCGACGTTCTTAAACCATCTGTTTGAAAATATATGCCAAATCCCACAACTGCATTTTACCAAATTTGTGTGATAATTCTGGACACCATTGTTTGACATTTGCTTGATGTAATCTGGCATGTTTGTTCTACAAAAAACACATTCTAGTTCCTCTTTCGTCATAAACTCACATCTCATATTGAGAAATAATAAAATGTCATAGTTTCATATGACAAAAAGATTACATAGTATCAGTTATGGTTTTTCTTATAATGTTTTAGTAAACACTAGTTAGATAGACATGAATGATTTTGTAAAAAAATGTCACCAAATTTAAAACAGACTTATTAACATAGAATCGTCTCCGTAAAGTATTCTGAAACAACTAAGGTATTAATTTATATCTATATAAACATAACAGTGCTTTTTGTTGTCTTTTGTATATTCATGTAACTGCTTCGCAGGGTGTAGGTGGTTCTTCACCATAATTGGTGTGGAGATTCATTAGGTCCCTGCGTTTTGCGATTTTATTGGCGTTTTTGCCGCTACCTCACCTTCTCTGAATGGATCTTCACCAAATTTGGTATGGAAATTAATTAGATCCGTAAAAAGGTAACTATAACTTTTCAGTTTTGCATTTTGCGGTTTCTATGGGCGTTTATTTTCACATTAGGAGGTTGCTGAATGGCTTCCTTCCCTCTGATCAATAATCCATAGTTAGAGACAGTGGTAGATACTTTTAATAGCTTTGTTACGAATACGGTTACATAACTTCAATCTAATTATTAATTAAACCTGACCATAAATAACACAGTAAAATATTTTAAGCCTTTATAAAACAACAACTGTATCTAAGATTAACGTTCTAATATGGTTTAGACTTACAGTTACGACAGAAAGTGTTCGTACCCCTGCGTCCCGAGTGGTTTTTTGCTCATAACTTAAAAAGTATCATGAGTAGGCTAACAGAAGTATTACGTATTATAAATATTATACTAACACACATATACATAAATTTTATGTAAATTAAACGGCAAATAAACTGTTTATAAACAAATAATCAAAAATAGGAGGAGCAGAAAGTGTTCGTAGAATTCAGAACGTGTGAAAAAACTGATATTCCGTAAAAAGTTTGTTTAGTTTGGCGAATAAACTACATTATACCATTCCAGAACGAGACACTGGGTTCATAATTATTGGAATTTAGCCAGCAGAAAATGTACTTCCGGCAATTTAGCGCCGTCTCCGTCATTATGTGCTTGGTCATCATGGCGAATAGGAAACAACTGTCCAGTGATTTAAAAAACCGAATTATTGTAAAATACAAGTCTTGTGTGTCTCTTTCCGGTATTGCTACACAACTTAATGTGCCGAAATCTACCGTTCAAAACATAATTGCCAAGTTTAAGCTTACAGGATCAACTGCTAACTTCCCTCGTTCCGGACACCCCACCAAAATTCCAGAGAGAACCAAGAGAAAGTTTCTCAGAGAAGTTAGTAGAAACCCTCGTTTAACACGTGATGACATACAGAAACTGGTAAGAAAAGCTGTGGTTGAAGTAAGCACCTCTACAGTTACAAACATGTTACGCTTTTCTGGGTTCAAAGCATGCCGTCCTCGTAGACCTCCATATTTAAAGCCTGTTCATTTAGAAGCACAATTGAGGTATGCAAGAAAACATGTAGATAAACCCTTTACCGATTGGAAAAGCATTCTTTTGTCAGACTAGACTAAAATCGAGCTTTTCGGCCACAATGATGTTCGCTATATTTTACGTAGGAAGGAGGAACGAAATCGTCGAAAGAACACCGTCCCTACAGTTAAACACGGAGGTGGCTCGATCATGCTATGGGGTTTCTTCAGTTCTTCTGGTGTAGGCAGCCTTCACCGCGTCAACGGAATCATGAAAAAAAGAAGAGTACGTTGATATATTACGCACTTATATCAAGAATGATGCTCGGAACTTGCAGCTTGGGTGTCGTTGGATCTTCCAGCACGACAATGACCCAAAGCACACATCGAAATATGTGCAATCCTGGTTGCGGAAGAACCATATATGCGTTCTGGAGTGGCCATCGCAGTCACCCGATCTCAACCCAATTGAAAACGTTTGAGTTGAAGACCAGGGTTCATCAGCGTCATCCGAAAAAACTTGCAAGAGTTGGAGGCCTTCTGTAAAGAAGAATGGAAGAAAATACCAGTCGAGTACTGTCACACGATCATGGAAGACTATGAGGAGAGATTGCGCCAAGTAATTCACCTGAAAGGCCACACAACTGATCATTAAAGTAGACGCACGAACACTTTCTGCCCCTCCTATGTTTGGTTATTTGTTTATAAACAGTTTATTTGTCGTTCAATTTACATAAAAATTATGTAAATCTGTATTAGTCATTTATAATATATTACACTTTCATTATCCGAATTGTGATACTTTTTAAGTTATGAGGAAAAAACTACTCACGACGCAGGGGTACGAACACTTTCTGTCGTAACTGTACATTAGCTATCAACATCCATTAATTTGCATTCAAAATATGACATTTTGATAATTAATTATTTTTTATTTTTATATATATATATTTCGCGTCTCTTCGTTATTTTAAATTTATAAAGTTTCTTCATATGGTTAAATTCCTTTTATTATTTTTTCTGGTTCAGAAATTGTTAATGATTGTGCTCCTTTTGTGAGCGTCACTAAAATGTAAAACGTATTTGTTAAACAAATATATTAGATTACATGTATACTTATCGCAGCCTGAGTTGCATTTACCATGTTAAAAGTTATGATCGTAGTCTGACTTGTATTACCAGGTCGAAAGTTATTATCATAGTCTGAGTTGCATTACCAGGTTAAAAGTTCTATATACAGTCTGATATAAAACAAAAACCAACATGTGTGGACACACACACAAACATTATATATATATATATATAATTCATTATTGCCTTATATCATAAAATCATCTACTGTTTTTATGTAATGTGTTGAGTATAAATTAGTGTTAACATACTTACTGGAATAAGCTAAGCTTATTAATTCTTTCCTTATTGGATTAAAATTTGGATGATAAAGACAGCGTTTGAAGAACTTAAAATGTTTTATAAAAATCAAAGAGAATCTAGATTTGATCATTTTTGGAACAAGGACAGCAACTATGGAAATGTATCTTTTCCTGCTAAACACCCGTATTTAACAAAGAAACAGAATCCATTTTAAGGCTACTGAGGACCATGAATACCATAATTGACGAGACCTTCTTAAGTCTACAAAAGAAACATATTCTTGCTTCGTCACTCTATAACAATACAGGGTGTCCCAAAATAACGTTTACACTCTTTGACTGTGTATAGCTAATAAACCGTTTCTTTTGTTTCAGATTTGACTTGTGTCCAAGGATGGTGGATAATCAGCTTACAATCGAGAACAAAATATTCATTCTCAAAACTTTTTGGAAAGTCGAAAACAAAGCTGAAGTGCAAAGACGTTTTATCAGAAAGTTCCATATGAATGCGCCATCTCGCCCCAGCATTTCACGCATCATCGCCAAGTTTGATGAACACGGAACTCTCCACCATATGAGAAAGGGTCGCTTCGGTCGAAAAAGATCATCAACAAGCCCAACAAGAGAGCAAGAGGTCATTGATAATGTTCTGAATTCTCCAAGAAAATCAGTGCGCCAACTGTCTCGTGAAACAGGTATCCCTAAATCCAGCGTTCATCGCATTTTGAAGCGTTCTCAATTCAAAAGTTTCATCCCATCGCTTGTTCACGCTCTGAATGAAAATGACCCTGATCGAAGGGTTGAGTTCTGTAAATGGTATCTTGCTAGATGTGCAGGCGATGATGAATTTCCACTCAAAATTGTTTGGAGTGACGAAGCAACGTTTAAGCTGAATGGCTCAATAAATCGACACAACTGCACCTACTGGGCAACAGAAAATCCACATGTTACAGAGAAACATCACTTGAATTTGCCTGGAGTGACTGTGTGGTGTGGTCTGTCCGCTAGGGGACTCATTGGACCATTCTTTTTCCAAGACACCGTAACAGGATTGAATTATCTCAACATACTACAAGAGTTTGCCATGCCACGCATCCAAGAACAAATTGGAGAAGAAGAGTGTTTCTTCCAGCAGGATGGCGCTCCTTCCCACTTCCATCGCGACGTGAGAGCTTATCTGGATGCATCTATGCCAGACAGATGGATTGGACGAAGAGGAAGTGTAGAATTTCCTGCTAGATCACCAGATTTGACACCTATGGATTTCTTTTTGTGGGGGTTTCTGAAACACAAAGTTTACAGCACAAAAAAAGCAACAATTGACGAATTGAGAGTTGCAATTGAAGAACAAAGTGCTTTATTACCAGATAAGATGGTGTTTGATGTGTGCACTTCCATTTCTTCCCGTCATGAGATGTGTCTGGAGCAGAACGGATTTCAGTTTGAACACCTGAAGTGAAGCAAGCAAATTGTGACATTTTTACAATTTCAACCACGGAGAGTTTTCCTTGGGAAGAATTTTATTTGTTATTTTTTCTCTTGATTTCAGTATTAAATCTTTAAATAAATCCTTTGGCTATCATATGTATCTTGTTTCATTATTAAAATCAATAAATAAGGCAAGTTATAATGATCCAAAGAGTGTAAACGTTATTTTGGGACACCCTGTATATATCTTGACGACAAGTTCTATTGACCGTAGTAAAACATTTTTTCGTCATCTGAAAGAGAAATATGTTTTACGTTACACTTTCCTAAGCACAGTGTTGTTAAAATACTAGTCATTTTTAAAAACTATTGTGCCACAGATAAATGTGTCTCGTTAACACAGGGAATCTTTCCGCTCCATAAGTTTCGTACTTATAACACTAATTTCTGTTTGTGTATGTGTGTGCATAATAATACTTAAAGAAAGTGTCTGCGTTAATTTGTCTCCCTTGATTTCTACAACAATTACTTCCTATAAAATTCATTATTTCATCTGGGACATATATATAGATATTGGACTACATTTAACCTTCCCACCCATTTTCCGTCCATAGACCCTGTTAATCATTCTTCACTGTACAACAAGAAAGTTAGTCTGTAAAGCTGTTAAGATTACCTAAAGCGAAAAACAAAAACAAAACCTTTAGCAATATTCAAAATGATTTAAAGCACGGAAATGTGCTTTACTTTCGTTCATCCATGAATCACACAAAGGATTTTCTTTATTGTTTTTATAAGATGAGTGAGAAAAGCCTTTCTCGCGTTCTAGTAAAAATTTGAAACTCCTCTGTTCTCCTTCGTAGCAGGATTTCTTTAGCTCTGATAAGATGATTTGTCTTTCTGGCACGTCAAGAAATTACTCTGTTCAACGCTTAAGTTGTGAGTTCTTTTTCATATATTTTCTCCCTAAATTAGAAAATAATGAAAGCTCAAACGAAGAAAAGATTTCTAATAAAGTAAAGTGGCTCAAAAGAAATAGATCAACGAATCTAAATGCGGAAACCAAACCCGAATACACTTGTTCCTCTTGGGAAAAGTTTGATGTGGAATAAAACTATTTTGAGAATACCAGCTTCAGTTTGATATTACCACAACAATGAAAGTTTGATATCATATTGAGTGCTTTGTTTTCCAGACAAGCATACGCTTTCAATACTTTAAATTCTAGCTCATCACATACGTAAAAACCTAAGAACCACGTTCCTTGTATCCCACTCTTTTTAAATGTTTTCTTTGAACACGATAATTACCATATCTGACATTTAAAAACAATTAATTTACACAAAAGAATCAAGTTTTGTATAATAGAAACATCAGTCAAAACAAGCTCCTAATCCGGTTTTCAAATAACACGAAATAACCTTATTAATTATAACTTATTTCCAATTTATCTCTATAGAATGCATAAGTAGTCAAAATCAAAGTTTGTAATACAGATATTTATTTTATTAATATTAAACATGTATATATATATATGTGGCATGTTATTACTAAAAATACGATTTGCTTAAAAAGCGATAACTTATTTAAGACATCATGATAATAAATATAAACAAGGCAAGTAGAAATAATAATCCCAGTTTTCTAACAATGTAAACTCCTATATTAATGTTTCCAACTCTGAAGACCTACAATCTTATACAACATTTCAAGCTATAAGGACCTTCATTCTTTATATACTTTTCTAGTTTAGGAGATCTACATTCTTATATATATGTTAGGAGATCTACATTCTTATATATATGTTAGGAGATCTACATTCTAATACCAACACGAAATCTTTGAATACCTGCATTCTTATAACCACGTTTCTGTCTTTGGAGACCTGCATTTTTATATCCCTGTTTCTATCTTTGGAGACCTACATTATTATTATATATATACATATCCACGTTTCTAACTAGAGACACCAGCTAACTGAGACCTCTATCTTATACACATATTTATACCTGAGACCTACATTATTATTATATATATACATATCCACGTTTCTAACTAGAGACACCAGCTAACTGAGACCTCTATCTTATACACATATTTATACATGAGACCTACATTATTATAACCATATTGGTACCTATAAACACATACGTATTTATGCCCGGATCCCTAATTATTCGTTTAACTGTTTTGAGAACAGTTCTTGTAGAAGATTCTAGTGATATATTCAGTGAAAATTGAGTAGGACAACTGACCCGCTGAGTCTATTTCTGTTCACTGGTTCAGCCAGTGTTTATTGTCATAGAGAAAACGTTACTTAACATTTTCTGGGTAAATAATATTGTTTATTTCATGTTTTTCAAAATACAATATTAATTAGAACTGTTTATTCGGCTTCCAAATACTGATTCCCCTTCGAACGACTCCAATCTCTATTACAACACAAAATGTTAGAAATTAATTAATGTAGAAAAAGTAATACTTCAAGTAAGAATGATAAGTACTTTCGCATGCTGATTTTTTCGGTTTTGATTTAAGATTAAAAACAGTTGTGGGGCCACTCAATAGTTAATGTAAAACTCCAAAACCACACAGCAAAATCAACAAGAAGCAAGGAAAAGAAATTTAACGTCACAAATGGGCGAGGAAATGACTCATTGAGTAACTTTAGGTTATAAATAGAACTATAAATAACTCGGACCACGTGGTAGTTCACGAACTGTATTAAAATAGATACCACCCAGAGAAGTTCAAATTTTCATAGCTCGCCGCTCGGAATATAAATATATATATATCAACTGTATAAATATAACCTGCCAAGTATTCTCGGCGTTTATCATGCTTATTACAGGAGTTTATAAGAGACGTTTGGGACGCCATATTTGGTGAGAGCTGTTTTAATGAGCCACAACGGAAATTATGATATATATATGGAGGCAGTAAGGAATATTTCGAAGCAGTCTTACCTGTGTCTCTCTCAAAGGTTAAAATATCATTCTATATGAACAATATAAATTTATAAGATTTCCTTGAACAGATTTCTTTGTTTCTTGTTAAGCACAAATCTTTGCCACAGGTGAACTGTATATTGACACCAAGGGTATCGAAACTTGATTTTCAGCTTTACAAGCCTTCAGGTGTATCGCTAATTCACTAGGAGTGCTTGAACACGGTTTTTATGAGGCTTTATTTCAGTACCCTTATTAATAATTGTAATTGGTATGTATAATAATATTATCAATAATATATTTATTACTCCAATACTCCTCTCTCTGGTTAATGTTTCATTTGAAAATTGTTGAAACAATAAGAATTGTTGTGAAAACAATTGACCTTTTTTCGACGTTTTTTTTAAGTAATAGAATCCCATACATATTTAAATGACCTTAGATGTGACATTTAAACTATGTGATCAGTAGTAGGTATATATATTGTAAGTTCCTGAATACCAAGCTGTTCAATAAAATTATCGATTATTTTTCGTGTTCTGTGTTTTTACTTGGTCTCAAGGCGCTCTGCCATAAAATATCGTTTGTGATTTCCCGAAGTAGTTCAAGAGTGAGAGCGGAGAGCTCCAGTAATTCCCGTTAAGTAAATAATTCTGCGATACAGCTAACAACTGGAAGTCTCCGAAAGAGGAGAGGTATAGATATACAGCATTTTTGTAAAACAAAATGGAAAAGAAAAAAGAAATGAACTAGAAAATGTAGTTAGAATGAATGAGGGTATGTGTGGGTGTTTTTTTCTTTCAGCAAAACCACAGCAGGCCATCTTCTGAGTCCACCGAGGAGAATCGAACCCCTAATTTTAGCGTTGTAAATCTGTAGACTTAGTGCTGTACCAGCAGGTGACGTCACTTCCTCCCACCCAATCAAAAAAGGAGAGTAAAAAAAGACTGGGAAAGAAACACAGATAAGGAGAAAGGATAAGTGTGGTTTGGTTTGGTTTGAATTTACAATTGAAGTTACAAGAGGGCTATCTGCGCTAGCCGTCCCTAATTTAGCAATGTAAGACTAGAGGGAAAGTAGCTAGTTATCACCACCCACCGCCAACTCTTGGGCTACTCTTTTACCAACGAATAATGGGATTGACCGTCACGTTATAACACCCTCACGGCAGAAACGGCGAGCATGTTTGGTGTGACGGGGATTTGAACCCGCCACCCACAAATTACGAGTCGAGTGCCTGAACCACCTGGCCATGCCGGGTCTAGGATCGGTGTGAAAAATCGGAGTAGTGTGCGCGGAGAAATGTATGAAAAATACAATAAATTCGTAAAAGTGTAATAATAAATATTCATATTTTTTTAGTTAGAGGACCAAATGTTTTAGAAGGAAAAATAATAAAACAGTACTGGATACATGATTCATTTAGAATTTAACACTTTTATGCCGCCCGTTAGTACAATGGTATGTCTGCGGATTTACAACGCTAAACTCAGAGGTTTGTATCCAGTCAGTGGGCTCAGCAAATAGCCTGATGTGGCTTTGCTTTAAGAAAACCCAAACTAATACTTTTATATAACATATATTTTCAAATAAATTAAGAAGACATCCGTATTAAAATTGGAGTTAAATCTACAGTTTTCTACGAATTATTTTTTATCACAATGAGAAAACACTATAGCTTTGCGAATGATGGTTGTATAACTAGCAGGATCGTGCTTGCTTTGTTTGTTTGTTTTTGAATTTCGCACAAAGCTACTCGAGGGCTATCTGTGCTAACCATCCCTAATTTAGCAGTGTAAGACTAAAGAGAAGGCAGCTAGTCATCACCACCTACCGCCAACTCTTGAGCTACTCTTTTACCAACGAATAATGGGATTGACCGTCACATTATAACGCCCCTACGGCTGAAAGGACGAGCATGTTTGGTGCGACAGGAATGCGAACCCACGACCCTCAGATTACGAGTCGCACGCCTTAACACGCTTGGCCATGCCGGGCCTCGTGCTTGCAAACCGAAAATTTGTATATATATTATCATTGATCTGTTTCATAAATTTACGTATTTTTTATGACAGGAAGTTTCATGTCATTGATGTTCCATCATGAGCTGATTGATATGCGTCTATAGTCCATGTGCTGTCGGAAATGAGTTTATTTTATGTGAATTTATCCATTGGTGTGTGTTTAGTTTATGTGATGACTGACATGACTTTATTCCACGTGACCAATGATGATCATTTATTTCATTAGATGACTGATGTTAATTTATTCCATATTATCACTGATGGTCACTTTTTCTCAGAGGACATTGAATAATTTGAAGTTAACAAGCTTCTAAATGAAACATTGGTTTTGAAATAGTTAAGGTTCCATTAATTCAGGTTATGTATATATATATATATATAAGTGTGTGTTTTTTTTTCATCTGAGGGTTGAAAGAAATAGATTGATTAGTTTTGTAGCACAAGAAAGGAAAGACATACACGTGTACTTTAGAACGATTAAAGATAGGGTTAACGACTCATAAAAGGTGTAAAAAATTATCTTTAAAAGTCTATCATTCAGAATTTCTACACATTTACTCACATCTACTTTCTTTGGGCGTCTGTTTCGTTTCAAGAAATGACATTTAAATATATTACCATGCAATAAAAGTGGTGTCTCAAAATCTTAAACCTGAAACGATTTGTCTCAGAATTTTAGAAACTGTTAAAAACAAAATGATTAAATTGGATGGAAATGTGGGTCTTGGAGCCATGAAAGTAACTTTCTGAAATAATATTCGATGATGTCACTATGCTAAGTACCCAATATATACACGAACTTCGTTGTTCTTCTTGGCTTACAGAAGATGGTTACCCACCCAAACATACAATGTGGGTGTTTTCCTTTTTAACCTTATACAGATAAAGTTATTGTGCACGTAAAACACTTGCGTCGTGATTTTTATTAAAAGTATTAGCTGATTACCCGTGGCGCCAGTGCATTAGATCTACATGTGACATATTGATGATGTCATATCTACACCCTGAAAATGTAGAAAAATAAACGGGAAATGAAACAGAAAAATCGTGATCCTTATTGCAAATCTACATGCACGCAGGATAAAAAAAATCGTGAAGTTGGGGGGTTTCACATCGCGTAATAAAAACGTTTTTCTAGTATCATATAAGAAAGAGTTCCAATTTAATATGATGCACAAGTCTAGTGTATTGAATTTTTATAACAATTGGTCGCTAATCATGAATATTCGGATTCATAGTCTAACCAATAGGACACTCCTGTCCAGTTGAGTTGGAAACAACGTATCTAACTGGTTGGTTTCATAAGTCAGTTAAAGCAGTAGTTTTAAAACTATATTTTATGTACCGAGACCTTCCAGTCAGCCCCTCTAGCGTCTGCTAATGAAATACGATGGTAGATAATCAAAACTGCCCTCCAGTAATGAGCCTTTATGATGATTTTATAACACATTATATTTTCTTAAATGTTTTAAGGGCCCGGCATGGTCAGGTGGGTTAAGGCGTTCGACTCCCCGTCACACCCTTTCAGCCATGGGAGTGTTATAATGTTACAGGCAATCCCACTATTCGCTGGTAAAAGAGTAGCCCAAGAGTTGGCGGTGGGTGGTGATGACTAGCTGCCTTCCCTGTAGTCTTACACTGCTAAATTAGAGACGGTTAGCGCAGATAGCCCTCGTGTAGCTTTGCGCGCAATCCAAAACAAACCAAACTTAAATGTTTTATAGCATGTTTTATATATTCTGGCCTGAAAATTTTAATAAAGAAATAATAGAGCTTTACTATACAAGTATTTTAAAAATTCAAGTTCGAGCTTTTATCTTGGTTAAGCTTAGAGACATTAATTATTCATTAGCCACGGTTTTAGTAGCTTAGTGATTGCGGTGTTTGTGGAGAGTCACAAAGATAGTTTAAAAAGTTTATAAAAATCATGTTCACCCTCCACGATACAAACTTTCACATACGGAATACTGCACTGTAGAGGAAAAAATCCATGATTTATTACTTAAATTTCCTACCAGAATGGAACTTTTCTCTTAAAATATGTTTGCGATTACAATTTGTTAATGCGTAGAACTGAATTTGATATCTGATTGATAATAAGTGCGAAGACCGCCAGATGGAAGGAAGAAGTAAAACATATCATGATTGTTTGTTGTTAAGCACATAGTTACACAATGGGCTATCTGTGCGGTTCTCATCAGGCTCTTACCGTTACAAGCCTCCATACTTACAGCTGTGCCACTAGGAGGTGAAATGAGTTACGAACGTGAAGTTAAACATCTATGCATTTATCTATTATTTGATGTATGTGCACCAATATTAATATAAATTTCACACGATTGCAAAAATGATATGGAATCGCACCCAATTTGAAAAATTCGTCGATATTCAATTTTATCTTAAAGGACAATGAGGGTGTCTGTAAGATGTTACAGATGGAGAATTATTTATGTGATTTACTCTCATTGTCCGAAGGAAACCTTACAATACTTTATTATTTCGTATTGCAAAACTACCCCGGTGGCTCAGTGGTAAGTCTGAAGACTTATAACACTAAAAATCGAGTTTCGATACCCTAGGTTGGCAGAATGCAGATAACTCACTGTATAGCTTTGCGCTTAGCAACAACCAATCCACATTAAATATATGTTTACACAACAAAACCTAGTTAATTTAACAACAGTAGAAAAACAATGATAATGTCCTTTAAAAATAACTCCTGTCAGTTAACACAGGTAGCGAGAGTTCTCACTTCAGACGAGATAAGACGGTGATGGAGATGAACTAAATCTGTTAGGCCAGATTTTTCACACTATAAAGACTTAGCAACCATTGGATTTGAATTACAAAGAGAATTTAGTTCAACAGGAAATTATTCAGGATAAAGGAGAAGACAGATCTCCATTTTAAGATGGAATAAAAAAGCGATGAAAATCCTTTGCATAAAAATTATTTACGCAACATAATCGAAGCCTTTTAGTTGCTAAAAAAATTAACCAAAATCGTTTTCATTATGACCAATTCGTCTATATAAACAATTAAAAGGCAAAATGAGTGAGTTAAAAATGGTAATACACACTACCATTCTGAGGTGAAGCAGTTTTGTGGTTCTTTTATATCAAAGTTTTCAAAGCAGCAACAGGAACTCACGAGGGAGGAGCTTAAAAATTTCTTTTACCCCCCAACCCCCCCCCCAAAAAAAAAAAAACTTGCACAAAAGTGTTCTGGTTTTATCACGAAAAAACGTTAGCTTTGTTCCAGTAACAGTTTTCCTGGCCCAGCATGGCCAGATGATTAGGGCAATCGGTTCACAATCCGAGGGAGCGAGAGTTTAAATCCCCGTCACACCAAACATACTCTCCCTTTCAGCCGTTTGGGTGTTCTAATGCAACGATCAATCCCACTATTCGTTAGTAAAAGAGTAGCCTCAGAGCTGACGGTGGATAGTGATGATTATCTTCCTTCCCTCTAGTCTTACACGAAGATAGCCCTTGTGTAGCTTTGCGTGAAATTCAATATAAACAATTTTTCTGAAATGAATTTTAGAGAATATTTCATTCAATAAGTCTAAGTGCGTGTACGTGTATTCTGTCTTATTAACTGTAGAGTTCAGAACATCTGAAGATGTTTCTTGGATAAGTCTCTTTTTTTTTATGTTAAACGTTAATCAGGACTCGCCTCAACAGACTAACTGTTCTTCATAATAGATCTTTGCACGTTATAACCCGAGAGCAGTGAGTAACTAGGAGTTGAAAGTGGGGGTGAGGGGTCCAGATTCCCAGTGCACGCAAAGAATGTTATATTGATAGAGTTTGGTTTGTTTTGAATTTCAGGTAAAGCTACACGAGGGCTATCTGCGCTAGCCGTCCCTAATTTAGCAGTGTAAGACTAGAGGGAAGATAGCTAGTCATTACCACCCACCGCCAAATCTTGGGTTACTCTTTTACCAACGAATAGGGGGATTGACCGTCACATTATAACGCACCCAAGACTGAAAGAGCGGGCATGTTTGGTGTGACGGGGATTCGAACCTGCGACCCTCAGATTACGAGTCGAGTGTCTAGCCATGCCGGGCCATATTGAGAGAGAATAACGAGAAACAATCGCTTGCTATTTCACTAAAATAACTGTAAACGTTTAACAACAAATTTTAAAAACTATTTTTCCAGATATAGAGGTGACTGCCCCATCCGCTCTCCAAACTAATGTTACTGCCTACGTGAATGGAAGCGAAATTTTGTTATCTCTTTTATCTTTGTGATGTCTTGTCGTTTTCAAAATTAAAATCTAAACGTTGTCTGAATTGCAGCTGGTGCCTAGAAATGAACACCTTTTCAAAATACACCGAATCGAATTCGATCATGTTTATTATATTGTTATAATTTAAAACATTTATGCAAAAAACTAACAACGTCCTACAATTGAAAAAATATACAAAGGCTAAGATACGAACTACAGAGAGGAAATAATGAAATGTGTCCCAAGTTGTCCCAAAATGTTAATATCTGATGCGAAGCGAAAGGTCTCATCTGTGGGTAATTCATTTAAATTTATTATCTGTATTAGTAAGAAAGAACGTCATATACAGGATTGGCAGCTGTGTACCTTATGTTTGGGTCTCAATAGTCAATTTTTATATCAAATACTGTGATATTTCACATTCATAATTCAGCAAGATTTAGTACTAATGTAGTTAATTTGGTTGTTTTAGTGAATATTTGTTTAGTTTATTACTGATCAAAAGTTATTAATAATAACTTGTAGGTTTGTTGTGTGTTTTTTTAATTTCGCGCAAAGCTACACGATGGCTATCTGCTCTAGCCGTCTCTAATTTAACAATATAAGACTGGAAGTAAGGCAGCTGGTTATCACCACCCACCACCAACTCTTGAGCTACTCTTTTGTCAACGAGTAGTGGGATTGACCGAAACATTTTAACGCTCCCACGACTGAAAGGGAATTCGAACCTGTGACCCTCAGATTACGAGTCGAGAAGTGCAGTCGTTACAAGACCACAGGAACATATGTGGGTCGTAAGAAAAGAAAGGTACCTAAATATAGACCTGTGATTTGTGTAACATTATACCATAATAAGACTGGTAAAAATATTTCTGTGGTTTAAGATTCACCCAAATAACTGATTGTAAAAAATGTTTTGCCAGCAAAAGGATATATGCCATGATAATTTAACTCACTTATAACGTAAATAGAATCTGAGGGTTGCAGGTTTGAACTCCAATCCCACCAAAGATTCTGGCTCTGTTAACTGTGAAACCGTTATAATGTCACGGTCAATCTAATAATTTAATGGTAAAAGAGTATCCCAAGAGTTGACGGTGGGTGGTGATGATTTGCTGCCTTCCTTCTAGTCTTTCACTGCTAATTTAGGGACGGCTAGCTCAGATAGTCCTCGTGTAGCTTTGTAGGTTAAGAAATTTTTATCAGAACCCATTGAAATACTGGAATACTTGTTACTTACACTATGTTCGTGAGCTTCAAGTTTTCACTTTTAAATACACGCACACAAAATATCTATCCCATGAAAGCCACACTTCAGATATTTAATGTACAGGCAATAAACATCAATCATTTATTGTCATCTCAGGACTTTCATGAAGCAAAGAACAGTTTGAACTATAAGAGGTTTGGTGTTCATACTGATAGACTTGGCAAAGAAGAAACTATGGGTTACTGTTGGAATCATTTCAGTATCAATGTTAACAAATGACCTCGTTAAGTAATGCTAGGGACGGCACTTTTCAGTAGAGTTCTTGTTCTTAGTGTCTTTCAGCTTATAAATCTGCTAAAGCACCGAGAGGCAAGACTTGCAGCGTGTGTTTGTCACCATCCAATGACAAGAAACCGTTTAAACTGTTGATTTAAGAAAATGCACGGCATTCACTTTATTTTTCAAGTTAACGATCATTTGAAGCCTGAAAACTTAAGCTATTTTTCTGAGCCAGTACACAGTTGTATTACGTGAAAAGGGAATTATAAGTGTCGTTACATGAACAGACAAATGGTCGTATTGAACAATGCAAGTGCTACACAATTCGAACGGCCTTTAAATTATGCACGAACTTTACGACGCTTCGTTAATTATAAGCCTCGCGCTAGTTGCTCGAGATTCCGGCGTATACAGAATAGAAACAGTTTCGTCTCCCGTTTATATTTTATCCAAGTTGAATGTTTAATGTACATTATGTGAAAGCTCGAAAGATTTGTCACAAAAATCTGAGAGTGGGGAAAGGTTTAAAGTTATGTTTTAAGTCTGAACGGTTTCTTATACGATAAATGGTAAAAGTGTTTAGGTAAAACTCCCTTTATAATTCTAAGCCTGTTGACTAGAAGAAAGGAAACAAAGCAGCAGCACCCTCTAGTGACACGGCTAACCCTAATAAAGTGGAAGATTGATTACATTGCACAACAAAGTTTTTGCTTCTTGAACACTGTTGGGTGTTCCTTATAGATTTTTGGCTGCTGATCACGAAAATCACATCCAAATTTGCCCATCATGTACAGTTTCATCGAAATCTTCAGTTTCACCAGGACATTGCTACAATGGAAAAACAATATCAGGGCAACTGGAATTCGTCAATGCTGGCTGACTACTGTTGAACACTGCAACGTGATGCACCGGACATTGAATACAAACGAAAATCAGGAGCAAAACACTTTTAATTATGTTGAACTTAATAGCGTAAACTAATTAAATACGTTGTTACCGGTAAACAGTTAACTATCTATTTCTCAGAGTTCCTACGTGATGAAGCAAAACCAAAACTATATTTGTGCATACCCACCAGGTACCTGTCACAATGAGCAGAAACTTTTCAGGAAGCAAAACTTTTCATAAAAATTGTTGTGCAGTGTTATTACACGTACAATGCGCTCATATTTGAAAGTGCAAAACTTTTCTAGGAGAATATTGTAGGCTCGAACTCTTGACCTTTTCATACGAAGCCTAACACTCTGATAAATAGACTACGGACGTCCAATCAGCTGTTATATACACTTTATCAATAAAGGGACACCTACTCTAGAAATAATGTTTTATTAAATACTTAAACTTGAACCAAAAATACACGATTGCCAAAAACAATCAGAGGATCTTCCCTTTGTAATATTTAGGACAGAAGTAGAGTTATAAAGTCTGAAATCTGAGTCTGTGGGAAAACACCCCACCCTGACGAAGTACCTGAATGAGGGCATCTCTGGTAGTTGGTTGTCTAGGATATTATCGCAAGGAACAGCCAAGGGTTAGCAGTACAGTAGCAGTTTAAAATCAGTAACTGGCCTTGCCACGGGAAGGTGGTAATGCCCTGACCTTCGAATCAGCTGGAGCACCCATCACGCAATAAAACAGTTTTGTCTGATTAGCTGGTGATCTGTATACACAGGTAGAACGTTTCGTTCGTTCGAAATTTTCGTGCACGACTCGTAAACCATCATCCTTATCTTTCTTAATTATGTTGACAGTTTAGTGGTGATAATTGGCCAAAATGTCAAAATGTCAAAAATATTCGCTTGTAGTCTTGTCCTGAGTAATAAAGTTATTTTATCATCAGATAGTTCATTTTGTTATTGTTACAGTGTGAAGGACTGACGATTGGCTGTTTAGTTTCTTTGTTCTGTACATGAAACATTTCTATGTATTAACGAGTTGTATAAAAAACCACAGATTTTGACTGATGTAGCCTGAACAAGGTCTGTTATTTTACTATATGACTCTCATATAGAAACCATTGTTAATGCTGTTCAGTTTGAAATTTCTTCCTTAATATGTTTTTCGTCCCCTTCGGTTATAACTGAACTCTTAGAAATCACTTTCACATGTTATACGACATCAAAAAATTCAGTGTGATTTTGTCAATGTTTGTATGTATCTGTCTATGTACATTTCTGTGTATCGTTTATTTCTAACTAAAATTTCTCATAAATTGTGTGTTTCTTATAGAAAAGCCTTATCGGGTTATCTGCTATGTCCACCAAGGAGAATCGAACCCCTAATTCCAGCCTTGTAAATCCAAAGACTCACCGGTGGACTCCTCGTAAATAATTTTTTTTACGTTTTATAAAAAGAAAATGTGATTTTTTCGAATTTATTTTATCTGTGTGGTTCTTATCCGTAAACACACGTTGAAGTATATTCTGTAATGGTTCTGATGCTGATGAAACACCACAGAGAAAAACGTGTTAATCTTGTCCTAGTATAAATTTCAAAAGTTATATGCAACTAACACAAATTTTGTAAATTGTTATAAGAATAATTTACAGAAGAACGCAATGTGTAATATAATTAAACTGTCCTAAAGATCATTATTCCATAACTGATCTTTTCCAAAACGTATGTCTTGTGTTTCCTCTGGTACAGCAAGGAATCTCTTGTTTTCTGATGTACACAGAACTCTGGACTATCTAGTTCTCATTATGCCAGAAAGACGTGCGGGGAATCAAAACAGGCTCCCCATTGTCTTTGTCTACACTTGGATGCTTTAAAACGGGTAATATCAGTTGATCTTATAAACGACTGTATTATTTAGCTTGGAATGTTTGTTACCGTGGTTAATGTCTGTTTAACGTACATAAAGCTTCACTAACTACTTAGAAGCGATTAATCAGTGTCGTATATAAATCTTTCTCGTATAACAGACTATCTCACTTATTCAGCTACATTGTGTAATAGTATCCTATCAAAAGAAACGAATACCACCATTAAAAGCATCCTTCAACTTAAATAGGCATATAATGTAGTTTGGTACGCGCACACAAACATAGATATTTAGTATATCTTCAACTAATCTATCTCTCCTTTTTTTTCTGCAGATAGTTAGTGTAGCATCGGTGTCCTTTTTCTGATAAAAAAACTCTTTTTCCGTTTCTAGTTAGGAGTTTATAGCCAAATTTATTTTCCTTATGTTAAATATTTATACGTATGTGACGTTTCTGTTTACGTCCTTATTCTTTGAAGTACTAAAAGATAAAGAAAACGTAACGTTGTGTAAACTCGCTTTCTTTTATATACTAAAACGAATCTTTTTCTAATCCTAGTGTGTGTGTGGATATATATATGTTCGTATGTGTATATGTTCATGTTTTCTATTCACAAATTTTAGTATCGATATCATCATAAACCCTCCCTTCACTCCATCTGGCTATCTACAAAATTTCAGTTATTTAGCCTGGTATTATAAAAGTTCAGTATGGGGAACACCACCCATTATTCATGGTAAAACGTACATGATTTTTAAACCTTCAAAGACAGAGGACTTGGTTTGTAAAACATTAGGGACTGGATGGGATGGAGTGAGTTAAGATGTAGTAATACATGATGTGTTTGTACAACGTACATTGTATATTTCGAAATCGTTTGCGAACATCTACAAACATTTCAGAATTCAAATAGTCATCAAATCACACACTTTGAAAGCACAAAAACTGCACTTCATGTATATAAACAGATAAGTATCACCTGGAAAAATAAGTTGATGGGACAACTGTTTCACCATCCAGAATAAAATATAGAAATAAGAGAGAGAAATGGGTAATATCAAAGGAGCTCCCACTCCTTGGTCTCTTAACGTTAAAATTTAATATAGATATTCGCTCCCCCAGTAGCACAGCGGCATGTCTACGTACATACAACGCTAGAAACCGGGTTTCGATTCCCGTGGTGGGCAAAGCGCAGATACCTCTCGTATCTTAATTTCAAACAATAATACAGGTATTCAATAAATTAACAAAAACAAAACTCAAACAAGATCAAATAACACTGTTTACGGCAGAAAGATATGAAACAAAAATGTAACTATTACTCACTTTAATTACTTTTATATTACAAACCTAATTACAACGTTGTGTTACCACTTTGTCTACAACTTCGTGTTATGCAATTACTCAATATCTTTCTATTATTTCTTAACATATATGTTTATATCACGGACATTACACGTAACGTTGTATAACGCTTTTCTGTATAATTTTGTATCACGCACTTTACTAATGTACATCTGCAGGGTAACCGAAAGTGTTCGCTTTCAAGGGTATATAAGGCTAAAATTAAAGGTATCAAGCATATTAATTTCTTGCTTTTAAAGTTCAAATACCATGCCGTGTTGTAGCCTATAAAGTGCATCTCGTAATCCATGGCAAGCGCACGTTTTACTTACGTCACGACTATACAAATTAAAACCTTTGGCGTCCCTTATGTGATGTCTTTCTAGTGTCTGATGACTGACAGATAACACTCTACTGTAAAGTGGTGCGATTGTTTAAAACAGGTGACCCTTCCAAATGGCCTTTGCCCCCCCTTTCGGGGAATTAACTTTGCAGTACGCATTTTATCTGCAAATAGATTTTTTTTTTTAAATTAATAGAAAGTAGAGATCTTTAGTTATTCGTAGAATTATTATAAGAAGTATCCAAAACAAAATGATTATGTTTTGTTTGTTTGTGTTTTCTCATAAACAAAGCCAAATCGGGCTATCTTCTAACTCCACCGAGGGGAGTCGAACCCTGTATTTAGCGTTGTAAATCCATACATTTACCACTGTACCAGCGGGGAACAAAACAAAATAAATGTTGCAATAAAAGTCAAATAAAGAAGTAAAGTGATACTAGTTGTACAGATTGTAAAACGAATTTTAGTTCTTAGTTTGGTTGGCACTGTGATCCATATATAGTTTGGTTTGTTTGTTTTGAATTTCGTGCAAAGCTACACCAGGGCTATCTGCGCTAGTCGTCCCTAATTTAGTAGTGTAACACTAGACAGAAGGCAGCTAGTCAACACAACACACCGCCAAATCTTGGGCTACTCTTTTGCCAACGAATAGTGAGACTGACCGTTACATTATAATGCCCCCACGACTGAAAGAGCGAGCATGTTTGGTGTGACGGGGATTCGAACCCGTGACATTTCTCTTTTTAAAAGTCAAACATCACAGTCTTTGCTCGTTTACTTAGCACAGCTATTTCTGTAATATTTATGAAAAAATACTTTTGTGATTGACTTTCCCATTCTAAGAAGTGCCTAAATATTTATCTCACATTCTGATTTATTTTTTTTTGCATGAGGTATGTTTACTCATGATTCCGTTCAACCATTTTGCCATAATATTTTCACACATAATAAAAACTGCGAAGTTTCCTTTTGGGCCACACATGAACCACGTTTGTAACCCTTCACTTAGTATTATAAAAGGTAAAATCGTAATTTTTAAAAACGGTTTTTCATTACAGCTGCTGCTCTCCGAGAATGTAAAATGGACGATGAGTGACATCAATATTCCTTTATCGTACGTATAGACTTCAGAAAGAAAAAAAAAGGCTTAGATTAGCAAACGTGTATTGAAACGTAAGCTACTGACGAAGACGTTTAAAATTTGTCATTCAATTTCAAACTTAAATAATACATTTTGTTTTTAAAAAAAGCTTTAGAAATTGTTCAACCTATATAGAAAAGTGTAAATTTTACAAACAGTTAAGTACCTAATGTTTTCTGGAAAGCTCGATATTTAAAGAAGGATTAAAATGTCAGTGTTATGTCATTTTCATTCGTTTTTTGACTGAAATTCAATAATCTTATGGCTACAGAATAGCCTTACTTTTCGTTTAGTCTTGAGATAAATTAATGTAAGTGTTTATCAGTTCAAATCAACACCTTTTCTTTGGTATTTATAGTTTGTTTTATCAATTCAAATTGTTTTTGTAATATATACAGTGATATATACGAATAATTTCTTGCTCTGTAAATTTGTAAGACGGTATATCTAGATAATGTGATGTTTTAGTAACATGTGCGATGACATATGCGGATAGTCTGTTGCTCTGTAAATACGTAAGACGATATATAGATACTGTGATGTTTTAGTAATATATATGGTGACATGTAAGGATAGTCTGTCGCTCTGTAAATATGTAAGACGATATACGAAGATATTGTGGTGTTATAGTAATAAGTACGGTGATATATGCAGATAGTTTGTTGCTCTGATAATATGTAAGACAATGTACGCAGGTAGTGTTGTGTTTTAGTAAAATGTACGGTGATATGTGCGGATAGACTACTGCTCTGCACTTACAAAACAAAAACAATTTTGTATTATAAAACCGCTTCTTCAAAGATCCACGTTCCGGATCTAATAAGAATGTACAGTATGAAATTCTTAACTACAGATATTTAATAATTTACGCATGTATATCTGTTCAGATGTGGTTATCCCTCGTTACAAACTAATGGTCAGCGAAAGAGCAGCTAGCCAAGAGTATTCACCAAAACAGTATTCCGTCTTCACCAAAACCTTTTCTTGCTTTTTGAACCAAAAACTGAATTAATTGACTGCCACTTTTATAACGCAGTCACGATTCAAAGAATGGGGCACATAAATTGAAACCATGACTCGAGCCTCGGATCCTTCGAACCGCATCCCGATACGGTTACAACTAAGCCAAGTCTGGTCGCAGATTTATTTTCAGCAAATAGGTGGCAATTGAAAAGGAAATATCATAACCTTTTACGTTCCATTTCAACGATACATCTGCTAATGTATCACAACGGTGACTTGGGATTATTTCTTGACTTTGAGAGGAAAATTCCATCATTTCCTTCCCAGTGTGAATTAGCATATCCTTCTAAAACGTAGAATCGTATTATTAATCATATTTAGCATAGCAGTGAGTGTCTGGCTTATACATGAATGTGTAGCTGGATGGATGACAAAACAAACATTACAATTCCAGAGAGAGTCAAACAGATAATTCAGTAATTCAGCCGAAACATGACTCTATGCGATAACTGTAGATCATTAATGAAAGAGATAACGTTCGCTGTCACCAGAACCATAAAGATAATGGTGTATAAAAGTGAAACCTGTTTATCTTTGAATATTGAAATATTCCGGTAGACCAAAAACAACATCACGTTTCTCTGTAAAATAAAATAATACATAGATGTCGGAACTGGTTTCTCAGAACCTAAGATAACTGCTCTTTCAGTGAAGCTTTAAGTAAAAATATGGACTCAAAAAACACATGCCTGTTAGTGAGCTACTTACCTAACCAATCCCAATCCTTCTATCCATCAATTTATATAACAAACACTCACCCAACCAAGTGTTTTGACCATCTAGTAAACATTTATTCATCCGTCTATCTTGAGTAATAATAACAGTCTCTGCTCCTGTTGACTGAATAACTAGCGGGTGTGTCGATAGTTCGTGCGCACCGATGATTTAGTCATCAACGTTCGACTTTTTAAATACTCAAGTGAATAACAGTTACAAAGGATTGTTGTGTTTCTAATTCTATCTAAAATCCATGCTTTTTTGTCGAGTGAATGAGTCACAAAGACACACTTGCGTTAAAGTCAATGAAGCTGGACGTGTGTAAATTTCAAATTACCAAATCTGCACGTGTATATTTTAAGTTATTGAAACCATGTGTATATCTCTGTCAGAGATGTCATGGTTAAGATAAGTGTTCATTGATAAACGTTCTGACGTTTATTCTGTGACTTTAATACCTATGGCCTGCCACCTGGAATTCGAATCATTTAAAAGTCTCGAAATAAAAGTGTTACGTAATATTAAGGATGATGAGATGAAAAATAGCCTAATATTTTAATATAAACATTGATCAGTTACATGTAGCCTGACATGTGTTACACATTGGAACATTTTGTTACTATAGCCTCGCATGTCTTACACGTTAGAACATTTTGTATCTGTAGGATACACGTTAGGATATAGGTTGTTGTTTTGTTTGGAAACCAAAGTTACAAGTTAATGCTAGCAATAGATACTTTCGGCGAGAATCTAAGTTTAATGATGAATAACAGAACAACAACAGCAACAACGAACATTTGGCACGTGTATGTTGTGTAACAAACATTTAAATCTTGGACGTTACGGAATATACACATTCCATTTTCAGTTGGTAAAGCTGAGCCGGAAATATCTGTGAGAGTATACAGATGAAGTTATAATTGGTCTCATATTTGAAAATGAGCTTAAAGCATTTACATTTCCAATGTTCTTAAGGTCAACAGAAAGCTTCTAACCTCTACATTGAAAACTGTGACGTCATTCAATAATGTTGATGATATCCTAACGCTGGCCAATAATGACTTTGTTTGTTTGTTGTTAAACGCAAAACTACATAATATTTTACACGTTACCAAAGTATCAAGACCCAATTTTTTAGTTTTATAATATCTCGCACTTACTGGTGTAGCTTTGCGCGAAATAAAAAAAAACAAACAAACAAATAATTATTAATTGTTTCTAAATGGGTGGTGATAAGTAGAGGGAAGACAACTAGTCATTACCACCCAACGCCAACGTTTGGGCTATTCTTTTACCAATGAATAGTGGGATTGTCTACCACATTATAACACCTCCACGGTTGACAGGGCGAGCATGTTTGGTGTGACGGATATTCGAATCCGCAACCTACAGATTAGGAGTCGAGCGCTCTAACCACCTGGCCATGCCGGGCCTTTAATAATGAATTGGTTAGTGGTAATATCAAGGAAGATAATAAAATAAACATTAAACTTCAAAACAGAAATTTAATATAGCCCTCTTGGTGTGTCAGCAGTAAGCCTGAGAACTTATATCATTAAAAATTAGATTTCGATACCCGTGATGGGCAGAACACAGACAACCCATGGCATAGCTTAACGACAAACAAATAAAAATTAAATAGAATTAAAAAGTCATGCCACAGGCAGTCAACAAAAAATTGTGCTTGGAATTCAAACAAAAGCTGTAGATACGGAGTTACAACTTGATGAAGGTGAAATATGTACCTACATAAATACAATAGCACTGTTTGTTGTCTGTTGTATGCCCATGTAACTTCTTCGGAGAGCTTCTATGAATCTTTACCAAAACTGGTGTGGAAGTTCATTAAATCCATTATGTACACATTTCCAGTTTCGCATTCTGCAATGTTTATGGGCGTTTCTTGTGCATTTTTACCACTACCTCACCACCTGTGGGTGGATCTCCGCCACATTTGGCATGGAGATTTGTTGGGTCCATGCGGTGATACATGCAAGTTTGAGGTTTTACATTTTGCGTTTTGTGGTTTTTATGGGTATTTTGCGTGTTTTTTTCATTAATAATGAATTTACAAAATTTTTGTCCAGGGGAGGAGTATTCCAGCTAGTTTCAAATAGTCATATTGCTAAAGATGGTGGATTAGCTTTTTCATTAAGTTGTGTCCGAGAGATCCAAAAGCCACTTTCATGAACGACAGTGTACACAGTCGTGTGATGTGTTAAAATGACATCATGGTCTCACAATACAGTACTTGTGGATATAAAAACCATCGTCCAAATCATATTAAAGCGTTGTTGTATTCTTTATCTTCAACGTATGTATTTAGACTATACACCAAATTTCACAACAGCAGAAGTTGATTTTGAAAACGAAAACAAAAACGGACACGTCTGATATTTGTGGACCGTTTAGAAAAGAAATCAGGATTACGTGACTGGCCACAGGAAATTAAGCGATGGGCTGTTATTAATGATTGTGAAAGATTACAGTATTTACTTAAGCGGCTAAGAGAATAATTATGCTTAATTAACTAATTGAGTTGTTATGTTCCCGTTGGTTTATCAAAATGAAGGAGGGAAATAAGTGGAATCCATTTAAGCAGAGTTGCTATAACAGGATATTTTTAACCGTCTTTTAGTTTCAAAGATTGTCAGGTATGCTAGAGAAGTGATGGAGCTGTCTATGTTATGCTAGAGGGGTGATGGAGCTGTGTGTGTTATGCTAGAGGGATGATTGAACTGTATATGGTATTCTAGAGGGGTTATTGAGCTGTATATGGTATGCTAGAGGGGTGATGGAGCTGTGTGTGTTATGCTAGAGGGATGATTGAGCTGTCTGTGGTATGCTAGAGAGGTGATGGAGCTGTTTGTGGTATGCTAGAGAGGTGATTGAGCTGTATATGGTAAGCTAGAGAGGTGATTGAGCTGTATATGGTATGCTAGAGGGGTGATGGAGCTGTCTGTGTGGTATGCTAGAGCTGTTTGGGTGAGAGGGTGAGCTGTCTATGGTATGCTAGAGGGGTGATGGAGCTGTTTGTGGTATGCTAGAGGGGTGATTGAGCTGTCTATGAAATGCTAGAGGGGTGATGGAGCTGTTTGTGGTATGCTAGAGGGGTGATGGAGCTGTTTGTGGTATGCTAGAGAGGTGATTGAGCTGTCTCTGAAAGCTAGAGGGGTGATGGAGCTGTTTGTGGTATGCTAGAGGGGTGATAGAGCTGTCTATGGAATGCTAGAGGGGTGATGGAGCTGTTTGTGGTATGCTAGAGAGGTGATTGAGCTGTCTGTGATATGCTAGAGAGGTGATTGAGCTGTCTATGATATGCTAGACAGGTGATTGAGCTGTCTATGGAATGCTAGAGGGGTGATGGAACTGTTTATGGTATGCAAAATCTAACTGGTTATTGCAATCTTTATAACTTCTTCATCCTCAGGCACGAGAATGTGTATGGAAGTGTACGCAAAACAGATGAGAGTCTTAAAACATGTTTATAACTCATAAATTAGATGGCGTTGTTAATATAAAATTAAATGGCATTATTAATATATTTGCAATAAATTTCAACAATAAAATTATTTATCTGATCACTTTGCTCCTTTCCGTATTTTTCTTGAGCAATAACCAAAATGTGATTCACGTACTGGAAGTACCTAATTTATCTATTTTCTAGCTTTATTATATACGCCAGGAAATTTTTTTGAACCAAACTGTTGAAGCGACTGGTGAGAAATTATGAAGGTAAAGTTTAACATACATACCCATATGTGACTGAAGATTAAAACATGTATATCAAGACGTGACTGACAGGAAACAATGAAGGTTGAAGTTAAAATAATACCATATGTGACTGACAGGAAAGCCCAAGGTTAATATTAAAACATATATATCAAGACGTGACTGACAGGAAACAATGAAGGTTGAAGTTAAAATACATACCCATATGTGACTGACAGGAAAACTGAAAGCTGAAGGTAAAACATGTACCCTGATGTCTCAGTTTACAGTCTTGATTGAATTCAGTTATAATTCAAGATCATTTGCCATCTTCAGTCCACTCACATGATCTTAAAGGAACTTAGCTGTCTGTCAAAATAAAACTTTATCATATTTTTCTTTACAATTAATTTCATTGTGTGTTCATTGAATCGTGAAACCGGAAATCAAAAGATTGAGGTGGTCAATATAAATAGATATCTTTTGGGTAAAAGAGGGTGTTATTTCAACTACGCCAGTTACCTCACCTGTTCGACAAACAATGATTACTGGTACTCAGTGTAATTCGCCAGTTACCTCACCTGTTCGACAAACAATGATTACTGGTGCTCAGTGTAATTCGCCAATTACCTCACCTGTTCGACAAACAATGATTACTGGTGCTCAGTGTAATTCGCCAGTTACCTCACCTGTTCGACAAACAATGATTACTGGTGCTCAGTGTAATTCGCCAGTTTCCTCACCTGTTCGACAAACAATGATTACTGGTGCTCAGTGTAATTCGCCAGTTATCTCACCTGTTCGACAAACAATGATTACTGGTACTCAGTGTAATTCGCCAGTTACCTCACCTGTTCGACAAACAATGATTACTGGTACTCAGTGTAATTTGCCAGTTATCTCACCTGTTCGACAAACAATGATTACTGGTACTCAGTGTAATTCCTCCACCGTTTCGTTTTTTGTTTTATGGTAACATGTTGAACCGTTGGCATGGGATTAAACAGAATAAGCGCTAACGAATTATTGTTTTTACACAACCAGCAACGGGTTGTGTGTGATTTTCAACCGTTATGAGGTTTAGAAGGAGTTAAACAGCAAATACACATTCCTGAGAACACAAATCTATGACGTCATATTTTCGTATTGATACACTGCGTATTTCTGTAACACATCTTGTTTATTTTCAACAGAAACCTCACAAAGTTATCCCCCTGGTGCGGGGTTTTCAGTGTTGAATTCAACAGTACTAAAACCATTGAACTTTCCAATGCTCATACAAGATGATGATTTAATTAACATCCGGATGAAGACAGATGGCGTCTTGTTCAATATAAATGTATATCAACACTCAAATCGCTGACTCGAATCATATACTCAGAATCAGTAGTTTAATGTTTTTGTATGTTGAAACATTCTTGGTAATTAACTGACCAAATAATTTCGCTACGATAATTCACTTTTCATGTAAAATACAAACGAGATTTAAGTAGTAATTTGTAAGATTAATTATAATATTGATGTTATTTTTACTTAAATTTTGTTTTTTGTGACTCACAAACTATTACAGGTCCAGAAACAAACAAAACCGTGGATCCACATGAGCAATTTGATGTACAAATAGTTAGGGAAAACGTGTTTAAAACTTTTATGAGAGATGAGCCCAACTGGCAACACTACGATTAATAAATAGGGAAGTGTATCTAAGAAATCTGAAACGGCACTTGTACATTTAAAATGAATACAACTCTAAAACACTTACACAACAAATAATTGACTAAAAACAAGGACATGCCCTCAGAAGACTACGTGTTTCGGTAGAGTCTTTTTAGATGTGGTCTCCGTTTTTAATAAGGTATTCAAGTTTATTAAAAACAGGGACCAGACCTAAAAAAAAGATTCTACTGAAACGTATAGTCATTTCAGGGCTTGTACTTGTTTTCATTCAGTTATTTATTGCGTAATTATTTTAACGTTATATTCTTTTTAACTGTATATTTCAAGTATATCTAATTATTCAGGTGTTAATTGTTCCTTGATAAAACTCACCTCAGTTGAGCTGATGAATTCGGAATGAGAGAGAAGATTGTGTTATTCAATGGAAGTTTTCCCATGATGCTCTTCGAGCTCTGGATTGGTTGAAACCTACTTCTCATGCTCCTCCTCTTTATTACAGAAAACCTTTTTTTAATTCATAATTCAAAGCAGCTAGTCAACACCACCTACCATCGATTCTTAGACTACTCGTTCACCTGTAAACAGTGGGATTGACCGTAACTTTGTGACGTCCCTATGGTTGAAAGAACGAGCATGTTCGGTAAAAGGGATTCAAATTCACGACAGACTGTTAATCGAGCGCCATAACTGCCAGGCCATGCCATGGCACATTTTTATGCAATATATCAGGTCATCCCATAATTAATGTCCAAAAATGTAATACAAAAGTGCATCATCATTTCTGTCTGTGTAGAAGACTTTAATGACTAAAATATGTAGTAGGACATGTATACAAATGTTCAGACAAATAAACGAAACTAACCCAACTCCACTTTTTCGGATCATTAATCAAATAAAGCCTTATGAAGATGGATGTGTCTGAAGAGCACATAAAGCATATAATGCTTTATGAACTTTAAAAAGGCAATAGTGTAGCAGAAATTACACGAAACAATCAAGATGTTTATGGTGTGGATTCTCTCAATAAAAGAAAATGTCAAAGGTTGTATTAGAAGTTCAGATCAGATGACCAGCTGAGTTTAATGATGATTTGCTGCTGGCCGCACTTGATGAACATTGTGCTGTAACAGTTGGAGAACTAGTGCAGAAGCTTATTTCAACCCATTCAACAGTTCACTGTCATCTGCAACAGCTTGGAAAGGTGTCAAAACTTGGAAAATGGGTACCCCATGATTTGACAGAAGCCAACCTCAGAGCAAGAGTGGACATTTGTACTACCCTGCACTCTCGTAAACGTAACTAACCTGTACAAAAATGTTAAGCGCCAGGGACAATGGCTCAGTGCAGGTTAACTGGCTAAAGCACAGCCCAAAATGGACCTCCACTCCAGTAAAGTCTTCTTAAGCTTTTGGTGGGATACTGTCGGTGTGAACCACTTTGAGATGCTGCCACTCAATGTAACCATTACATCAGACTTCTATTGTCAACTGTTAGAGCGATTGAAAGTTGCATTGAAAGAAAAGAGGCCTACTGTAATCAATTGTAAAGGTGTTGTGTTAAACCAGGATAATGAACTGCTCCATACAGCAAGGATCACATCTGTAAAAATTGAAGAGCTAGACTGGGAAACACTTTCACATTCTCCTTATTTTCCAGACCTTGCCCCATCTGCTTGTCATCTATTCCTAAGTTTGCAGAACTACCTTTATGGAAAAGAGTTTGGAACACTTAAGGATGTCAAAACCACCCTCTCTACATTTTTTTCCTCCGAACCCCAAGAATTTTATAGAAGCGGCATTCAGAAGATTGTGAATCGTTGACAGGAAGTAATTAATAATAATGTAACAAACATTATTGATTAAATAGCATTAAAAGCATTTGAAATTCTTTCTCTTTTTCTGAACCTGAAATCCGACATCACTTAAGGGATGACCTGATGTATATGATGTATGGTTAAAATACAGTACTGACGACTTTATTCTGCGGATATACTTTCAGAAAACAATATGTTAATTTCACGATACTGAATTAAACAGAACATGGTTAGAGCCCCCCGCATTACTGATCCCCCCCTCCAACATATAATCTTTCATTCCTTCTGGCGCCTACGATAAATTTACAATATGAACGCCGAGAGCTCTAGAAACGATAGTAAAAATTGGTTTCATAATAATCATGACTTTAAAGTCCCTGTTCTGTTTAAATGATTGGTGTTTTCAACCAACACTGTTTCCCTTCATCCAGCCCTTCTGAAAATTTTTTGGTGTTGAACAAAGGTTCTCTTAGACAGTTAGTGACTTGTGACAAATGATATAAAGAATTCGACGGCGACAACTTCTGTAATAAATTTTAAAATAAAGTTTTTTCATTTGATAATACACAGATTTAGAAAGAAATATTGACTTCTCACGTACAATACTCTTACCACCCCCATAGATTACAATGAGTTAAACTTTTTCCTTATAAAGCTGTTTGTTTGTTTTTGAATTTCGCGCAAAGCTACACGAGGGCTATCTGCGCTATCCATCCCTAATTTAGCAGTGTAATACTAGAGGGAAGGCAGCTAGTCATCACCACCCACCGCCAGCTCTTGGGCTACTCTTTTACCAACGAGCAGTGAGATTGATCGTAACATTATAACGCCACCACGGCTGAAAGGACGAGCATATTTGGTGTGACGGGGATTCGAACCCGCGACCCTCAGATTACGAGTCGAACGCCTTAGCCCACCTGACCATACTAAGCCCCTTATAAAGCTACTCACTTGTCTTGTAGGTTTTTAATTCTGATATACATAACGGTAGTGTAACTCTACCAAAGTATGTAGCTTTTAAATACCGGCCAACTAAAAATAAATTATTCTACATTTAATAAGTTTACTATTTTAAAAGATACTCATGAAATGCTACTTTTAAACCAACTTTCGTTTGAAATATGTTAAGAACAAATTAAGAGGAATTCTTAAAAAGCTGTTGTCGTTTGTCACTAAGCAAAAAGCTACACTAAGGGCTGTATGTGTTATCCCCACCATGGGTATCGAAACCCGGTTTCTAACTGTGTAAGTTTACAGATATACCACTGTGCCACTGGAGGGCATTAAAAATTTCAACTCTACTGTCATTTTTATTCCGAATATCAGCGTCGTACATTGTTTTCGAGTGAGTAATAGTCGTACTAGATATCCCCACGAGGATGGCTGCTGCTGGTCGTAAACGTTCTAATCATAATAGTATGTCGATAGTAATAGTGGACCCTTTTACTCTGTTAATGAGCTGTATTTAATCTGAAAGTTTTATTTAGAAAATCCCTAAGTGACACACGTATTTGACATGTTTGGTCTTATTAGAAAGTGTTGATGTTTCAAAGAGAGCTGTGATAAACATTATGTTGTTTAATGTATTTTATATTATGATGTGCATCATTTAGTATATAAAGTCTAGTGGATAGTAAAAACATCGAAAAAAGGGGATTATTTAGCCAGCTATTTATATTTCCTTATTTTATCATTTCACCCACTCTCTATGTATATTTCATTTCTGTAGGTCATACCTACGTTTGGGATGCATTCATATTATTTGGTATGTATTGATTTCGTTTTCTTGTCTGCGTATATGCACCAATACGGAATTTTTTATAGCATAATACATTTTAATGTAGCTAGAATCTAAAATATTACAAGATAAACCATTTATGACCATTGGATGAAAATGAAATTTCCTATTAAGATAAAAGTTTCGTTTTGTTCAGTTGTCGCCCAGGTAATTTCCAGCTGTCAATATCACTTGAAAACTTATTGAATGAGAGCAGTGCATTCTTCCTGAACGCGTTTATCCCATGTGACAATTCTCAATTCCAACTGGTTGAAATTTCTCGAAAAAAGTTAGAGCAGATGCAATACAGTCTAAATCTGAACATGAAAACAATAGAAGTGTATATGAACTTCGATACGATCTTCGATTATTTTTTTCATATTCGTAATTTATCTGGATATAAGTATCTAAGGAAACAGCTGCAAGCTACTTCAACAATACAACTTGCTAAACTTATTGAATTATTAATAGCACACTAACTAATTCATTACGCTAAACTAATTGCTGTTATTTAGGAACAATTTGCTCCTAATTTTAAAAAAAATCGTGATTTTCTTTTCGAGTCTCACACGCACAAAAAATTTCGGATCGACATTTTAAATCCACATTAAAAATAATCCCAGAAAAAATCCCTCTGGTGTAGCTGAATGGAACAAGTGAATATCTCCTAGTATCTTCTCTGTCAGTTTCTATCAGTTTAAGATATACATAATGGACTTTACATGACAACCAAATATCAGTCCCGGGTTTTACATGTCAGTTTTTATTAGTGTAAGGTTCGTTACACCAAAAGTACTGGTGTTCACAGGACAACAGAATATCAGTCCATGGTTTTCTGTCAGTTTTTATTAATGTAAGGTTCGTTACATCAAAAGTACTGGTGTTCACAGGACAACAGAATATCAACCCATGGTTTTCTGTCAATTTTTATTAATGTAAGGTTAGTTACAATAGAGGTGCTGGTGTTTACACGACAACAGAAATCCAATGGTTGATATTGGTTGTCCTGTGAACACCAGTACTTTTGGTGTAACAAACCTTACATTAATAAAATCTGACAGAAAACCAAGGATTGGTATTCACAGGCCAACAGAATATCCACCCTTGGTTTTCTATCAGAACACACATAGATTTGTGTAGATTTGCGTTTAACATATTCAGCTCTACGCGAAGAGCCTTCATTGCAAAATCAACAAAAATCAAGCGTGACTTTAACACAACAATACTGTTCCTATATAATAATACGAAATACCAAGCGATTATAACTACTCTTTTACTACAATATAATATGGATTGTAATTAGATTAATACCACGTTTATGATTTATCAAATATAATTCCATAAGGTCGTTTGGCTGACCTACTGGTGACGTAATTCAGTTATTCGCCTGTCGTTGTGGCAATGACGTCCAAAGATGTCGCTGTTTAATTAAATTTAGAAGTTAATTTAAAAAAAAATCTAAACTTAGGATATAGGGGGACTAAACATCTGCCTGGTATAAGTACATACAAAACTGGTTGAAGTGCAGTATCAGAAGAAACGTATAAAATTATACTTCGTGTCTCATCGGTCGCTTTTTTTTTTTCTTTTTCGTCGTGGGTTGTTTTGTAAAATGAGATCTCTTAAGCTACTTAACATAGAGATTGCAACTTAAATTGTCCACATATCGATTAAACAAAAATAAGGAAAATTACTTTTTGAAAACAATTTATTCCACGTTCGTCGGTGATTGCAAGCAAACCACGTGGTTTCGCTATTGGACGTTTGCCATTTCCTACAAACTACGGATTAGTGAAAGTCGGAGACCTGTATTTGCTGAAGTGCCTTTTTGTAGAACGTTTAATCTTTGAAACGATTAGAACTCGCGTCGTTAAATTCACGTTAAAGCCAGAATGTAATGCTATAATCTATGCAAAGGCAACTCGAAACATTTTGTGTAAATCTTTTCAATGCCGAATATGCGCTTGGTTTAAGCCTTTTCTACAGGTTGCCCTTATCTTTTGAACATTTGTTTTTAGTTCTTCATTCTCACGTTTAATTATGGGTCAAATATCTTTACATCCTTTCCACTTGTAGCAGTACTCCATAAACACAAAGATTTCATAATTCTTGTTCGGCCCCGCATGGCCATGCGTGTTAAGGGGTGCGACTCGTAATGTGAGGGTCGCGGGTTCGCATCCTCATCGGGCGTTATAAAGTTACAGTCAATCCCCCTATTCATTGGTAAAAGAGTAACCCAAGAGTTGGCGGTGGGTGGTGATGCCTAGCTGCCTTCCCTCTAGTCTTACACTACTAAATTAGGGACGGCTAGTACAGATAGCCCTCGGAGTAGCTTTGTGCGAAATTCTAAAACAAACAAACAATAATTCTTGTTCATCAGATATTTTATAGTTGACATAAAGATTTTATAATCCTTGTTGATCAAACATTCTGGAGTTGGATATGAAAATTTGGCCATTGTATCATTAAAAGGGAGCCACGAACTCGCTTAATCACAAAAATTATTCGTTTTCATAAGTTATGTAAGACATATGAGTAACTCAGTGGTAAATTCTGAGCAGTGTCGTAGTTGAATTGCAAATATTTTTGGCAGCACATATATAAGTATCAATGTTACTACACATTTAGGTATCACTGTTATAACGAAACATACAACTTCCTATGTTATTAAATATCTAAGTATAATTACTTATTAAGTAAATAAATATTTCTGTTGCTGAATACCCAAAAGTTTCTCTGTCACTAAAAATCTTTAATGTTTCTGTTAACAGGTATCTAAGCATGTTTTTTAATATAGATATAGGCACTTCTACTGATAAATATCTCCGTTTCTAAGTATCAATTATCTCTGTAACTAAATATTAAAATTTGCATTACTAAATATCTAAATATTTATTTTACTAAGTACCAATTACCTGTTAGTAAATACCAAGTATCTCTCACTAACTAATGGCCTGGCATGGCCTAGCGCGTAAGGCGTGCAACTCGTAATCCGAGGGTCTCGGGGTCGCGCCTAACATTTTCGCCCTCCCAGCCATGGGGGCGTTATAATGTGACGGTCAATCATGGCCAAATGGTTCAGACACTCCACTCGTAATCCGAGGGTCGCGGGTTCGAATCCTCATCGCACCAAACAAGCTCGCCCTTTCAGCCGTGGGGGTATTATAATGTGACGGTCAATCCCACTATTCGTTGGTAAAAGAGTAGCCCAAGAGTTGGCGGTGGGTGGAGATGACTAGCTGCCTTCCCTCTAGTCTTACACTACTAAATTAGGGACGGCTAGCACAGATAGCCCTCGAGTAGCTTTGTGCGAAATTCCAAAACAAACAAACTCTCATTAACTGCTCAAGTACATCTGCTAAATATATATCTAACTAAATACCTAATTATGTCTGTAACTAAATATCTAAATATCCCTGTTATTAAAAATACCAAGTATCTCTATTAATAAATATCTAAGTGTCTTTGTTATGAGATATTCAAGTATCTAATTTCATTAGATACTTAATTACTACTGTTTATTATCATCTTAGTGTCATTGTTTCTTAAAGCTCATAACGTAAGTAAATTAATATGAAAAATTATACACGAACTTTTATCTACGTCAAAGTACTTTCATTTCATTGTTAAGAAAAGACCGTGTGTAACTGTACACATCTATGTCACTAAATGTCTAAGTATTCCTGTTACCGAATACCAATCCTACATAGTTGGTTTTAATATTGTGGAAAAAGGGGTATCTGACCTAATGCTTAGCATTGTTCATACTGTCGTCTGAAGTGTAGGCCATAATCATAAAATCCTGCAGTAAAACACACAGGACACACAATGTTTTGGTTTTGAAAATTTAGTGTACAAACATTAACGTAAATATCAAACTTAAGTGTATTTCAATTTACATTTAGAATTTTCTGTTTGTTGTTAAATTGCTACTTTTTACATGGAACATTTACTTTTTGTCATACAGGACATTGTAAAAAGACGCTGAGCTGTAGTTCTTCAAATGAGAACACAAATCCGTGTAAACTTCGTGTATATACGAGTTTAATCCGGATTGTTAAATCACGTGACAAGAAAGCAAAACCAAAACATAATATTAACAGAATTGTACCGTAAAAGTTAACTAACCCATTATAAATACTAGAAGTAAAACTGCTCTACGAGTAACTGTTTCTAGTAATTACTAATCGTAGTTTTAATATCTCATTGAAAAAATTAGGAAAAAGTGAACATTTTCTAAAAAAAAGAATATTTTCCTGGGAAATATTGCACGGGAAAGGTTCTCAGACTGTGTTCTTTGGTCACACACAAACCCATTTATATCAAAATGATTCACTGCCGAGAGCTCAAACTTTTTACAAATTTTACTAATATAAACTGCAATATTATGTACATTAAAAGTGGTGCCTTTTATTGAAAAATATAATAGTTATTAAGAACACCAGTTTCTCAGTACTGCGTTAATAAATTATATTAATAAAGATATAACCAAATACTCACGTACAGTCCTAGTGAATGCCGTGTCCCTGTTGTGAGGAGAGAACTTTTGTTTTAAATTGTGTTCTGTTATAAAGAAATTCTTATTAAACATACCATAATTGTTTTTCTGTTGAAATCTTGAATACCCAAAGAGTGAAACTTTTTTTGTGGATTTTTGTTTGTGGCGGAGAGAACTTTTGTTTTAAATTGTGTTCTGTTATAAAGAAATTCTTATTAAACATACCATAATTGTTTTTCTGTTGAAATCTTGAATACCCAAAGAGTGAAACTTTTTTTGTGGATTTTTGTCACAATTTAAATTGTGTTCTGTTATAAAGAAATTCTTATTAAACATACCATAATTGTTTTTCTGTTGAAATCTTGAATACCCAAAGAGTGAAACTTTTTTGTGGATTTTGTTTGTATGGAGAGAACTTTTGTTTTAAATTGTGTTCTGTTATAAAGAAATTCTTATTAAACATACCATAATTGTTTTCTGTTGAAATCTTGAATACCCAAAGAGTGAAACTTTTTTGTGGATTTTGTCACAATTTAAATTGTGTTCTGTTATAAAGAAATTCTTATTAAACATACCATAATTGTTTTTCTGTTGAAATCTTGAATACCCAAAGAGTGAAACTTTTTTTGTGGATTTTTGTTTGTGGCGCAATTCATTACATGGTGCAGAAGTTTTGATTACATACATAGATAGTGACATACCCACTACATGCATTGCAGTAAAGAGATTATCGAGCTGTTCTATTAGTTAGTAGAGCGAACAGACAATTTGTATTCGTGCTAAAAAACAATGTAAATATTCCTTCAAAATAATCTTTACACACCTTACTAAATTAATTAGAGCTTCCTTTCTTTAAACTTGAACTTATTTTCATCCAAGCACGAGCTAACCGGTCACATCAAAAAACCTACTGTTTAGACATAGCCATCTTAGCTGTTGATAGAGCCTGTCAGTGAACAGCACCCACCGCTACAGAAAAATTTACTCGGGTTTAAACCTAGTAACGTCATTAACTGTCACGTTTATAACGCAACGCACCTATAGTTGAGAACTCAGAGCCTCTTCTACGGCATCATGGCGCGAACTTTAACTTCAGAACAGCAGTCCAGCACGCTTGAGTATGTGCGATGAACACCACATATCTATGTGTAAAAAATAACAAGAAAAACCTAATTGTTGCAACTGTGGAGAAACACACACAGCGATCTACAAAGGTTGTGAGAAAAAATAAAACAAAGCATTTATGAAATAAAAACAGCAAAACCGACTATAAATGATGCAATAAATACAAATATACAACAAACAAACGCAGCTACAACACCAGGCACAGTGACATACGCACAAAAACTAAAGGAAGACAACACACAACAAAAATCACAAATAATAAACAACAAAATCTAACCAATACAGTAAACAGCAATACACAAGAACTTAACAAAAACACATACACAACACAAGAAAACAACACTCATAGACCAACAGAAAACACAATGCAATGACGAAACGAGTTTAATAGTAAATACAATTAAAAATATCTTTACAGATTTCATTGCAGAATATACAAAACCAACCCAAACCAAAAACTGCATTGATCTTATCATAAACATTGCATAAAAAAAACATATAATACCATACACACCGCATTTAATAACAACAATCACTGAATACCTAATAACAACAATCACTGAATACCTAATAACAACAATCACTGAATACCTAATAACAACAATCACTGAATACCTAATAACAACAATCACTGGATACCTAATAACAACAATCACTGGATACTTACTAAAAACATAAATTCACAGTTGTAACTATTAATATCCAAGGTGCACTTGCTTCTAAGAAACATAAGATCAAATACATAATACAAGATACTAACCACGATATTATTATTCTAAGTGGAATCTTGATCTATCCAAACAAGAGATTGAAGAGATACAACTATACAGCAATCAGGAAAGATAGAACAAACAAACATGATACAAACAGAGGTATTATGCTGCTATACAAAAACAACCTTTCAATAACAGAAATTAAACTAAACAGCAATAATGAAAATATAATTACTGATATCCTGTTAGATAACACTCAACTATAACAGAACTTATTGTTCACTAACTATAGATATAAACCTAATCCTGTTAGATAACACTCAACTATAACAGAACTTATTGTTCACTAACTATAGATATAAACCTAATCCTGTTAGATAACACTCAACTATAACAGAACTTATTGCTCACTAACTATAGATATAAACCTAATCCTGTTAGATAACACTCAACTATAACAGAACTTATTGCTCACTAACTATAGATATAAACCTACACCACAACATCTTTACCCACAACAAAAGTACAATTGTAATAATTAATCTGAATAACAACTTTGGGTTTAAATCCACCAATACAAACAGAAGACACCTACTACAATTCACCGATGAAAATAACACAGCCCTAATAAACGACGGTACGCCAACGCATACTACGTGTGCCACAAATGCAAGTGACATCCTAGACATTTGCCTCAACTATTTAAACATACGTCAGAGGTTAGTGAAGTTTAATGTTGGAAAAGATGTTGAGAGTGGTCACCTACCTATACGGTGTGTCTTCGATCTCGCCCCACACAAAGATATAACCTTCAAACAAGACAAATTCGACTACAAAAACGTGAATTGGCAAGAATATAAAAAAGAATTAGATAATATACTACCAGACAATGTTAAACATAAAGCTAACAACAAATAAGAAATTGACAGATACAGTCAAATAATCACGGAGTGCCTCCTGAAAGCAGCAAATGACACTATACCGAAGCAACAACAGAAAACTATAAATAACACATGGAAAACAGACAAACAACTAATAACACTGATTAAACAACGAAGACAGTTAAGAAGACAGTTTATGGCAACAAGAGATAAAGAAATAAAAACACAAATTAATAGTATTAGAAATAAAATCAGAGCAGAAATTAAATTGCTAAAACAAGAAAAATGGGATAACTTCTGCTCCCAACTAAATGAAAAAACAAACCCAAGAAAATTTTGGTCACATCTAAAAAGACTTATCAACGAAGAAACAACAAGAAAATACCCAACACTAGAACATAACAACATCTTAACACATACCAACGAAGTGTAAACATCAACTACAAAACACATAACGAACCAGACATGAACAACTACTTTTACAATACAGTAAACAATCATGTAACAAATAACACAGAACTATACAAACCATATTTCCCAGTCAATATCAACAAGAATAACACTAATAACACAAACAAATATAATAATATACTTCTAACCAGAAAATTCACAATAACAGAACTCAAACAAGTACTTAGAAACTCAAAAAATAAATCACCAGAAAAAAACGGCATACAAGCAATTCTCATCAAAAAAGATACTTTGAAATTATTTGACCATCTATTAGCAATCTTTAATTTATTATTTTACACTGGCTACATCCTAGTTTCTTGGAAGCAAGCAAATATACTAATGTAGCAATCTTTAATTTATTATTTTACTCTGACTACATCCCAGTTTCTTGGAAGCAAGCAAATATACTAATGTAGCAATCTTTAATTTATTATTTTACTCTGACTACATCCCAGTTTCTTGGAAGCAAGCAAATATACTAATGTAGCAATCTTTAATTTATTATTTTACTCTGACTACATCCCAGTTTCTTGGAAGCAAACAAATATACTAATGTAGCAATCTTTAATTTATTATTTTACTCTGACTACATCCCAGTTTCTTGGAAGCAAGCAAATATACTAATGTAGCAATCTTTAATTTATTATTTTACTCTGACTACATCCCAGTTTCTTGGAAGCAAGCAAATATACTAATGTAGCAATCTTTAATTTATTATTTTACTCTGACTACATCCCAGTTTCTTGGAAGCAAACAAATATACTAATGTAGCAATCTTTAATTTATCATTTTACTCTGACTACATCCCAGTTTCTTGGAAGCAAGCTAATATACTAATGTTCCATAAAATGAAAAAAGCCAACACAATTTCACAAACACTTTATTCCTACCTACGTAAAACCGACTCACGCACACGACAAATATACGGCATCTCCAAAAACCTCATAAAACAGATTGTCCATTACGACTAATAATGTCCACATATGAATCGTTTAATTACAATCTTGGTAAATACATAGCATGGGCATTCTCCAAATATGTAACATCAAAGACTCTTTTAATTTCAAGTCTAATCTAAATCAACTTAATCATAAAGCTTTAATGGCCAGTTTCGATGTTATATCCCTCTTTACAGAAGTTCCAACCACTGAAGCCTGCAAGATAGCCTTAGAACTCTATATCCGAGACCCTAACCCAACTACAGACATTCCCAGTAACCAATTAGCAACCCTCATAGAATTCACCACGATAAAGACAAACTTCATGTTCAACAACCACAACTATATACAAACAAATGGCCTAAGCATGGGCAACCCAGTATCACCAGTTCTAGTCAATATTTTTATGACACAAGTTGAAACACAAGCAATTAACACAGCATTACATCCACCACTATACTGGTACCAATACGTAGATGACACGGTTGCGGGATTCAGATCTACAGAACACACACTTAATTTTTTCAATCACAATAACTCTATACATCCCAACATTAACTTCACATGTGAACAGGAAGAAAGCAATCAAATATCATTTCTTAACCTCAAAATTACAAGAACCGACACACAATTTAAAACAGAAATCCACTGAAAAATAACCCATACTGGACTATACATTCCTAAGGACTCAGCACATGAAACAAAACAAAAACTCAACTTACTAAGAAACCAAATAAACACAGCCATAAAACTATGCTCACCAGATAAAATTAACGACGAATTAGACAAAATAAAACAATACTTCATCAACATCAATAAGTTTCTCTACAAACCGTAGAAAACATTATACGCACACACCTAGACAGAAAGCAAAATCAACCAACAAAAGTAAATACATCTCACGAATCAAAAAATCACGAAACCATATACTGCTGCATACCACATATTCTCGACATCAGCAGACAAATAATCAACATTTGGCAGAAACTAGTAACAAAATATGACATTCCAGTTAATACCAAATTTATTCAAAACCAGGCACAAAACTGAGGTCTATACTATGTAAAAACTACACTGACAAACACCACACCAACATTATTTATAAAATACAATGTGATAACTGCCACGACTTCTATATTGGAGAAACAAGTATAAAAATGAAAACCAGATTCAAAGGACATAAAAAGTCACCTTCACACGTTTTCGAATACTGCAAGTCAAACAAACACAACATAACCATAGAAAACACTCAAATACTAAATAAAGAAACAAACATAAACAAACGCAAAATTAAAAAATCCTTACTTATACAACAACTTAAACCCAAAATAAACCAATATAAAGGAACGCCTTTATACCTATATTAAATACAATAAAATAAATAATATAAAATGATATATTCAAATATCTAATACCGTCCTCTACATTCCGACACTCAGTTACACAACCCCATCCAAACATGTGGTCAGCTTCCGCTCAGTTACCTCTTTCTTTCTTTGTGAACCTACGATGACCGAAGAAGGTCGAAACGTTGTTCGCTCTTCTACGTAAAATATTTTCTCAACCCAAACGAGCCGTTTTTGCATATATATTTCTCTACAACTTTTCTCGACATCACTAATTATTATGTGAACAATATGCCACTTAAAGATCCAAATTATGGATACTCATCTCAGTTCGCTGATGATGTAGCAATTTGAAAAAGTGCCCCAATAGCAACCACAAATATACAACCGCAATTAAACAGAATATGTAAATACTGTCAAAAATATAGAATCAAAATAAATACAGCAAAAACCCAACTAGTAATATTTACAAAGTTAACGAAACACCAAAAGAAACAACCACAGGTTTACATGATTGGAACACTTCTACAGACTGCTACATTCGCAAAATTTCTAGGACTAACTTATGATTTAAAACTTACATGGACAAACCATTTAAATAATATAAAAACTAAAGTGTGGCGAAGAACAAACTATGCTGAGAGTCTAACTGGCAAAAACGGAGGAGTAACACCTGACAATATCCTAAAAAGATACAAAACATATATAAGACCTGTAATAGACTATGCAGCTCCAGCATGGATTAATGTAAATCAAAAACAATTGAAAACCAAATTATAGACATTACATAATACACTACTTACGACGGCATATAGAGCACATAGAACCACCTCTTCAAAGTTTATGAATAAATATTCAAACACACCAACAATAGCAAATAGACTCGTACGTAGTATAATACAATATTTTGATAAAAATTGGAGAAAAAATGAACTACAATTGCGAACTCGACAGGTACTGCTTACATGATGAAGATGAGCCTAGACACCTCTCCCCAATTAACTTATATATTAGATCATTAAAAAATTATTAAACAATTAAAATAAAGTAATATATATATATAATAATAATTAAGTAATAAAATAAAAACAGGCCACCTGTGAGCTAGACATTAATGAGAACTGTTGGCGAATAAGGCCTAATAAGGGCCTGAGTAACTGCGGGATACTCTAGTCCTCATGTAGTAATTATTAATATACTAAACAGTTCACACAAACAAAGAAGAGGAAGGAGGCAGAGGTCAAGTGCACCTGAGCCTCCCAGGTATATACATATATACAACGAGAGAGAGGCTAACGACCAAACCAGGCCTGATTAGCAAAGTATGGTAATATGTCTTCTGAAATTTAAAAACCTGACCTCAAACTTGTTGTTTCTTAGTATTATTGGAAAAACTATATTCGTATTAATGTGTGCGTGTGTGTGTGTGCATAATGGTTGATGGCAAAGGCTAATTTTAGATGATTTAATGAAGCACATTGTTTTATACATTCACAGTTATTGCTCTACATAAGTATTCTACTTGTGTTGATTTTCTAAAAAGGTGAGAAATTCGTCTTTTTAAAACTGTAAAATGAAACATGTCTCACTTTAGACAACGAAGTCTAAATTCTCGTACGTTACAAAACAGACTTAGTCGATATTAATACACGTAATGCCAATACTATTACGCTACATCTATAAAAATACATGTAATATCAACGGTATTATGCCTGCAGTTAATTTTAATACACCTCCCCCCCACACATATATACATATTACTTTTTTCTTTCTTTTTTTACCAAAAATGTTTTCCTATATTTACCTCCTTATTTTATGAACCAGAAATACTAACTTGTTTAAACAACGCATTTTATATGTTTGTTTTCTCAGCGCAAAGTTACACAATGAGTTATCTGTGATGTTCCCACCATGGGTATCAAAACTCGATTTATAGCGTAAGACTTACCAATGAGCCACCAGAAGACATTTTACAGAATAGTGTAGGTAAAAAAAAAAAAAACTCATAAAATCCTTAAATTCTTACTGCAACAATGGATGAAACATTAGCGAGTCATACCATTCTCATGAAAATAATTCGAAAAATGTGACCTATATTTTATCATGCATAATTTGTGAAGAACTGTACTTTGCCGATAATTTAAAGTCTTGTATTAATCAACATAACTACCGTGTCTGAAATTTTCCTGCTGGGTTTAGTTTCCGCAAGCACAGAGTTTTTATACGTCAGACATTTCCGGAGAAATACTCGAGCAGTTTAGTTCTTGAAAAGTTTTGATTAAACGCTGCTGTTTCAAGATTATTATTTTATCGTATTTTATATCTGTTTTAAATATATTTTATCATTTTAATTTTGACAGTTAATTCAATGGTAAAATTGAAATTTTAAATACCTTTAAATGTTTTCTTTTTCCACTTAAAATTTAGTCATTTTATTTCTTAATTTAAAATTCTTGTCTCTTTGTTTGTTTTTGAATTTCGTGCAAAGCTACACGAGGGCTATCTGCGCTAGCCGTCCCTAATTTAGCAGTGTAAAACTAGGGGGAAGGCAGCTAGTCATCACTATCCACCGTCAGTTCTTGAGCTACTCTTTTACCAACGAATAGTGGGATTGATTGTAACATTATAGTGCCCCTACGGCTGAAAAGGCGAGCATGTTTGGTGCGACGGATATTCGAACCCGCGACCCTCAGATTACGAGTCGAACACCTTAACCCATCTGGCTATGCCGGGCCAATTCTAGTCTGATCTTATCCGATTGTCTTAAAAGTGCTTCTTTAACTGTTGTTCTTTTACGCATTCGTCCATGATGTTTTGTTTCAACCTGGTCTGGTCTGATAGTTAGAGAGCGTTTCACACGCAATCTGCAATCGCGAGATCGAAACCAGTCATCGAGCACCCTTGCTCATTTTAGCTGTAGGAGGCTTTACTTTATAATTTGATAGCCAATCCCACTACTTGTTAGAAAAGAGCAGTCAAAGACTCAGCAGTAGGTGGTATAGACTGCCTTCCCTCTATTTTATCACTTCAAAATTAGGGACGAATATCGCAAAATGTTCTTGAGAAGCTTTGCCCAAAATTCAACAGAACCAAATAAACAGGCCCAGCATGGCCAAATGGTTCAGACACTCCACTCGTAATCCGAGGGTCGCGGGTTCGAATCCTCATCGCACCAAACAAGCTCGCCCTTTCAGCCGTGGGGGTATTATAATGTGACGGTCAATCCTACTATTCGTTGGTAAAAGAGTAGCCCAAGAGTTAGCGGTGGGCGGTGATGACTAGCTACCTTCCCTCTAGTCTTACACTGCTAAATTAGGGATGGCTATCGCAGATAGCCCTCGAGTAGCTTTGCGCGAAATTCAAAAGAAACAAGCCAAACAAACAATCAATCTGGTCTACATAGGTTCTATAAGCCTCACGTTCTCTTGGTAAATCCGTGGTTAAGTAGTCTCTAAAGCTTCGTCACATTTTGTTTCAACACTAATTACGGTTAGGGTTTATTCTTACTTTCTTCTGAAATTTTCTCATATCACGGTGCCATCGGTCACTCATGAAGTTGAGATCTAAGATCTGATATATTGTACATTTGAAGCTCTTTATGTAGTGAAATTAACATAAACTTTTTCTACAGATATTTATTTTTCACAGTTTAGATCTTATAAAAACGTATACTACCAGATATCTTGAAGTGCTTCTAGCTTTCGACCTGTTGGTGGTGATTATATAGTTTTAGATATTTTAATCAGTGTTTAGAAGGTGAATGTTGTTGTTATTTGAATTTCCTGTTATCTCTTAATTAACGCGACAAACTTTTCTTGTTAAAAAATTCACACATTTTTTTAGTAACCATTTCTTACCAGAATTTCTCCCACGAAAATTATTGATAGAAAACTATTAATCGACAGGTAAGATGCAGATACATGTCTCTGTTGTGCTGTTGACAACGCGATTTTTATCTTATTTATATATTATTTTTGTCGGTTCTGTAAACCAAACATTTTCAATAAAATATATTTGTTTTAACTCTTTATACTGACATGAAAAATTACACTGGGTCCCGGCATGGCCAGATGTATAAGGCTCTCGACTTGTAATCTAAGAGTAGCAGGTTCGAATCCCAGTCACACCAAACATGCCCGCCCTTTCAACCGTGAGGGTGTTATAACGTACGGTCATTCCCACTATTCGTTGGTAAAAGAATAGCCCAATAGTCGGCGGTGGGTGGTGATGACTAGCTGTCTTCTCTTTAGTCTTACAATGCTAAGTTCGGGACGGCTAGCGCAGATAGCCCTCGGAGTAGCTTTGCACGAAATTCAAAACAAACCAAAAAACAAAATATTGCACCGTTTATTTTACGTTGGGAAATAAGCTTCATAAATCTATTAATATAACTGATAACAGCCAGTCTAGAGATAACATTGTTGTTCAGGCCCTGAATATCTACGTTTAAAACAAAATTAATTTAACACAGTTTCCTGCATAAAAGCCCCCAGTGGCACAATGGTAAGCCTGCGGACTTATACTGCAAGAAACCGGTTTTCGATATACGTAGTAGGCAGAACACAGAGATTGTGTGGCTATGCGCTTAACTACAAACTAGTAAAACCAATACCATAGCCCTTCGCATAAGCACAAAGAGTTGACACACAGAAGTATTTTATTGAAATTGTTCTGGTATAGTTTGACTTACTGAGGGGACAAGTCGGTACTACAGAAAACCGACATCAAGTAATGCTCTAAGGTGTAAAGTATAAATATATATGGGTTGAGAAAATTTTTTTATGTAAAGGAGCGAATAACGTTTCGACCTTCTTTGGTCATCGTCAGGTTCACATATATATTGTTCTCCACAAGTGGGTTTTCTTGACATCACCAAAGTAGAAATAGATGTTCACCCAGAACAGATTAGTGGTTGAACAAGACACGATCCCCAAAGTGAGTAAACAGCCATACACACAAATAAATTCGATTTGCTATCTCGTATTTGATAAATGTTAAGCATATTCTTTACTACTTTTAACTTAAAAATGTACGAACGCCAAGCTGTCAATACAATGTAAATAAATATATTAATAATTTTTCCAAAAACGCGCAATAGAACATTTCATCGTACAGTTTGTATTCTTTGAATAGGTCAAAACTGTGAAAACATACCTTTAGGTAATTAATGCAACTATAAAAGTAAAAAGAAATAGTAATTGTCTTCTGAGTTTTCCTGACAAATCACGTACGTGGCTGAAATCTAATGTTATCTTTATGTTGATTAAAGATACTTAAACGCGATACTCAAGCCACATACAGTAGGGTTAGCTAACCAATTGTATACAGAGCTCATGAACCGTCAATCGATTTGCACCACTTATTCTTCCGTAGGAAAAGAGTAGCTGTCTTAGTTTTAAAAGTTTCTCCATTTCTTGTTATAGTTTTTGATTTACTGGCGCGAGCTTTTCTTTCTACTTCAGCTGTTTGGATTTGATTAGTTGTCGGGTTTGTTTGTTTTTTGTGTGGCATATACATCGTCAGCTGTCGGTTATTATTATAATAAACTTATAATCAACATTGTTAACAATAATAAAATAATACTATGGTAATAGTATACATAAACCAACTAATGGCTGAGTTTATAAGTGATTACTATTATTTTTAATTAAAGACTAAATTGTATCTATTTATATCGTCATGGTCATCGATATTTACGTACCTCATACTATTTTATACGTCAGTATTACCAGATCAACTTTATTATAACTTTACAACATACTCGACCACAATACGTTTTTCAAGTGAACTTGTTTCAACCTCTGGTTTAAAAGACGTCAACTAAATGTTTGAAAAGTGTATTATGACGTCTCCTGTTAATAAACAAATTGAGTTTTATGACAGTTGAATTAACAGGTTAAACTTTCAAAGAATAGAGACATATCTTAGACATTAACGAGGGAGAGAGAAGCCTAACGTAAGGATTCGAGTTGAAAATATAAGAAAAAAAAAGCAAACACCGAGCAACGAAGTTTAAACTTGTAAATACTTGTAAAGTTTTCAAACTGGCAATATCACCGATTAAAATAAAAAATTCATATTGGTGTTTGTAATCTATAACAATAACAGTATTTGTTGCTACAATCGCGAAGAAATGTTTCACGCTTCACTAAGACAGACTGATCTAAACAAAGGTCGGGACAAAACAGTTTGTTGTGAAAACTGTAACTTTATCTTCGGATTTTTTGTAATAAAACAAGTAATATATTTGTATACTACCAATTAGAAGAGTATATCAACGGTAGCTGACTGATAAAAATATGTCAGTATAACTTTAACACTGATCTTTTTATTTTGTTTTATGTTACTGAGTTTCCCTAAATTTCTGCATTGTGACTTTGACATTTCTTTATATTTAAGCTGTTTCCAATTTGCTGGTCTAACTAAATTAAATCCTAATAAACTAGACACACTAACGTCGGACAGTTGTATAATAATTTAAAACATCCTACTGGCAAAGTAACAAAGTTTTCTTCCTGAAATATCCACTGAGAACAAGATAGGTAATAGTGAATATGCTCACCTTTGAACTTTGCTTGTTTACTTCAATTTTAGGTTTACGATCAGAGTTTTATGAAACTTGCCAACAACCGGATCAGTTTGAGAGGAAAATTCAGTTTTCTAAGTGTTTCATCACGTGACTCGGTATTACTACAACTGAAAGTCCAAATTCTTTAGTAGCAGGATAGTCAAATCTTCAGACTATCATCTGAGTGAAATCGCAAAATTTCGTGTGGAATGAGTGTATGTTCTAGTAAAAGCTGTAACTTACGGCAGTAGAGACGTCTGTCACAAACGATCAACTGCTCGCGAGGTTCGCGCCAAATACTGCTTTGCTTTAAAGCAGACGATAAGCCAGTGCTACTTACGCTCCGTGCGCAAGAGTTTGCCTACCGCGTATGAGAATTAGTAATAAAGACCGCGATAACATTTTGGCCTGTTTCCAATCCTGAAGTACAGAGTTGTGAAAACTATTTAGCTTCTACGATAGCTTCAAGAAATTCGGCTCTTATCGTAACACCTTTCTATTATTGTTGTTGTTGGTTTCCCAAATGTTATAATTGAGACTTGTTAGCCTGTCAAATATTTTAGAAAGGTTTTGGGCATACGTGCAAAGCTATACAAGTGCTATTTACGATAATCGTCCATAATTTTGAACTGGTAGTCAACAATAATAACCGGAAACCCCCTGACCTACCGTAGCACAATCAGTGGGTCATCACTCTTAAAATATGTGATCCCATAGTGCAGAGCATTATCTTAAAGCAACGGAATACAAACCGTAGACCTACTGATTCACAGTCCGGAACGTTAACCACTAGATCGCACCTTGCTTAAGTTAAGACTGAAATACTAAATAATGTTTTGTTACCAATCTCGAAATGGCACAGAAACTTTCTAGTCTGGCTTATAGTAACAAAAAATAAAAAAACTTAAAAACAACGTAAAAGTCTTTATGACAAGAGATAATAATTAAAATAAACCAAGAAACATATGAATTTAAATGTTTATATTCGAAAGAGGAAATACATTGTGTTTTATTAGCAGATCCACACTGTTAACAAAGGCGTATATCTAATCATATCATTATAATTTCTCTCCAACCAACACATATGATAGTGAAACATATGCTTGTTTTTGTTTGTATATTACACTCGGTGTCTCCTGAACGGTTAACCATAGAAAGTATATATAAATATATATATATATAAATATAGCGAAACACTTCTCTTCAAGAGTACATTACAGGAAATTTATTCGATTTATGCAGTTCCTAAAATTTCTTATCAATGTTAACACTGATCTATCAGTCTGAATGAAACAAATATTTCGTAGACAGAAGCATGAGAGAAGAAAACGTGCAAAAATACCGTGTTGGGAGAGTATATTTTTCGCTATTCTGTTTATGTATATACAGTACTGTGCGAAGTGTAGAACAAGAGAATATTTTGCCATTCTTTCCATTTTATGAGGCTAATTCTTCCGTGACATTACAAAACGTAAATGTCAACAATATAGCAATGCTTCACCGATTCCTGTTGACAAGTGTGAGTCAGGTTGAGAATATTTATAATTCTTTTGATTTAGAATTCCCATATTCTTGTACCAAGGGCATGCCATGAAAGTTCTGCTTAAATGAATATAACTAATCAAATCAGGCTAATGCTTAACTCTATAGAAAGAAGCTAGCATATGGTACTGGTATATGTTAGAAGAAATCAATTTAATAGTATTTTACAAATAAACCTTAATAATATATACTGTTAAACACTATTTGTAAGTTTTGTTGTCATGCCACGTCCCAAAATGTATAGAGGGTTGTCAGTGAAGCAAAGAGTTTGCAATGTTGTACAAAATCATTACGTGATGCTGGTTGGACTCTCTAATAAATTTCTACAGACCTGAAATGTTTCCCAAACATTGTCAAGTACACGTTAGATCGAGAGACAAAGAGAGGTAAATTTGAAAATAATAAAGGAAGAGACAGGACACCAAAACTCAATTATACTGATGTTAAGTGTATTTGTTTATGTTGCCTTCAGGACAGAAGGAAGACTGTCACTGATCTCAAGCATGAGATAAACAACCATGCACAAAATGACAGAAAAGTGTCCATATTTACAGTATCAAGAAGACTTAACGAGAATGGAATATTTGGTCGTGTTAAAAAAAACAACTTTACTTCGATCTTTAAACATTGTCAAGAGACTGAAATTTGCTAAAAGGTACCCAAACTGGACTGTTGATAATTGGAAAATAGTGTTATGGACGGATGAGTCCAAGTTTAAAATTTTTGGTTCAAAGCGTAGGTTGTACTCTGAAGGAAGAAATATGAAAGATACTTTTCTCAATGTATAGCACCTACAGTGAAGTATGGAGGAAGCAGTGTGATGGTTTGCAGAGGTGAGAAATGTTTACAAAATAGATTGTTGTTGTTTTGAATTAAACACAAAGCTACTCAATGGGCTATCTGTACTCTGCCCACCACGGGTATCAAAACTCGGATTTTAGCGTTGTAAGTCCGCAGACAGCAAAATAGATTGAATAACAAACTTGCACAAGTACCATCAGATACTGATCTGTCATGGTATACCAAGTGATTTGCGTATTATTGATAAAGGATTCTACTACCGAGAAGATAATGACCCCAAATACTCATCCAACGTATACAGAAATTATTTGGTTAAAAAAAACAAAACAAGAAGCTCCTAGATTCATTCAAATGATGCAATGGCCCCCATAGAGTCTCAATCTCAACCCAAATGATCCGAACTGGGACTTGATAGATAAAAAAACGTGACAAATCAAAGGTTATTGCCAAAGAAATTTTATGGGAGTGTATTATAGACACATAGAGTAAAATCCCAAAGTATACTTTGATTAAGTATGTTTCAACAATGTGTGAAAGACTGTTTGCAGTTATTAAAGCAAAAAGAGGACATACAAGATATTAACTGTTTGCTAAAGTCAAGCATTTCCACTGAGTTTCTGTTGTAATAAATATGAAGATTAGTAAAATTTTGATGTTTCACCTGTGATTTATCTTCCATTGTTCTTTGAATGAAGCCTTAAATCTAATTTTTGATTTTGTCCTAACACTTTTCCACAGGATTATCTATACATATTATTATTACAACTTTTCCATGTTGGTATTTCATAAATTGATTTGAACTGAATATCCTTTCTTTGACGTTTATTGTGGAAATAACAACTGTCGGGAAGTGTTCAATTAGGTAACGGTCTTTTCTTGCACCCAGTAAATTACAAGGAACGGTAGCATCCAGCGTAAAAAAATATCCGTAGCTATTTAGTGAATCTGAGCAGTATAGTTTTCTGGATGCACCTATTGCATCTAAACCCAAACATTTTAGCTAACAATCCATTATGATCTGTCTCCTTTGCTTGGAAACAAATGTAATGTAATTCTCTTTACTGAAGTAACATATAGAGTGAAAAAATACGGTTGTAAACGACTAACTAGACAATCATACTGCATATACGCTATGGTCGAAGGCATTGTTGACTACATATTTTTAATTATTCATTGCTATTTTTATAGAACTTATCGTTGAACTGTTTCAATGGACACCTACCAGTAGTTAGTAAAAAATAACTAGAAATGTACTTTACGTAATGTGCTGTTAAGTCAGACTACTTTGTATGAACATTCACAGTTTCTTGTTTCTCTGGTAGAATTAACAAATTTTATCTCATTTTTCTTTCTTTTTGACGCGAATGTCGTAGTTAAAAGTCGTTTAAAGTGTCTAATTTAAATGAAACAATGGCCTATTTGTACAAAATCACAAACAGTTATTTAGCATTCAAAGACCAAAAGTTATTCATAAAGAGACAAACAATCATTTTTAGAAAGATTTCGCCCAGGTCGAAATTGGAGAAACAAAGCCCTAAGTAAAACGTTGTATAAGAAAGATTTCCTTTAAACGTTTTAGTACACTGACAGTCCTTAAATTAATGTTATAACTGGGGCTGTATTCTCGTTAAAGAAGTTGTGAGCCAATGAGAATTAGTTTAATCGGTCACGAGAACGCTTTCAGTTTTCTTATCAATATTTTTTTCCCATAAAACACACCCGATTTAGTTACACTTACGTCATATTTAAGTCTGCTTTACACTTACGAATAGAGGTATTTTAAAGACACCTGATCTCACGTTATTCACTTATGGAAGAACCGGGTCATTGTTGCGTCATCACTGAAATTATATTAAAATTATTTCTACTTTTAATTAACGTCTAAAGTTAGATCAAACTGTATTTGATTATTCTTCTGGTCGATATTTACAATTAGCTCAAGTTAGTTTTGAATCATATTTCATGAATAAAGTTACGTCAAATTTACATTTGGTTTTTCATCATATTAATAAGGTTAGATTTTAAAGGTAGGCAATACATGATTTTGATTGAATTAATGTTTGAGCTCCTATTTTTAAAACTAATAGCTCAAGTTTGATTTCCAGTCGTCTTGCTTTAAAGGAAAATAAAGTTTGATGTAAGTCAAACTTGATCAGCTTTATAATCACTTATTAATATTTAAATTACGTCGAGCCAACTTTCTAATCATGCTAATATTCGAGGTAAGCCAACCTTCGTTTATTAGCATGCTAAGTTTAGTTTGTAATCACATCATCGTTTAAGATAGTTCAAATTTAGTGTTAATTCTTCATCCTCTCAATAGATGGCCCGGTGTGGACAGGTTGTCAGGGCGCTCGACTCGTAAATTAAGGGTCACGGGTTCGAATCCCCGTCACGCCAAACATGCCGTAGGGCATTATAACATGACGATCAACCACACTATTCGTTAGTAAAAGAGTAGCCCAAGAATTGGTGGTGGGTGATGATGATTAGTTGCTTTCCCTCTAGTCTTACACTTCAAAATTCGAGTTTCAATACCCGCAGCGGGCAGAGCACAGATAGCCCATTGTGTAGTTTGATGGTTAACATTAACAACAAACTAATTTGTTTTTTTTTTAATTATATCAGCTGTTAAGAGATCTAGTAGGCAGATCTAGTAACCTGTATTTATGTTGAAATCGGTTTTTAATAACACTAAGATAAAATGCAAAGAGATGATAAGAAAGCGTAGTTTTTAACTATGGCATATCTTAAAAGGCAGGTTAAGATATATTTCGTATTGTAATCATTTTAAACGAAGTTTAGGACTGACTGGATATTTGTAACATGATTAGTATTTCAAAATAGATAGAGATTCATTATTAGTGAAATTAGTGTTGAAAGGCTATTTCAACGATCTTGAGTTTCAGTCGTAGGGTTAAGTTTGTTACCTAGCTCTAATAATTACTATAGTTAAAACAAACCATTTTCCTTATAATTTTAGTAGAAAGATGATATACATTTTATCAGTGTCTTTAAACAACACTTAAGGCAGGCCACGTGATTTCCTGACACAACTGTTATACTCATATATTAATACCCAAGCTCGAATTCGTGTCAAAATGTTATTTTGCTAAACCAACATGCATTTCGAAAGTAATGTTTTTAAATAAATACATTTGCTCAAATCTACATTCAAACAGTTGAATCAGGTTTATCGTGTAAAGTACGGTCAGACTGCGTCTACAAAGCGTCTAGTTTGTTTTGAGGTCCACAAATGATGTCGACTTCTTGAACAATTCCTCACCAGAATTTCACGTTTTAAATATTTTATTTTTTAAAAATAGAAATATCGTATTATTTCAGAAAGAAATGAAGAAAACTCATGAAGAGAACGCAATTCGATAAAGGACATCTATAACTTTACTACTTCAATGGCTGAAAAAATAGTATGCAACATCAGCTGACCTCTAGCAGTTTTGATAACTACTTGGTACTATCAAAAACAAATATAAGTCAAGCTTGTTACCTAACTAAAGTTTATTAGCTAAACTTTAGAAGTACGTATATTAGAGAAATATCATAATGTTAGAGCAAGTACTGTTTGAGATGTGTTGTGTTTGTAATCTATCGAAATATTCTGTTCTTGGGGAAGCAATATTTTAGTCAGTTTAGGTATAATAACATTTGAACCTTGGTATTGTGATTTCTAATCAATATTCGCTACTTTCAGAATTTAACAGAAACGTGGTTACTGCTGGATTGGGTTTCATTTATTGAATTCTGCTATTTTTTGTATGAATATTTTATTCACTGCCTTATTTTCAAGATGGATACAAGAAATAAATAACTACATTTACTAAACCAGATTTAATAAATTGGTTAACATCCTCTGGGCACTTTTTAAAAGAAAAGGAATTTTAATTCTTCTGATATATTATAAAAGCAAATGATTCATTTTTCAGATGTATTGTTTTTACTTAACAGACGTGCTCTCAAACCATGTTACAATCTCTGGAGCGTGCCCTCCATTGAGGCTGCTGAGAGGCGCTACAGGACGCACAATTATAGGACCATCTACGTTATATTTCAAAGTAAAATTTAAAAAAATATATTTTAAAAAGTACCGTACAAATATAACTGTTATTATGTAATATATTAGCAACACTTAATATGAGTAAAGTGGCATGTACAGTACATTTAAATATAATAGTACTGTCTGTTGTCTATCCATGTAACAACTTCAACCCGTGTTGATGAATCTTCATCAAATTTGATATGGAGGTTCATTAGGCCTATAGGAAGATAAAAATATTCAGTTTTGCAATTTTTAGGGGCTTTTTATGCGTTTTTTGTCACCAATTTGACCTCTTTTGATAAATCTTCACCAAATTTGGGGTTTCACATTTTGTGTGTTGCAATTTGTATGGGTGTTGTTTGATAATTACATATAACGGAAGCAACGTTTTGTGTCTTAAAATAACTTTTCATCAATCACGAATTGACATAACTTCTGCCCACGAAATGGATGCTCCAGCTAATAAATAAACAGTTTACAGTGAAGAGCTGCGGTCTGTAAAAAGAGGTGTGCACAAATCAATTTTACGGTGATACAGAACGGCAGACTACACAGTCAATACTCGCGTATTTCACTGTTTTTAACTTTACAGCATGACATCAATTTTTTATAAACATAAATACTTTTGTATTCGAAGATTCTGATACAAACTTCTCACTCGCAGCTTAGGAAGTTTGATAATGACTGAAACGTAAAACACACCGTCAAATTTATTTCTTTGTGTCTAATACTGGCTGTCCCAAAATAGTGCTCCAAGCTGCTCACTGGATATAACTTGAAATATGTGAATTTTGAAACCAGAGAGATTTCCTTCAAACATCTGGTTATTTTGTTTTATAAGTGGAACTGTGTTGATATGTAACGCTAATTAGTTGCACTTAAGCCCGTTTAATTAATATTTCATTCGTTTCCAGTTATCTAATTAAACCTCCATTGTATTTTTGTTTTATCTTTTACACACGGAAAACCTGTTTGAGATGTTTACACATTACAAATGTTTAAAAATTTATTTTTAGAAGCATTCAAAAACCCAATTAACAAACTCCTGTGAAAAGGGGAAAATTTAAAAAATCAGGAAAATCGGTGAAATGACACACACCTAACGGCAAAATTAACAGTATATAATATATTATTTGATATTATAATACTTAGAGAATCAGGTTTTATTCGCCTTAGTCACTATACGATTCTCAGAGGACTCAAACTATGAAAGATTACTGGTTGAACGAGAACTCATCGGAAATTGTTTAACCAATGAGCTCTCTGCACGTAACCCCGGTGTGAAGAAAGTCTTAAACTTGCCAACGAATGTTTGGTTGACATTAGGATAGGGTTTGATTTCTCAAGGGAAGTACCATCCAATACTGAGCATTAGATAGTGACCTAACAACTGATAGATATTATCGATCAAAGCCGCGAGAGGAATGAAACAGTGCGTTAACCAAAGTGGCCATAATGTCGTCTTATTATGTAACAGATGATATCATTAAGCTCTGGGTCAACAAGCCTTTCTGATATGACAAGTCAATAGTAACTAACGATCACCAATCCATAAGGATGAACATTGAATCATATTCTATTTACTGGTATTACAAAAATCAAACACATTTCTCTTATTCCCTTCTCATCCAGTTGATTTCGAGTGCTAATTGTTATATTTAAACAACAAACTGTTGAATCAACAGCTTTAATGAACTGTAAAATATGTTTATTTTTAGTTCAATAGTTGAGAGACTGTTTCCATCAATACATTCTGACTGTTCAGTTCTCTTGATAATGGAATAGTTTATACAGTGAGAGTTGTCTTAAGTTACGCACAAACTTTAGTTTAATTTGATATATATATCTATTTGTAAAAATTCTATTAAAAGAAATAGCTTGTACTTTATCAGCTAGTATAAAACGACTTCATACAATAGTTTTTTAAAAAATCCTAAATAGGTCACAATTGTTTTCTTTGAGTCGCGATATTTGGAATAATAAAATATTCAGCTCGTTGTGGGACCCATATGGTGATTGGTAGATATCGACAGCATGCCAAATTAATTTAATACAAATGAACTTCGATATTTCATTTATACTAACCAAACATTAACCACCCAGTGTAAGAAGAGGACGTCATCACGCGGGAAATATGACCAAAAATATTTACTGAAATCCACACTTAATATAGGTGTTCCTCATATGTATATATGTGTGTGTGTATATGTACGTGTGTGTGTACAGTCAACAGATATATTGCTACTAGCTGAAAGGCTACACATTAATATTCGCGTTTTTATTATTCACGTAGGACACTCATTACGAAACTCTAGAATGGTAGTATGGTAAGGTATTTACCAAACTCATTAGGTAACTGTAGAATGGTAGTATGGTAAGGTATTTACCAAACAATTTTATATTCTTAACATATTCATTGATTGTATATATACATGTATGATTGTGTAGATCTGTATATATATATATATATATATATATACCTAATGGAATAAAAAAGACGCTAACTGAAGAGTACATTGTTGCTAGTTAGAGTTATTTTGGAACATTAAAGTCACACGTGAAGGCTCGGAAAGGTACTGTTCATTTTGAGCGTCATTGGGTAAGTTTTGCAGTTTTAAGTGAGGGGGTGTCTGTTCGTTTCTTAGATCAGTACTGCCAACGACTTGGAACCATGGGTTGTTCAATCACGTCGTTACAAGATTGTTACTACAGCCAGCAATGACCAGCTTTACAGAAACGCTTAGATTAAAACAACTTTCTATTGAACTTCTCATTTCATTAATATCTCAGTGCTGGATACTGCAATACATTCTCACTAGATTTGTAACATTTCATGGCTATAAACGCCAGGTATTTGGCTAAGTATTTTTAATTTTCACTTATTCGAACATTTTAAACAAAATTTCGGCCGTTAGTATTTGAAATCAACCATGTTGTTATTATTTGTTAACTTCTACATTTATATTGCTACCACTGTTTGTTTCTTTGTTTAGAATTAAGCACAAAGCTACACAATAGGCTATCTGTGCTGTGCCCACCACGGATATCGAAACGTGGTTTCAGCTGTACGAGTCCCTCAAACATACCAATGTACAACTGGAGGGCTGATACTATTGATAGATTTAGTTTTTCTTCATAACTATCAACTATTATCCAAAAACCACGACAAAAAATAAACACTTAAGACAAAAATCCATCATAAAAAGAAAACTGAAACCATCCGAATGCTCCACCACTCTCTATACTAACATAACAGTAGAACAGGATGCGTAAAGCCCTCTCTGGTACAGAAGCACGAACATGTGTTCTTAAAAGGATGTATAAAAATATCACGGAATGTAAAAGTTTTCTGTTCGGATGATAAGAAAGACTTCAACGTGAAGAATACGTTTGTTTGTTTTTTGTTGTTTCCCAGACGTAATTCGTTATCTTCTAATTAAATTCCTAATCATTCATTATCTCTGACGTTTTAAGAGCACTCGTTGTTTTTATCTTCGTGTTAGTGTTCACTTATGATAATTAAACACCGATTTTCTGAAGCAAAATACACCCACGTGAGATATACATGTATATGCGTGTTACAAAACTTCTTTTGATTGGAGCAGATAGGAAATATTACAACATAAAAAACTACAAAAATTGAGTTTTAATGTTTGAGTAATGCACTAACTGGGAACAAAAACATAAAAATCATGTTACTCTTATTTCGCTGATTTACGGCACTTCCCTCTTTTCATGAATTTTCGTTGGTTACGAAATGGGTCTGCAAGTTTGTGAATCTTTGCCAACTTCAAATCCTCGCTTGTTATCTTGTTAATACTGTTATAAAATATGTCCAGCCTCATCTCAGCAGCTTATTCGGTCACGTGGTTCTCTTTCGTAATTACGGTTTTACTAAGGGACTAAGGGCGCTGCTACGTATAGGGTATGTAAAAGCTCGTTGTTGTTCTAAACTTTCGTGTAAGGCTTTCCTTTTCCTCTTCCATGGCAGGGATGGATACAGAGGAGGGGGATGCACCCCCCCACTGGCCATACCAAAATTGTGTAGGTTAATGGGAAATCAGAAATATAAAATACTGATCATCTCAATTAGAATATTTTTGATTATGTTTACTTGTAACATGTTATTTAGGAATACATGAAAGTTACTTGTAACATGCACTATGTTGTGTGATTCAGTATAGTGCTGTACGATTACTTGTAACATGTACTATGTTGTGTGATTCAGTATAGTGCTGTATGGTTACTTGTAACTTGATATATTAAAATAAAATCAATAAATGACAGTTCATAGTCATATATGTTTCTTTTCTTTGTTTCTAAATTAATTCCATGAAATTTACGTTGCAGTAACAAGGAAAAGTTTACTTGGGGTCGGGTTTAAGTCACTGCTACTTAGTCGATCATCCCCCACCCCACCAAAAAATCCTGTATCTACCACTGTTCCATGGGTAACACTGAAATTTCTCTTCTTCGAAATGAGGTGTTATTTTGATTTACAATATTTAACATTTCTGCTGTATCAAAATTTGTTTTCAGAATGGCATTTTTTTTAAACTCCCGGCCATAAGTTTATCCTTGGTATCATTGCAGTGTCGAATGCTCTGAAAATTTCCGAGAAATTTTACATGTAGATGTTGAACGTGTTGCCCGTGGTACTACGTTTTCTATTTGTGATCACATGCCACTATATTAATTTCTAGCCAGTTCTGAGCACGCGCGGTAAAGTCACCTTTTAACTCTGTTAAGTTGAAGTTTTAGCACTCACTCTAAGTAGTTATATGGACCACGTCTGAATACATAGTGTTTTACAACTTAATATTATAGTTTTTAGTTACATCCAACATTTGATTTATCAGTATTCACTTGATTTTCTACACACTGAAAGAAAAAGGCAAAATGCCAGTTGCGGTCAACCCAACTAAAGTTTGTTTTTTATTTTTTCGGAAAAACTACGATAGATTATTGTGTTTTCTTCTTCATTGTTCTGTTCACATCCTTTTTAAGATTATAGATCCACTTCTGTGTGATTCAGATCTACCCAGAACTACAAATGTACTTACTCTATTAGATATGTTAGTTACATTCAACATACAGAATTTTTATGTTTCTTAAATATTCTTCAAATATTTTGTGTCGAACCTTTCGTATCGGTTATAAAGCATTAATACTTTCAGCATTTTTACAGCTCAAGTTATTAGGCAAATTGTTCCCCATTGGCAAAACGATATGTCTGTGAACTTATAATCCTAAAACCGGGTTTCGATACTCGTGGTTGGCAGAACACAGATAGCCTATTATTTAGCTTTATGCTTAGCTACAAACACACAAAATTTGACATTAGTGTAACATTTTTCTTTAACATTTATATTTTAATAGACAACTAAAAAGTTACAAACACAACCCTCAAGATTTTAGAAGTTATACACCGAGTTTCAACTTAGTCAGTTCTCCCATAAGTCAAAATTCTCTTTTGATTCTATTAAGTCAGTGGGGAGAACTGACTGATTTATTGGCGTTTGCTATCTGTTTATTTATTTCTTGTTTTTAGAGGGTAATACTAAAGAATATTCCCCAATATATTCTAAGTATATCTGCAGCCTGTCAGTGGAGTATTGCTGCTCTTAGGAACCTCGCGTGTCAATAACAAAATGAAAACAATTCGAATCAATAACAAAATAGACAGTTCGTATTGATATCATGTGAACGATGACGTCAACCTTACAAAAAATAGAGACAAATACAATTTTAAAATAAAGTAGTGCAATGATACAATATTATCATAAAGTAGTACAATGATACAATATTATAATAAAATAGTACGATAATACAATATTATAATAAAGTAGTACGACAATACAATATTACAATAAAGTAGTACTATAGTACAGTATTATAATAAAGTAGTACTATAGTACAATATTATAATAAAGTAGTGCAATGATACAATATTATAATAAAGTCGTACAATGATACAATATTATAATAAAGTAGTACGATAATACAATATTACAATAAAGTATCACGATAAAACAATATTACAATAAAATGGTACAATGATACAATATTATAATAAAGAGTATAATAGAGCAATGGCACGGGGCTCATGTCTGCTATTCAAGAGGTACCAGAATAAATATTTGGAACAATTTCAGTTCGAACTGCGTGGCGAAGTCGAGCTTTCCTCGTGATTTATCCGAAAAGTTTAAGCCACAGTGAAACATAACCATTGTGGTTTTGCTTTGAAACAAATGAAAACTAGGCATGTTTTACAAATGTTAAAGTATGTAATAATAACTAAAAGTTTTATATAACGTACATATTCCTCTTATATTTAAAATAATAATAATAATAAACACGTTACGTAAAACTGAAGATGGTCTTATTTAAAATAAGACTTAAGAAATATTTAGATGCTTACTAAAATATCATTGTTATTCCTCTGTTATTGTTTATATGTTTAAAATCTCAGCTGTGCATGTTTAATTTTTATGTTGTTTAAAGTAATTTGCAGAGTAATTTCTGTAACTTTTCAGTGCCACGCTCCATGGCTAGAAGAGTAATATATATCCACTTGTAATAACAGTAAAATATTGATTCTGGTATACCCAACATTACAGCTATCAGTATCATAACCAATAACTTAACCACTGTGGAACTCCCGTACTTCTTGTTGCTACAGAACCTCTGCTTTCTGTATGAAACTGATATCGTTTTTCTTTGTTAAAGATAAATCGAAACCTTGTAATGTCTCATTCACTTTAATCAAAATGTGTATGTAATAACGTTAGGTTATAATCACGTCTTATGGTTACGGTAGCACGTGACGTTTGACATGTTATATGCAATTGTCGAATATTTTAATTTAAAACGAGGTGGGAGCGTCATTTTGGGGAGGGGACACAGTTCCCGTCGCCACATTCCACGATGTTCTATATGACGGCCATTCGGCGTATTCCCATTGCAAAAGGCTTTGTCGTATGGCTTTTTAATTAAAATCACACCAGAACACCAAGGTGGATTTCAGCAAATCATCCAGAACACAATAATGATGGTTTCTTCAGTGCCATTTCAACAGTCCAATCATCAGGGACGTAGATCCTGGGGGATGGAGGGGATACATCCCCCTTCATTTTAGATGGTGGGTATGGTGCATAAATCATCCCCCCTTACAGTTTGGTCTGTTGAATTGTTTTATTGCATCACAGGCCTACAAATTGTGTGTTTGTTCTTGTGATTCTCGTGTTTTTACCAACTGAATTACATAATTAGGCCTAGATGTAGGCTTTTTCAGTAGCCGAAATGTACATCTTTAATATAGGCGTGCTTCTAAGCTTTTCGATCTAACCGATAGTTCGTAAGTATCAGTCAGTAGGCCTAAGTATACATGCAAGTATCGTGGCAACAAGATTACTCTGTGACCGCATGTTTACAACTTTCAGGTTCACGTAATCAGAGATTACCAATTTGCAAATTGAACAGTCCGCGTAAGTGGTTGCAAAAATCATCCCTCCCATCGGGTGTGAAAAATCTACGCCCCTGCCAATCACACAGAAATACATAGGTCTTGCATTCGGCAACTTGACCAGTATGTCTCTATACAGAATTATAATAACAAGAATGCTTTAGGTGTGCGAAAGTCGAACAGGTATGTCGTGGAAGTAAGTTGTGAACACGTGATTTCTGTAGCTTTCTTTCCCGACGAGGGGCCTGGCATGGCCTAGCGCGTTAAGGCGTGCGCTTCGTAATGTAAGGGTCGCGGGTTCGCGCCCGAGTCGCGCCAAACATGCTCGCCCTCCCAGCCGTGGGGGCGTTATAATGTGACGGTCAATCCCACTATTCGTTGGTAAAAGAGTAGCCCAAGAGTTGGCGGTGGGTGGTGATGACTAGCTGCCTTCCCTCTAGTCTTACACTGCTAAATTAGGGACGGCTAGCACAGATAGCCCTCGAGTAGCTTTGTGCGAAATTCCAAAAACTTCTTTCCCGACGAAGATTGTTATTAATTAAGTCGCACACTGTTGCCTGGGACACAAGGAGGACTTTTTCTTGTTGCAGGTTTCTCTCTTGATAGTCATGGCACACCAGACTGATCCATATTTCTTTGCTATTTTCAATGCCATTAAGTGCAAAGAACATCTATTCATGAAAATTATAAATTATCGATCTGAACAAATGAATATTTTGCATCAGAAAGGACTGTTGCATACTTCTACAAAAGCAATCAGTTTTCAGTGGTACCACACTACCTACGAAAAGTCAAATAATATCAAAATGTAATTCTTATTCATTCCGTTACACGAAAAATTCATATCGGATATCGTTGTCACGTAACATGCTGTTTTCCACATTCTAATTCATTTTAATGTACCAAACTCAATCGTCTGTGTGTGTATATATATATAAATTTACACTATTAATATTCTGTGTTGTGAGGTGAAAACAGTCTCATATGACCAATTAATATACCTACCACCAGGGACAAATTTACAGCAAATACAATCGCGTGCAACACCTGTCCATCCTTCATGACTTTTAGAACCGTATCTCTAACGGTGGAGGGTATAGTAATTAGAAGTACTCAAATAAATGTTCTCTCCGGAAGAGAAACAACTAAATTTGGTGTAATACTCTATATAATACATCTTTTTAAATATTGTTTGTTTGTTTTTAATTTCACGCAAAGCTACTCGAAGATATTTATTGTTAATAATCGGTTTATGTTCCTCGTAATTTTTTTTCGTGTTATTTCAATTTCGTATGAAAACTGAAGACAGCAAAACGAACTTTATGACAGTGAAACAAAAGTACACCAAACTACTGATTAGTTCGCGTCGCTGAATTTCAAGGAGTAACATTTCTTAACATACTTCTTTACCTTTACTAACAATTGTCGACTCGTAATCTGAGGTTCGCGAGTTCGATTCTCCGTGACACCAAACATGCTCACCATTTCAGCCGTGGAGGCGTTATAATGTGATGGTCAATCCCACTGTTCGTTAGTTAAAGAGTAGCCCAAGAGTTGGCAGTGAGTGGTGATGACTAGCTGCCTTCCCTGTGGTCTTACACTGCTAAATTATGGACGGCTAGCGCAGATAGCCCTCGTGTACCTTTGCGCGAAATTAAAAAAACAAAACAAAAACTACTAACAATTGTATATAGTCAGGTACAACATTTATTTCGTAGCCTTTTTGAGAATGAAGAGAGGGCGTGCGTATGCTACATTTGCATTTGGGAAAATAAATAAATAACTTGAATGCACCAAATAAGGAATTTTAACAACCTATTTCGTCATACCCTAGGATTTCTGGAGTTTTATGTTGACCAAAGGTAGGGAAATTGAAAACAAATGCTCGTTACGAACAGACACAGGTCACTTTAAAACGACCTTTACCAAGGATTTTAGTGCATATTTTATAATAATGTTCAGTCATAACTCTAACATTACATTAGTGGTTTGGTTTGAATTTCGCGCAAAGCTACACGAGGGCTATCTGCGCTGCATCAGTGGTTGATCTTCTTCAGTTAGATCTCAGTTGAAGTGCTGCCCTTATCCATAATTTTGCTAAACATAGAGATAAGTTGTTAGATCATTTAATAGATTATAATAATATTAACATAAATGAAAGATTTAATTTCACCATTGTCGCGGCACATTTACGGATTTATAACACGAAATTCGATGAACTGATTTCCGGTACTAAACATAACGCAGAACCTACCGTATAGTTTCACATTATAACAAAAATTGAATAATCTAAGTTCAGTACATTTCAGTATGAGGCTACTGTATTTCTTTCAATTCTTCTCTCTGCGAATTAACTCCCAGTCATTTTTTTCGATTGGCTCAGTTCATTGTTCAAGCAGTGGTGCTGCCATCTTTAGTATCAAATGTAGAGCGTAATCTGAAAAGTCAAAAATGTAATTGTGAAAACTGAGAAAATAAGGCATTTCAACGGTAGAAAAGTTTCCGTTTCACATAGTGAGAGGAGCGACATATTTTTGTCGCTTACTTCAAGTAGTGTAACGATCCGTCTATCTGAAAACAATGGAAGGGTCTGTCTATCAAAAAACAATGCAAGGGTCTGTCTATCAAAAAACAATGTAAGGGTCTGTCTATCAAAAACAATGTAGGGGTCTGTCTATCAAAAAACAATGTAAGGGTCTTTCTATCAAAAAACAATGAAAGGGTCTGTCTATCAAAAAACAATGTAATGGTCTGTCTATCAAAATCAATGTAAGGGTCTGTCTATCAAAAAACAATGTAAGGGTCTGTATACATGAAACAATGTAAGGATCTGTATGTCGGAAAACAACGTAAGAGTTTATCTATCTCAAACCGCAGTATTCTAATTTTAAATGTACAACCTGTCATATCAATAAAGAAGGATCGTTACCACAATCATGAGCAGAATGAGACGATGTATTCGTTACAAATGTTTCCATGGAAATCAGTAGGTGAGTTATTTGACAATGGAAACGCATTATGCTAATATAACAACAAGAATATTTAGAAGCATAAGAAAGTGATTTATTTTAGGGAAAACATAGATAAATAACCTCATTGTTATAGATCAACTTATTGTTAATCACCTGGTTAATTCTGGCATCGACAATAAGATAGAAACGAAGATCGTTAGATCAAGATGTCTAACTCTGAGGGTTAGCTCTTTCAAATCAGCAACTCAGATCCGTTAAGAAATATTACGTCAAAGTGGTCCCCCTAGCTTGCCCTCCAGTTGCACAGCGGTATGTCTGCAGATTTACAACGCTATAAACCGGGTTTCGATACCCGTGGTGGGCAGAGCACAGATAGCCATTGTTTAGCTTTGTGCTTAATTACAAACAACAATTCCCTAAGCAGCTACACCCTAGAAAATCTAGTCGAAGTATCGTTGTAAATTGTTAGTAACCTACATAATCACCTACATTTAACTATTAATTTAGTAACCTTTTTTTTTTTAATTAACAACTAGTTTTTATTCTATGTTTTTGCTGCCTAATCTTTTATCGTTTTCGAGGAAGTCTCAAGAAGAACTATACCCGTGTTGGTAGAAGTTCAGATTCGATCCTGGGCTTTCTTTTTGAAAGACTGATGAGTTATCCTCTCGGTCGGACAATAAAATGAAAGCAAACTACACCCCACCTCCTCCATAAAAACAAAACAGAAAAAGTAATATAAAAATCTCTTTTGGAAAGGGCCTGTTTGTTTGTTTTGAATTTTGCGCAAAGCTACACAAGGGCTAGCTGCACTAGCCGTCCCTAATTTAGCAGTGTAAGACTAGAGAGAAAGCAGCTAGCCATCATCACCAACATTAGGGATACTCTTTTACCAACGAATAATGGGATTGACCGTCACATTATAACGCCTCCACTGTTTGGTGTGACGGCCTTTCGAACACCCGACCCTCAGGCTGTATACATTACAATTTGCCAAAGTATATGTTGTAGGGAGAATTCGGTGTTTCGATCCATTCACAATGCAGATAAACTTAAAATAAAGCACAAGTCACACAAGTGCTTGTGTGTACTTGATCTGATGGACCAATTCGTGAAGAAAGATGCAGGGTAACAAATAACAGCAAACCACAAAGAGGCAAGTAGAAACTATTATTACCTTACAATTGATTTTGAATATATCACATCTACAGTGTACTCCTGCATGTTTGGATAGCGGCTGGCTCTGAAGTCAGCTTTTTTGCCAATATAACCCTCCCTTGAAGTTCTGTCTTTTATTTTCCTTATACCTTGTGCACATACACATATGTCCCCCAGTGGCTCAGCGGTATGTTTTTTAATCATTCCAATGAACATTTTCAAAATTCCAGAGCGCAGGCACCTGAACAAGTGCAGAAGTGACATGTGTCACCACACTTTGAATATTTTTTAGCAAAACATCTTCACAGTTCGTTCACTCACCAATTTTTTTCTTATTCTTACACTTGCCCCCGCTCACGCACACCTTTAACAAAGTTAAAGACGTGTTATGGAGGTCACAACAGAACAGAACTAGTTTCGGCCTAATTTATAAGTAAACTCTAGTACGAATACATCTCAGGACGGCTGGTATGGGTATTAACACTTTTACAAATAAATCAGAGAACAACGTTTTGACCTTCTTAGGTCATCTTCACGTTAACAAAGTGCGTGTATGTTACTCTTGGGGATTATAAGGTAATAATTTATCTGTAATCCATTTTACGAACATAACATAAAATACGTTACTGATTCCATGAGGTTAAATTTGAACCAAGATTCACCATTATTCTTATAAATAGATAGGCCTAATATTTCTGCATTCTAACACGAATGGTACATAATTTCTTTCATGTCGACTCAACTCTAACACTTTATACAGTTTGATAATAATCAATAACGTATTCATACAAGCTTGTTTCTTTTCCTTCTGTTTTTTTTTATTTTAATTTCATGCAAAGGTACTCAAGATTATCTGTGCTAGCCGTCCCTAATTTAGAAGTAATAGACTGGAGGGAAGGCAACAAGTCAACATCATATATCTTCAGCTGTGGGCTACACTAGAGGGAAGGCAACAAGTCAACATCATATATCTTCAGCTGTGGGCTTCTTTTTATCAAGGGAGAGTGAGATTAATCGTTATATTATAATGCCCCATGACTGAAAGGACAAACATGTTCGGAGATGGAATTCGAGCCCATGAACCTCAGATTGCAAGTCGAGTGCTCTAATAATCAGGCCTAAACTATACACACATTACTTAAATTCTCCTAGAAATACAAAATAATCAAAATTAATTAAAATGTTGAAAGAGAGAAAGTTAAATCATTATTTTTCTTAATTTAAGCGCGTTTGTTATTTCACTATTCATACACATGTTAATTTAACTGTTATTGTAGCGCCTGAAAACTTGAAGGACACACACTCATAATAGTTGAAAAGGATCATCTTTGAAATAAATTACTTGTGATTGTTAAAACCGAGAAACGCCATAAAAGTGAGAAAAAGTTAATTATATTTAACAATAAAATATGTACTTATGTACATAGAAATAAAACGTTGTTTACATAGTTTTGAAACAATGAATTATTGGGTATTTGTGTCAAAGGCAGAATTGAAAGACTAAGCAATCGAAATTGTCAGTTCTGAAGTTGAAGTTTGATTTATGTTTTGTGTTTCCACGACTTTTCTTTTTTAAACCATCAAGTACCGCTTCCTTCTTCAACAATTTACATCTTATCAAAATCTTACATCAGCAGCGACTAGCAATCGATTTTTCAATCTTTACAAACTGCCGCAAGAGGACACTTTAACATCTTACTAGTTAGTTGTTTCTCAGCAAGTAAATTTCAACATCTGATTATTAATTACCAAATGAAAGTTAAATAGTCGTATAGAATTATTAGAAAAATTGCGAGGAACCTCCTTACTTTAAATACACACCACGAAGCTACGTATGGATGGATGCGTTTTATATAATTCGTGATTGATATACTGGCAAATAAAAGATATGCTGCAAATATATAGATAACAAGTTTATATATATATTTTCAACATATTTTTTATTTGTTCTCTTCGTGTATCAACGAATACAATGTAATTTTCTGATAATGTAAATAACAAGCTGGAGAATATTATCCATGTTTCTCCTAACACACAAACGCCTTAATTACCTGAACTATCAGGTTTGAGACAACTGCGAGCCACAGTCAGATTTTAAGAGGTTTGTTTGGAAAATGGAGGTAAAAACCCCTATGAAAGAGCTTCACAGCGAGGGTTTGTAGTCGTCGTTATTGATAAAATTTCAGGAAATTATTTTTATAACTGAATTAGAACTGGCGGAGTGTGGTACACCGTTCCATGTTATGGCTTGCTGAAGTTAAATTGAACAACGCGATTCGATCTAACAGCAACTCACTCTAATAACACCACAATGGTTAAAGTAGGCTCACGAGTAATCTGATTGAGTGAGCATAACATTGTGTATTCAGTTTTCTTACAGAACGCTGGAAACTTTTCTTTTTTATTTCGCAGAAACGATTTAAAGCATTGGCGTGTATTTCCAACACTGTCGACTTTTGATAGCACAACATTTGTTACTGGAACATGGAAAGTTAAATAAAAAAATCCTTCTACTGTAATAAAACAGCCTTATCTTTACTTCCATGTCCAAAAGATATTTTAGGGCAAATCCTATAATTTGAGGGAATGTATAATTACATTTCCCCCAAATTTTTCGTTCTGTTTTTAAGGAACATTGTTGGTTCTTGAAAATAACAACTTCCTTCAACATCTGCTCATCATGTGCTAATAGCATGTTTCATCTCTTTTTCTATTAATCCTGTAGATGTGTTTCGCACCTGGCACAGCTTGTGCACCAAGATAGTGCCCTAGCAACTGAGCTGAAACAATTCTCTGTTTTATAGACCTTTTTAAGTGTTCGTGGTGTTCAGGTATTAAAGTTAGACTCTTCAAACTTTCTCGACCTGTGGATCCCTCCATGATACACCAAATTATTTCTAAACACAGTCTATTTAAGGGGATCGGTTTGGTTTGTTTGGAATTTCGCGCAAAGCTACACGAGGGCTATCTGCGCTAGTCTTCCCTAATTTAGCAGTGTAAGACTAAAAGTAAGGCAGCTAGTCACCACCACCCACCGCCATCTTTTAGGCTACTCTTTTACCAACTAACAGTGGGATTGATCGTCACGTTATAACGCTCCCACGGCTGAAGGAGTAAGCATGTTTGGTGTGACGGGAATTCTAACACGCGACCCTCGGATTACAAGTCGAACGCCTTAACCACTTGGCCATGCCGAGCCTGATTTGTTTGAACTTCAGCACTATCCATAACGGATATCAAAACCCGGTTTCTAGTCCTATAAGTCCGAAGGCATACCGCTGTGCCACTGAGAGGTGGAAGGGCTAATGGGAACGGAATAACAGGCCAATCGTATCTCATGGAAAGTGCATTCCAAGAGTTTTAGAACAGTGATTTCGAACCCTTAGAATTATATAACAAAGCACTTTTTTATCAAATCACACGCTCATAACTACAAGCGATATAATTCGAAAGTCATGAAATAAAACTACACTCTTACAAAACTAACTTATGTGACAATGAAATTCGAAGATGGTTGTTTTATGGACCAATCATTGAAACTAGTACATCCTAAGGTATTATAAGAGAGTAGTAAGAAGAAAAATGTCACAACTTAAAAGATATTCCGTCTCAGATATTAATATCGACATAATTTAAGCAAGATTATCTTTAAAAGAGTGGACCAGGACTTCGTAAATCCATTTTCAATGGGTACGTTAAAAATTATTGTTCTTTTTCAAACATACATATCATTGCATTATTTCAAAGACAAACGTACTTTCAAAAGATCCTACTGATATTTTGAAAATACTGTTTAAGAACTTAAACTTTCAGCGACCATTTCTACTTTGTAAATATCTAATAATATTGTTAGCTACCTCAGTTACGATAAGAAAAAATTCTGTCTTGTCCTTATACGGTTATTTTTGGTAGTCATGAGATTTTTTCTGTTATAGTATTTACTAAAAACAGAAATTCGGTTATATAAACTGTGCTCTTTTATATTTTGTACGTTTATTCGCGATAATTGTAAAGAATACTATTCGATTGATCAAACCAAACAAATCTGTGCTTTTAGTATTAGTGAACAAAACTGCCACTTGCGCACTACGTGGAGCGGGTGTGGTCTAGTATAAATTCACAAAATGCGCTGCGAATTGTAGCGACAGCTCATGCTGACTGTGACTGGCTGCCTTCTCTTTCCTCAAAATTAGAGAAGAATATAACTGAACTCTGGCCCGGCATGGCCGGTTGATTAAGGTACTCGACTCATAATCCGAGGGTCGCGGGTTCAAATCCCCGTCACACCAGATTAGCTGCCTTCCCTCTAGTCTTACATTGTTAAATTAGAAACGGCTAGTGTAGATAGCCCTCGTGTAGCTTTGCGTGAAATTCAAAACCAAACCTAAACTCTAAAAGTTTCTGACTTGTTTTAATCCCAAGTGTTGTATAGGCTGTTAAGGTTATTGATGCTAATACCAAAACCAGCTACGATATCGAGTTAAATGTCTTAAGTTTCTAATTTATGAATTTGGATTAAATTCAGATTAACAATTCTAGTATATTAAAATAGAAAATACGAAATCTGTGTTACTCAACCAACATGATATGGAAGCTGTGTCACTCAACCAACGTAATAGTGAAACAGTACCACATCTACAACGTAACAGGGAAACTGTACTAGTTAATAAACGCTAAGTACCGTGTTTCTCCGAAAATAAGACAGGGCTTATATTAATTTTCACTCCAAAATATGACACTAGGGCTTATTTTCGGGGGATGTCTTATTTTGATATATTAAAAAAATGAAGTTACAAAGTAAAACTATTAAACTAACCATTTAAAATAAACTATTATTAAACTATTAAACTAACTGATTAATACTTAAACAAACTAATTAACTAACTATTAAACTAACTGATTAATACTTAAACAAACTAATTAACTAACTATTAAACTAATTAATAAATTATTTTTTTATTTCTTTCCTCTTCCTGCCACTCTTAACTAGGGCTTATTTTAAGGGTAGGGCTTATATTAAAACTATCCCCAAAAATCACACTAGGTCTTATTTTATAGGTAGGTCTTATTATCGGAGAAACATGGTATTACCGGGAACCACGATAGTAGTCCATACTATCGATCGCAATGTCCCTGCTGGGACGGCGGTAAGTCTTCTGATTTACAACGCTAACATCAGGTTTTCGATTCCCCTCGGTGGACACAGCAGATACCCAGATGTGGCTTTGCTCTTATAAAAACACAAACATACATGTATTGCAAAAAAATGCACAAAACCCTAATAAAATGTTCGGGCGAAACATACCTTAATTATTAAAGATTCAGTTCAAACAACACTTTAAAATCTTTACTATTGACGGCTAAGACTGAACATATATAAAAACGCACAAAAAACAATACTCTTGTTGGACTCACAAGGAAAAGAAAGTCCACTCAAAATGGCCAGTTTGTAATTATTATTCTTTCTCTTGCCAGCCTACAACAAAATAATTTAGTATATTACACCCAAAACATTTGTAGAATACTAAATAAGGTATTGTGAAGATCGTGGGAGTATTGAAAACTTCATTTGTTTCTTCTATATTATACAAAAGCTAAAAAAAAAATCATAATTCTAGTGTAAACGATTTTATCATTACCCCTTAAAGTTATCTTTCTTACAAACACTTAATGTTTCTTCAAAACGCTAAAGTACCGGGTGTAACACAAATTAGTTGCTAATAGTATATGAACATTAGATGACTGTAACACAAAGATACAGAGTGCTTTGTACACTGTACAGTTGGTGTCTTCAGGGAGTCAACCCCTATATTATTTTATACGGTGAAAGAGTAAAAAAGAACAACAGCCATAACATTAAATTTTTTACATACATTCATAGAAAAACTGCTTTAAAAGACCCGGAGATTTATTTAAAGCGAAGTTTTAGACGTATATGTTTTACTTGAAAAGACTGCTTTCATTCTGCTAAAATTCTTTACGCGTTTATTATGGGTTGTGTCTTATTATTGATATACATCTGCCCATTACTGTACATGATATATATATATATAAAATTTATTTACACAGAAATTACACACGTCTATGATATTCTCGAATACATTTCCATCGTAACTTCCAGTTGCAGCTTAGCATTTTAATCTCCATCAAATGTAATTCTAGATAACAACATGGAACCAAATTAATGGTTTGTAGTTTGAGGACATAATGTCTACACTATCTTCTGCCTTGTTTCATTACTCTTGTAAAACCTCTAGTTGCATATTTTTAAATTTCCAGTTTTTTTACTTATCTCATTGTGATAACAAGGTAATGACTCGACTGTATGATGAATAAAATTTGACGTTTTGCATGATTGCTTCCTCGAATCATTGACCTCTTTGTTATCACTGTAATATTTCCCCATTCTTTATATCAAAGCTGTTTTAGTAAATCTTTCCAGTTAACAGGTTCGTTAGATTCATATCTGTTTCATAAGTCCTTTTCTTTAGTAACGTATCTATAAATTACAACAAGAAAAAGTAGTTTTAGTTACGCGTCTCAGTGATGTTTTCACATGGCTGATTTAAATTAATATATTCAAATGTTACTTTCGCTTCTTTTGGTTTTAGGAATGTTGTGCATAGCGTAGGAGTTTAAAATATTGTAATATGTTTCCTTGTGTTAATTTTGAATAAGACTACAGAGGGTAAGCTGAAAGATGGAAAATAACAATAGACACTCAAAATCCATGGAAAGACATATTTGTGCCGCTGTATCAGGAAATAACAGGAGACCATAAGTTTCGCATCGTGTGCCAAGAAACAGATAATAATGATACAACTAAAACTTCATCTTATCTTAATATCTTTGTTAAGAAGACTTCTTCATTCGGAAATCTTTGTTCTGTTGCGTCTCTATATCAGCTTTCCGATATAATATACTCACTTCTATGACAAAATTAGGAACAAACATTGTGAAAAGGTTTCATAACACCAAAAACCAAATGATTAAACTCTTATGCACGCAGCTCATATTTTACATAAGAAATATTTCTAAAAACTTTTAATATGCTGTGATGAGATTTAATGTGTATTCAAGTTCCAAAACTGAGCTGTGTTTATTCAGTTACTTTCTATCAAAATTCGAGAACAGACTGTGTTTACTAAATTAGTGTGTAACAATGTTCCAGAATTAGACTGTTCATCAACTAATGTGTATCAAAATTTCATAAACGCCAGTGTTTATTGATTTATTTTGTACCCTTGAATTTTTTATTGAAGTATCGCTAGTTTAGTTGTAATTACTTTGATCTAAAGGTTTAATTCCATATTGAAAGAAGGTAATCCTTCTCTTTCTGTTTAGGCTAACAAATTGTCTCTGAAATGGACTTTATCACGTCTTGGTAAAATTAGATCAAAGACCGTAGACTGTCTGATTGCCTGTGTATAACTCATTATACACGTTTATTATAAAATGATATAATTTAGCTTAAGAATATGAAATGTATACAATATACAATCACGTAAGATTTAAGATACAGAAATTTAAGAAACCAGTTACTGTAAAAGATCTCTGTGACCAAAACAGGAGTTTGTAATTCCGTGGAAGATTTTCCAAACCGGTAATGAATTTTATTATTGTATTTCTTTCCGTCCCCATTTTTAGTTGTTTGTCTTTCATTTTAATGAACGTGCATCTAAGTTTCTTGAAAAGCTAACAATTGAAGATTCATAGAGAGTATTAAAATTAGTTCAGTGAACTTGGTTACAGCACGAGCAATCTGTGATGTTCTTACATTCGCCGATTTCCCTTCGTGATTTTTTGCGGATTAGTACGATTTTGTATACTCAAGAAGAAGTGGGCTAAAACACAAAAGCAGTGTCCTAAGCCATGATTTGAAGTTGAAAATCAGCATCTCAAACGTGCTGAATGATTTTGTTGGATAGAAAGGTACTTCATAGTTAGCAATAACAATCAAAGGAATAACAACGGAAGCAGCAGTAAAGGTGTCGCCACATCACAATGACAATCATTGAACAATAAAAGACGATGCTATATAGTTCATTATGCTTGTTTGTTTGCTTGTTTTTGGAATTTCGCACAAAGCTACTCGAGGGCTATCTGTGCTAGCCGTCCCTAATTTAGCAGTGTAAGACTAGATGGAAGGCAGCTAGTCATGACCACCGCCAACTCTTGGGCTACTCTTTTACCACGAATAGTGGGATTGACCGTCACATTATACACCCCCACGGCTGGGTGGGCGAGCATGTTTAGCGCGACGCGGGCGCGAACCCGCGATCCTCGGATTACGAGTCGCACGCCTTACGCGCTTGGCCATGCCAGGCCGTTCATTATGCACTCAAGACATAAAATAATATACTTGATATTAACTTTAACGTAAATCAATAAAATAAATTTATTATAGTGGTCATGGCGACAACTGCCGCACAGTTCTTTCCAGAGTAAATCAACCGCAACGATGACTTGTTTCGTCAATCTTGCTTGAAAATGATTTTATATATAACTTGTTTGTTAGTTAATTTGTTTGTTTTAGAGAAAGCCACACTGGGCTATCTGCTGTGTCCACCCGGATTTTAGCGTCGTAAGTCAGTAGACTTACTGCTGTCTCAACGGAGGATATCAAATCTCAAGACTTCTTTCATTAACACCTAAACGTGTTACATTTGATATTTGCCCTTCACAATTTTATGATATACAGAAATGAGTTCCTATCAACTACATGAATAGGAGGCTATATGAACGTTAACATCGTAAAACATACACATTATTACAAAATATATATATATATATTTGTATTTGTTTGAAGGTAAGCACAAAGCTACACAATGGACTATCTGTGCTCAACTCAATACGGGTACCGAAACACGGTTTCTAGCGTTGTAAGTCCGAAGACATATCGCTGTGCCTCTTGGAGGCAAGAAAATATGTAAAAATTTCAGAGGCTTAAACTTCAGATCAACTACTTAACCGAAACAACGAATTAGCTATTTTTATTTTACAATTTGTCTGTTTGCCTTTCTTTAGATCAGTAAATGTAAAGTGTCAATATTTTCAAAACATCACTATAAATTGCGTGAACTGTTTTTCATTGTACAAAATTATTTTCTGAAAAGCAAGCTTATAAAGACAACCACGGTAAATATTTATCAATTTCTTTTCATTTTCATGACGTATAAACCTTTGTTTCGTTTTGTTTGTTGTTAGGCACAAAGCTACACAATGTGATGTGCCAACAGCGTGTATCGAAACCATATTATTAGGGTTATAAACCTCCAGACTTACTTCTGAGATACCAGAGGTCGGTGGAGAAGCTATAATTTTGCTTCATTATTAAGTAATGTAAGTATTTCTAAATTACCCTTTTATGTTACTTTTTATTCGTTTTTCGAGTTATGAGTCCCCATACTATCGTTGAGCCACTAGAGGTCGGTATAGACGCTAGAATTTTGCATCATTATTAAGTAATGAAAGTATATCTGAATTAACTGCTCTCTGCTACTTCCAACAGAAATTTAAACATTTTTAAAGGATGATTATGCCCAAGAGACAGGAGGGACTCTACTGTTTCTTGTTCAATTTATAGTTATATTAAGTTCCTGGTTTGAAGTTATTAACGAAAGAAAAATAAATGCAGATTTTTGGGATTTTTTGACTCAGCTAATCCACGTGAATACTGAATGTTGATCACTCTCTGTATGAAGAACATTCCAGATCTTGAACTATCTCTTGTAATTACCCCATCCTCAGTCGTACTCAGACTGAAGGCCATTATTATGGCTGTTACTCAACAACACAGTTTTAGTTGTAACAAACTACTGCAAGGGCCCGTGAGGTCAATTTTATACTACGCATCTCAATAAACTTTCTGACGTCAGCTTTTGAGAACACATTTCAAGGAACCAAACAAAATAAAAATCTATAGTAGCTACAATGAAGGAACTTGCAGATGTGTTGTTCAATGGTATTACTGTGATTTCAGCCATACTTGTTATGTTAACAACTGTTGATTTCAAGATGTGGCTGAAAGCTTGTAAACTTAATAATCCCATTATAGAAATGTATTTATCAAAAAACTATGGCAGAAATAAGTTGTCATAAGTCTATTTCTGTTAGCATTGCACTTTGTGTGTGTATCTGTCTGTGAACGCATCTCCTCCTAAATGAGTTGCCCCCCCCCCCAGTGGTACAACGGTATTACTGCGGACTTGTATCGCTAGAAACCTGGTTTAGATAGCTTTGGAGGGCAGAACGTAAATAGCCCTTTGTGTAGCTTTCTGCTTGACAACAACAATCTAAACAATTTGATCGATCCAGACCAAACTTGAAATGTTAATTTAGCAGTCCAAAAGAAAACCAAATCCTTTTTCAAATTTCTCCTCGACTGAAAAATAAAAATAGTTTATAGAATAACTCTTATATTGTTACTCCAGTAGCTACTGTAAATAGCTGAGTTTGAATAAAACTTACATTACAAAAAATATTCTACAACTCAAAAAATTGTGAATAAAATTTTCTGAATTTTGGCTTGTTTCCCATAGTAACCAAAATATACAGTAATAAAATATCTAGATAGAATGCAGAGAATAAAAATATTGCTGCTGCCTAATTCTCCCATTCCGATTCACATTATCTAACTTCCAATTTATACTAGGGTTAGAATAAGCGCTTAAGCCTGAATTAGAGAAGTATTTCATAATTAAAATATTTTTAGGATATTTCTCACTTAATGCAAAATTCAGACAGTAAAAATCTTGACCACATATCTACTGTGAAATAGACTGCTTTGAACAAGAAGTGATGCAACTGTTTTGTCATTTCTGCCTAGTTTCTCGGCTCAACTGTTACACTTCTTCATTTCCGACCCAATTCCGCTGTTTTTCAACAAGTTTCTTGGAAAATGAACTTGACTGAAAATCTTCACAAATATAATACTTATTTCTAACAAATTTATTCCTCTTTTCCTCATTTTCAAGAGAGAGAGGGAAAAAAGACGGGAGAATGCAATGCGGTCACCTTAAAGCAACCTACAAAACTTTTTTAAGTTAAGATATTTAAAATGCACTACAAGAGCTTCAAAGTCCATTATAGACTAAAAATTTACGTCGATATGTAACTTTCACTGGATCTTTCGAGCTTTCATCAAAAGAAGAGCTGAGTAGGAAGTTAACGGCTCAAAAATTAACCAAATTAAACATGTACATAATTAAAAAGTGAGATTAACCCTCTGTATAAAAACATCCAGTCTGCAATAATAGGTTTAATGTTTATTTAAATTATTCTCTTAAGTGATATAACATAAACGCGTTTTATTATTGTTATTATATTGTTTATTTCCGAGTTGAAATAGCTTATTAGTCCTGTAACTCAGGACTTTTAGTAACCTACCTCACTTTTATATAACCACTATGTTCTCCGTGTGAACAGAATTATGATAGCAACACAAATAACAACGTAAAGACGAATGCAGTACAAATATTATCAAATTCCATATCTTAGAGACGGTAACTTACTATATTTGTAGTAATAATACACCACAATTTGTTGACAGCGGTAACTCGTTATGTTTGTAGTAATAATATACCACGATATGTCGATAATGGTAACTTGCTGTGTTAAGCAATAATATATCACGTGATGTTGACAGTGATAATTCGCCACATTTATAGTCACAACATATCACATGACTACAACGGTAGCTCGCTTTGTTTTCAGTAATAAAATATCACATGATGTTGATAAAGATGGCTCACTGTTTGTTGTAATAATATATCACGTGATGTTGACGACGGTAGCTTGCTACGTTTATAGTAATAATACACCGCAAGACGAGGACAATGGCAGCTTGCTATGTTTGTATCACGTGGCATATCGTTGTGAGTTTTTAAACGCACGGCTGTCCAACTAGGAAACTGCACTGATTAAAGTTGCTTGCAAAACATAACAACGTATTCATCGTCAACAACTCAAATTCTCCGCAAGACTTTTACATATTTGCTATCAAAGACAATTCACATAAACTACTTATGCATCAACAGATATCACAACAATGTGGATTTCCATTGTTCGAAAGATGTTCAATAGTGTTTTTCCATCGTTAATGGCTGGTATTCAGTATAGCCGTGTTTCGAGTGGTATCCTTGGAATATACTTTCGTATCGGATTCGTTATTATGATGACTTCCTTCTCTGAAGGTAGAAACTTCATAGCACATATATGTTGAATATTACTCAGAGCCGATAATTAATTACTATATATTGTAACAATATAGCAATTCTCGCTTTTTAAATTATGATTATTATTATAAGGCATATTATGATATAAATTTGTAAATAGGAAAAAAGTGAGATGAGGTGATCCGCATCTATAAAACGGCCACCTTTGTATATCAATTTTATGACGTGCTGCCATCTCGTGTGATTTATACGTAACTATTCTTTACCTGACCCAGTTCGTAAACACATTGGTAAACGAATGTGAATATGGATAAACAAAGTGCGATATCAGGTTTTGATTTTTCAGCAACTTTGGATCAAGATAAGCACTTTATGCGTTTATGGTTACAAAATAAATATTGCAAACAATGAAAAATGTTAAATAGGCGATTATGTGTGTGTTTTCTTATAGCAACCCCTGATTTTAGCGTTGAAAATCCGAAGACATACCGCCTCACTAGCGGTGGGCCGCCGATTGTGTTATCAAAAGAAACACAATTCAAGTTCACTGAATTTTATCATGTGAATTTATTATACAGTGAATGACTTGAAGTTACTTAACCCATATCAATGGCGTATATTTCTGCTATAGGTGACGGCAGTATTGTCCAACACTGGTACCCGCGTTCTCTAACGTTATTAACTTGAATAATACGCCACTTGCAAATGGCGCATATCCTTCCCGATTTCTTCAAGCTGTATTTAAATGATATTTTGATGTAGTTGCTAAATGTATATTTCAAACTGCAGTTGTTATGGATCAGATGGAACCATTTTACCCGACCATGAATACCGTCTTCTTTACACTTACAGGTAAAACAGCCCCCAGTCACAAGAAGTGCATTTTCTAATATCTAAAAGAATTCTATGTCCAAATTTCATTTTAATGATAATGGTCATTTATAATAAAACAGTGTTTATTTTACAACCGTTCTTTACTTTTTCATGATATTTATCTAAGTGTTACAAACCACAAAAAGTTAATGTGGTCCTCTTACCCCACTTCCCCTGAATTAAATTACATTATTTTTCCGTCCAGTCTTTTGCTGAAAATAAATGAAAAGAGACCGAGAAAAACACATTTTATGATTGAAGGGAAAATTTAATGAATGTATTTCTGAGCAGCTTCGCCATCAAAAATATTTTTATTTTAAATTCCTCAAATTTGGTAGCTAAATATTCGACTTTACATAATTTGAAATATACGTCAAGCTATAATAGAAATCACTGATTTTATTGGACTTTTTAAAAAGACACGTTTTAATTTTAATTCAAATATTATTTACAAGTTCTAGTAATTATCACGCGCCATGTAAAGAAGGAGATATTTTTTCTCTTTTTTTTCATCCGCAACACATTGTTACTTGAGTGTGCTCCCTCTAACCCTTATTATCCCACTTTTGGCAGTTTACCGGTGAACTCCTGAGTTCATAACGCTAAGAATTGGGAATTAATACCCTTGGTGTGCCCAGTGCAAAGCTACGTAATAGGCAAAACAAATTAATTTTCTAAACCCTCTGTAATTTTGTGATGTAATTCGTTGGCATTGCATTTAGAGGGAATATAAAATACATTCCGTGACAACCAGTTATGATTCTTGCTTGCATAAAAATAAAACTCACCAATTATATCACGAACGGGAGTAAATGATATTGGAAGTAGTCATAGCTATCAAAACTAGTCCTGTTCAAGTAAAACTTCATTTCAACTTCATTCAAATCGAGCAAAACCCATAAAATATTGTATTCAAAACGAGATGGTTTTGATGGTAACCATATAAAGTTAATGAAACTATAAATATGTTTTTAAAAACTTTCTCTTGAGGTTTGCTATGGTTAGCTTGAGTTTCAAGAGCTATGAAAGATGTTTGCTTAGTGTCTGAGAAAACTCCGATATTTCGTTATAAGTCATCTGTTAATATAAGAAATAAGGCTTTTAAACTATTCTCCTCGTAATTTTATAAACAGCCTCTGCCTAAATGGAGCTACAAGCCTTCAACATCATCAACTTTTAACCGAAAGTTCTAGCAACTGGATTCTAATTCTCTTTCTTTGATTATGAAAAGGAAAGAGAAAAAAGTCACAGATACTCTGCTTTGTTATTATAATGTAAGTAAACTCATACACGATGTGAATAGTTGTAATATTTTGTGATCTTATATCAAAGTAAAGTAAGAAAAAACTGAAATTTATAGTTCTATTAAATTGTTTATGGGGTAGAAATGGCAACATAATTTAATACTGTTAAAACCATTGGCCTTTTAAAATCAAGTGTTAATGTCTATTCCACTTTGTTAAAGGATCTGTATATTAATGTGAACATTTACAGAGTCGATGTCATGCAGTCTTCTTAGAGCGCAAATCTAAACGACTGATAACTATTATTATGAATATAAAGACTTCTGAAATAATAAGTGAATACAACATTTAAAAAATTTAATATTCAAGAAATTGTAACCGGCTATTTATACAAACAACACATTTGTGTTAAATATGAATATCTAATGAAAGAAAGAGTGTAACTAAAAAAAAATACATTCTATTATCTTGAATGATTAAGATTCCATATAGTTAGGCCTAGTAGACAGTATATTTCTACTGCTGTATAGGTCCACCTTACAAGCACCTTTGATATTGGAAGACATACTACAATTCCTATTACGTAATATGTTCTCATATATTACTCAGGTTTCCTCGATTTACATATATGAGAATGTTTCACAAAACTGTTTTTCTTTTTTGCCATTAGGAAAGGGATTATATTTCACACAGCAATAATAAAGCTTTTAGAGAAATCGTGTACAATTTACAACACAAAGTATTAACGGTTTTATTTCAAAACTTGAACTAATAAAGCTACGTCTGAAAATAAGCCATCTATTTTACAAAGTTTCCTGGGGAAATGTAAAGTCACCCCATCTATAGGTTTAATTTGCTGATAAATAAGGTTTTCATTGGCAGTCTATGTTTACAAATTTGGTAAGAAGTTGGATATTGTTCTTTATCAAATCAAACACGTGATTAAAATGTGCGATATATAAATACTATTTAAAAAAAAAAGAGAGAAAGGAAGAGAGAAATCGCAGATTTCTAATAGAAAAATTACTTACAAGGTAAAAATATAACCCAAAATTATTGTTCATTTCGAATCTTTATTCGATATTAACAATTGAAATGGGCAGATGTTTGTCATTTCTGGTCTTCTCAATAACCTCACTTAAAGGAACCTTTTTTTTTCTGAGAAAAAACAGTAAAACCAGATAAAAAATATATTTATCTTCTGAAATTTAAAAGTTTATCCAATTGTTGAGTAATAGCTCAGCGAATTTTGAAAGAAAATCATTTCACCTTCCTCTCAATTTTTGCCTTGTTTGTTCCAAAGTGAAAAACGTTTCGGTAATTTTCAAAACGCCCATAAAATGTAACTTCACAATTAGTGCGAAATTGGAAAGCCGTCCTGAAATACATTTCGTATTTGAATGAGATACTTTGCCATACATTCTTAAAAATCTAACTTTGTAGTTATGACACTCTTTTTGAGTTGTGGGATCGAATTTCGTCACCGAATATACTAGTCCTTTCAGTCATGGGAAGAGTTAAAAGATGACAGCAAATATCAATATACGTGGATAAAGAATAGCCCAAAAGTCGGCGGTAAGTAGTATTCAATAACAGTCATCCTTCTAGTCTAGCACTTCAAAATTAGGGATGGCTAGCTTGGACAGCTTTGTGTGAAATTCAACAAAATAAACAGAAAAACATATAAAAATTATTAATCATATTCAAAAATATGAATATGTAAATCACGCTTGAAAAACGAATTACTATGAATCTTCCAGCACAAGTATTATAGTAAAAACATGAACATACATTATAATTACTGGCCTTAAACAAGTAGGTATTATATATATAAAAAAAATATGAAAGTTATTATTTCAGCACGAACTATTCACACGCGGTGTAACACATTCATAACTAGGTAAACAGACTGTCAATTGTAGTATCAATACATGCTAAATGAGATGGGTTGAGCACTAGATGGTAATCTCAGGGTTTACAATGACGCCCTCTCGTGGAATACGAACGCTACACAGAATTTCTTCACTGATTTTACCAGCAGTCTTATACTTCCTGATGAAGACCTTCCATAGTTGCTGCTTTCAGTTTCATAGGAAAAAAAAAAGAGAGAGATCGAAATTCTGACAATTGGGCTGTTATGTGTTTGACAAAGGAGTTCTTCTCCTGAGAGTTTGTCAGCTTCATCGTTTAACTTCACTCCTGCATGGCCTAGCACATACATTTCAGTGAAGGTCTTACCACGCAGTTGCTTTACCTTCTGACATCCACCTTGGTACACAACACTTTGAATTTTACATAATACTGCCTGCGAATCAGTTACACATATTTACTAAAATGTTTAACATGGTGTGCAGTATATTTATATTAATCAGTGTGTGTGTATGTATTTGTAAATAAATCATTATTTATTATTTGTTTGTTTTGGAATTTCGCACAAAGCTACTCGAGGGCTATCTGTGCTAGCCGTCCCTAATTTAGCAGTGTAAGACTAGAGGGAAGGCAGCTAGTCATCACCACCCACCGCCAACTCTTGGGCTACTCTTTCACCAACGAATAGTGGGATTGACCGTCACATTATAACGCCCCCACGGCTGGGAGGGCGAGCATGTTTGGCACGACGCGGGCCCGAACCCGCGACCCTCGGATTACGAGTCGCACGCCGTACGCGCTAGGCCATGCCAGGCCCCATTATTTATTAAACCGTTCAAAACATTATGTGATATATCTATAGGAATTACCCATTTAATTGTCAAAACAGTTAATATCGGGTTAGACCACGTATACTCTCGATGACAAATAGCCTTTATTCGCATTTCGCAAATTCCTAAATATATTTTCTATGATTTTAAGTCGTTCGTTGAGTCTAAGAGTAAAGGTCAGAAATTTTGTCCCCAAATGTCGGCAGGAGATTACTGTGGTAGATTTCGGGTTTACCAGCAGCTTGTTGTCACAGTACTTCTTAGTGGTGAAAGTGTATTCATTTCGAATACCAATACTAAATAGCTAGTTAAAGAAGGATTAATAATGATGACCCTACTAAAAGTGTACTCACTATAATTCAACTCTGAAAATCCTTGTTCTTAAGCATATTTTTCTAGGCTAATCATTATATGACTACATTTCTTCATTTATAGAGTTCAACTAACCATCTAGCAAGCCACACAATTAGTATATTTATAATACGTAAATAAATGAAGTATTCTCTTTATAGAGGTCAAATAATCATCTGACACTCCACACGACCAGTCTGTTTGGGACATATAAACAAAATATGTATTATACTTACAGAGCTCATACAAACCATCGACATGCCATGTGGTCGGTCTATTTGGAATAATTAAATAAAGTGTTGTACCAATACGTATCTGGAAAGATAAAGTAGCTTGTCAATATACTGTTGGACAGTCAAAAAATTACAAAATTTGTACAAAATTTAAGAACAAATTATATGGAAGCCAAAGTGATATTGCTTTCTTTTTTATTTAATTATGTGAAATATAACAAGTACTTAGAGCAATATTTCGGTTTATTAATTATGCATATATCAACAAATAGTGGGATTGATTGAACAATATAACGCCTTTATAGTTGAAAGGGCGAACATAAGTTGGTGTGACCGAGAATCAAATCCACGATCCTCAGACCCTAACCACTTGGCCATGCCAGGCCAAATCTAAGTTAACGGATGCACTTTAACGACAGAGAGTACTTCTAAATAAGGGCCCGGCATGGCCAGGTGGGTTAAGGCGTTCGACTCGTAATCCGAGGGTCGCGAGTTCGAATCCCCGTCGCACCAAATATGCTCGCCCTTTCAGCCGTGGGGTGTTATAATGTGACGGTCAATCCCACTATTTGTTGGTAAAAGAGTAGCCTAAGAGTTGGCGGTGGGTGGTAGCTGCCTTACCTCTAGTCTTACACTGCAAAAATAGAGACGGCTAGCACAGATAGCCTTCGTGTATCTTTGCGCGAAATTCAAAAAAACAAACCATTCTAAATAACAGAATATCTTATTATGAATAGATTCCATGTTAGACTGAGAGGGTACTTCGTTATATACACGAAAACAATAACGTCATCCTTTTCAATACGCAAGCGCCACTTACGCCATTAGCTGTTCTCACTGAAAGTACGGAGAGCGTAACCACTTGTAAAACGTATACACTGAACACAAGAGACACCTTTTCAATACAAGCAGTGAAGTGCGCCACTTACAAGAGCCATTAGCTGTTCTCACTGAAAGTACAGTGATAGGTCATATACAGAGCGTAACCACTTGTAGTGTCATATACAAAGTGTCATATTCGACACAGTGATAGTGTCATATACACTGAACACAAGAGACACAGTGATAGTGTCATATACACTGAACACAAGAGACACAGTGATAGTGTCATATACACTGAACACAAGAGACACAGTGATAGTGTCATATACACTGAACACAAGATCAAACATACACTCAGAGGTCACTTTATTAGTACACCTGCTCTTTAACAGCAAATCATGTGGCTGCAACTCAATACATAAAGCATCCAGACAAAGTCAAGAGGTTCAGTTGTTGTTCGACCAAACATTACAGTGGGGAAGATGCGTGATCTAAGCGACTTTGACCATGGAATGATTATTGGTGCCACGTGTGGTAATCCAGCATCTCTAAAACTGCTGACTTCTTGGAATTTTACCGCACTACAGTCTCTTAGAGTTTACAGAGAATGGTACGAAAAACAAGAAAACATCCAATGAGCGACATTTCTGTGGGTGAAAACACCTTGTTAATTAGAAAGTCAGAGAAAAATGGCCAAACTCGTTTAAGCTGACAGGAAGGCTCCAAATTCTCAAATAATCACTCTTTACAACAGTGGCGTGCATAATGTTATCTCTGAACGCATTACGTACGCTGTGGCTGACCATATGCCAACCTATATGGCCACACTCTGTCCGTTTTCCAGTAGCTACTTCCAGCAGAATAATGCGCCACGTCACAAAGCACGCATCATCTCAACCTGAATCCATGAACATGACAGTAACTCCAGTGTACTCCAACGGCCTGCACAGTCCCCAGATCTCATTCCAATAGAGCATGTTTGAGATGAGGTGGAACGGGAGGTTTGCAGCATGAATGTCTGCAGGAATTGTGTAACACTGTCGAGTCAGCATGGACCACATTCCCAAGGAATGTTTACAGCACTTTGTTACATCCATGCCACGAAGAACTTATGTTGTTCTGGAGGCAAAAGGAGGTCCTACCCAGTACTAGAGAGGTGTACCTAATAAAGTGTAGGTCTCCAACATTACCTCCAATGTTAAAGTCCAAAAATACCTAACAGGGGCACACATCTCGACTGTGTATAACCTTTACACGAAATAAAGTATAAAGTGGATATGTAAGCTGTCTAAAACCACGTATATCTGAAAATCTGGAAATTTTCGTAAAGCAAACAGTTTCACTTTTTCTACGTTAAAAGACAAAATATGATGCTCCTTCAAATACCACATTTCAGGTACTTGAATACTCCTGTGTGTTATTGTAAAGGAACAACTGAAAAAACACATGAAACCACTATATACAGGATGAATGATTTTGGTTTGGTGTTGAATTTTAAGGTCTACTTAACCATGGATTTACCTAGAGAACGTGAGGCGTATAGAACCTATGTAGGCCAGGTTGATTGTTTGTTTGGTTTGTTTCTTTTGAATTTCGCGCAAAGCTACACGAGGGCTATCTGCGCTAGCCGTCCCTAATTTAGCAGTGTAAGTCTAGAGGGACGACAGATAGTCATCACCACCCACCGCCAACTCTTGGACTACTCTTTCACCAACGAATTGTGGGATTGACAGTCACATTATAACGCACCCACAGCTGAAAGCGCGATCATGTTTGATATGACGAGGATTCGAATCAGCGACCCTCAGATTACGAGTCACTTGCCTTAACCACCTGGCCATGCCCGACCTAAGATGAATGATTAATCACTTCTATTTGAGATCACGTAACGAATCGTCAGGTATCTTATTTTCATAATAAAGGGAGCGAGAGGGACGGCGGGTTGATATCATGTTATAACATTAGTTTTATACCACATACTGCTATTCCCAAGTAGGGACTGGAATTTTAAACGTCACACAACAAGCTTGATTTGTGCCCCGTCTACCTTGTAATATATACAATCTCAGATGTGAAGACCAATATATAACGAAGTGATATTAGTTTATTTTGCCATTCGGTAAACATTTTCTTAATAATAGGTTTCGGTAACGCACAAGTTTTACAGTAGAACACTAATGAATTGATATGGTATTATCGAAGAAAATTATAATCTTCAAAGTACAACAGACATTAAACATACATCATGGATAAGTACACAAAAGAAATTGAGATTCTAACATTATCTAAATTTTCAGAAAATGTTTGTGAAGATAAAATTGTCGTGGGGGTGTAGCTCAGTGGTAGAGCATTCGACTGCAGATCGAGAGGTCCCTGGTTCAATCCCGGGCGCCCCCTAACCTTTTTTTTTCCCTTCCTATATGTAATTTTACAAGCAAATATGAAATTACTAAAGTTACATATTCATAAAATACATATAAGATTGGAAGTTACTTTTAATAAATAATAACATAATATGAATAACAACAAATATAGTATTACAAAAATTAAACATTTTGATTTCTAACTTGTTTTCGTTAGTTACCAATTTTTACATGTGTACCCAACGTGTTTTTTCTTCTTACCTCAACTCTTATATCAAGATTACTTTTCTCTCACTGTTTTGTTAGGATTATTAACCAATAAAAGAACTGCTATTGACGAAAACGTTCATCGTACGATAGTTGACCATTTCTGTTCGTCTCACTATATATTGAATATTTTATTTTTTTCCGTTTCAAATAATCTTAGTACTTGTTATCACTTAATGCGGCCCGGCATAGCCAGGTGGTTTTAGGCATTCGACTCGTAATCTGAGGATCACGGGTTCGAATCCTAGTCGCACCAAACATGCTCGCCCTTTCAGCCGTGGGGGCGTTATAATTTTACGGTCAATCCCACTATTCGTTGATAAAAGAGTAGCCCAAGAGTTGGCGGTTGGTGGTGATAACTAGCTGTCTTCCCTCTAGTCTTACACTGCTAAATTAGGGACGGCTAGCACAGATAGCCCTCGAGTAGCTTTGTGCGAAATTTAAAAAAACCAAAACAAACATCACTTAATGCAATAAATGGATAACACGTGACTTAATACGTACTGTAGAATAAACAAAAGAAGGCAGAAAAAATAAGGAAAACAAAACGGTAAAGGACTGATACTTTAAAACGTTGGTACATGTATTTATACAAAAGGTGGAAATCACCTTCTTCAGAAATACTGCAAGACAACGACCAGTAGAGCTAAATGAAACAAGAAATAGAAGTGTAAAAAAAGTTTACCATACGGTTTAGCAAAATGTTGATTGAAGCATTTTATTTGTGTAAAGATTACCAAAGTTGATTAAGACTTGTGAAAGTATTCAAGTTACGATTCAGTTGAAATAACTGTATACTTGTAAACTTAATAAAAGTGTAGCCCAAGAGTTGGCGGTGGGTGATGATGACAAGCTACCTTCCTTATAGTCTTACACTGCTAACTTAGGGACGGCTAGCGCAGATAGCTCTCGTGTAGCTTTGTGATAAATTCAAAAACAAACAAACAAAAATAAAGAAACGGCACTCCACATATTTTCAAAACAATATATGTATTCGAACTAATTAAACGGATGTGCAACAAATTCCTTACATTACAAAGATCATAAACACTACACAGTTCTCTTTTTGTTGTCAAAAGTTGACTTAGGCATATTAAACTATTTCAGTTGGCAAGCCTAACTACTTTTCTCTATTTCTAGCTCACTAGTATCGTGCTTACAATTATAGTGTGAGTTACCACAATCGTATACTGCTCTTGCAGTAAAAGTCTGTTCTTTTGTCATAGTGAACTCATGCTAGTACTTTAGAACTCGCTTGGATGGAATAAACTATATTTTTCATCTCTTTCAAAACTGTTGTTTTACTCTAACATATAAATCGTTAAGCCTATATTAACCGTTAGAACTTTCACTCCTACGGCAGTTAAAATTATGTTTAACTTTTCTTTGACCAAACTTCTACTTCCCGAGATGTTACGTAATCGTCAACTCGTCTTTTAGATATGTCTATATCCTGGACACCAGTAAGTTTCACACGACGTTCATTAGCCCCAACATCAATGAATTATAAACGCAAAGTACAGTTCTTACCGAGATATGTAACTAAGCTTTAAAATAATTATTCTTAATTTAATTATCTTCTTATTAAAAAACTAAAAATCATGAAATATTAAGTCACAAAATAAATTAATTAATAACATCTACATTAAACAGCTTTTCATATAATGAAAAATTTAACTTTTAATACAGCAGTCATAGTACAGTAACAACCAGGTCAGATAGCAGATGCCAATGTTAACTTTTAACATAGCACGCTTGGCAGAGTATTTAGTTGTTTAGATAACTACTGGTCTGAGAACTGTCGTTAGGTATCACAGTACATTTGATACAATATTGTCTGGTTATTTACCCAATCTTCTGGTCTGAAAATTGATGTTAGATATTTACCACATCACACCCAGTATAATACTGACTAGGTGCTTACACAATTGCCAGGAATGTTTGATTTTTGAAGTTAAGCACAAAGCTACACAATGGACTGTCTGTGGTCTGCTCACAACGGGTATCGAAATTTGGTTGATAACGTTGTATGTCCGCAGATATGCCGCTCTGCAGGGGAGGGGGGGAGGCAGGCTGCAAGATCTGAGAACTGTTATTATATTTTTATCACAACACACTTAGTATACTGACTAGATGTTTACATAACTATCAGGTCTGACAACTATTATCAGATATATATTGCCTAACCGACGAGAGTAACAACAACTGTAAGATAAAAGAGTTACAAATAGACTTTTCTTTCATATAACATACATCAAGGAGTGGAAGTTATATAGTTTAGAAAAAATCACAGTCAACAGTAGATTCATCATGATAGAACATCAACTGGCAATTAACAGTAGATTTATTGTGAAAAACAACAAACTGGAGTTACAAATATTTTATCATGAGAAGAAATACCAGGAAACAGACAGTCGTAAATCCATACCTTCAGGCGTGGTGAAACAATGCAAAAATAATAATTTTGAAGAAATTAACAAAATATCTTACTTCCCTACATGTTATAACAAAACAATTTTAAAATATTTAGAGTAAAACAGATAGTCGACTTTTTTGTACTTGGGGAACATCTGAGGTAATGTTTTGAAAATAATATAAGCTTAAGACAGCAATGTTTTTAAGAAAAATGCCATATCAAAGCTAAGAAAAAATGTAATAACAACGTTCAAAAGGAAAAGTTGTCCATTAAAAAAAATTCATGGAATTCAAATGGAAGATTTCTGAAAAACGAACATTTTCACTCAAAGCTTAAAAAAAGAAAAAAACTTTCTCGGCCACATGGATGGAAAACATATCTGGATGAAACGAGCGCTTAACTTCTCACACTTATCTTCGAAAAGACAAGGATTTGTCTCAGAACTACTCGGAATATTAAACTAAGTTTAACTTTTGAAGCTATTCATCATGTAGTCACGACTAGTGCGTTGTTAAATGTTGGAAAGAGTGGAAACCAATCGTTTTCATACAAATGGTTAAGCTACTTTCGGGTGAATTGAATGTAAGTTTTAGTCTTTGTTATTTAATCAATGCCTAACATGAGACATCAGTTTAGTGTTAATAAAAAAACAACGTATTTAATGTTACTCCATTATGTTAGGCCTATATTTCCGTTAGATTAAGGTAAAACGTTTAGTTTAAAAAAGAAAATTAAATCTCATCTTCACCATCGACGTCATGTAATTTTATCAATGAGAAACTGTTTTAACTTAATTGTTATTCTAAATTTGTAAATCACCTTAAACGTGCTCAACGTATTTATTCTGGGCACGTTCGAATGGTGGCATCATTTAAACTTTCAACCTCTCTTGAGCAGTTCATGTGTAAATTATGTCTGACGTTCTAGAATTGACCAGAGTTGGTGAATAGCCTTAACTGTTGGAGCTTTCCTATGGTTTATATTCTTATACCTTTCTTGAACTATATTTCAACTTTAATTATGCTTAAAAATGAAACTGAAAATTGACTGCGTTAGATCCTTATTATTTTTATAATTCAGATTTTACAGAAAATTCAAATACTTTACTTGGTACACAAATTACAAGCATAGAACGTATTGTATGGCCAGGTAGTTAGGGCGCTTGACACTCGTAATCTGAGAATCACACATTCGAATCCCCGTTACATCAAACATTCTCGCCCTTTCAGCCATGTGAGCGTTAAAATGTGATGGTCAATCCCACTATTCGTTGATAAAACAGTAGCCAGAGAATTGACGGTGGGTGGTGATGACTAGCTACTTTCCCTCTAGTCTTACATTGCAAAATTAGGGACGGCTAGCGCGGATAGCCCTCGTATAGCTTTGTGTGAAATTCGAAACAAACAAATAAAAACAATTATTGAAAAAAGTCGACGTCAATGATTCTAAGTTCTTAAGACTTTCTTCGTTATTTTTATGTATTTTATATTTATTTTTGATATTTTTAAAGCTCAACTTCTTTTCTCTTGAGCTGTAACAATAGAAGCTGTTTTTACGACACCAGTTTTCAGTAATAATGGGTAGTAATAATCTACCCATACGTTAAGATATTTAAGTATTAACGAATAAACAAAGTAATGATAAAAAAATTTAAAGCAGTTTGCTCTTGCTGTTGTTTGTTGTTTAATAGTCAAATTAAAATCGGAATACATCGAATCAGAGGTCAGCTAATCATCGAATCGGAATATTGTGTATCAAGCTTTGTTCATACATGTGTATTTTTAAGACCTCTGCAGAGTGGAAGGTCCGAAGTTTGATATTGCTGAATACACTCTACATTTGTAGCTGTAGGTGCATTATAATAATTATAGAGACAATCCTTTGTAGTAGTGTAGATGATACTGACTGGCTGCCTTCCCACTGGTTAATAATTCAAAATTGAGTACGATTAACAGATGAATTCTAGAGGTCCACGAGTATTAAAGTGCCACTCAAGTTAAACTTCCTGAAAGAAAGCAAAGAGAACACAACTCCTGACATCCAGAATAGAATAAAGCAGTACAACCCAAATAAATATTAAAAAAAAGAGTTTTGCTCTCTCCCTTTATCTAAAACAGAGTAGTAAAAAGTAAACATCACCCTAACCATTAAATGGCCTTTCAGTATATTTTTAATGAAGAATATTTCCCAACATCCTGTAAAATCTGATGACAGAAACTACGTACAAATTATGAGAGAAACACCAAGGAAATAGCCAATAGAACTCAAACGATTATCTTGTATTCCCCTTGAAATATTACACTTTTTACATCAAAAATATTATTTTAGTGACTATATAAGTTTTCTTTCTATAATATAAAGACAAAAACGCCTATTTATACTACTCATAATGCAACTGAGTACAAAACAGCTTTTCACGATGGAAGTTTCAGTTAAAATTAAATAGTAAGAAAAGAAACCTCCAAACACGCCATATCTCTATATATCCGTTCCTTGTGAGGTCGCATATACCCTAGTACTATTTCGCTGGACTGGGAATTTGTAGGACCATGGTTCGTGTTCAGTTGCTATAATACTGTACTCTACATTCCACAATTTGGGATCATGTGTGTGTGTTATAAAGAGTGATCACTTCACATTATTTGATTAAAGCAACCAAGTATTTGGCAATGGTCATTTAGATTTTTTTATGACAGTTACGAAGTCGATCAAATTGACCAACCCTGCATCGAGTTTGGACAAAAAATAACAGATAAAATGTACATTTTTACTGAAAACGTTAGAAATTTTGAAAGACGATTTTAGAGATTAAACAAATATAATTTGACAATTTTCAAATGAAGAAAAATATTTTTATTTTTAATCTTAACATAAAAACCACTCTGCACATGGGGCAGTCAACACTCTGACTCAATACATTCACAAAGGAAATTTTAGTAAAAAAATACCTAAATAAAAATCCTGCTTTTATTATTGCAGAAGACAAAACGTTTATTGAAAGCGTGCGAAATTTCGTGAAGATGCACTAAATATATTATAAGTTATAATAAGGAAACTAAAGGTCAGTTTGGGATTATGAATACGGCCGAACTGACCAAGCCTGTACGAGAAAAAATATTCAATACGCCAATATTATTATCGAAAGGGACAATAAATCATTCTCATCCTAAACCATAGTCGTTGATGTATAGTTCTTCGGAAACTGGTTCTTTTTCTCTAACCCCGTACTTTACCAAAGAAATTCCGTTCACCCACCCCACCTCCCCACGTAACTTTACAAGTTGTTAATGCTAGGTTGGCTACAACTATTTACTCATGATACAAATAAAATCAAAGTCCATAAATACACAAAAAATAAATAAAAGGTAATAAATCCACGTGGTACCCGACCTGACTATTATAAAATAGCAAGGCTAGAACATTAAAAAAAAAAATAGCTGTGAGATGTTAAAGTTGTGTTATGTTCGCCAATAGTCAATTAAAGGTTTTAACTTATACTTCTTTATAGTACAAATATATACCATGTTATTTGTTGTTGGGCTTAGGATTCTTCTAGAGTAGGTGTCTGTGACTTTTTGACGACAAATTCAAAGATAAACGGACAACATGATCTCCACTTATTGTCAAAATTATATATATACATTCGAACTAGTTCAGCGTATGTACAGCAAATTATTTACACTATAGAGATCATTGTAATGTCATATACACTATATACTTCTCTTATTTTTTGTCAAAAGTCCACTTAAGGCTATTCAATGACTTTATAATTCAGTTGATAAGCCGAAATACTTTTCCCTATTTCTACCATAGTAGTATTCTATTTATAATTCACTTACAATTTTAGCACGAGTTATCCCAGTTGCACACTGCTCTTTTAGTAATTGTTTGGTCTTCTTTCTTCAAAACGTCCTCTGTTTCTTTCGTCTAAGTGCATTCAGGGTGATTCAGTTACTTTAGAACCACGCTTTTACTGAATAAATTTTATTTCTCCACCTTTCTATTGTTATTCTTACTCTAACATATTAAATGTCAAGCCTATGTTAATCGTTAGGCCTATCACTTTTACCGCAGTTAACTTCAAACTTTTCCTTGAACATTCCCTCTATCTTTTATGCTATTAAATGTCTACTGTTTCTGCTCGTCTCATTATTTATATGAGAAATGGAAGGCGCTGTTTGAAAAGAGAAGACGTTACAAAAGCTAAGTACTGACAAATCGTGGATTTGTAATGTTATTTGGTTTATTATTTTGATCTCCAGAAATTAAAGTTAAATAACAAAAAATTAACTATATTTAGTAAGACTGTGAATCAAAATAATAAGTATAAGGTTTTAATTTAGACTTTAGTAATGTAGCGTGCTAATAATGTTAAATTAGGTTTAGTTTGCGTAGCGGTTTTTAAAGCTTTGTTATAATTCATCTTGTAGTGAGACTGCAAGACAAATTAAATACATTGTCTTATTTAACAACTACAGTTTAAAACTAGTTAATTTCCAGTTTTATCTTCTCATTGTTAACAACAGGCTACTAGCATTTAATCATAGTATCGAGTTTTTATTTTCATTTTACAAATAATACAATGGTTAAGTCTAGTTCGGGGGATAAGCGTTCACACTTTGTTAAATGTGATAAGTACAATGAATTGGTTTTGTTTGAGAACTATAGACTACTATGCACTTTGAAGGAAGCTAGTAGTAATAATGTTCAATTTATATGTAGAGTTTGCAGATTAGAATAAAAGTTCGAGGCTATCCTAACTAAAGTTGAGGAACTATATAAAGAGAAGTATAAACAGCAAGACTTAGCAGCTTAAGCTTTTACATGCAAGGGGAATATCAACTAATATTAACAATGACATTTAGGAAGTTATAAATGGTAGTTTTGAGGTTTAAAGTAGTAAACGTAACTGTAAAGGCCCTATTCTGTTGAACAACAAATTTAAGCCCTTAGGTTATGTAGACAAAGAACTATTGGAGGGAAGAAAAGCAAAAGGAATATAAAATAATATGGATTATGAATTTAAAGAGATTATAATTACAGGTGACTCCTTTATATGGTATGTGGATAGAATAACCTATACGATAAATAAGGAGAAAAGAGTTGAATTATGCTTCCGTGAGGCAGAGGTAGATGACACAACTGACAGAGCAAGATATATAATGAAGGGGATTGGCAATGATGCATGCAGTCTTTGTTTTGTACATAAGGAGTTACGTGCTGTTGAAGCTGAGAATATTAAGGATAACAACAAGGAAACTGAATATGATTAGGTTTCTGTAAGTGGATATAAATGGAAAAAGTGTCCAGTGTGAATTTGTTACAGACCCCAAATGATATTGATGAAAATGAATGAGAAACTTTACAGTGAGACTACAATTTCAACTATTTATGAAGTCATAATATTAAGTGATTTTATTTTAAGGCATATAGACTGGGAAATACTAGAGTCAAATCATGAAGGACAGAGGTTTTGGAGACTGTTCAGGATGATTTTATTCACCAGTTAATCAAGGAACCTACTATAAACAACGTTCTTTTAGATTTTTTGTTATCTTTTGATATAGAAATGGTTTAGAGGGTGGAAATTGTGGAACACTTAGCTACAAGTAATCATTGCTCTATCAGGTTCGATTTTTTGCTGCACATGGAAATAAGAAATAATGAAATTATGGTTACAATTTTTAAAAAAAGCAAATTTTGAAGGGTTGCAACAATAATTATCTGTTGTGAATTAGGCATCTGAGTTACTTGGAGATACTGATCAGATGTGGAAAAATTTTAAAGTTAAATTGTTAATTATTCAAGGTAAATATATTCCTTATAGAAAGAAAAGAATAGCTGCAAGTAAACAAACCAGGTTGTCACACTAAGAGTTTAAGAGACAGAATTAAAGAAAAGCGTCATAAATTTAAGAATTTTAAACTCACTGGTATGACAAAAGGTTTAGAAGATCAAGCAAGTTGGTAAAATAGAAAGAAATGATCAATGAAAAAAGGCTGGCTGAAAATGTAAAAATTTACAATAAAGATTTTGTTAAAAAAGTAAATTAGGGCTAAACAAAATGTTGTAATAAAGATAGGACCCTTGTGAAATGATAAAGGAAAGTTTGTATCTGATTATTATGAAATGGTTAGGTTATTAAATTCTGCTTTTTTAGTTTTTACTAATCAATATTTAAGCAATATTTCTTATGTTGAGCAACTGATAGATGAAAAGAAAGTTCAACGAGACAATTTCATAAATTCTATAAAATAAAATTGGGAAGTTAAAAGAATGCTAAAGCTCATGGGCCAGATAATATTTTCCCGGGGGTTTTAAAGGAGGAAAAGGACTGGATATGTAAGCCACTTACCACAATGTTTTTCAAAATCCTTGGATAGTGGACGAGTACCAACAGATTGGAAATTAGCTAATGTGACTCCTATTTTCGAGAAAGGTAATAGAAGATTTCCTAGTAATTATGGGCCTATTAATCTCACATCAGCTGTGGGAAAGTTTTGGAAAGTCTGAAAAAAGATACTTTGAAAAGTCATGTAACAAAGTTTAGAATTTTATCGGATAGTCAACATGGTTTCATTTAGGGGAAATCTTACCTTACAAATCTTTTGACATGCTTTGAAAGTGTTACTGCATATGAAGATGAGGGTAAGGGTTAAGATTTGGTGTATCTCAATTTTCAGAGAAAGCATTTGACAAAGTGGCACATAAAAGGCTTGTAAAGAAACTTATTTCTATATGTATGGGAATAAATTAACTAAATGAATAGAAGAGTGGCTTGATTGAAGAATTCAGAGTTGTTATATAAATGAAATTCAGTCAAGCTGGATTAATGTTACAAGGGATGTACATGAGGGTTAGAACTCATCACCTCTGCTCGTTTTACTTACATCGATGACATAGGTCAGGGGTCACCATACTACGGCCCTCGAAGTCATTTTCTCCGGCCCTCCAGCAGCTAGCCGCTTCGAAATAAAAAGTGACATTTCATCAAATGTCCGACTGTCATAACAAAATAAATCACACCGATGGTCGCTTTAAGCTGGTATTATGAAAAAAACAAGGTTGTCACGCGCATTTTTAACCATTAGTAAAATTCCTCTATCGTCCTTGCTGCCCGTTTATTCATATCGAGGTACGTATCTCTGAAAGCATTAGCATATTGGAAACAAGTACAGACTTAACCCTCGTCCTATCGACTCGTCTCGTAAATTCAGCGGCCTAAGGTTACCGCTTCAGCAAGCTCATTTCTCTTAGTAGTCGGGTTATGCGCTTTCGTAACTCGTTCTTAGGTAAGTGTCGTGGCAAGCGTACGTTTCAATATATTTTGTTCGTGCATTCTTGGACCAGTACAATACTTTTCTCACAGCGTTCTGTGTTTTTCATTTTCAGATCCTGTTTTGTTTTTTTTTTTTTTTTTTCACCCATTGTTATGGCTGCTTTTAAAAGAAGAAAGGTAGACTTTGAGTGTCGTGCTTTCAATGAAGAATGGGGAGAAAAGTACTTCTTTGTGGAAACAAAAAAAAACAGAAAGCTACTTGTGTGATATGCACAGAAAGTGTTGTCGTTTTGAAAGAGTACAATCTTTGGACTCACTATGAAACAAAACATCTATCAACATATTTGAAATTTTCAGGAAGGTTCCGTTCTGAGAAATTTGAATCTATGAAACGTGTTTTTGAATCTCAAAAGAATCTCTTCACGAGAAAGTTTGCTGAAAATGAATCTGTCACTCGTACAAGTTACAAAATAGTTCATAGGATGGCAGAGCGAGGAAAATCTTTTACTGACGGCAACTTCATCAAAGAGTGTATGATGGAAGCAGCAAATGAGCTGTGTCCTGAAAAAGCAAATTTCTTTGAAAGTATCAGCCTTTCAGCAACTTCAGTTGTACGGAGAGCAGAACTTGGAGAGAACATCGCATTACAGATACGCCAAAAAGCCAGAAACTTTCTATGGTACTCTGTCACTGGATGAGTATGTCACAACTTCTCGTGTTCATTCGTGGAGTTAATTTGGACTTTCAGATCACGGAAGAGTTGGCATCAGTTTGCAGCATGCACGGAAGAACGACTGGAGAAGACAGTTTCATGGAAGTGCATAAAACTTTGTAAGACTATAACCTTCAGTAGAATCAGCTTAGAGGTGTAACAGTTGATGGAGGAACGAACATGGCTGGAGTAAAGAAGGGTCTGGTGGGACTGAGCAGGAAACAGTTGGAAGATCTTCAACTCCCAAGTTCTCTGTTCATACACTGCATGATACTGCAAGGACTCTGTGGAAAAGACTTGGATATTTCTTGCGTAATGAAACCAGTCATTTCTGCAGTGAACTTCAATTAGGGTCATGCACTTAATCATCGCCGGTTCAAGGCGTTTCTTGAAGAAATTGATTCGGATTTCTGGGACTTGCCTTATCACACAACGGTGAGGTGGCTCAGCTGCGGTAAAGTCTGTCTCGTTTTTATAAGATGAGAAGAGAAATAGATATATTTCTTATCGAGAAATATAGAGCCGATCCACTTCTGTCGGATCCAACCTGGTTGTCAAAGTTGTCATTTTTGGTTGACATCACATCCCACATGAATGAATTGAACTTGAAACTTCAGAGGAAGAATAACCTTGTCTGTGATCTCTATAGAATCATTAAAATATTTCGGAGAAAGCTGTCATTGTTTGAAACACATTTGGAAGAAGGAAACCTCTCTCATTTTCAGTGTTTCAATGAGTTTCATGCTGGAATCACAGAAGATGTGAACCTGGAGTTTCAGAAAAAGATTATTGGTGATTTAAATAAGCATTTTTAGAGAGATTTTCGGATCTAGACAGAATCGAAAGTGACATTCTCCTTTTTCAGAATCCTTTTGATTGTGTCATTGATGATGTGCCAGTGGAACTTCAGCTGGAGGTCATCGATTTGGAAGGAAATGACTTGTTGAAGGCAAAACACAGAGAGGGGCAACTTATTGAATTTTACAGCTGCATACCTGAAGATGATTTTCCAAAGAAGAAGCAGTTCGCATCTGGTATGGCATCAGTGTTCGGAACAACTTATGTCTGTGAACAAGCATTTTCAAAAATGAAGTATGTGAAGTCGGTACATCGATCAAGGTTGACTGATGAACATTTGAAAGCAATTCTAATGATTGGATGCAGCAATTCAAAAACGAACACTGAAGGTATTTTGAAAGCCAAACGCCAATTTCATAAATCTCACTAACTTTTTTGCGGCTTAGTGAAATTCAGATATGTACTCACTATGTGCGATGTGACAATTGTTTTTGCTAATGTCACCTTCTTTGATAACCTTTTGGTAAATAAAAATGTTGGTTGTATTTCTATTTGTTTTTTATTATATGTGTGTATTGCATGCTACTCCCACATGGCTAATGTGGCATCCTAAACTTAGTGTTAAGTTTTTTACAGAGAGCTTTCGTTCTAGCTTATGAGTATTGAACATAATGATCATGGGACCCACGCTTCTCATTCCCCAAGTAATCTGGCCCCATGTGAAAAAAGTTTGGTGACCTCTGATATAAGTGAAGGAATAGTCAGTTACTTAAATTTGCATATTCTATTAAGGTATTTGGTATTATTAACTGTGAAAAGGATGCTGCTGATTGGTATAAGAACTTAGATCATTTCGTGAGTTGGACAAACAACTGACACACGGATTTTAATTATAATAAATGTAAGATGATGCATGTATGTTATCATAATTTGAATTATAAGAATAATTGGAATGGAGATAACATTGTCATGAAAGAAATGAATCTTGGAGTATGGTTGATCAGTCTCTTAAGCAATCAGAGCGGTGTACTGTTACTAGTGGTAGTGCAAACAGCATTATACATTGCATCTACAGAAATACTGAATACAAGTCAAAAAAGGTTATAATTTCATTGTATAAGTCACTAGTTAGGCCGCATTTCGAATATTGTGTTCAGTCTTTGTCTCCTTACTTAAGGAAAGACATTGAATTATTGGAAAGAGTTCAGAAGAGAATATAGCATAAAAATATCATATCTATGTATATACAGATTTAAAACCTGCTGCCTAAATATACCTACCATTGGTGTTACTTGTTCATGTTGGAAAACATGCTGACTAAATTTTACAGATGTCCAATCAAATAAAAAATTTATGTCTCGCAAGAATTAATGTAATGTGTAACACTGGTAATTTTTGTGAGCGGCATGTTGTAGGTAGTTCTCTTGTTCTCTTTTTACTGCCGCAGTGTAGTAATTTGCGCGAATTATTAAATAATCTTGAAATGGCTGGTGTCTTCGGATTAACAACGCTAAAATTAAGAGTTCGATTCCCCCTCGGTGGACACAGCAAGTAGCCCGATGTGGCTTTGCTATAAGAAAACTCACACACAAATGATTGCTGAAATCAAATATTTTATTATTATTATTGTAGCATCAAACTATTTAAATCTATCTTTACATTCAATACAATTAGCGACGATCATACACGGATTAATATTAATTTTTATTATAACACTGTAATATTTATATAAATACTCTATAATATATTTATATACATTATCAATCATAAACTGACAAATCGTGCACCATAACAATTTTAAAACCGACAATAAAACCACATATGTGAGGTGTTTTGTATGAGGTAGATTCTTTGTTTGTATAGTCGTTTGCTTAAAGGCAAAACCACATTATCCCGTGTGCTGTGCCCACCGTAGAGAATCGCACTCAAAAGTTTAGCATGGTATCTTCGTAAACTTACCGCTGTCCCACCAGGACACCATAATTTGGGAACACAAAACAATTTACGTGTAACGTTGTTCCTTTTTAAAAGTACATTCTATATCGGTTATAAAATATTTATAAACATCCTCACTTAAATGGGCCCAGCATGGCCATGTGGTTAAAGCACTCGACTCGTAATCTGAGGACTGTGGGTTCGAAATCCTGTCATACGAAACATGCTCGCCCTTCCAGCTGTGGGTACGTTATATTTAACGGTCAATTCCATTATTCGTTAGTAAAAGAGAAGCCCAAGAGTTGGCGGTGGGTGGTGATGACTAATTGCCTTCCCTCTAGTCTTATACTACTAAATTAGGGACGGCTAGCGTAGATAACCCTCGTGTAGCTTTGCGCGAAATTCAAAACAAACCAAAACCTGACCTGAAGGTTTCAATGTATTCAAATTTAACCCTAGTTCTTTACTTAAAATTACAAGAATAAAACGTTTTAGAAATTGAAACAAAGCTTATAACTGCTTTATCTGATAAAATACTTGCTATATGAATAAACTAAATGGTTTCTATCTCGCGACACATTCATTTTTGCTAACATTGAATTTCTTTAAGTGTGTTATGCGTTTGTTGATTATGTCTTTAACATCATTTGCCCAATTTCTAAGTAAAATTACCTTTCAATTATCTTTTGTGCTATATTTACGTAAGAGTTTACTGAATGATATTCCAATTACTTGTTTTGTGAGTTTCCAATTAACTATTGAATCTCTTCTAGAATTTTCGACCTCTACTTATTGTCAGTTGTAAATCATCTTCAGCACGTCATCAAGGTTACCTGTGATCACGTGACCTGTTGGATAATAAATGTAAATGAATAAAGTACATTCGTATTTTCAGGATACGATGCTGTGTATCTCTTCATTCATTGTATTATCTAACATTTTGTTATAATTAAATATACTACTATCAACATCTCTGTGCAAGAATGCTATTTATTGGATATTTAATGAATGTTGTATAGAAGATTTTCTGACTAGTTTTGATCTTATAGATTCTATACATATGTCGGTAAAAGGAGCTACAACTTAGTATAAGGTAACTTTTATCCTTACGATCTTTAGTTATTGTTGTTTTAGGCTTAAATGATGAATAATAGCTAGTAGACATTATTTATCAAAGTTGACGACAAATGTATTTATAACATAAGATATAACATAATGTTTAGGGACAACAAGAAATCGGTTGGTCCAACTCGGCTGTCCCATCCTCTAAAGTTCTAAACCAAATTAAAATTAACTCTTATCATTCATATATCTATCAAGCTTTCGTTTAAACTCACCCAAATTTATTTCCTACACAACATCCGAGGGCAATTCATTTCAAAGGCTAACCACCCTGTCAGAAAAATGAAACTGTCTCAGTTGAATGTCAAAATTTATATTTGTGTCTTTCGTACTACTATTCTCACTGTTAAGTGTGGAAAATGTTGATGCATTAATATTATCAATTCATTTTACAATCTTAAACAGTTAAATTAAGTCCCCTCTAACTCTAACTCTTCTCTTTTAAGAGAAAATGACCCGGCACGGCCAGGTGGGTTAAGGCGTTCGATTCGTAATCTGAGGGTCGCGGGTTTGAATCCCGGTCGCAACGAACATGCTTGCTATTTCAGCCGTGGAGGCTTTATAATGTGACTGTCATTCCCACTAAAATTAGGGACAGCTAACGCAGATAGCCCTCGAGTAGCTTTGCACGAAATTAAAAAAAACAAACAAGAGAAAATAATTTTAAGGATCTTAATCTCTCCTCGTATGTCAACCCTTCTATTCCAGTTACCATTTTATTAGAACATCCTCTGAATCCTTTCCAACAGTTCAATGTCTTCTGTTAGGTAAGGAGCACGATGTTGAACACAATACTCTAAATGTGGCCTAACCAGTGATCTATACAATGAAATTATAATCTTTTTAGACTTGTATTCAATATTTCTGTAGATACATCCTAAAATGCTGTTTGGCCTATCATTAACAATAGAACAGTTCTTGGATGGTTTAAAAGACTGGTCAACCATTATGCCAAGATCCTTTTCTTTCATGACACTCTTAAGGTTAGTCCTCCCATCCAAATTATACTTATAATTCAAATTACGATAACACACATGCAGTATCTTGCATTTATTATACTTATGACCCATCTGTCATTTACTTGATCAACTCATTAAATTATCTAACTCCTTTTGTAAAGCACCAGCACCCTCTTTATATTCGATTGTACAAAGGTAAGTTATGAACTGATAGTTATTATAAGTTACATAGCAAACATCTAAGACCTATTATTTGATAAACTTCTTATAATAAAGTGACCTGTGCTTTAGTCATATTTGTTCTACGTTTGTACCCATGACAACGTGGCCGACATGTAAGCAGTTCAGTAAAATAATGATTATTTTAAATTGGTAGATTTGAAAAACATTACCATAATTTTTAACTCGAACGTTAAATGTATAGGGGTAAATCGTAAATAGCGTTCTCATCCAATAGTTCTCTCTTTCAACAAGTGTAACAGATTTACTGCTGTACATTTATTTCAGTCTCTAGGCTTGTTTCTGTATAGTTTTATTTTTTGCATGACTTACATTCTTGACTGTGTATTGCGCAAGTTCCGCCTATTTTCTAAATTTGTAGAACGTTCTTGTGCGTAAAAATTAACAATGTATTGGGTTGAGAAATAATTCGTGAGCGTTTTTTCAAGTTAAACAAATATATTCATAAATGAAACGCTTTCGCAAAATATTTCATATCATTTGGTAGATAATTTTTTGCTCTAATAGATGGTGTGTTTGATTTTCATATGTCTTTAATTTTTGCTTTCATTTTCAGCTCATTAAATGGACTGTCAAGTGGACAAAATCGAGCATTTTCGACACCATCTGCTTTTCGCATTTAATTTCTTGCAATTTCGTTTAAAACAATGCATACTATATACCTAGGTATGACATGAAATAAAGTATCATAATAAATGTTTTGGGTGTAATGTGTTCATGCATTGAAGTATTGTATAGTCTTGCTTGTAATGCTTGAATGAAATTATTTAAAAACGCTCACGAATTATTCCTCAACCTAATACTTGGTGTGTATATAACACTAGTGAATGACAACGAACTTTAGCGAATGTTTTAGAGTCTCGAGTGACTGATATATAAAAACCGATGCGCTGAGGGACAAGAGATTATTATTGGACAACTAATCAATGTGCTATAGGCTTAGGAAACTATAACTGTTATTAACGCCTATTAATCAGATAATTGCAGACTTAGACTGGGAACTTTCATAAATTTCGAGCGTTATAAACCGTTTAACTTCAATAGATTAATTCAGACGTTGAAATTTCCAACGTTAAATATCTTCATCAGTAAGAAGAGAACTTGTAAAGGAGTGAAGCCAATCAAGTTAATTAGCTCAAGCTCAACTCAGAATTAATTTGTTCTTCGTGAGCCTGGATCGTCGATAAAATATTCTGCTTTAGACTGGATATGAGACTTAGTATTGTTTGTAAATTTGTAAAACTCTTGTATACAAACCATCATTTGTAATAACTATCAGTAATAACAGTTATTTTTATGTTTGTATGTTTAATATATATTTGCGTTAAGAAAGGGAATTCTGTGTATTAATCTTGCTGCCAAATAACATAACTTTAATATGTATCAAGATATAATTAACTACTGAGCTTAAATTAAAATTCCGGTTATTTCAAGTAATAATACGTAGCATACGTACCATAATCAGAGAATAATGCGAAATAAATTATGGTACGTAACATATCCAAAATTGAATGTTTTGCCATAGTAAAAGTAAAACATTTAAATATTTACATTGTATGGGTTTTATAATAAATTTTTATGATAAAATAAAGAAATACTTACTATTCCTTTATTTTTTTAGTAACGGATCTGTGCATATTCATTCAACCTCTCAAAACTGCGATTTCTTCTATGTATTCAACACTACATTTTGTACAACTAACTAAGTACGTTTGTTTGTTTTTGGTTTTTTAATTTCGCACAAATCTACTCGAGGGCTATCTGCGCTAGCCGTTCCTAATTTAGCAATAGAAGACCAGAGGGAAGGCAACTAGTCATCACCACCCATCACCAACTCTTGGGCTACTCTTTTACCAACGAATAGTGGGATTGATCGTCACATTATAACGTACCAAACATGCTCGCCCTTTTAGCCGTGGGGGCGTTACAATGTGACGGTCAATCCGACTATTCGTTGGTAAAATATTAGCCCAAGAGTTGGCGGTGGGTGGTGATGACTAGTTGCCTTCCCTCTGGTCTTCTGTATGGTTGACTACTGCACTGATAACAAAAGTTATCTGAACATCGTTTCACTTATGTCAGCAGTTAGTATTTGTGTATTTTATCATTGATATACGTTCTATAAAACATTTAGAAATTCTTTACTAATTGTAGTTCACATTTCTTGAAATATAAGTAGGGAAAAAAAAAGGGAAAACAAGTAATTATATGATCTCATGAACACACTTCTTTGACGGACCATACCACACAGGACAGCGGTGTTGCCTTAGAACAATGCTCATCAGGAAAGAAAAGATGTCTTCACACATTCATCTTTTTTTGACAAGGTTTGTCTGAATACTTCAAGAGTTATACTGAACAAAAACTCATAAGTATTTTGGTGCAGTATGATCTCCTGTGAGATTTGTTAGTGTTTATTTGAAGTAATTCCATAGTTTTCCAACTCAGTTATATGAGGCTCAACCTTTCGTAAAATTGTATCCAACATCGCCTAATATTTACTCGATCCTCCCTCTGAGAGTATGACTGAGCTACTAAAGTTTCCTGATAAAATACAATACAGTGTGAATTTAATTCAGTTCGAACCTCTTGAACCATCACTTAAGTAAATGATGCAAAGAGAGGGTGAAGGTACTAATTTAAGCCTAGATTCCGCCTTGTCAAGACAATTGAAGTCTACGCATAGCTTTAAGGATAAATAGAGCTTTATGGACTGAACGTGATTATCATTGATGTTCAAGTACGTAGGAAATTTCGGAGGATCATGTAACACAATTCACACCACAAAAACATCGCGTTCCTAATAGTTAGTGTTATCAGGTAGTCAAACTGGCTAGAGAACCAAATCGAGCAATTGCAAAAGAAAACTAATCATATTTATTAATTTATTTTTCAAGAGCATGGGATGGATGGTTCAGTTTTTAATCTTATCTCCTTTAATAAAAGTGTTAAAAGAAAAATGGTATTAGAAATGTATACAAATTTAGTAAAGAGTTATGTATATTAGCCGTGAAGAGGCCACAAAGGCGAAACATTGGTTTAAATAAAAATATATTCTTTTATATTTATTTGGAATATACAGTGGAGAGCCATTAAGCCGCGGACCAGTAAACCGCGAAATCGCTTAAGCCGCTGTAGCAAGTCTTGTCCCAAAATTTTTGATGTATTAAATCTACTACCTGGCTTTTTAAAGTTTCTCACACTCTCCTTGTCTTTATAACTTCAAGGGGATATTTAAAAAGGATTTGCTTTAATTTGGGAAATAAATAAAATATATTACAATAGAAATCGACCGTTAATCTACCTTATCCGCTCTCTATGTCAGCTTTATGAAGGCCGCCATTGTTACCGAATCACACCTCTCCATACATTAAAGTTAATCCGTGGTAAATCCGTGAAAAAAGTGATCAATAATTAAAATATTATTTTTAATTCGATAATCCGATATAATGATCACGCAATGGCCCGGATGAGGCTCCTTAGCGGAGCTGTTGGTGACTTCGGCCTTTCAGTTACAAAGGTTTAAGCCGCGGTTAAGCAGGTTGACTCCCCAAATACCGCGGCTTAACGGCGCTCCACTGTATAAGTCGTTTTTCTTAACTTTTATCAAAATGTGTAAACCTCTTTAGTATGTACTACAAGTTTTAAAAGACAAGAAAAGTAGGTCGCTGTAATATACGGGCGTATTATAAATGTTTTTTTCTTATTCATGAAATGCACAGCATAGTGACATCTTTATTACTCTTAACTTCGTAAAATCTGCAAGAGACGCAAAAAAACAGAAACGATTAAAACAGCAATAAATAAAAAGTTGTTGAACAGTGAACTTTAGAAACCACAAATGATAAAATAAATGTCTTTCTGATGTTTAATATCGGAAGTCAGAAGGAAAAGAAACAAATTTGGAAAACAAAAGGATTCTCTTCCCAACGTTTTACGGTGTGTTGTCTCAACATCTAATTAAACAACAGTTTCTTACGGTGATGGCAATTCTAAAGAGATGGGAACAGAAAACACAGGTTTGATTTGGGTGATCTAGCTAATGGTCAAAGATCGCTTTAAAGGTGCGAAAGATGTTGGTCGAAATGAACGTAACGCAATCACTAGTATTTGGCATTCCCAAAGACAATAGGGGCGTGAAGATTACAAAAATTAACAGAATTAAAGTTTGCTTGCTTACTGTTGAATTTCGCGTAAAGTTAAATCAGGGACAGCTACCTACTGCCAACTCTTTGGACACTCTTTTATCAACGAATAATGGGACTCACTCCCACGGCTGAAAAGACGGGCATGTTTGGTGTGACCCGCAACTCTCAGGTTACGAGTCGACCACTCTAACCACCTGGTCATGCCGGGCCTAGAATTGAAGAATTGTAAGTTGAGAAGAAATAATAAGTTTTGCATTTGATCGCACAAGATTCGCGTTTTATTTCTGCTGCAATATTTTTTAGAACAACAACAAACAGAATAAAGGAATTGGAGAAACTTATGAATACTTTTAAACCGACATAAAAGTTAGTATATTTAATTGAGTTATTTCAAAACATTAACATATTTACTGAAAATGAATCAAACAAATTTTAAATTCTTCTCGAATTGGATTTATGGATCCACGCCCTGAAAAAAGCATATTCATCAGTTGTATCTAATTTATTAAATGATTAGTCATCAATTTAATTCAGCTGATGTTAGATTTAAACATTTCAGATAATCGTGATCATTTAAGCAACCGTAAATGCTTCAATCTAATTTTTTTCATAAAAACTTTTCCTTGTTTCAATTTAGATCGCTTGTCAACTTGGAACTGATTGTTCTTAATACAGCCTTGATGTCTTTTTCCGGTAAAGAATGTCTCCGTCCTAATGAAGACAAAAAAAACACAAACAAGATCAACATCTCATTCTCTCTGTAAACTTCCAGTCTTCTTGCTGCTGGCCCTGTATGTATATAGCTTCTTTTGACGCCTCAAGTCACCATTATGCTTGTCACCCCTCCTTACTCAGTTACTTTATGACCCTTCAAGTTAAATAATATAAAATTTGTCATGTTTTTCTTTTGATCGCACTAACTTTTAAGTTCTTTAAACAACTTCGGCACTCAACTCAAAATTTTCTGCTTATATGAAGCCTTCTGACCACCCACTGTTATCTACCCAAGTTTTTGATAAACTCCGAGAGACATCAAAACCGAAATAACTGTCAAGTTCGTTTATTCAATTGATAACAATTCAACTGTTATTTGTAGAAATCACAAGTAGTTCTTCATCCTCGCATATAACAACTTCATATGAAATTTATTAAATATTTGACTTTGCCTGATACTGCCATGAATGAATACCTTGGAATACTAACCACGCAAAAAATATAATTGCATACACTCAGAATACGTTGATACAATTGCTGTCCAACAGAATTCGGGCTTATGGTTGACTACTGCTATAAATATCAAGTCTTATTTGATTGTGTTAGGTTTTATTCCATTCGTAACTCACACAAAACAGATCACACTGATTGTTTTGTTTGTCAGATGAGGGAAACTCAACACCAATGTCATTTCGTTTGTTTCGCTGAAAGACAAAAGTTGAATTAGTATGACATCAGATAGTTCTAAGAAAACATGGGAAAATGATGCTTCCCATAGGATACTAACCATACCAAGAGTATAACAAGAAAAGCAATGCAGACAGCTTTCGCAAAGAGTCATGACGTTTTTTACTTCTTTGTTGGGTCGCGGGTTCGTATCCCCGTCGCGCCAAACATGCTCGCCCTCCCAGCCGTGGGGGCGTTATAATGTCACGGTCAATCCCACTATTCGTTGGTAAAAGAGTAGCTCAAGAGTTGGCGGTGGGTGGTGATGACTAGCTGCCTTCCCTCTATCTTACACTGCTAAATTAGGGACGGCTATCACAGATAGCCCTCGAGTAGCTTTGTGCGAAATTCAAAACAAACAAACAAACCCAAACTTCTTTGTTTGTTTTGAATTTCGCGCAAAGCTACGTGAGGGCTATCTGCACTAGTTGTCCATAATTTAGCAGTGTAAACCTACAGGGAAGAAAGCTAGTTATTACCACCCACCGCCAATTCTTAAACTGCTATTTTACCAACGAATAATAAAATTGGCTATCACATTATAAAGCTCCAACGGATAAAACGGCGAGCATGCGAACAATTTAATTCATAACAAATTGCTAGAACATAGAAAATTTAAGTAGCGAAAGATAACCATACAGGATTAATTCGTGTTTTAACTTACAAGTAGGCCCGGCATAGCCAGGTGGGGTAATGCGTTCGACTCCTAACCTGCGGGTCGCGGGTTCGAATCCCCGTCGCACCAAACATGCCTGCCCTTTCAGCCGTGGGGGGCGTTATAATGCGACGGTCAGTCCACTATTCTTTGGTAAAAGAATAAACCAAGAGTTGGCGGTGGGTGGTGATGACTAGCTGCCTTCCCTCTATCTTACACTGCTAAATTAGGGACGGCTATCATAGATAGCCCTCGAATAGCTTTGCGCGAAATTCACAAAAAAAACAAACAAGTCATCATTTTTCATTACATTAAAACTTTTATTCGTAATGTACATTAATTGGTTTGTTTGTTTTGGAATTTCGCACAAAGCTATTCGAGGGCTATCTGTGATAGCCGTCCCTAATTTAGCAGTGTAAGACTAGAGAGAAGGTAGCTAGTCATCACCACCCACCGCCAACTCTTGGGCTATTCTTTTACCAACGAAAAGCGGGATTGACCGTAACATTATAACGCCCCCACGGCTGGGAGGGCGAGCATGTTTGGCGCGACTCGGGCGCGAACCCGCGACCCTCAAATTACGAAGCGCATGCCTTAACGCGCTAGGGCATAACCGTTTTGGAAAGAAACAATAAATTAGAAAGATTCAAATGAAGATGTGTAAATTAAGTTAACTTATTATTATATTCTATTAGTCAATTATGATATTATATTAAATATTAATACGATATTTTAATTATATTTACACTGAGTTGCTCAAGATATGTGTAAAATATGTATAAATTTAAAGAATCAGACTAAAATAAATAGCTATCATTTTACAAGTTTAAATGTTAAATAAATATACAGATGGCACTTCTGATAATACAAGTTTTTAAAAATCGTTTATGAGCCGATGAACTTTTTTTATTAATAATACGAGAACTGAAAACATTTCAAATCGGAAGTAGGTGTAGCTTCGAAGGAAAAAAAGCTATTGCTAATCGATCAAAGAAATATTTCAAAAAATTACAAAGAGGCTGACTCTCTCAAAACCAGCCATGTTATGATTATATTTTAATATATTAAGTTCCAAACGATTTTACACGGTTTTGAGATAATCCATTGTTTTGACGTGTCCTATCGTTGGTCGAGTTCGTTTGAACTGTTTGGTAAAAATAATACCTCTCTGTACCACGAAACGATAACGAATCGCTTTATTTTTTCAATGATGTTTGCTAAACTTGAAAGAAAGCATAATAAAAAACAACGTGGAAATAAATCAATTAACAAATTAATTATGGAAATTTTAACTAACAAGAAACAAGAAAACTTTCATTTAAAATACGAAAAATTGTTATTAATAATTGAAATCGAGTACACTATGTGTCATAAAATACGCTACCTATATTGTTTAAAATATATTTACTTAATAAATTAATTCAAAACTCGGCCAAAATGTATTACTAACTGAAGTTATTCGTATAACTCAGTTTGAAACTTGTACACACCGATTATAGACAGTTCTGATACGTAAAGTTTTAATGAGTTATTGAAGTGGTTCTTTCAATGAGAAAATAATGTCATTATAATTCTAAAACTTATGATGATACATTTTAAATACTAATGTCAGTTATTTTTCTTAAATGTGAGTAATGTTACAAATTCACTTTAAAACACGTAAATCTTCCGACCTCTGGTCATTTAAGGTTAAATTAATAAAGTACTTTTGTGATTACTTGCATTTTACCATAAATTAAAAAAAAAGTAATATTTGAAGTATATGTAAGAAAAAAATATCTTAACAATTCTCTATCAGGGAATTACAAAAAATATCGACCGTATTAAAAAATAACCCAAAATCAAATCCTAAAGTATACAACTATAGCTACTTGCAAAATAATATATATCGGAAACATTAATTTCCTAGCTGGAAAAAAGTTTTTGAAAAGTTACTGATATCTTCAGTAGGAAGATATCAATAAGGCTCGCCATGGCCAAGCGTGTTAAGGCGTGCGGCTCGTAATCTGAGGGTCGCAGGTTCGCATCCCCGTCGCGCCAAACATGCTCGCCCTTTCAGCTGTGGGGGCGTTACAATGTGACGGTCAATCCCACTATTCGTTGGTAAAAGAGTAGCCCAAGAGTTGGCGGTGGGTGGTAATGACTAGCTGCCTTCCTTCTAGTCTTATACTGCTAAATTAGGGACGGCTAGCACAGATGTATAACAATTCAACGTGACTATATTTTTCGAGCTTTGCAAATCATTTCTGAAAAAAAACACGTTAAAACACCGATGACAGTCAGTTTTTAAAAAATGGATGGCTTTGAATATTTCGAGTATTTTTTTTAATTATACTTTCTGAAACGTGAAACTTTGTTTCTTTGTAATAGACTCCAAACCTACACTATAAAAACCATGAAACTTTCAAAGAGATTCCTAATTACGCCCTAGAGGAATTCTAAAACCTATTAGTCCATTCATTTTTATGGGATTTACGACCATTTCAAGATTCTATGCTCGCGTTTCTTTGCCACAAAATATCGTGCTCCTCATTTGATTCATTTTTTATGAGCTCGTTAGCTATTTCAAATCTATCTTTGCTTGTACCTTAGTGGCTATTTAAATAAAAAAAGCTGATTATTTTTTGGGGAATTGGAAACACTTCTCAATGAAAAGCTTGTTCATTTGTTTTTGAATTTCGCGCAAAGCTACACGAGGGCTATCTGCGCTAGCCGTCCCTCATTTAGCAATGTAAGACTAGAGGGAAGGCAGCTAGTCATCACCATCCACCGCCAACTCTCGGGCTACTCTTTTACCAACGAATAGTGGGATTCAACATAACATTATAACGACCCCACGGCTGAAAGGGCGAGTATGTTTGGTGTGACCGGGATTACAAGTCGAATGCTTTAACCCACCTGACCATGCTGGGCCTTCAATGAAAAGAAATACTAAAAATGTAATATATATATTTACTGGATTATGTTTAAATTAACCGTAATTTATAGTAAACTGAAATCACTCCGAGTTTTTCATTTCTTTAAATGTATGTTTTTCTTATATCAAAGCCACATAAGACTATCTGCTAAGTCCACCAAGAGGAATCGAACCCCTTGATTTTAGCGTTGTAAATTCGTAGAGTTACGGCTGTACAATCGGAAACTACTTGAATTACAAGGACTTTTTTTGAAACTTTCAGTTCATTTTTACATGTGCTCTTGCAAAGTTTTAAGTTAGTCACATGAATTTGGTTTCAATTTCGCGCAAAGTTAGACGAGGACTATCTGAGCTAGCCTTCTTCTAATTTATCACTGAAGGACTAAATAGAAGACAGCTAGTCATCACCAACCACCGCCAACTATTGGGCTACTTTTATCGACGAACAGTGGAACTAACCTTGACTTATAATAGGCGAAAGGGCTAGCATGTTTGATGGGACATGGACATCTGTGCTATTCTGTAACGTTAATGTGTGTTTAATTTAAACAAATGACATGTAAGTGGATTCTACAATTTGAAATTTAAATGTAGAGTACAAGAAATTCAAGACTTATATTTATTACGTGAATATCAAAAATAAGTTATAAAAATTGTGAAATGTCTTTTTTAGGTTAATTTGAAAAAATAACTGCATCGTATGAAATCTAAAATATTTAAACTATATAAATTTATTGCTACGCGGTGATATACTCTGTTCAGTAAACATTAGTCTGATGTTTTGTTGCTGTTGTTGTTGTTTTGAATTGAGCACAAAGTTACACAATTGGCCATCTGTGCTCTGCCCAACACGAGTATTGAAACCCGGTTTTAAGCTTTGTAAGTCCGCAAACATACCGCTGTGCCACTGGGGGCATCTGATGTTTACTAAAGTTCTACAGCTCAGTGTATTGAAACAAAACGCAAAAAAAAACAAAGAAAGAAAAACAGACTGAATGTGAGAAGAAGGTATTGGGCTCAGAAAAAAAAAGCCATAAAACCAACCAATCGGGCTGGTAAATTTGTTTGTTTGCTTCAAATATTCCTTTACGACACTACAGAAACCATCTGTGTTAGCCGTCCCTAATTTTGTCTGAGCCGATAAACCATACTTGGGAAGAGAGCTATCAAGTCAATTGGACCCACCGACAAGTGTTGGGTTTCTCTAATCGATACCCAACGTGCGAAAGGATATTTTGTATCAACTGAACATGAACAGTGACCGTTAACCCTCGGATTCACAGTATGGAGATAATATGTATTTTTTCTTACAGCAAAGCCACATCAGGTTATCTGCTGGGTCCACTGAGGGATATCAAAACCCTGATTTTAGCGTTGTAAGCCCGAAGACTTACCGCTGTTATAGCGAGAGATCCACTATGGAAAACTAATCAGTAGACCACCCTCGTCTCAGGCCTGGTGAAAAAAGGTTAATTTTTGAATTTTCATTATCGAGTTTCTTCAATTGCAATTCGTCACTTGAAATTTTTTGGTTTTGAAATATATATGTTAGCTTATTAAGAATAATTAATGTATTCTAACTTGCACAGAAAAAACTGTTAAGATATATTCTTTCTCCTTTATGTTATTATATAATACTAATATTCCTCGTAAACAGTTTCAGAACTCAAGACCACACTTAAGGTGAATGGATCGTGAGAAAAAATTAGAGTGTGTGCTGTTCATCAGAATTAATTGCACGTGCTAGAAGAAAATTAAGAATTCACAGACGCTTTCCTTGTTGTTATTTTATAAACATAACGATTTTCTTTATGCATTGATCTGCAAGAGAAAGAGGAACAAGGAAACCAAAACCTAAACACTGAACTAATGCTGTTAAAAACTCGCAAATGCAGGCATAAAATACAATATTAATTATATTTTATACGAACCGATATTTTCTGACGCTCCCGAATAAGGTACAAAATAAAACGTGTAATTTTAAAACTGTCTCTATCGGAAAATTACAAAATTAGAACTGAAAAAATTTTATTTATGGATATTCTATTTGCTTGTTTAAAATTAAGCATAAAGCTACACAAGGGGCTATTTGCGCTCTGCCCATCATGGATATCTAAACCCGGTTTCCAGCAGTGTGAGTCCATGGGCATATCGCTGTGCTACCGGTGGCGTGTATGAATCTATTTTAATGAATGTTTATTACTTTTTTTTTCGTTTTCATGTGTGTTTCATTTTGAATTCAAAATACACGAAAAACAATTGTCAATTTTATTAGCTATTAGCATTTTAATCACTACATAAGATATTGACTTTTCGGTTTTAATTTTACAGGTTTTATGCGGTTAGTAGTATTATACAACATTGGTTATTGGCAACTTAATTACTAAATAGTTACTAAGTGAAAATGTTTTTGAATTAAGTACAAAGCTACACAGATAGCCATCTGTGCTCTGCCTACCACGGGTATCGAAAGCCGGATTTTAGCGGTGGGAGTCAGCAGACATATCGCTGTGCCATTGAGAGGAACTTAAAATATTATTGTAAACGGCATTTTAATCAGTGATGTCGAGAAAACCCACTTTTACATATATAAACCGCATTTTAGTTTGAAACCTAGACTATCCTCCTTTAAAGCACATGCCAAGCGCGTAAGGCGTGCGACTCGTAATCCGAGGGTCGCGGGTTCGCGCCCGCGTCGCACTAAACATGCTCGCCCTCCCAGCCGTGGGGGTGTATAATGTGACGGTCAATCCCACTATTCATTGGTAAAAGAGTAGCCCAAGAGTTGGCGGTGGGTGGTGATGACTAGCTGCCTTCCCTCTAGTCTTACACTGCTAAATTAGGGACGGCTAGCACAGATAGCCCTCGAGTAGCTTTGTGCGAAATTCCAAAACAAACAATTTAAAGCACATACATTAAGTTTTCTTTGGGGAATCTGGATTATTCACATCATTTGATTGGCAGTTGGCTTAGACTTTTGTTGATTGTCAAAAATTATTTCGAATGAGTGAGTCATAAAGTAAATTACTAATGGAAACGTTTAAAACTAATGCATTCAAATGCATTACTGGTGATTCATTTCATAAAATACACAAAAAATGTCTAAATTTATCTCTGAATATCTTAATAAATGTCCTACAGCGACAAATCCTGAAAACAAAGCATATAAATATGTATTGTGTAAAACTTTGTTACTGTTACTTGTTTATCATAATTTATAACTGACTATGACTATGAGTAAAAAATAATAAAAATTATGATTTAATGATTCTTCGGCACAGAATCTGAAACGTTGACGAAATTCCTACCTAAATCGGTAGTAAACAAAATATAATCTACATAAACTGCAAATAATTTTCACTTAATTTCTGGATAAAAGAAAGAGTTCTTTTGCACATTACTTTGTTTCTGAATTGCTGATTTTAAGAGACTCTAGAAAAACTAATCCACTTATAAATTGTCAGCCGTGGGGGCTTTATAATGTTACGGTCAATCCCACTATTCGTTGGTAAAAGAGTATAGCGGTGGGTGGTGATGACTAGCTGCCTTCCCTCTAGTCTTACACTGCTAAATTAGGGACGGCTAGCGCAGATAGCCCTCTTGAAGCTTTGCACGAAATTCAAAACAAATAAACCAAACCAAACAAATTGTCAGTTGGTATTTGTTTTTCTCATCAAATGACGTGACGTCAAAACGCGAACTACGTTTCTAAAAATGAATTATTGTAAAATGAAATAAATTCAATTACAGTGACCAAATACACACAACAATTCCATTAGTTAGAGGCATGTTAATCTTTTAATATTTGTCCTATTAATGCGATTTGGCACGTAAAGATGGCCAAACATAATTTAAGTGCACTTTTATCAACGCAGTAGAAATCAAAGAAGACTAAAAGGCCCCCGCTGTTACAGCGGTAAGTCTACGGATTTACAATGCTAAAATCAGGGGTTCGATTCCCCTCGGTGGGCACAGCAGATAGCCCGATGTGACTTTGCTATAAGAAGAAACACAAACACACAGAAGACTAAAAAATGTTGGATCATTTGATACGCTCCTACTACTAGGCCTACTTACACTATAAGTTGGTTACTTTTTCATGGCATTAAAACAGCAGACAGAGGTGCACAAACTTATTTTTACAAAGATGAATGATTTTCAATAAATCTGAAATTGTTATATATCATTTAAACATGATGTGTATTGTTATAGAGTCACTAGTCGCAAAATAGTGATACTATACAAGATATATATATATATACCTTCTTTGAGATTTTTGGAAAAAGAAAACTTAGAATTTCCTTATGAAAATTTTGTTGTTGATTTGATCCCTTTAGGAATTTATTCTCTCTACACAATTATATGGAATCGTTTCATCAGTTCCTGGATCACCGATAGCTTTTTTAACGGTTGATTATCTTTTGCAGACCTTGTTTTCTTTTTTACTTCAGTTCAAACTTCACAATTAGTTAACTGCAGTGTGTCAGACGTGTGAAGGGGTGGCAGCATGACCAATCTGAGGGTCGCGGGTTCGAATCTCCGTCCTATCATAAATGCTTGTCCTTTTAGCCGTTGAGACGTTATAATGTTATGGTCAATTCCACTATTTGTTGGTAAAAGAATATCCCATGAGTTGGTAGTGAGCGGTGATAACAAGTGGCTTTCCTTTTAGTCTCTTACTTCTGAATTAAGGACGGCTGGGGCAGATGATCCTCGTGTAGCTTTGCATGAAATTCATAAAATATCAGTCGGAAGGGGTGGGTAAAACCCCAAATTTTAAACTCTGAAATCATTGGTTACTCCTTTTGTAAAGAAAGACGTTTGTGCATGATATTCAAACTAACTACTAGAGCCAGAATTGAGAGTACCGATAACTTGTATTAATTTGCTATATTATAAGAATATACAGTTATTATTAAATATATAAACTGGGATGGAGAATTGAATTTATTCTATCAGATTACTGTATTAGTATATATATATTTCACAGTTGTTCGTACGAAGAGTATAGTTAAAGCTGTTGTATCATTTATCTGGACTTTATGTTTCCTCCTTCGGTGAAAAACTATCATCTCTGGTTTGATTCATCACAGCGGGCAAAGCAGGTAGTCCAGTTAGGTTATTAAGATTCTACGCTAAAACAGTCAGATTCTACGAAAGTAGAGGAAGGAAACTGGGTAGACTGCTATTATAAAATAAACGTTAACAAATTTGAAGCCTAGTTTCATTATATTTCTTAACATTTAAGTATTCCGGTAGTTTGTTTAATGTATGGTTATTTTGTCAAAGAAATGATCTACTTATAAAAAAAACGCAACGTAATAATCTAGCTGCTATGTTTGATTTTTATTTTAATTAAAATTCCATTTTTTTTATCAAGACTCAAGATCATCTGTTTCTTTATCATTTTCCGAATTATCTTTTAGTAGTTATTTTTCAATGTTACCAAGCTTGGCTTCTCGAAAAATAAAGATGCAGTTGTTCAAAATATTTTAAATAATTATTCAATCAAAACATATACAAGACACCTTACACATATACTAAAATATACATTTTTCGGTACCATACGGAGGTTCGATCCTTCGTAGATCTTTGTTTTCACCGTTCCATGATGAGATATTAGCTTTGTTTGTGTTTTTGTTTCACATGGCGCTGTAATCGAGCTGATGTTTGTTAACATTAAATCTAACCTATTTGACACAACTGTAACGAAGAGAAGTCGCGAAAAGTAGGTTGTGTTTTTTGATGTTTGGATAGACGATTGATGTAATTTACATTTTTATTTGCTAAGTTAACACAACTTGTTGAAATCGGAACAAATAAGTAACATACGTAATTAAATTTTCTTTAATAACATTTTAGCCTTCTCAAACAGTTAATGAATGTGCTGAAATCGAAGTAAAATTATTTTCGTGATTTTGCAAGTAATGATGATTTAATTGTTAAGCCTAAGGCCACATCTGAACTGTTGAGATGTCATTAGTTACTACTGGTATGCTTATTGGTATTACATGTTCTAACGCCGAGTGTCGCGGACTGCTGTACTAACTCAGTGGTATTTTTTAGGTTAAGAGTTTTAACTTTTACATGGGTTGATCAGAAGGATTAATTAACGGAAAATGGGGCAATTTTTTTGTATGTGTGAGGTAGAGGCATATTTCAATTTGCATCAAGTTAAAATACATCTAAAACTAAAAGCAGGCTTAAAAGTGTCGCAGTAACACTTGGTAATATGCCAATCTACCGGCCAGTGAAGTTTTTTTTTTAATTTAATGTACATGTGTAATGTTTAATGTTAAGTAAAAGTGTTAGTAATTACTATATCTCGATATGTATGTAATTATTTTGAGTTGTGAGTGTGCTACAAATTCAAAATAGTTAATATTATGTTTTTAACAAACATTTTTATGAGCTATTTTCATTTATTTAATTATGCTTTCAAAATTGAAATATTTATATTTGTGAAATGAAATAATCATGGTACTGGATGCAATTGGATTAGAGGTGCAGGCAAGTATTATTTGTTATGTATTGTTGGCATTGTCCATTTTTATGAAAGTTATTGTCATTACCTCAATAAATTATCGTTTTAATAATTAGGCATTGTAAAAGTGTGTGAAAAAGGCTATGGAAAGTGTAGAATTACTTTTGTTGAATAGTAAAAATTTATAAAACTTAAAATTACACATGAATATTTCTGTAGCACATTTGTCTTAGGAAGTCTTGACTAATTTAGTGTGTGTGTAATACTAATTTTAGTCACTTATGAGTTTCTATGAGTTCTTAAATATAATTCATGTGTTCATAATATTTTCAATTACTAATGTCATGCCAGGTAGAAATTTACCATTTTAAACACCATGATTTCTGTTATGGAATGGAAAATCATTACTGATGTTGTTAGTAAGTCATCTAGTAAAGATTTTTGTATTTCCACTAATATCATCAAAAACTTAGTCATTGATTATCTCCAAATTGATAAATTTTGTAAATAAAGAAGCAGAAAAGGGCATTAAAATAATTGACTCATTTAACAAAAAAAATATATCTTTACAGATGTGTACAAAACATAGAGATATTGATAGATAAAAACAAAATTCCTTTGAACAGTGGAAATAAAAAAATGCATTTAAACCTCAGGTTGCTATGGTGATATTATATATACAAGTAATAATTTCACCACAAAACTGAAGAGAATGATTAGAACATAGACATGTTAAAATAGTACAAAATCCAAGCTTCTCCCTTAAGTTATTAATAACAAATTCAATATACAAAATGAAACATGTGTGAAAAATAATTATATAGCCATTAAATATGGACTACATAATCAGTGCTTTTTTAAGAATGTTGTTTATGAAGTGCTTGTGGTAGATGCTTTAGTATGTATATAGGAGAAACATGCTAACCTGTACATAATAGCAAATCTGAACATGTGGCATTCAAAACAGCAGTGCTAACAGTGCCATTGCTTACCATATGGGAAATACATGAGATATCACAAGCTGATAGTAACTTATTGGATGTCAAGATTTTATGTAAATATTACATGGTTTTATTAACCAAAAGATTAAAAATCTATTTTAAATTAACCAAAGATGAACAAATATAAATTGGCTTGTAATATAGAGCTGTTTATTGTAGTCTTAAGATTTTAAAATATTTTAATTTTGACATTATCAGAATTTTTTTGTGTATGTTTAGATACGATAGGATGCAGTAGTACAGATACTTATAAAGATACATGTATGAAGATGTATGTCACATTCATTACACTTAACCTATTGTAAATCATATGATCTTAATAGTTCATCTTTTGATCTACTTATCATTGTTCTATACTTTTTACACATGTAAATCCATATTCATTTAACTGTTGGCCATGTTCCATCTGTATTATTAAACTTTCAGGTTATTGGTAATTCAACCTAAGCCATAATGGCAAAGTATTAAGCCAGTGGAGATGCAGGTCATTATTTACAGTAATAGAAATGTTTCATAATGAACTCTAGCTTGCATTAAAACAGTGGCTAAGCAAAAGGTTTCTGGACTTGTTACACTACAAATATGGTTTTGATGCTTGCAGTAGGCAAATCACAAGTAGTCCATTGTATAGCTTTGTGCTTAACAACCACCACATTGAACAAAAGTGATTAATTGATAGCCTCATCAGTTGATTAATACAGTGTCCCTTGAACCATGGTACAAACAAGAAAACAGAAATAAAATTTGGTAGTGGCTGCTTTCACCTACTTGCTTTCCCTCTCTGTGGTCATCAGTTCAAAATTAGTTACAGTGGTAAATATATTTAATAGTTTTGTCATAATAAAGTTCAGTGTTAATATTTTGAATACTTGGATAGTTGGAATAGTAAAAAAATGATAATAAGAAACCATAATTTTGATTAGTTGAATTTTTATTTATTTTTTAACAATCAATTAAATGATAATTTTGATTAATTGATTGTTGGAATGAACTATAATAGTACTAATTAAAACACTAGTCTTAATGTTCTGGGAAATTGTCTAGTTTTAATACACTGTATGCATAGATAGATTATTATATTATTTTGTTGATCATGATATAAGGAAAGTAAAATAATTACTTTTAATTCTGCCAGTTATTTCATAATTTAAATGATAAAGTAATTTGTCTAACTAAAATTAATACACTTAAAGTATTTGACAAATTTATTTTTTACAATACATTTGACAAATGTAGAAAATATATATATTTTAAAAGTAGTTTCAGTTGTCCAATAACCCTTTGTTTTTATTGCTTATTTATTCAAAAATATAAATTATAAAAAAAATATTGTCATACACAAAAAATGATTTTCAAAGTAAAACTGGATTTAATTAAGAAGAATATATTCTCTGTAAGCAGCAACAGAGGGCCTTCACTAAGCATATTAAAAATTATAGTCAGCCAATCAGTTTTAAGTATGTATTTTTGAATGCATAAATTTTTGAAGACTAATTTAATAAAGTTTTATTTTGCCAAAACACAACAGTAAAATTCATCACTATTTTATTTAGGTTATTTGGTTGTTATTGTGAAAGGAGAGAAATATTCTGGGTTGTTTCATGACTGATAGGTAAGGTTAGTAGACGAGATACATCAAACTATTATTAAATTCTGGTATTAACAGAATATATGATATTGTATATTCTTGAGGAGTAATACTACATGATTAAAAATTGTTTTTATTGATACACTATATAATACAGTTAAGTATTTGAATTGTACCTCTTTCATACAAATTGCACATTTTACATGACATATATTAAATGTTTGTTCATTATAACCTAATGTTTTTGTCAGTAATGAAATATTAACTTTGTGTAAGTTCTTGTGCACCCTCCAATTGTAGTAAACAATAATTGCTTTTATTTATGTCTTTAAAATTTAACTGCCTTCTTTCAACTTATATTTCTTCACATTGACTTTATGAATACACCTGTTCTTTCTAACTAGTTGTTAGTTCATGTAAGATGAATAATTCTAAGAAGTAGCAGGATGACAGGTTTAGTGTGGGTGCTGTGATGTAGCCGAGATGTAGTAACTATTCTCACCTGGTCTCATGCCATTACTCTTTTCATTCACTTGAACCTTTCAAGAAAGCCTCATCAATTAAACAGCAGGAAATTTATGGGTTGTTGAAGTAATATATTTTAAAGAAGAGAAAGCATGACACACATTTTGTAGAATAAAAGTTACTGAAGTGGGAAAGATTGTTGTTCACCATGGAAAAAACATATAACCAAATCTTTCCTAAAAACATTCTATAAATTAGTAATTTTTACCTTGTAGACAATGATGTATTTCTAAACCATCTTGACAGTTGTCAGTTAACTTGATAAAGCAGTGCAGTGTAATAACAGCAAAAACAGTATAAACTTGGCAAACTCAAATTCTCATTAGGTATTTCATAACTGTTTTAAAACTTCCCCTGGTGAGTGCTCAAAATAATTTTTTAACAAACCTATCTTGCAACTGTGTGATTGTATCAGGGTGCATAATTTTTGGAAGTGTGTATTATAACAGTTTTTAAGACCTGTAAAAACATTTCTTGGCTAATTTAACTCCCATTGGAGATTGTCACATTTAACTGATTAAGTACTGATATCTTGAGATTAATTAGAGAAAGAGAGCAAAGCTTGATACATTTGGGTATTTAAAATATAGGAAGACAAAAAATAATTTTAACTATCAAGTACACAACATACAAAATGTACAGTACTTTTACTGTTGTGAAAGTTACAGAAGGCTGAGGATTAAGCCTTAGAATTAAACATTTAAATCAAGCAGATGTGCACATGTTCTATCTTGTGATACCTTAAAGTAATGACAATTGTAGACATCAGATGAACTTGTAAAATATTTAAAAAACTGTGTAAAGAGAAATGTTAGTCATAATTCTGTGTTTGGTAAATTTAACTGTTAGGTATCATAAAATTAAAACTTTTGAGAAAGATAAAAAAAAAATTTGGAAGATTTATGTAGTGTGCATGACTTTGGTCTTGTTACAAAAAGAATAAAACATGTCAAAAGAGTGCAACAATTTCTAATTTTTAAAACACAGCTCGGTTATAAAATTAGGTTTATAAATAGGAACATGGTTTTCATGAAAGTTGAAATCAATACTAGATTGTATTTAAATATACAGGATTTCACATATCACCTAAAAAACAAAAACAAATTAGAACAAAATAAAGTACAATTTATAAAATCAGTATTTATTTGAAACAGTGTAGTAGGAATTGTGTAATTGTCAATAACTTCTGATAAAATGATACTACTTGCATAGATTTGAATTAACTAATTAAATAATGTAACTAATGTACAGAGTGTCCAAAAAATGCATATATACATCATTAGTTATAATCAATCTAATTCTGCTTTCACATTCTGATAACAAATGCCCCCCGCTAGTACAGCAGTAAGTCTCCGGATTTACAACACTAAAATCAGGGTTTCGATTCCTCTCGGTGGGCTCAGCAGATGGCCCGATGTGGCTTTGCTATAAGAAAAACACACACACTGATAACAAACATCTTTGTAACAATGGATAAGACAGCATTATAGATACTAAGCTTTAGTTCTTCAGGATCCCTTGATATGTTATGGTTGACTTTTGTTTAAAAATATCACCAGAGATAAAAATCAAAAATGGTTGAATCTGGAGAACTCTTCATGGTCAGTCCTGAAGTCTGAAACAAAATGAATTCATAAACAATAATGGAAGTACTAATAATAATAATTAACTTAGATAAAATTCAAAGATGGTTTGAGTTTTGTTGTTAGTTCTAATAATAAAGTCATTTGATATATTAATTTTGGGACACTGTATTAATCTAACTAGGAGTATGCAGTAATGTCGAGCCGAGAATGAATAGCAGTTGACACAGTTTATGAAAGTTTGACAAAACCAAGCTAGCATTAAATCATCACTCCTCAAGCTGTAAGATGTGTTTTTCCTATGTTAATACACATGTACACTTATTTGATATTTGTTTGGTAAAGGACTACAGACGTTTACCTTATTTAAGAATTTATCATTTATTATAAAACATTTGTTATGATGAAAATTCATTGATTTTTGTTGTCTTTGCACTTTTGCTCTTACCCATATTTTTGTTATATGGGTAAAATAATTTCTAGTAGAGTAGCAAAAAATCACAGTTAATGCATTCCATTGGTTTGTGGAAGTAGTACTAGTGAATAAATATTTCAAAGTATGTTGAAGTATCAATTTTTACATTGAGAAATTATATAAATTCATTAGCTCATATTTAAAATGTTTAGTTTCTGAAAAATTCAAAGTCAAGTTTTTTTAACTGCTTTTGGATTTTGTTATTTCTTGTGATTTACATTGAACAGATATTATAGGTGATAATATCACTATTCCAGAAATCTGATAACACCAGATTTGAGAAGGGTATTTTTCTTTCTTTAGTGATGAACTGGGAATGAGCTAAAAATGTAAAAAGATATTTAAGTTATTGTTTGTGTGTAATAATGATATAATAGTGAATTATAATCATATATAGAAAATTAGAATATGACAGTGTATGTGAAATTTATAAAATAGAAGGAATAACCAATTAAGATATCTTAAAAACAAACTAAAGGAAATTAAAGTAACCCAAGGTACAAAATTCATTAGAGTAATAGGATAATATGTCATTAATAAAATTAACTAGCAGTAATGTAAATTAAAAAATTGTAAAAAGAACAAAACACATTAAAATAATATATAAAGGCTTGATATATTTATTATGTAAGTGAAAACAAATTAATTCTTTAGTAACAGTATAAATTTAGGACCGAAGATAATTTATTTTGGAAGCAAGATTAATGGCATAATTACATACCAGTATTTTAGTGAAACAGACATTCTTAAATTATTTTATCTTTCTGTTTAGTAGGAATAAATACTACAGTTCTTAATTTTAGGTCTGGATGACTAAGTGATTACCTTTTGGCATTAATTACTTCAAGTAATGTCATTAAAATAATGCTTTTGATTAACTCAAAGTTGCTCACTGTAATCTATTAGTGTTGCAGTTTGTGAAGACAAACTATTGGAAATTAATGTCTTTGATTATTCCAGATATACAAGTCTCCTGAGAATAATAATGAAATCAATTACCGAGTCTGATTAATGCATTAGCAGGTTCCACTATTTAAACAGTTACATCATAATCAATTTTTGCACATTACTATTGTTAAGTATTCAGATTTTATTTTATATATGTTTGTGTGTGTGTGTCTATTATCCCTGAAGATTGAACAGTTAATCTAGTAAATATTAACCAAATTTAACATGTGCTTAACTAAAACCCCATATAAATGGAATACTATAGGATATTTTGTAACCTTTCACAACCTTTAAGACAGTGTTTCTTAACCTTTATTGGGTCACATATCCCTTTGAGAATACAGTTCTAAAGCTGTGGGCCCTCTCCATAGAAAAATACATACACAATAAATAACGAAGGAAAAATAAAATTTTTGCCTCAGGTCAGAGGCCTTCTAGGTCCATGGACCACTGGTTAAGAACCCCTACTTTAGGGCATGACCAATGTATGAATTAGTTAAGTACAGAAAGCACTTTATACTTAAGGATGTGAGTGTTTGTGTAATATGTATTTAACTATATTATATCTTCTCTGTGAAGGCTTATTCTAAACATTTGGGACTTATTACTGTATAAGTTACTTTTACATTAAGAATACCCAAATGTTTATATTTTTAATACAGTATTAATTTCTGTATTAATTTTTACCAACATTTATTAAGGAAATAAAATAAGTTGTGTTTAAAATTCAATATTTTAATTTTATTGTGGTCTTCCAGGTAGATGACTGCACTATCATAATAAATACAAAAGCTCATGTATTTTTTACTGATTTTCATTGTTTTATAAAGGTCCTGTTTGCATATATTCACAGATCATATTAAATAAATAAAATAGTTTGGAACCACCATCAAAACTAGATTATTGGAAGATCCCTCAAAACCTTGTCATCTTTTACCTTTCAATAGACATATCCTTAATTTTGTTTTTTATTTAAAATATTCATCAGATTATTTGGTAAGCAGTTGTTTACAATATGTACATTTTGTATTGTGGCCTTCTTGATGAAACTATATCATTTGAATATTATCTTCACAACAATTAATATAAAATTCACCATACCTCATTTACCTTCATTTTTTGATATATGTAAATTCCAAGTCTTTAATTCATTATTAACTTTTATAACCCTGTGTACAAGGGTGGTGATCAGAATGTGCTTGCTATGATCTTTTGTAGAGTGCCATTCGATACGATGACATACATTTAATATCAGTTATCAACTGTACTGCTGATTTAACAACAGTTTAGTGGAGGACAGTAAATATAATGTACAATACACAAATACAGAGAAAATTGTAAATATGCATGTTGAAGATTCTTGAGGTTTTACAAATCCAGTGAAGAAAACAGTATGATGGACAAAAGTCTGTCATTTTTCATGTGAATATCACTGCACTTGGACACATCAGACTGTTGTCTTCAATTCACAGATGTGTCTTGACTGTAACTACTTTATTAACACATCTGATTTTTTGTGTATCTCAAGCTTGTACATTTTAATCAAGATTTCTTCTCCAATAACAGATTAGTCCAGTGGACTAATCCAATACACATTTAGTAACCTTCTTTGTTATTGAGCTTTTTGGTAACTTCTGATATTGGACTTGCTTTTTAACACACAGCAAATTTCAGTTTAATTTTATTTTGGAATTTTCTCTGTTTTCATTTCATTAGTAGATTTTCTGTGTTCTATGATAATTTTAGTGACCTAATATATTTTTTCTTTAAAATTAAGGTAAAGCTTAATGCTCTAGGTTCTAACATTAAAGAGAAACATAACCATTAGAACTGGGTGTTTAATGGTATTTGTTAATTGATTTAGAAAGTAAAATGTGGGTATGTGCTCCCTTCGTATATTTTTCAGACAGGCATTGTTCTAATGTTTTCATTCCCATTGTTTTTTAAATTAATTGTTAAAATTCCCTTGATTTTTCATCATGACCTTTTGTGAAATCATATTTTTTGTATTATAAAATTAAAAGTTATGTTAATGTTGACTACTATGTGGTTGCCATTATGTTTGCTTTTCAAACATTTGGAAACCCCACATTGTTCTTGCATAAATCAAATAAATTGACAATTAAATGGTGAAAATACATTTTGCCATCACTGATAGCATTGAAAAGAGAAATAATTTGTTTATTTAAAACATTATTAATGCAACTAGATAGTTAACTAAGTTATGTACATATATTATTTCAATAGGATAAATGTGAAAATAATCGACTTTGCAGTTATCTACCATACTCATATAAATCTACCTGACTTGGTTTTAAGTGGTGAATGTAGTAATAGAACCACATGTTTAGGAACATTGCAACTCAATAAAACAATATTATAACTTCTAAAAAAAGTAAAAACACCATAATTTTAAACACCACCAAGCATTAATAAGATACATTTTAAGCCTTAAGCAGTCTCTAGTCATGTGACTTCTTTTTATGTACTGTAATTCCCCTCCCTTTTGTAGGTAAACAACTTTTACCTGACTATGACAAAACCTTCTCCAAACATTGTGTACATATATATTTCTCTACAAGTGGACATCACTGATTATTGTGTATTTGTTACTTTGTTATACTTGTAATAATGTTTTCTTCATCACCCATTCAACCCATCCCTAATTCATAACTCGGTGAAATAAACATCTCTAACTTTCAAATAGAGAATTTAATACAGATTTTCATGCAATTAAAAATAAGGATTGAGAGGAATGTTTACAGAAACTGTAAACAAGAAATAAGCATGTACATCAACTGTTATTTGTATGTAATTATTTCTGCTCTCTATTAAAAGTTTTAGTGAATGTATATTTAACACAAATTTGAAGAGGTTATGGCTTCCTTTGTCTTTGATTTCATGACCTTATGTCTCATCTGTTTTAATTAGTGAAGTTTTAGTTTACAACAGGTAGCTTCAGTTAGGCCTATTCATTGTGAGTTTCTACTAGTGCTTACAATTTAGATGTCTGTACACTACCACAGAAAACTTGTTACATAATCAAAATCAGTTACTTTTCTTCATAGTCTAATGAATGCAATTTGTTTGTATTACTATAACTTACCAACTGATTAATAGTCAAGCTCATTAACTGAATACATTCAATTCATTATTCTTGAGTGAGATTCAAATAGTTGGATTAATTAAAATTAGATAATCAGAAATATGTCCTTTGAGTACTCTGGTGTCTTGTTGTAACCCTAAACATGATAAACATAAGGATTCGTGCTGCAACATAGCCTTCAGTTAGAATATTTTTTAACACACCCACTTTTTGTTACATATATATGTATTGTACATAAAACTGGAAGTAATTGATTTAATATACATGGATGAATAAGGGGAGTACTTTCAGTAAGACAACAGGAACTGTGTGAGGTACCTGAACACATGCACAGTTATTGACACGAGGATTTATCTTTGAAGTTAGGCCAACTGTCAAATGTACTTAAGATTACTTTGTATTTGAAGTGAATGAACCATTAAACCATTTGAGTGACAACAAAGCAGATAATTATGGAAATGTACTTTGAGCTTGATCACAACTATTAAATGGTCACTTTTGAGAGATATATTAGGAGAGAGCAGGAACTATTTATAAACGGATGAGTAAGAACACAACATTAATTCACAAAGATTGTTTTATATGTTGAAATTGATTTGTAAGTCAAAAGCAAAAACAAAACTAAAACTTAAATTTGTAAATCACACATGTTGTCTTGTTTGTTTTGTTATTCTTAACATCTAATTCCTCAGTGTTACACTAAGTTAGGAGTAGCATTAAAATGCATTTTATATACCAACTGGAAATTGCCTTGGGTTGTGATGTAAAATCTAATAATTGTTTTTAATTGAAATGTTTTAAAGTTTATTTTAGTAATATCCATGAAGTTGTTGAAACAGCTGCATGAAGAAACTTTTACTGTAACCAAGTAATAAACTAATATTCGTAACTTCTAAGTAGCTAAAGATGATCCACTTGTTTAAAAAACTAAAGAGTTTGCTCAAGCCATTGTCAATTTATCATTTTATTTCTCAGTTAAACAAAGTAGTTGATGAAATTAAAGGGTTTAAAGTTTATTATTTTCATTTATTTCCATTGTGAAGTAGATCTTTTTCAAGTTGAAAACTCACCAAACCCAAACCTGGTATTGTATTTATATTCATAGCACCCCTTTAGGACCCAAGGAATAAATGTTTGAAATTGTATTCATTTCCCCCTCCCTATCTCTTCCTCATTTATGAGCTAGAGGAAACAAATATGGCATATTTACTTGGTTATCATGGATGAATGTCTTAACAGAGTTTGTTTTGGGGTAGGTGTAAAAGTAATTGAATATATTGAGATTTTTAGAAGGAACAAATTATATATAAACAAATGTATTTATTACAGAAATAAATTAAGAGGTATCGACATTAAATAAAATTAGTAATGAAATATATATATCTAATAATAATCACAGTAGTAAGAGTAAAAATCTACTAGAGGTTTTACTTGCATTATAATACTTACATTGCTTTTTATTTTATTTTTTTTAATCTGTCTGGCTTCCAGCCCCCTCAAGTCAAGCCTCGATAGGATCTAGTCAGCCATGTTACTGAAAATGTATGCACTTCACTATTAACAAATTCAAATTGACTGTAAAAAAGAGGAAAAAATGCCAACATTTGAAAAAAATTTGGAATGTTTACTTATTTTGAATATGCTAGTACACTTTGTTTATGTCACACCAAATGACTTGTTTTGTAGAAATGCTGATCAGTGTCCAAAAAACAGTGAAATTGAAAACTACTGTTCATGTAAGTGTGAAAAGGCTTTGAATAAATGGGTTATCAAAGACATATATTGTACTGGCTTCACTAGAAAAACTCTTCGTAATAGTTTTAAATGGGGAAAAGGTAGTAAGAGTACTATTTCAATTGCTTCTATGGAAATAACTTACAACAGCTTCAATGAGATATCCCTCAAAGATTTGAAAAATCTGAAGGAGCTGAAAAAATTAAAAATCTCTCATAGTAATTTGACAGTAATTGCAAACAATGCTTTTAACAACTTCGATGCACTTGAAACTTTAGACTTGTCGGACAATAATCTAAGTGGGATAAAGGAAAAATGGTTCCAAGAACAACAGCAGCTTATAACTCTAAATATCTCTAGGAACAACCTAGCTTTCATTGAAAAGGAATCTTTCAAAAAACTTCAGAATCTGCAACAACTGGATCTCTCTGGAAACAATCTCTCCACTATTGATAAAGATGTATTTAAAGACTTGACAAATCTTGTGATGTTGAATCTTTCTGATAATCAACTTAATTTTCTTAAAAGTGGATCTTTTAACAACAGTCCAAAACTTTCAGAAGTGTATCTTTCAGGTAATTTTTTTCTTAATGTATCACACAAAAAATATATGATTGTAATTATTTTTGTAAGTTAATGGAAGTTTGTGTTTTTAAATATATTCTTAAAAAATAATGTAATATTTGCTATTTATAATGTAACTAAAAAGTGTTTTCAAGGCTATAACCAAAATTTGTAAGATACTAAGATATGTAATGTCTTTAAAAAAGGTATAAAACATAATTTTTAAATGAGATTGTAATTTAACTCTATTCTGTAAAACATAGCACCACCTCTAAGAAAAAATTATATTATTTGAAGTCAACATTTTTACATTTTAAACTATGCTGGTAAATCAAGGCCTAATTAATATTGTTTCTTTAATCAAAGATAGAAGTAATTTATGATATATATATATATATTTAGTTATTAATTGGGCTTCCATTATTCTCCTAAACAGATTTTACCACCATAATTTTGGATTAATACTTACAGTTGACTTGTTAGATTGGATACTGTACCACAGAGAGTTAGTTACCCAAGAACATTAATGTTGTTACAGCAGACATGTACAGTAAAATAAAACTGTGTTCACTTACTTTTAATCATTGAAGTAATTTTTCTGAGTTAGTATTTATTGTTTCTTTAACATGTAGGTGTGCTGTATCTTCCTAGTTGGTTTACCTAAAATCAGGAACTTTAATGAATCATTAATTTAAATTCAACCAGCACATACCTTTTATTGTATAATTTGTTCTGCAGTATTCTTATTTGTTCTTATTAATGAGTGAAGCAGTGTATGTCATTTTGTGGTATTGAGTTGGGTAACTGTTTTTTCCTATACTCCTGTTTAAATCTACAGAATCAGTTGGAGTACAAGAAATTAATACACTTTGAGAACAATAGTGCATGATTTGTGACAGCATTAAGTTTTACTGATATAAGTAGGTGGAAAGATACAGTTAAAGTAAATGTTAGTAGAACACAGCAGTTTTGTCCTGCTAAAGAATTATGCTTACACCTTGATTGGCCATAAGACTTGCATAACAAATGTTCTACTTTTTAACTATCACTATTGCTTTCAGTTTAATCTGTAATTGTATATGAACATCTTACATAATTACACACACACACACACACACATGTATATATTTCTCTACACGTGTTTACTCACCTGTTCCAGGTAATTAACAAAAACTTCAACATTCAAACTTCCTGTAGTTATCCTACAAGTCTACCACATTGATCTTTATGACAAGGGCTTCTTAAGCTTGTGTTAAACATGTACATATTTTATTAATGGCCTGGGGGTGGAATAACTAGCATAGCTTGGAGTTTATACAGTTACACTCAACCCACCAGATCTCATTCACTTCAAACCTGGCCATCTTTACAGTCAAAATTATCAAGTGAAATTCTAGTCTTTCATCAGGTGACAAATAGCCTCAATTTAGTTCCTTTTAATAGCCCATAATCTAGAATTTATACTTGAGCAGGATACTGTACCAGTTTTCTACAAACATACATCAAATACATGTATATCTCGCTAACCAGTCAGTTCATCAATAAAGCAGTAAGATGACTGATTAGCAGTTTACCTACCATTTCAATATCATATTCTCTACTTTCATTTATTAACTGGAGGTTTTCTCTTAATCCACTTCACTTATAGTTCCTAACTAAATTAATACTGCATTAAGTATCTTATTATATTAGTTGTCATACATACTGTGCAAGTTTAATTCATGTAAGTCTAATTTTCTCCTGGTTCAGCCATACAGATCAGTTGAATGTTTTATTTTGCTTTTATACACAAAGTTTGTGGCTATTTTTTGTTCTGTATGAAAATTATCTATTTAACATTTTCATCATGACTATTGTCATTCCTGATGATGTTTTTGGACACAAACTTTGATAGTTTTACTCTGTTGAACCACACTAAAAAAACTATTAACCGATATTCTTAACCACAGAGATTCAACTAACTCAAGATGGTAGATTACAGTACTTTGTAATTACTGTGTGCAATGTTAAGATAAAATAATAAATTTATTTTCTATTTGTCACATAAAAGGATAGTTTTGCACTACAACAGTTGCTGTAGATTCATTAAAGTGCAAATAAGTCCCCATCTCATCCATGACATTGCAGAACACCCAGACACGTAGCATTGAAATATTCAAATACAGTTGTATTTCCTTTCACAGAACAGTTAATTGTACACAATCAATAAATATACAAGCACAAATGTTATGTACTTGATATTCAGTTAATTTAAGCACTAAATATAGCAGCATGAATGCACATTGACATATTTCCACCAAAAATATGACATTCAAATATATAGGTCAGGAATGAAAAATAAAACCAAGGTCACACATTTTAGTGAAGCAAGCAACTTGACTTCAGTACAGTGTTCATGGTGGGTGTTATATTTCCAGCAAATGTAATCTGGTTTTTAACACAGTACACTGTACCATAAATTATGGTGGTTTTATTTCTTTTTAAAAGGCTAAAGGTAATTTTTAGGATCTAAGTAAATATTTGTAAAACTACATATATATTAGATTTGTGGAAATGAAAAAAACTTCAGAAAATTTGATTTTAACATTAGTCCTAATAAATTAAAATGAAAATACCCAAGAAACCTTATTGGATATATGATAATTTAACTGAAATTACTTTTAAGGCCAGGTTTGTTTGACAAATGATAAAGAACAAATTTTAAAGAGTATTCTCACTGGAAATGGTCTAATAAAATATGAACTTACTACTTCCCTCATGATTACTCAAAAAGAACTGAATAAATTAATATTGTTTGTAGATTTTAGTGATTACTAACAAGTAACTTAACAAATAAAAATATTTTACTGAACTAATCTATGATTTTTGTGTTGTGTTGTTTTGAAGGCAAATAACCTTGTGAGAAAATATTGATTTGATTAATAGATAATGGCAATATAATGTCATTTTTTCAGAATCTGTGCTAGTGCTTAATAATTGATTAATACCAGAAAATAAACAGAATTGTTGTATACAAATATTTTGAACTGTTTTATCTAAGAAAAATGACTTTTGTTTCATAATAAAGTTTGCAAGTAATTTAAGTTTTTCATTCATGTTTTTTTCAAAATTAATGTCCATATAGTTTACTTTGTATGCCTAAAAACATTTTTGTAGCATGTGAAAGTCAAGATGTGGTATGAAGCAAAATTCTGTGCATTTACACAAGTTTTGCTAGTCACTGCTACATATGTTATCTAAACAAAAATTTTTGACACAAAATATGTTTCTGTAGGCAATCCTTGGATGTGCAACCCACAACTTGACTGGCTATCTGATCATGTAGAAAACAAGACAGGAATGATGATAATGGACTTTTCAAGCATGCATTGCTTATTACCAGCTTCCAAAAAACACTATTCCATGACAAAATGGTTAAGTATTCGTAGTTTAGAGAGGGAGATTGAAAAGTCTGACCTTTGTAAAAATTGTACCTGTAAAGAAGAAAGATCTGAGTGGATTAGTGTGAACTGTAGTAGCAGAAACTGGACACAGCTTCCAAGAAAACTTCCAATTAAGACCAGAAGTGTTCACATGGAAAACAACAGGATCACATCCCTTTTCCTGCCACAGAATGCAACAGCATATTGGAAGACTGTGGCTTTTCTGTATTTAGAAAACAATTCAGTTGAATCTCTAACACGAATGGAAGCATCCAAAGTCTTGAGAAATCTAGTGACTCTTCACCTCAATAAGAACAGGCTTTCTGAGATTCCAATACATATTCTGGATCAGTTTCCAAACCAAATGGACCAACTCCATCTTTCTAACAACCCTTGGAAATGCACATGTAACACAGTTCGCTTCATGGAATGGCTACAGGATCATCACAAGCAGGTACAAGACAGGGAAGAGGTTCGGTGCCAAAGTGACGGGAGTCAGCTCGAACGAAGGGTTATATACCGACTCTTGAAGTCAGAGCTTTGTCCACAAAATTCTGTGACTGTCAACTATCTTGATATTGTTATTTGTATAATGGCTGTACTCATCATAATGATTGTTTTTAAACTTTTGTTTGATTGTTGGAGGCAGCAGAGAACAGGGAAACTCCCAAGGTTTTTCAGTTTTAAGCTAACTTAAACAGTATATCCTTCCAGAAAGAAAAACAAACAGGATAAGAATAGACAAGGCTCTTCCTTATATAGAAACAAAGAATGTTATTTTAGATTCTAAAGTTTTATATTTTTTAATCAAGAAAACTTTGTTCCCTGAGGGTATATTTCAAAATATGAAGATATATTGTTGAACAATCTATTGTTGTTGAAGCTTAACCAAAGAGACTTTAAGTGATGTGATAGGATAGTTACCTTATTGTTATGTAAAATAAGCTAATGAACTTGCACCTATTTAAGATTTTATTTTGATGGATTGAATTATGTGAGTTAGAAATACATTTCCATCAGTAAGGGTTTAAAGTGTTAATGTTGTAAGTTTCCATGTTATATAGTAGTGATTGTGTTTTCTAAAGTTAGTAGGAACTGTTGTTTTTATTAAGATTAGGCATGCAGGGAATTATTGAATGGGACTATTTTACTTTCTGTTCTGGCTTCTCATGCACAAGAATCTGTCTAGATAGGTTACTACTAAGCAGTGGTATGTGGTGGTTTCTCAAGTAGGTCTTGCAATAATAACTTAATAATATATATACAGGATAGGCAAAACAAAAGCATGCAGAGAATAGATTTACTCATCATATATAAAGATGAAGCTTATATAGTGGTTTTTCTTTAGATGAAAACTCTCCTAATGTTTGAGCTTGTGAAGTAACATCATAAAATCAAATATAACCTGTAACTGTTGATGAACATCTGGACATGCACTTGCTGTCATGCTATTTTAATGCAACATAACTTACACAGCTGTACCAACAGTTGGTGCTGAAAGGACAAGACCAAGCATGCATAATTTGCATAGCATGACATAACTGAAACTAGTAGTGCAGAGCTCTCAAAGTATGAAATGAGAATATTGCCACAGCACAAAGAAACACAATAAAACAATAATAAATACAAAAGATGCATGTCATTGCATAATACTGTTGTCACCTTTTTAGTTTTTAAGTGGGCATGCAGTGTATGATTTGCATGCCACTGTTAAAAAGTCAACATTTAATACATCTAACTTGTATAAAAGTTAGCGTATGTCACGTCGTGCTTTCTTGAAACAGGAGTATAAAAGCTAAAATGCATCATTCAGATAGAATAGTTCAATTACTGTCTTGCCCATTATGATTTTAGTAAGAAGTGCCACGAAACCTTGTATGTGTAGTGAATGTTGGTGTGAGATCACCTAAAGCTAAGTGCATAAAATTTGTCATGAAAGTAAAAATATCAATTCAATTTTAAATTAAGCTATTAACAAAAAATAAACCCCTTTAATCAAGAGATAAATTAAAAAATCAGATATTTTCCAGTTGCCTGTACATTCCATTTCATACTTTCAGTACATAGACTGGCAATATTAGGTTATAATTTTATTGCTAAGCAACATGGCAAATATGCCATTATTGGAATGTAGTGTTATCAAAACACACAGACTTTTCTGTATATTAGAAGTTATTAATCTAACTGCTTTTTGCCAATAATTATTCTATGAATTATTTTAAGAAATTATCTTAATTTTGATTGGATCACAAAGGAACTTACTAATGTTTGACTGTGTCGACTGCACTTTTCTGCCTCTTTGTTGGTTAAGCTTGATTTTGCAAAATTTCAGTTAACTATGAAATGTGAGGTTAGAATACTCTATGGGGTGGATGTGATAATACTTACCCCATCATTTTTGATGGACTATATGCTAGTTTATTAATGTCACTTCTCTAAAGAAATTGTTACTAGAACCCTAGCCAAACATAAATATTTTCAACAGCAGCAAAAAAGGGAAAACTCACTCTACAAAGGAAACAAAATGCAGAAAGTTGGACTCTAATATAAGTTTTACTGTATGATGCACACATAACAAAAAGCTTTGTAAACATTTGAAAGTTATGTAAATAAGTATCTTAACTATAAAGTTACTTTTATTAAAAAACTCTGCATTTATTAGTGAAATTAAACTCAATGAAATAACAGGATCAAAGAATAGTGGATTAATGTCCTTTAAACTATTGTGCAGTGAGAAAAACAGTAACAAAAGAAAATAAACTTTTTAATTATTTGTGAGCTAAAACCTAATTTAAATCTAAACACGGGTAACTTTAGTGTTTTCTAAAATTGAATAAAATGCTGATGCTGTATTTCATACTGTGGACAATATTTTACCTGACAATGACCAGTGGTCAAAATGTTATAAAGTGAATAAAAAAAATCCACTCAAAAGCTGTATCTATGGGCTTTTATTTAAGGTAATTTGAAAGTTACTATAGATTTCTCAAGATAATTAGAATGTTACTAGTCTTATTAAATTAAAATATTTTTACAAATATTCTAAAGCTTTGTGTTATTTTACCTTAGAAGGAAACCTAGTGTTACAAGAAGATGAAAACCATAACCCAGAAATGTTGTGTAAATTAGAATTGCGTAGAACTGGGATAATGAAGTATATTTTTATAGCTAGTTTTCCGAGTTTAAAATCAGACAGTAATCTAGATAAAGATATTAACCATTTAGTTTTATTGATAGGCTTGAATCTGTGTATGTAACATTGTTCAAGACCTGTTTATCAGTTACAGTTAAAACCTGAATTCACGTTATCTGTTTAGTTTTAAAAAGGAAAACAGTTAAGGACTGAGAACAAATTTAATAGATGATTTGAAGTTTGAAACTCTACACTGTATGGGGCCCTCAGCATACAGACTGAAATAAAGTTAGAAGAAAACAGATAAAATCATGTTACTGCTGTTTTTTAATATTACAAACTATCTTCATATATGTATATATAGTTATTTTATTTGTGACTATTCAGCTGTAAAGTAATGACAGTAAGTTGAAACCAATATTTTATGATCCAAAAATGGATGTTTTCTTATGAGCTGTTAGCTTAAAAAGTGAGGGAAATATAAAAACATTTATTACAAGTGTAACAAAAGAATAACTTCCATATAAATAGTATTACAATAAAGTTTATCAACTTTACCACTTATTTTACAAAACCATTGTTTTATGTGTTAAAAGTATGTCTACTACAAAATTGAGCTTACAGTAAGAGGGACAAATTGATTTTATAAGTAAGTACATACAACTTCCACAACATTTGTCATTTGGTACTTTCAAAAAACTGTTGAAGTAAAGAAACAATTACTTAAAAAACAAACCTGAACAGCTTTGTTTTTATTCACTACATAAGTAAGATACTTTGAGTTTTTAAGTATGAGAAACAGACATTAGAATTAAATAAAAGGTAAAAAAATTGATGGGAAAAATAAGTTGAAAAAACTTGTTCATATATATTATGTCCAATTTATTGTTTTCATAAAGGACAATTTATTGAATTAATAAAAATTGTGAAATTAAGACGTACTTCTTTCAAAATGTGAAATTCTTCAGTGCATTTTTACTTTTGTGAGAGATGTACTCAAAAATATTTTTCATAATGTTCACGAATATCTTGAATCAGCGTACGTAGTTTATAAAACAGGTGTTTTGTATGCATTTTTAAAGAAATCAATGTTGTGTGATAAGTACCTGTATGATGGTTTGAGGAAACTTAAACAGCAGATTTAGAGTATAAAGCTATATTGGTTTAAAACACCTTTTTAAATATCTTCTCTTTTTTAGAAGTATGTCAGTGAGTTTGAGAATTTTATTATCTGGAAGTTCAAATGTGTGTAATATTCAAAGTGAAAACTGTGAATATTATATATGAAATTCACTTGTGTAGACTAATAAAAGTTGAAAAATACCTGAACTTTTTCTATAAATAAGCATAAATCCAGTTCTGCTAATTCAAAAAACTATGCTCATAATAAATGACAGCTGTAAGGTGCTGTTACTGTTTACTGTTACTATATTCATACTTTATGCTTTTATGGCAGTGAATTAACAATTTAAAAAATATATTTTATTAAATTTCTACCATCTGCATAAGCATCACATAATCTACAGTATTTCCAAAAATGTCATGTGTAAGTGCAGTAAGAAGTATTTGCATTTTTCTTTGACTAGTTAAATTTTGAGTTAGGAACACATGAACGATTTATAAAGACAGTGATTGAGAAAAACTAAAGGTGTGATGGTTCACAAACTAGAAGAAAAACCTGAATTTAGGACTTCAAAACAAATATTAATTATCTTCAATTAACATATATTAAAACAGTAACAAAACTTACCCTAAAATATGTAAAATCAACTGAAATTACTTCATACAATATCACACTGCATCCATCTTTAAAACTATAATCAATTACCTACAGGCCTAATGTATAATGTACTATTTCCATTTTCAAATTGTTGCTTTTAACTACAGACTAATAACACTTGTTCAGTTTTGAAGCTTTTAAACCTTGATCTGCAAACAGTAGTTCCAAAATTATAGCTTCAAGGCAATAACTGACTACCTGAACTCCCTTGTCACTTGCTGTGGTCTATAACCTATAGTTTTCAGTCTATAAATTTCATCCTAAAGATCAAATGCTACAGTTGGCCAAAATACGTTTTTGGCACATTGGTTGGAAACATAATGAATATGAGAACTCAAGAAATTTAAATTACATGTAATGAAATGGAATCCTGTCTCATGGGATTTATTTACTGTTTATACTACTTGAGAAGGAAAGTTAACAAAAATGAAATTTATGATTTTACAAATATAACTTTTCAAGACTGGTTTCACCCCTGAACCTATCTCAAGTATTGTTTATTTCAAGCCACTGATTTAATTTTTAATATTTTATCATGAAACAATATCTTCTAATAACGTCAATGGAGCACTGTACTTTATAAGGATGTATAAATATTTATTCAATCCATCATTCCTACACAAGTTAGTCTTCTACTAGAAGGGACCATATCTAGAAAAAAACTGATTTCTACCTTTTATGTAAATGTGATATAAGACAAGCCTAAAAACTCAGCTGATACTCCTGTATAACTTGTATTTCATATTAGAAGTTAATTTATTCTATGTGAACCTAAGAAAAAACCTAATTTTTTATCTAAATTTCTTTTAAACTGCACAACAAATGCAAGTATTGTACTTATAGTCCACATTTTTAGTGAGAAAGGGGGAAGTTCCTCAGATGGAATGATTCATTTCATGTTTTTCATTGTCACATTAATTAATAAAAGCTGAGAATTAAAAATATCAGTTTTGTTTACCATGGAAGTTCCTGCTAGAAGTTAATACTTCTTTCTCATCCATGTGGATTTTTTCTCTTACTACAAATAGAAAGCTAAGTAACAAGTGTCTCATCCATATGTTTTTTGTTTTGTTTTTCTTTAAAGATGAAATGACAGCCAAGTAACAAATGTGATTACATTGAATACTCACCTTTCTTATGTATTATTAACAGTTCACTGCATGTAATAAAATGTACTAATTCTTTTGTAAAACAACTTTTAGATTTCTATAATTTTCACCATGTGTTTTACTTATAAGATTTTGTATACTGTCCATCTGACAATGTTACTTACCCTAGAAAAAACATTAAACCTTAAATGCAAATATACACTGTTTCATGTTCCTATTTGAGAATATATTTTCAGTTTTGTAAAGTTAAAACCATAAGTACAACATAATTTTTAATATAGTCTATTTTCATCAAGCTATAAAAAAAAACATATTTACTTACACTAGTTTTCAGTATACTGTATTAAGAAACAGTCTAATTTCATAAATGGTGCCAGAATATTTCAGAATGATACTTGTGAGGCAGACAGGAAGTTGGGTCTGATGTTTACAATGAATTTTGTTTTCTGCAAACAGTTGTATTTTTTTAAACATAAAAATGAAATAATTTTTCTTTCATTGTTTAATTGTAATAGTGAAAAAATAAAATTATGAGATATATTTATTCTTTTTTTCAAAACAAAATGCATAAATTAGAAAATATTGAAGTTGACATTTTGAGGCTTGTTTTATTTGTTTTAGTGCAAATTACACAATATATTATCTACATTATACTTATTACAGAGAATGGAATCCTGGAATTTAGTGTTGTAAGTCTAATGGGAGACACTTTTGGAAGATTTCTATCTAGGAGAAGCATTTATTTGAATTCTATTCTAGTCATCTTTAATGTGTGTTAAGTATGTGACAGCTTTAGTGTTATACATTTATTTTAATATCTACATTTGTTTCAGTTTAATGGATGTAACATATCCTTAAATGTATGTTGTGCAAGTCATGCTTGTTTCTCTAACTTAAGTGTAAAAATCAACACAATACATGTTTTATGAAAACACTATCTTATTCTTGGGCCAACTGAATTTGTGAATCTTGCCTAATGAATATAAAAGGTAGTTATTGCAAAATGCAGGGAAACAAAATAGTATTGTTGGTCTATTATAAGCCTTGAAAGCTATAATTGTGATACATGAATATTAATCAGAAAACTACAGATATTTGACCATGAATGTTTATAGATTTTGAACATTATGAACTATTCAACTTAAGAGAAATAAGTTTGAATGTTAGTATTTATACAAAGCCATTGCATAACTTCAGAAGAAAAACTCGCATGTTAAGAACAGAACTAGCTAGCATTCCTGGCAAGTGAAATGAATGTGTGTCAACGTAAAAGTAATTTGTGCCTCATGTACCTGAATCTTTGATAAAATAGTCAATTTAAGACTTTGTAATATTTTTATATATAAACGTTTGTAATAAATGTTATTACAAACTGTATTTTTTTTTGTATATTAAAACATTTGTTTCAAAAAAGAAAATTTTGTGTATCAATCTTATTGGCAAATATCATAAATTTAATATATAGCAACATGTATATATAATTAACTTTCAAATTCAACTTCAAGTTTCTGGCTATTTGAAATCATAAATGGAATGTACATAACATAATAAATTGTAGACTCATCTGATATAAATCATAATCAGGAACAATATTAATGAAAGCACTACAAGTCTAATGGCTCAGGGATGCGAAACAGTACAGAAAGTGTTTTAATATTATCGAAGCAAAATGGTATATATTACTTACAAGAGTCAAAAAACATTCTTAATAAAGTAATAAAATACAAAACATACTGTACATCTAACTAAGTACAAGTCCTATCCACATTGGACAGGCATAAAGAAAGTCTCAGTCTCCTGTAATAACATGGTGTATAAAGAAATTCAGAAAATAAAAATTCTTCCATGTGAATAAGAATCTATCAATATTAGAAAATACTACCTTACCATAAAATTGACCAGAAGGAGGAAAACACAAGAATAACAATAAGTGAATTCTACCACACTGACGATACAAGGATCGCTGAAAGCAAAAAGAGCTGAGAAGTGTAGAGGAGCCCACAATACAATATGTTCCTAAAACAGAACATGCTACAAGAAAGATGGTAAGTACAACATTCCTAACACTCCAAATCAACAGCAAAAGATAATAGATTTCACAAAGAAAACTTGTAGAACAATTAATGAGAAGAAGAAAAAGAGGTCAAGCCAATGACAGATACACTAAAACAACAAAACTTGAACCAAATAGTTTCAGATAAAATAAAGATCTCATACCTATAACAACTTGATGTGATGAAGGGTAGATTATAGAGGGAAAACATCTATGGACTATTTTTAATAATCAGGATATAGATAAATTTTTGAACAGTCTGAGAAATGTATTATCTAACAGATTACCAGAATCAAGAAAACAACAAAAAGAATTTAATATTAAGAAAGAATGTGATTTTATATGAATCCAGGGTATATGGATAATAAACAAGGTAAACCACACATACACACGCAAAAAAAACATCCACTAGGGAACAGAGATTGTACAATGAAATAATAGTTGAAGGCTGGCATGTCCAAAATAAATGCAGAAAATGAAAAATACACAAACTGCCCTAAACGTTTTAGAGGTTTTGAGCAAAAAACATCTGTAAAAAAAATAATAAAATTGAAAAGAACTGTTAAAAGTTTTCTAAAAAGAGGAGCTTCTTCCTCCTTTTGGTTCAGTTTACCCGTAGGTGATAGAATCAAGAGTATTTATTTTCTTTGTCTCTCTACAAAGTCTATAAAATTGTTGAAATAATAGATGAAAAGCTACAGTTAAAATGTTTAAGGGTTAAGTAGAAAAAATATTATTGTTAACATTTATTGACAACAGTTTTTCCTTTACAAAATAATATTTTGTGTCAGCAGATGGAAAATTAGACTTAAAAGCACTAAATAATTTGGTGGAGATTTGCTGCTAATTGTCTAGTCATTTAACAAGACATCCTGTAGTTGCAGGTGAAACTGAGCAGTTTTCTGGAAATCTATTAAAACAGATTCATTGCAGTAAAAATTTCATATGATCACAAAGCAGTTAGTAAATCATGTGAAAAAATATAATAATTAAATAACAAACTTAATGCTTTTAACAAGTACATTTGTATTAAATACACTTATAGTTGAACTAGTTTTTATTTTGTACAGTAATAAATTCAAAAATTTTGAGGGGTTAGGATTAATTCAATATAAATAAAGATTTTTCCTGATTACAAATAGCAAAACTACACAAAGTTTTAAAGAAACAAAGTAGAGATTACTGAAGAATAAATGACAAAATAGTTCTAACGAATTAAAATTTTAGTAATCTTTACACCTAAGCTTAACACTTTACATTTAGTTATTACGCATGTAAGTAGAGGAAATAACATACTCACTTATATACGTGTGTTTAATACATGACCTCAAATGTCACTTTACAAGTTGGCATACAGCAGTCAAGTTATATTTATTAATATAAACAATATTTAACACATTTAATTGCACAATATGGCATAAATATAAATCTTTTTTTTTCTTAAATCTACTTAAGATCAGCATTTCAAACACAAATGACATGGCAGAGCATTTTCCATAAACAATAGTATATAATACTAATTTACATATGCATCAAGATACATAATAGTACGTTATTAACTACCATAGCATCATTCTTGTAAGTTTTTCATACTCAAAGAAAATAGCATTTAATAAGACACTTACATTGGCACAAGCTATAAACACAGACCTGGTTACTTGGTTATCTTCTTCATAAACAACATAGCTTGAATATATAATACATTATAACAAACAAAATAAAGTTTCTATTCTGGACTTTGGTTAACTTGGCCAATGTATTTCATAAAATTACTTCTGGAGATCTGAAGTGTAAGCATCATAAACAAGTTTGGCTGCAACCAAGTCCTGTATAGCCATACCTGGAAGCATAAGAAACAGCCTAATCACAAAATTATGTACAATTAGGTTTTAAAACATAAATATTATTAACAAAACAGCCATATTTGCATTTGATTTTTTGACTGACTCCTTTTTTCTAAAAATAAAAAATAAAACCTTAACACTTGCACTAACATCTTTAAGCAAATAACCATGAATGTAGATAAATAATAAACTAGATTTTTGCACATCAGAATTTTGAAGTAAAACATTAAAACTCCTCTCAGTACCTATAATTATCAAACTGTTAACTCTGTTATTACCTGACTATATACACATGGTCATGACTTATAACACATTCCTATTTTATCTTGTGGAAATAGAAAGAAGCTGATATTACAAAATGTGAAATTTTTTAGTGTTAGCTTCATTTAAATGGATAAGACCAATGGGAAGCCAGATACAGTTAATATTTCCATACATAAATTATCACTAATACCATTTTGGTATAAACTCACTGAAAATATAAAATTGTTAATTGCAAAAACAAATATAACAATAACCAACTAAACAGTTTGAGTAGAAACTTAAATACCAACTTTGTTTTTACTGGGTTTTTGTTTAAAATACTGCATGCTGAAAATATATTTTATATTTATATAAACTAGATTTACTTGACAGAACTACAAGTTGATATTCAAAAAAATACAGGAACTTGCTTTTTAATATACAGTCTTAAGCTAAGATCTAAGAGGATATAAAGTAATAAAGTTATGACATAACAAAAGCAACAAATTTTTTTAAATTATTTTTTAACCAAAATAATTAAAACTGTACTTTTTATCAGACTAACACCAATCTAATAAGATCACACCTTGATGTCACTTTGTCCATCATCTGATGCATTATATATATCTGTATTTTAAGATTTCAAAAGTATTTAAAGCATACAAGTACATCCGTATGTATGACTTTATTTGACAATAGTTTTGAATCAATACAAACTATATGTCATAGAAATGAGCTAATTCAGTAAGTTCAAATATTACTTGTTACATTTAACCATTTCTCTGATACTAGAAGAAGCAAATAAATACCTGATAAAAATTACATTAATCCAAGTATCTATACTTTACAAAAAAAATATACAAACATAACCTGTGTGCTCCATTTTTGAATAAAATCAAATTTACAACCCACTTAAAACAAATTTATTGAACATTACAGTATTTTCAGATTGTAAGTTTTGGTTACGCACTAGAATCAAAAGTAGGAGACATCTTTGAGCCACATCGTCTACTACATAATCAAAACTATTTATGTACTATAAACTTATAAACTCTTTACATGTACTCACCAAGTGACTTGAATACAGTTGTTTTATCTCTGAAACCATCTTTCTTTCCCAAAATTACTTCCCGGATTTCTGCATACACTTCTACCTGTTCAAAATCAATAATCAGAACCACAGAGAAATTACTACAAAACTACAATTACAGTGTAACTTGTACAGTTATGACTCTCTCTGCTTATGAGCAATTTTTTCAATACCTGTTTAATTATCTTAAGGCATAAAATACATAAATATATTTGAAATTCTTCATATATTTTACTAATTTCTTATCACTGTTGAAATTTAAGATAATTTTTTTTACATCACACTGGTGTACTGGTGATTACCACAGATCACACTGGTGTATTGATAACTACCACAGGCTACATTTGTGTACTGATGATTACCACAAATCATACAGGTGTACTCGTGATTACCACATATCACACCAGTGTACTGGTAGTTACTGCATATCAATAATGTCTTTTAGAATATAACTTAAAATTTTAAGGAAAGTAAAAACTAAAATATTTGATTGCTCAGAACATATTTACTTTGAAACATTTTATATCATGACATAAATATACAGCCAACACTGTATCTTATACATTTTATATTGTTATAACACAAATGTTTTACATACAATTAAACCATAAAATCTTACTTCTGAAATAATTATGTCTCCTGATTCTACAAGAGCAGCTTCTGTATTGTCAGTATAGACAACAGCAGATCTCATCAACTGAGAATCCAATTCCTGGCTTGTTGGATGAGAAGCACCAACCACTAGATAATTTTGTAGGTAGTGAAGCCATTAAAATAAAAGATTTTGATAACTAAATGTTCTCTTAGTGTTAATTATACTTGAAACAAAAAAACAGTGTAATAGTTTCAATGTTAGAAAGAACTACATTTTTTAAAACACACACAAGTTTATTCTTGTTGGGTTGTTTTTTTTTTATCAGTTGCACACAGTGAAACTTTTGTTTTTGTTAAAAATATTTCACCAGGTTTACCTGGCATCATCATCTGGTTAAATATTCTGAACAAAATGTGTAGTATGTATAACCAATAAAAAAGTGGAAATATTTGATTTGTTTTTTCTCTTTAATAACTACATTATTTATCTCATGGTCTCTCCAAGAAGATGTATGTGTGTATAATAATACTATGTTCACAGTATCCATAGCTCAATAGTACAAGCTCATCATAAAATAGTAGATAGCTTTCATGATCAAGATCTGTTATGATATTAAACCTGAAATTAAGTGAACACTTGACCCTGACTTAAATAAGAGCTCCAAAATTAAGTGTTTTAAATATGTAATGTATACTATGGGACAGTGAGATACATGCACATGGTTTTTTGTATACCACACCATCAACTTTATTACAACACTTACAAAAACTTCATAAAAGAAAAATATATAATGAAGTATCAATGATTGTTGAGAAACATTATTTGATATGATGTAAAATATTGTAAAAACTCAGTCATACATTGATTAGTAATACCAGAGTAATTGTTCATAAATATTATTTCACATAATTGGAAGTGATTCCAAAGAACAAGTTATAACACTGTGTATAAAATCAATATAATTAAAATAACAATTTATTTATATTTAGATAAAACATTTGAAACAAAAAACATTTACACTCTAGATATATATAATATTTTTGTTTCTGTTTTAACCAATATTTGGTCTGAGCTTAAATTTCAAAAATATTTCACATACATATGTCTGTAATGTAAAAGGTCATTTTCTCTAAACTTTTTATCACAATGTGTAAATCCATTCAGTATGCACTACACATTTTGAAAGATAACAAAAATTTATTTACACCTAGTTTAATCTTTTTTTGTAGGATAAAAATACAAAACCTTATAACCTGCAGAACTCTTTTACCAAGAACAAACCTTTGTATGATACATACCACTAGATTTTAGTGGAGATGAGAGAGCAGCCAAAATTTAGAAATGTAATCCAATAATTCTTAGGCAGATTAATAATAATAATAAAAGTGTAAGTAAATAATATAATTAAATGGCCAGTGAAATAATTAAGACATTAGTCAACTATGTTAATCTTACAAAAATAAAAATATTATGATTTCTCCTTGCTAAATGTTAATTTAAATAAAGATGAAAATCCCAAGCACAATATATCTATACATCACTGTAATTTCAAGCAATGCATTTTATAAAAAGTAATTTAGATTAACAAAATTAGGTTAGCATCTTTGAAATAATTATCAATGCATTTAACAATGTACAAGAAGTTGATAACAAAAAAAAAAAAAATTCAACTTTTCACTTATAAACCATTAGGTTCAGTACCAATTCACCATGATAAAATTGTGCTTAAGACTTTTGGTTCATCTATATGTTCATTTCATCATTAACCACAAATTCACAACATAACCAGGCACGGGCTGATGATAAATCAGAAATATATAAAGTCTGTAAAATTTTGAAATGTACTAAAGATACACTAGAATGATAGATGTGAATTAGAATTTCTATTCTGTAAAGAGAAAATGTCATTAACTCTTATACTGGGAAGTTATTAAACATTCTTTGACCTTCCTTTCACCAATATTTTCAGTTTTTTGATCAAAAGTCAATTGCTTCTGATTGTGCTACTATTTCCCATTTTATAGCTTAGAAAATGAATGTAGAACATCAAAAGACATTATGATTCCTGACATTATGCTAAGTGCAATAAATGCAGTCAATAAGTTTCTGGCCGAGTTTATGCCGAAAACAACAATTAACCCTCATCAAGATAGGTCAACTTTGAAAAATAGTTTTTAAGCTGTATCAAAAGTAGTGTTAGTTTATACACTACAAACCCAAATTTAAATACTAAAACAACCAAATTAATACTTCTGTATCTAATGAAGTGAAAAGTTATCACATTGTATTGGTTCTGGACTAGTTATAAGTGTTAAATTCAATGTGAAAGTGCAAGTGAAGTTCTTTTTATATAAAAATCAATGTTTTTCTTTAACTTGGATGACAAGAAAGTATTAACTAACTTGGCTTCTTGTTGAAATCTGTCTTTAAAATGGTTCAACAACCTAACCAGTCATCAAATTTTAAAAGAACATGGATTTGCTTTAGTACAAAACATCACTAACCATTGATATGAGCTCCTGGTTTAACCCATGCTGCTTTCAGGACAGGAGTTTTCGAAAAGGTGGCAGTTACAATAATGTCTGCATCTCTTACAGCTTCTTCCACAGTCAAGCAACACACACACTGAAAGCCTTTGTCATCAAATTCTTTCACTAACTTTTCAGCAGTATTCTGATGAATGTTCCAAATTCTCACCTTGAAAAAAACTTCCATTTAATAAAAATGTTCACAAAAATGGCAATCTTGAATGTTTTGAATGTTAAATTCTAGAAACAGAAGTTTCCTTACACAGGATAAAAATGTAAAGCCAAACAAGATATGACAGCCTGATGATGCATGAGAGAGGAATAAGCAATGTACAATTAGAAGTTAAAGTAGGAACTTTGGGGAGAAACAATTCTTGTAAACTCTGGGCTCTACAGACTACTAATACATAGCTCCAGAAATTAATAAATAATTCTTGTTCACTTGGGACTCTACAGACTACTGATACATAGCTCCAGAGATGAAGAAACAATTCTTGTTAAACTGGAGCTCTACAGACTGCTGATACATAGCTCCAGAGATGAAGAAACAATTCTTGTTAAACTGGAGCTCTACAGACTGCTGATACATAGCTCCAGAGATGAAGAAACAATTCTTGTTAAACTGGAGCTCTACAGACTGCTGATACATGGATCCTGAGAATGATAAGCTATTGTTTTTACCACAGAGCTTATGGACTGTTCATACACAAGTTCTGAGAGGGATAAATAATCCTTGTTAATTTGGGGCTCTAGAAGGACCAATTATGACTGAATAGTAAAAAAAATTATGTATAAGGTAACTTCATTACAAGAGAAAATGCATTAATGTTTTGATGTTTCTGAAGAAAGAAAAGAAGACACTGAGACTAAGATGACTTGAGCTTTTAAAACTATTAATTGGACAGAGGTTTTAACCAATGAAGGTATTGAATGTAATGTATCTTAGTAATTATTTTGCTGAGTAGTAAGGGCCTCTTTCTTAGGCTAACTAGTTTATACAACTTAAAATTCCTTTATTACTGTCTTCACCACAATTCTGATGAACTGACTATTGTTGAACTTGAAATCTCTTTACTAAACATTTCTACCAAAAAATAAACCATATAATTAAACCAGTGAAGTAAGAACCAGGACTTTCTGCATCAACATAGTAATAGTATAACTGGTTAGAGCATATGCTCACTAAGCATAATCATACGTTTGAATCCTATTCAACACATTTCCACTTCTGAAGAAAAATCATAATTTTACAAGAATAGTGTTATCACCATTTATTTCTGTATCAGCACTATCAGTGCAAAGTAATTCTGTATAGTTTTACTATACTCATGTCACAAATTTCTTATATCTTAATAAAACAATAACAATGATATTCAGTTTCATGCACCTAAAAACCTATTTTAAAGATTTAATGTTAGTCATCAGGTTAATTACCCTATAAAGTGATTTTAGCATCTTACATTTCCATGTTTGCACACTTGAGCCTTTTAAAAGTGAAAAATACTTTTGCCTCATCTACTATTCTAAATACTGTGTAATAACATATTCTCACCTCTTCAAAATTATACAAATGAGTTAATACTTCAAGATGGCTTTTTCCTTGAACACCTGCTCCAAGAATGGCCAATATTTTGGGGTTTTCGGATGCTAAATACTGAAAACAAAAACCAGTTCCTAAAGAAAAAAACATCACAAAGCAAAGGGATAAAGAAATAACATATACAGTGGTACCTCGGTTCTCGAACTTAATCCATTCCAGAAGGCTGTTCGAAAACCGAATCAATTTTTCCCATAAGAAATACTGTAAATTAAATTAATCTGTTACAAACCTCCAAAAATTATGCATTATGAAGCATTTTAAGTAAAAATATTACTTATTTATACCTGTATAATAATACTTACATGTCAACTACAAAAACTATAAACACAATAAAAAAACAATAAATGAAAATTTAACTGCACTTTACCTGTGCTGAGAAGAGCTGATGGCGTAAGTGAAAGGTGGTAAGGAACGTGGAGAGTAGGAGGGTTATTATTGTTTGGAAGGGGAGTCACCTTCCATAAAAATGTCAGGTAACTCTCCTTCTGGAGTTCTTTCTCTTTTCTGTCTCTTTGCACCACTACAACCTGCTTGAGACTCAATGGACCTATTTCTCACTAAAAACTTGTCTAATGAGGTTTGTTTCTGCCTGCATTTTAAAATGTTTCTGAAGTACAACATGGCATTGTTATTGAAAAGGTTTATGCTGCGGTTTGCTACAGCTTTGTCAGGGTGAAATGTTTCCACAAAACTTTGTAACTCTCCCCATTTTCCACACATTTCCTTCCTCCCTTCCCTCCTCCTCATCTGAAGACACTTCCTCAGTTGCCTTCTGTTGCTGCTCCTTCTGAAGGCCTTGGAGTTCTTTCATAGTGAGCTCAGTGTTGTGGTCTTCCACCAACTCCTCCACATCATCACCACTCACATTCAAGCCCATACACTTGCCTAGTGAGACAATATCTTCGACAACAGGCTCAGCCTCAAAGCCTTCAAAGTCTCTATCTGCTACTGAATCTGGCCACAACAATTTCTTCCAGGCTGAGTTCATGGTCCTCAAAGACACTTCCCTCCAGGCTTTGTCTATGATCCTTAAGCAATGGAGGATATTAAAGTGATTTTTCCAGAACTCTATGAGGGTTAACTCTGTGTCAGAGGTCACTTCAAAGCACCTTTGAAACAGTGCTTTGGTGTAGAGTTTCTTAAAGTTCGATATGACCTGCTGGTCCATGGGCTGAACGAGAGGAGTCATGTTAGGGGGCAAGAGCTTCACCGTAATGAAACTGTACTCCTCCACCAACCCGTCCTCCAAGCCTGGTGGGTGAACAGGTGCATTGTCTGTCACAAGAAGGGCTTTGAGTGGCAACTGTTTTTCCTGTGAGGTAATTCTTTACACCTGGGGCAAACACTTCATGGACTCACTCCATAAAAAATTGCCTGGTTACCCATGCTTTACTATTAGCCCTCCACATGACATTTAGTTCACTTTTCAGGACATTATTTTTCTTAAAAAACCCTCGGGTTCTCAGAATGGTACATAAGCAAAGGCTTAAGTTTTAAGTCCCCTCTTGCATTACTACATAACAATAGAGTTAGCCTGTCCTTCATTGGCTTGTGTCCTAGCAGTGACTTCTCCTCCTTGGTGATATAGGTCCTCTTTGGTATTTTATTCCAAAAGAGGCCTGTCTCATCACAGTTGAACATTTGTTGGGGAATAAAACCCTCAGCTTCTACATAGTCCTTGAATTCCCTAACAAATTTATCAGCAGCGTCTTTGTTAGAACTGGCACCCTCCCCCCACTACGTATACCACTTCTCTTTCTAAATTTTTCAAACCACCCTCTACTAGCCTTAAAGGCATCACTTGTATCAGCACTCATTCTAGAGGTGTTTTTCAGGAGGTCAGCATGCAACTGCTTTGCTTTCTCACAAATGATGGTCTCAGAAAAGCTATCACCAGCTAACTGATTTTCCTTTACCCAAATCAACAACAGTTTTTCTACCTCTTCCATCGCTTGTGATATTTGTTTCATAAACACTGTTACTCCTTTTGCAACATCAGCTCCTTTAATGACATCTTTATTTTTCAGTATGGTGCAGACTGTAGACTTCACCATATCAAACTGTGTAACAAGGTCAGACACGCAAACACCACTCTCATACTTTGCTATGAGATCTTTTTTTACCTCTATTGTGGCTCTAACAACTTTTATATTTGGTTTGCTGCTTTCATTATACTTCTTTGACCCCCTGGTGGCTTATTTAATCAGAATATTTAGAAAAAAAAAGAAAAAAAAAGGAGAACATTCACAGCAGATTTTAGCAGGGGTGTGGACTGAGCGACAGGTGTGCGTAAAATGTTTTGGGCAAGCTTGACGTGGGCCAAAAATGGTCGCAGGGTCGTTTTGGTCACCAGTCAGGTTATTTCAGGAGTTCAAGCCACAACAACTTGGTTTGGGAACTGAATTTATGTTCGACAACCGAGACATTTTTTCTCAAACAATATGTTTGAAAACCGAATTATTCGAGAAGGGAGTCGTTCGAGAACCAAGGTACCACTGTACTTTAATGAAAGTTATATTCTACAAGCAAAACAGAAATGACATTTTTTTCTTCAGACTTGTCTGTTACAAATGTGAATAAGTAAAGAAAAATGGACTACCCTACAAACACTCCAAAGTTCCTTTACTATATTAATATCACACTGTTCGACCAAGTAAACATGTCACCAAGTCAACACATCTTGAAAGTTGGTTAAAATCTAGCAGAAATCTTGTCTTCAAATAAACTATTTGTCAAAGATATTTCCTAAATTAATTTAAAAAGCAAGACTGGTTACAAGCACAAAGTATGTAGAAAATAGTTTAAAATAATATAATATAATTTAATATATATTAAAAAGTTTGTTTTATTTTCCCTTTTGAATTAAATGAATAAATTATAATTTGTGATGCACATATGTGTTATGATTTTGTAAAACATTTATTTTTGTACAGGATAAAAAAAAATCAATACTTCTTGCATGTTTCCCAATACTATGTTGAATCTATAATATACACTCACCTTAGTGGCTACTGCAGATGCACCTGCTGTTCTTTTAGCTGTGATTACAGGAGCTTCCAATACCTGCATGAAAATAAGTTATTTTATTGACGTTATTGTATACTACCATTTCTCAAACTGGGGCTTCTGGCCCAAAAAGGGGTCAAAGATCACAGAGATATACCAAAATAAAGAATAATTAAGAGTATATAGAGTAATTTGCTATCAAAGGCATTTGTTTGGTTGTTGTTGTTTGGGTGGGGGGATAATTACAATCTGATTTATTTTCTGGGGAACAAGCAATAAATTTTGAGAACCCACAAAATGTAAATAAACATATTATACACTTTGGTATCATCACTTTTTTACAGAAATTATTCACATCAGTATAAACAATGGATGCAAAAAGATATTCATTCAATATCATTAATACCAATGGAAGACTTCTTCACAATATCATTACTGGTTGTGCAAGTGTTTTAAACAAAATATCTTATTTCACATTACATTCAACTGTACATGAGAAACAGTCTGGTTTATGTTAATCATTCAAGAAAAAGTTTCAAACATGAAATTTTTCCCACAAAGATAAAAACATCACTTAGAAAGCTGTGGCTTGAATAATATCCAATATGAAAATATTTTAATCACCTGATTTTGCCGTGGTAAAATTTGAAATAATTGTATACCTGAACCACTAGAATCTTTGCCAAATAGTGTCAGCTTTGTTTTTGTATTTCTCGAAGCAGTAATCTTCTGGAAAATGTAGATACCATCATAATAAAAAGTGTGCAGTTATAAAATCCAAAACATTATATTAGATTGAGGAATAATTCGTGAGCGTTTTTAAATAATTTCATTCAAGCATTACATGCAAGACTATACAATACTTCAATGCATGAACACATTACACCCAAAACATTTATTATGATACTTTATTTCATGTAATACCTAGGTATATAGTATGCATTGTTTTAAACGAAATTGCAAGAAATTAAATGCGAAAAGCAGATGGTGTCGAAAATGCTCAATTTTGTCCACTTGACAGTCCATTTAATGAGCTGAAAATGAAAGCGAAAATTAAAGACATATGAAAATCAAACACACAATCTATTAGAGCAAAAAATTATCTACCAAATGACATGAAATATTTTGAGAAAGCATTTCATTTATGAATATATTTGTTTAACTTGAAAAAACGCTCACGAATTATTCCTCAACCCAATATTATAAATCATAACAGAAATTAATCTACAAGTTTATTGGATAGTCATGTCTCCCTTGGGACGACACAGAGCATGGTAAGTAAATCATTTTAACAGTTCTTCATGTCCCCCACCAACTGCAAAATACAAAGATATTTTGTACATTCCACTTCATGGAAATAATAAAACAACCTTCATCCAGCACTCTGTTTTATATCTCTGTAGTTAAACTATTAATCTTAATTCAGACTGTTCTGCTTCATGGGGTAGAAACTTGGGCCATAAGAAGAAAGGAAGAGAGTATTTTATAAAGAACTGAAATGAGATGTTAAAGTAGATGGTGGTAATATCTCTGAGAGAAGGAACAACAAGTAATTATATACTACATTAACCAAATAAATAACAATCAGAATACACGATTACAGAAAAAGTAGGAGAAGCAAGTTTGAGACGGTTGGAACACACAGTATGAAAGAAAGAACAACAATGAAAATAGTAATGGAATGATGAAGAAGTGGAGAAAGATAAAGTGGACAATGATTTAAGGAGATTGGTGCAACTAGGAAAGATGCATAGAACCTTAATCTACGGAGAAAGAAGACTCAGGAAGTTACTTCCATACCAAAATGGAATTAAGGTCATAAGAAATTAAACTAGTAATTTTAATACAAAATAACATTGTATGGTTGTTTTAAGTCCTGAACAAAAATTACACAATTGTTCTCTTAGGAAAATAAAACTTGATCAGAAAAAAAACATGTGCATGCCATTAGTAGCCTTGAATTCTGAGGTGATAGGACTAAAAACAAACAAAAGAGACCAATATCTCAGATGCATGACATAAAAACTTAATTTCACATCATTTCTTACAGCTGTTTTATCATATTCAGTAGTCAAAATAGACCAGCATATGATGATATACCATACAGAAACTTCTCAGAATGTGTAATGAAACTTTTCGGAATATTTTAATGGGTGCATGGAATTAATAATTTCATTTCAAGACCTCTAAACATACATTTCAACCAGTGCTTATTGTTATTAATTTTTGAAATGTATTACCTGATAATTTAGATAACAATGAATGATCATCCAGATATTGTTTTCCTGCTGTTTATCTAATTATTTACATTCAGTTAAACATTTCAGCTAATATTTCAAGAAGTTGGTTGATAACTTTGTGATTTTTCAATATGTAACAAATAAATAATATAGAAAAAGTATCTGTTTTTTATTTATTTTTAACTCTGTAAAAGCCTCAGTTCTTTAGATTTTATCACCAAGAGTTCAAGCAATACTTATACTTTTAAAAGCAAATTCATACACAAACATTATAGAAAGATCTCTAAAGCTTATATGAGAAAGTTCTGTACACACATGTACATACAGAATCAAAAGAAATATATTATATATTATAAAGACTTAACTGTAAATAAATACTATAAGTATTTTGTTTAAGGTAAATATAAAAAATGGCCCTCATTTTAAAAAGAAATATTAAAACTTACATATTTATCCATATACTATATTAGAAAACTATGTTTTTAAACATCGTAAATCATTGCACATGTGTATATATATATATATAATGTTTTACACAGGAACTATAACCTCAGTTTAAACAAAGATAATGAACTGTGTTTATTACCGCCTTTAAAACACCATCTACTGCACTGAAAAGTAATATCACCCCCTGAATTCTCGGCACTCCCCTCAAGTGATTATCTGCATATAAAGTAATGATCTTAGTTGCCAGTGCTTCGTGAGGAGAACTGAAAACTGGCATTGACAACAACAACCTAAAATAAAGACAAAAAATGTTATTTCCAACACAGTTATCTGTATACAAAAATATTATAATACATTTACTAAATAAATAAGTCAGATGTACATGATTATATAATAACAAACATTATCTGTTTGTTGTACATGGTGATAAATAACACAGCTGACCAATATACAAGTTTTTTTTGTTTCGTTACAAAATTTAAAACTGGAAATTTATTACATTAGTTTTACCATCATCATGAGACTATGGTCTTCAACCAATAAGAAGCTGAGACATACTCCATGTGTAATAACTGCCATGAGCATTATCATTTCAACAAAAGCATATTTCTGATGAGATGAAAGAAAAACATTGGAAGACAGGAGGAAGGGCAAAAACTTCTGTGAAAGGTTCAGTATCTGAATATATTTATAGTTAAAAGAAAATGTCAACTTCTGAAATACTATTTACCCCTCGAAAGAACCAATAACTAGAATCACACACATTGAACAGATTATATATAGGCTGGAATAGATAAAGTAAAAAACATAAACTTCTTTGTGAGATTATAGCATCAGAAAGGGAAACCCATGAAGTATGTCATCCATTTGGAGTAAAGGAGAGGACCTAGTGGGATATCACTTAGTTGGAAACTGTATCCTTCCAAATATTCTTCACCCTATAAAAGTGGAAGAGTAAGAAACACTGTCAAAAGCACCATCTACAATGTGCAAAAATATTGTAAAGGTGAGCAGCATGCAAGATTGATCAACCAGCCATTACCTCTTGATGGAGGGGGGGTTGGGGTTGGACACAAGTAACTTGAGCAAGAAGTCATGCATTCAGTATTGGAAAAAAATATTCACATGAAATACTTACCAGAATAAGCAGGTGCAGGTAGAAATTATCCCAGACCAATATCTAAAGGAAAATGCAAGACTCATTCATACAATACAACTACTATGAATGGCTTGTTCTTAGTGTAATGCAGTGGCCTGTGCTAAACTTCCTGATAACATTCCATTCCTACTTCCAATTAAGGAGTTCATCCACTTGGTTTCATACTATTAGAATTAAATCAAACCAAAAGGGAACTCACCATATCAACCTGGAACTGGGGAAACAAGGGTTCTTCCCTTCATTACAACAGAATAAAATGATATGAAGGAATCTGCATGATAAACAAAGTGAGAGAGATGCTTCAAGCAAATAAGAGATGTGACATCTGCATAAAGTCCCACATCTGACGAGGTCAAAACTGAATTGAAGAGTAAATTCAGCCACCTCAAGCAAGATGACTCCCAAAGGAAGAGGGAGGTAACAACACTGAATGCCACAATAAATGGAACAAGAGGAGGACAAATATCCATATAGTAGTACACAGTAGGCATTAAAAAAACTGTAACCTCCAAGCCAAGGTAAGCCCATTGAACCACATTTTCAAAACATTCTTTTTTAATTTAATAATTTTTCTTGGTAAAAAGAGACTGAACTAGTTTTTAGCCCATGTACATAAAACCTAACATTTTGCACACACACACACACTTTGAAAATTCAAGGCTTGTTTGTTTGTTGTAGTAATTATACAATAGGCTGTCTGAATCCTATCCATCATAGAAAATTGTATCCCAGATTCTAGTGCTAAAAGTCAATAAATCTACCAATGATCCTACCAGTGAATATTCCTCCAACCTAAAAAAAACACTGTGAATAGAATATTCATAAGGAAAGAAGTATGTGCAACTTTATTGCCATTCTCTATAAAAGTATTGTTAATTGTTATAATACATTTTATCAGTGGATGAGTTTTGGGATTATTCGATAAAAATAATTAGAATCCCAGTTCATGTAACAACAATAAAGTGACTAATTTTTTTCAGTAAGATTCTATAGAGGCTATGTTCACTGATAAACCCAACTTTATAAACAATGTTCCAGAAAAACTCCAAATACAAAGACATACTTAATCAGCTGCTCACTTACAAAATTTCATTGCTAACTCCTTAATAACAAACAGACTGACTAACTTACTAATCAAATCAGTGACAGGCTGACTCACTAAAACTCTAACTGAACCAATTAATTCTAATTCACTCAGTCTGACATTTTATATTATACTCCATTTCATGAAATTTTGATTCCACAAACATTTAAAATTTCATGGAACACCCAAGCTTCACACAAATATTGTATCATATAAAAACTCCTTCTAGTGAACAAAATAAGAAATATTTAAAATATGGGTTACTGTGTCTAACTGTCCATTCACCAAATCTCTATTGTGCTTATTCTTTTTTTTATCTATGACTAGATTTGATAATGACATAGCTAGGTTAATTTTAAGGAGATCATGTAGTTATAGATAGTACAACAGTAGTGATAACAGATGTCAACCAGTTTTATTCTATATAACAAAATTTTCTAGTAAATGATGTTGTAGGTTTGAATTCTTAGGCAAGTTAAAAAGAGAATGTGGAAGGCTTGAGCTTTAAATTTGCCACATAATTTTCCAATTGTTTTATTGTTATTTTATAGTATTTTCTAACTCATTGATCAAGCTATTTTGATATTTCTGTGATTTATATATATATTTTTGTACTTCAATTTTATCATTATAGATGTTCCGTACTTCATTTTTATCTGTTTTCACATTCAGTCTTGCCACTGTAACCTCTCTTCAGTAGTTTCATCAATCTTGTCTTCAGTTAATTGGATTTTGTTCTTAAATCTGCAAATATTAAATTTGCTTCTAACTCCTTCCATAAGTTCCCCTTCCATATTGTTGAATGTTCTTTTAATTTTCTGTGATATTATTCTTTGTCTTTTAACGTTATCTCTTTCTGCCTTTATTCTTTACTAAGTTATATCATCACCGGCAAATTTTCAACCACGCTTCATGCTCCTAAGTTTAGATAAATTTCTGTTTTATTTCCCCAAAATAATTCAACTCCTTGCACAAATGTTATCACCTGTTTTATTTTTGAGTGAGCTCTGTACAAATATTCAGTAAGAATAATGCCAAATCTAGTCAACAATAAAGAATTAATTTATTTCTTCAATCACATTTTATACAGGCTGTGTTAAAAGGTAGATCTAACTTCACAAAGATTAATAATATACTTTACTCACAAGCTCAACCAATCACTTACTTGCAAAATTCCCTTTCTTATCCATTAATAAAAAATACGCTGATTGACTAATTTATTAATCACTTATCTAAAATACTCAATCTCACTCATTAAAACTCGAAAAGACACTAACTGATTAATTTATTCTTAACTCACTCTACTTGGCATTTCTATATTGTACTTTAAAAAAAAAAAAAAATCAAGACTCCGCAGTTTCCTAACTTCCTTGTACCTACTAGTGCACACAATTATTACGCAATATAACTTTTCTACAGTGAACAAAACTTTAAAATATAAAAAATAGCCTACAACTGCACACCAATTTTAAAAGTTGTCAAAAAACTCTTTTTTGAATAACAACCTTCTATATCTGCCTGGTGTTTATATTAGTCTGATTCTTTTTTCTTTGCCAATAGTGTTTATCAATTGAATCTGGGAGCTATTCTTTATACATACACATATTTCACAACATTGCATGAATTTGCTGTCAGAAGTATTCATTTCAAATGTCTCAAGCATTGTAAGGCAGGGAATGTGTTAAAATATTTGCACACAAAAACAAGACATTACTGACACCATCTCTGCCTTAGTCATTTCAGTATTTATACATCCTTGTTAATATTATCTATAATCACAGTTCATTCTTTTCAACATCCTTCTGAGAGATGTTGAACTTTTACTTAAATATAAACATTATTGAATGTAAAATTGAATTTGCAATGAAAACCCAGAATCAGAATAATGCATGTATATAAACCATATTATTAGTTAATTATATATAAATAAACATGCAAGAACAGATTTAAAAACCAATTTTCCTTGAAAATTAGGCCTGTTTTTGTCAATAAAAGTTGTTAACAGAAATAAACTTAATTTTATAAGGATCTGTGATCCAAATTCATTGTAACGAGTGTGTGTATTCTTATAGCAAAGCCACATTTACACTATATCATTGTAAAGATTTTAAGCTACTTCTTACATGGGAGAAATTAACCGCTTGCTTTTCTCAGCACAGAATGAACATTTCAAAGTTTTTTGGTTTTTTTTTTAAAGTATTTACATAAGTTATCTATACGGTTTATTACAAAACAAATGGATTTGTAGACCCCGCCAATCTGTAACCCTAATTATGGGACGTCTGTGTTTGTCGATAGTTGTCGATATCCAGGATGTCAACCTTGACCTTATGCTTTGCCATCTCTGCACTCAGCAATTCCCAACAGAATATTAAAATCAGGACTTATATCCGAAAAGAGTCAGTAAAAGCACACTTTAATTTATCGTGATCTCTACGAGCGGAGCGAAGGGAGGTATTAATATTCCTAAACAACTGTCCTGAATCTTTCTTTCACCACAAAACAAAACCAAATATTAATAAATATACAGTATATGTTATTATTTATTTTATTTTTACCTTATTTAGTTATTGTTGATTTCTATTACATCATTGTTTAATGACGTAATATTTTTTCTGACATTGTACGTTGTGACACTCTTTTGCGAGATAATCATATCTTGCCACCCTCATACGTTAGATAAACCTTGTAAGATGTGATTAAAAACGAAACATTTTAAAATATATTTTTATCGTAAGTAAATATATAGCATTTTAGTTTACATGTGATTTTTATAAAGAATTCATATATTACTACAAAGAACTAAAAACAATAAAATTTAAAAGTAACTTCTGTAACTTATAAATTGTCTCATATGAAGAAAGGAGAGAGAAAAAAAAGAGAGAGCCTACCCATTATATTCCGGAATTGTCACCCTCTCTCTCACAGGCTGAACAACTCGATCATCATTGCTTGAGCAAATGACAAAAGATGTTTCAAGGCCTGAAATCAGAGAATCCCATCTTCCATTAATGTATCTTGTAATTTGTTCTGAATTCAAAAACACTGGCGATGAATCAAAATCCATTATTATTTTTAAATTGTTATAAAGTAAAATTTGATGCCTATAGCTTCCACCTTTAACTAAGAAATCACGTGAGTATTTTGAAATAAACAGGACTTTTACGTTACATCAATGTAAATATAGATTTATAAATACCTATCCCATGTCACTCAGATGACAATAATAAGATAAAACTTGTTAATAAGTGTTTGATAAATATTTAATAAATTAATTAATATAAGAAGGATGAACTACAAATGCATAGTGAACATGAAAGGACTAAAAGCCCTTTATTAAATTTAAACTACATTATAGTAGTTGCAAAAGATACTTATTTTTAATCTACAGACGGTCCCCGATTACGTAACATGTGACTTGCGCAAAGAATTCACATAAACCTATTTTATAAATTCTCGATTGCGAAGGGGCCTGGCATGGCCTAGCGCGTTAAGGCGTGCGCTTCGTAATCTGAGGGTCGCTGGTTCGCGCCAAACATGCTCGCCCTCCCAGCCGTCGGGGTGTTATAATGTGACGGTCAATCCCACTATTCGTTGGTAAAAGAGTAGCCCAAGAGTTGGCGGTGGGTGGTGATGACTAGCTGCCTTCCCTCTAGTCTTACACTGCTAAATTAGGGACGGCTATCACAGATAGCCCTCGAGTAGCTTTGTGCGAAATTCCAAAAACCAAACCAACCAAACCAATCGATTGCGAAATATCTGCTTCACCGCTTCTTGTCAATTCGCTACTGCTGTCGCCACGTGGTCATTTCTACAGCCTACACCCATGTGCAAATTAATTAAAACAAATGGTCATTTTACAATATTTTCAGCATGTCGGCCAATGTAGGCTCGCTGGACCCGCTGATTTCCTGTAATAGTCATTTTTTCTCACAGACAGCGTCATTAGCTGTGTTTTGCAGTACGGTCGATCTATTTTTGGAATATATGACAAAATTTTTAGGAATATTACGTCATTCGAAATTGCGTTAGAAGGGCAACGAGACCAGTCAAAAAACAACTTCTTACCAACTTAATGAAGAAACAACGGTATCGATGAGGTCTGAAATATAAGAACTGAACGCAAGAACAATGGAGGAAGGTGTTATTCAGTGACGAAACTCATTTCTTCGTACAGAGTCAAAGAAGTCTGCATGTTCGCAGATCTCCAGATGAGAAACTTTGAGAATCTTATATCAATCAGTTCGTAAAACATCCTTTCAAGAAGATTATTTGAGGCTTTTTCAACTAGTATGGCGTCGGACGCTTACATATCGTAGAAGGTATGATGCGAGGACCACAGTACATCGAAGTTTTGCAGAAAATAGTCGTTCCAGAATTGAAAAAGAGATTTCCAGATGGATCTGGCATTTTTCAGCAAGATCTGGCTCCATGCCACACATCGAAACTTGTGAAGAATTTTATGACTACAACGCGAATAAAGGTGCTGGACTGGCCTGGAAACTCTCCGGACTTAAATCCTATTGAAAATCTTTGGACGATTTGTAAAGAAAGACTTCGGGGAAAAGACTGTACTACGAAAGATAAGCTAATTGAGGCCATAATTGATGTGTAGTACCGCGATCCAAAAATTAGTAAGGATTGCAATGAACTCGTGGACTCGATGCCAAAGCGGATTAATGATCTTCTGAAAAATAAAGGTAGTCATATCATGTATTAATTTGTGAGTAATTTTTGGATTCTCAGAAATAAAACGCAAAAAAATGAAAAAATCGTAATTTTCCGTCTTGTTTCAATTAATTTGCACAAGGGTGTACTTATCTGCTCTTACAGATGCTATCACGTGCAACCAATCATTGCGTGATTCCTTTCTCGTTAAGTTTGCACCTTCAACCGCTCACGATGTTGACTCTGATAACCCTGAAGTTATTGCTTTATCTGAAACATTACCTTTTCCGTCCTCCTCATCTAACAAATAAGTTCGAAATCACCACAATAAAAACACAACTTCATGCAGGCTTGGATGGTATTAATTTTAAGGCATGATAAGTAAGTTTAATTATCATGTACAATTGCTTAAAAACTTTTCAATTTTTTATCACCGATACATGTTTGTTTTGTTTCTTTTTTGAATTTCGCGCAAAGCTACACGAGGGCTATAGGCACTAGCCGTCCCAATTTAGCAGTGTAGAGGAAAGGCAGCTAGTCATTACTACCCACCGCCAACCTTTGGGTTGCTCTTTTACGAACGAATTGTGGGATTGATCGTAAATTATAACGCCTCCACGGCTAATAGGGCGAGGAAGTTTGGTGCGACCGGGATTCAAACCCGCTACCCTCAAATTACGAGTACATGAAAGTACTTAACATTTTGTTTGTTTGTTGTTGGTTTTTTGGTGTAAAAATATGTTATTCAGTTTTTAAAATTCTACCCTGGTAAATGTCTAATTCTAACTGTTTGATTCGGCCAATCAAATCATCTCTTTTGCAATCTCAATAAGTTGTGTATAACCATATTTTACCCTTCAATAACTTTAAATTACTTGTAATATGATGGTCGCGGGTTCGAATCCCTGCCACACCAAACATGCTCGCCCTTTCAGCCGTGGGGGTGTTATAATATGATGGTAAAGATCTTCATTCCTCATTTTCTGATATTCATTTTTAAATGGTTAGTTGATTGAAATGTGTACAGTTATATCCTTCCTGTTTGTTGTTGTTGTAGAAGTAATTGTTGTTATTTTTCGTCCAAGGATTTGACACATTTTAGCAAACAAGACTAATTCAAAGTTCCGTCGATGATGTGATAACATTTCCAAATGTATCCCAAATCCTGAATGGAACTTTTAAATAGCCTTGACATCTTTTCTTCCAAGAGTCTAAGCTATTTGATTTGAAGCAGCATATGTTTATTCTCACCGTTACTCTGTGGCAGAGGACAAGATCAGATTAAGGGTTTTATTAGCTCTAGGCTTTTCAACTAATAGATGCCTCCTCGAGATAGAATTTTTACGTACAATACATTTGTAATCATAGCTTGAAGTCCCCTAAGTAGTGTGAAGCCCTAGGCTTCAGCCCGGTTAGCCCATGCCTTAATCCAGGGTTGGCAGAGGACCAAGCACATAAACAGCAATTGTCTTAAGCAATGCTGTAACATAAGACTGTTGTAACTGTCTATAGTATTTTTCTTTCATGGACCTTTTCATTCAACTCATAATTCGCATGATTTACATCAATATTCTACTTAACTCAATAGAAATACTCTCTCTTTCTCTCTAGTGTCTTTTAACACCTAAGTGTTCAATTGTTGTAAGTCTGTGAATATCATGGAAGGTTGTGCTAATTAATAAGATAATCTGAAAGTACTAATTTTCAAAGTTTTTTCTGTTCACTTGTATCTTTTCATTTCAGACAACAAATTTTCTTGTAGGCATAATGAGCCCTATTGTGCCCAGTAAATATGTCTCTGGACTATTGTTCAATGTTCATAGGCCCGGCATGGCTAAGCATGTTAAGGCGTTCGACTCGTAATCCGAGGGTCGCGGGTTCGAATCACGGTCGCATCAAATACGCTCGCCCTCTCAGCCGTGGGGGCGTTATAATGTTACCGTCAATCCCACTATTTGTTGGTAAAAGAGTAGCCCAAGAATTGGTGATGGGTGGTGATGACCAGCTGCCTTCCCTCTTGTCTTACACTGCTAAATTAGGGTCGGCTAGTGCAGATAGCCCTCGAGTAGCTTTGCGCGAAATTCAAAACAAACAAACAATCAATGTTCATAATCCAGTTACTAATAAGTTTCAAACTAGTATATTTTGCCTGAGTCTTCAGTTGACTGCTTGACTACAGTAGTTTTCCAACATCACTTGTGAAAAAGTCCCATCTTGGATTATACCCCACTGTAATTTAGACTGGCCATCTTTCCTACACCGTTCTTTCCTCACTTCACAATGTTTACATTTTTTTATTAACAAGTAGTCTTTGAAATAATGCATTATAATTATCATGGTTCCACCAAGTGTAATGATGCTAAAGTTTAATTTCAGACATTTTTGGAGTCATTTTAATAGCAGGTCTTCTGGATTCCAAACATTCACCAGGTACTTCGATCCTGCAAGATCTATTCAGATTGTAAACTCTTGTTCATATATGTAATAATGGAAATAACTTAAAGCTAGAACAACGCTTAATAAATATTTTAAAGTGATACAATACCTCCTTTCTGCAGCATTCATTGCTTTGGTGTAGTAGACAATGACATCTCATTTTTGCCAGCTATATTTCAATTGAGTGGAACTTTAAGAAATAGTAACTTTAATTCGGAAGTAGTTCTTAATTCGTTCCTCAGGTTGTTGAATTCTTTTTCACAATCAGCAATCCGATAAAACTTATTTGGCTTTTACAATAGTTTGTGTAGATTAGAAGCTACAACAGAGAATTATTCCAAAAATGAAATTAATAAAATTACAGTCCAAGAACTTCTTTTCCCTCATTTAATTCGTTGATGCTGGCTAATTCCGAACAGATTCAATATTAAGTATATCTGCAAACACACCCTATGTGCTGAGTATATGTTCCAGAAAACTCAACTGTCTGTGGAACATTTTACACTTTTAGGAATTCAGCGTAAGGTTATATGAACTTTCATCAACCCATCATAAGCATCATTAAAGTATTTCCATATACGATCATGCCATCAAAGTATATGAGTACAATAATGCAGAATAATTAATAAACAGCACACCCCAGTAGTCATTGAAGTGTGGTAGGTGTATTGTATAACCAACTGTAACATAAAATATTTTCACAATTTATTTCTTGCAGTAAAGGTTGTATTCTATCTACTTGTTTTACAGATTACAGTATTCTTTATTCAAATTCAGTAGTGAACATGATTTGGGTCCAGATAAAGTATTCAAAGCAGAGCCAATCTTTGACAGATGGTAGAAATCCTTTTTTGTCACTTCATTCACTCCATTAATCCATGTAAAACATCATGAATCCAGCATTTCACATGAAATATCCAGTTAAAATAACTGGGAAATGCTTTCCAAATCTTCTGCACGTTTGACTAAGATCTATTCTTCTTTCTTCTGTATTTTGCTTCTAAACTTTGGCCTGGACGCTTCATACCGGTGTATTATTCTCAACCTTTTGGGTAAGATGGCCATCAACGCTTAACAGTTGTTATGGCTCTCAGCTGGAAGGTTGCTTAATGTCATTAAAGCTGATCCTTTTGCATATGCAACAATATGAATGGCTTGTTTATTATTCCATCCCTTTATTTTGTAGATTATTTCAAAATAAACCTGATATGGCTCTCATGGTACCATTCTATCATAATTCATTGGCGTTTTATTGGGCATTTTTATACTTTACTGATGTTTTTTTTTTTTTACTTCATGGTGTGTTTGTGCATTCTCGATACATTTCTGCACTTCTTCAGTCTTGTTGTAGTCTCTCTATACATATAAAACAGCTTTGTGGGTCGTGTCTTCAATAAAATGTGTGTTTGTTCTTAATGCATCTTTAAATAGTATGTCACATTAGTTCAATTCCTCTCTGAAAGTTTCACTCTATCATAACTAGTTTATAGCATACCTCTAATAAGGAATATTCGGGTTATTTTCTACATTTCAATGAAGATGCTCTACATAGTTTATAACATCTTTATAAATTGGATGTGCGAAGGTTGTAAATATGAACTAATCCGTCTCTTACATCTTGATTTTTATTTTACTATACATTCCTTCTCACTATACTTTTAATTTTCTGTTTCTCTTTCTTAATTATATTCATTTTCATATTATTTCGTCATGTTACTAGAACTTTCCGAGTATTTCTCGTTGTTTTGACTGAGTATTATTGCGTTATAATATTTAATAGTGTGTAGAATATTATAAATACGCGTCGAAAATGGAGTTCAAGAGATAGATTTAGATTGCGTGGTTGTAAACTTGGCTAGAAAAGGCGTTTAGTGGCGATTTTCGGCCACAAGGTGTATTGCAACTGTATTTTATTGAATATTTCTCTCCACCCAAGCTTTCATTTTGAATTATAATGAATACAGAAACTAGCCAGTATAAAAAAGTGCAATCACCGCGAAAGAATAAGCATTTTGTCTATTTTACTTCTTGTTCAGCTGATTTTGCTTGTCAACCTCTTACATGGGAGAGCGTTAACTAGTATCAAGGGAAATTACTCAAGGCGGTAATTAACCAAGCCGATAATTGATTTTTCACATTTCACAACTGATTGCTATTATTAACTGTATACGCATGGTTATATGCATGTACTTGAGAAAATTAAAAATTTTTAAGTACAAAAAAGATTGTTTGTTTGTTTTGAATTTCGGGCAAAGCTACTCGAGGGCTATCTGCGCTAGCCGTCCCTCATTTAACAGTGTAAGATTAGAGGGAAGGCAGCTAGTCATCACCACCTACCGCCAACTCTTTTACCAACGAATAGTGGGATTGATCGTCACATAATAACGCCCCCACGCTGACAGGGCGAGCATATTTGTGCGACCGGGATTCGAACCCGCGACCTTCGGATTATGAGTCGAACGCCTTAACACACTTGGCCATGCTGGGCCACGAAAGAGATATTCACCAATCTAAACTAACAGGACAAGGAAAACCTAGAACTTTTTACTTCATTTCTTTACTATAAACATTTTTAACTTTAACTTAACATTTCACTTGACCTTGAGTGACTTGACTCCGTTTCTTGTAAGAACTATAATTTTAGAAATAAACAATATCCACATCACAATTATTTTTGCTATGAAACCTATACAAGCATGTTTTGAACGAATTATGGAATTTGACTACCACCTTCGTAGCACACCCAATGGAATGTATGTTTGAGGCAGTGGGACATAAACCATTAATTTTCGTATTTACATTATGGTTTCTGCATAACCAAATAAGCAACGTTTATTTGACTACAGGAAGATCTTATTTATCTTTTTTTTTAAGAATCCATAATGAAAAACATCCTTTTACTGGAAGATGCTGCAAGTGGGTAAACTAGCTTTTTTAGGTATTGTCGTCTCCCAAGATCCACAGCAGACCAAGTTCAAAATTACCTCGTCACCACAACAAGAACAATGAAGACTACATGAACCTAATAATTAGAAAGATGGGACGGTAATTTGATGTAAATAGAATTGAAGACAAAACATATGTTGTGAAGTTGTAACAAAAGATACAATATTTGCAAAAGAATTGATTACACACTTAATCATCTACTTGTATTTGAAAATAAAATTATTTAACATAGGTCTAAAATTTTGTCTTTTTAAAGTAAAGCCACATATGCCTATCTACTGTAACCGCTGAGGGGAATCAAACCCATGATAACAGCTTTGTAAATCTGTAGACAGAGCAGTACAGTATTGTAGAAATGTGATAAGATAAAGTCAAAAACTAAGTTTCAGGCTACTTTCAATGAACAACGGAAGTCAAATCACAGGTGAAACATCAAAATTTTACTAATCTTCATATTTGATACAACAGAAACTCAGAGAAAGTCTTTGAGTTCAGCAAATAAGTCTTTCAGGCATTGTTGCAACATATTTAATCAAACTATCCTTTGGGATTTCACTCCAAATGTCTCTATTACACTCCCATAAAGTTTCTTTGGAAGTGACTTTCAATTTGTCATGTTTTTGATCTATCAAATCCTATATCTGTTCAATGGGGTTGAAATCAGGGATTTGTGGGAACCATTGCATCATTTGAATGACTCCAGCAGTTTTGTTGTTATTTTTTAGCTAAGTAATTTTTGCATAGGTCGGATGAGTGTTTGGAATCATTATCTTCTTGGTAGAATTATTTATCAATAATATGCAAACTGCAGTGTATATCATGATGGATCAATATTTGATGATACTTGCATTGGTAAATTATTCCATGTGTTTTTCAAATATATCCTGTTGCCTCAGGGCCTGGTATGGGCAAGTGCTTAGGGTGCTCAACTCACAATCTGAGGGCCATGGGTTTGAATTCCAGGCACACCAGACATGCTTGCCCTTTCAACTATGTGGGAAATTTTAAAGTGACAGTCAATCCCATTATTCATTGGTAAAAGAGAAACCAAAGAGTTGGCAGTGAGTATAATGACCAGCTGCCTTCCTTCTAGTCTTACACTGCTAAATTAGGGATGACTAGTGCAGATGGCTTCTCATGTAGCTTTGCACAAAATTCAAGACAAATCTGTAGTTTCAGCAGAAAAATACTCCCAAACCATTACATTTCCTTTCCCATGCTTCAAGGTAGAAGCTATGTATTGAGGTAAATATAATTTACCTTTCTTCTACCAAATGTTCAACCTCTATTTTGAATCAAAAATTCAAAATTCTATCCATAACATCCTTTTCCAATCATCAACAGGCCTGGCATGGCCAAGTGGGTTAAGGGGTGCAACTCGTAATTTGAGGGTCGCGGTTCGCATCCCCATCATACCAAACATGCTCGCCTTTTCAGCCGTGGGGGTGTTATAATGTGATGGTCAATCCCACTATTCGTTGGTAAAAGAGTAGCCCAAGAGTTGGCGGTGAGTGGTGATGACAAGCTGCCTTCCCTCTAGTCTTACACTGCTAAATTAGGGACGGCTAGCGCAGATAGCCCTCATGCAGCTTTGTGCAAAATTCAAAAACCAAACAAACAAACAATCATCAACAGTCCAGTTCTGGTACTTTTAGCAAATTTCAATCTCTTGACAATATTTGGGGATTGAAGTAAAGGTTTTTAACTGCTACATGACCAAATATTACATTCTTGTTCAGTTTTCTTGATACTGAAGGTCTAGACACTTTTCTGTCATTTGGTACATGGTCATTTATCTCATGCTTGAGAACAGTGGTAGTCTTCCTTCTGTCCCAGAGGCTGCAAAGATAGTTAACATTAGTATCATTGAGTTTAGGTGTTCTGTCTCTTCCTTTCCTATTTTCAAATTTTCCTGTTTAAGTCTTACAATCTAGGGTGAATCTGACAATATCTGAGGAGCATTTCAAGTCTATGGTAGTTTATTGGGCAGTCCAAACAGTACCATGAAAAACTTTACACCTCTGTTTTACTGACAATTCTCTAGTTTTTTGGACCGTGGCACAACAACACTTGACACTAGCATTAAACACTATTTTTTTTATCAAGGTTTATTTGTGGAGTGCTATTAAATTAATTTCTTCTAGCATATACTAGTACTACATGCTTACTCCTTTCTATATACTTAAGATGTTGCATGGGATACTGTGACAGTCATTTCATACCCTAAATTTGTTCAGCATGCACATTCAAGCAGAACCCTTATGAAATGTCTTTGGTACAAACATATGGGAATTCTAACAAATAAGTATTCTCACCCTGGCTCATTAAATTCTCAACATGAATCAATGAAGCTTTTCGATAGTGTTGAAATTTACGTTCTGTGATTGCAGGGAAGAATGACAAAATATTATCCTGTCCTAACACTTTTGCACATTATTGTATAAATGCATTTTTATAATATACTTTTATTCTTATAAGATTGCAAATACAAATCTTCATTTACATTTCGTTGAGGTGATGGATACAGTTAATTTCACAGAGTGTAATGGAAAGTTTGATAAATAATTGAATGATAAGAGCTGTTTTTGAGTGTTATATATGTATCAAGTTTAATTTCATGAATGGGATGGCCTAAAAGGACCAACAGATCCATTGTTGTCCTTAAACTTTGTGAATGTGTGTATTTATGTTTGTGATTAAGCACAAAGCTCAAACTTACCTCTGAGTTGCACTGAAGATAAACTTTGAGATTGGGTGTGATATTACTGTAAACTCTTCCATCAGATGTACCAAAATATGTATTGAAAACTCAACACCATGATTTATCAAATGAGTTTTACAAGAGACTCCAATGAGAGCTAATGCTAATGTGCATCAGATTATGGATTGAATGTTGATGAAAGTTATGCTAAAATATGCTCTCAGTTAAGACAGCGTAAAAAAGACGAGATTATATGTGTAAAAAACGGCTGATATGGATAGAAAAAGCACTATGTAGAGGAGCGAACAATGTTTCGACCTTCTTCGGTCATCACCTTTATACCTATATTAATAAATATAATCCAACATCTAAGCACGTCCTCTACATTCCTACACTCAGTTACACAACCGCCTTCAAACATGTGGTCAGCTATCGGTCATTTGCCTCTTAATTTCTTTGTGAACCTTTTTATTTTAAACTTGAGCTATTCACTCCTCTAAACAGTGCATTCTCTACCCACACCGGCCATTTTTTACATATATAATTTTCTCTACAAGTGGGTCTTCTTGTTATCATGGATTAAAGATGAGATTGTACGTTCATGAGAGAAAGAAAATAGTGAAAAAGTTGAAATAATTAATCACGTACATTGTAAATTGTACGTGAGATTATTAAATGATAGAAAAAGAAAAAAACTTGTTCATATAACATCCTAAAAACATTTAGGCCAGCAAAATCTGTTGCCAGAGTATGACAAGTGCTTACTTATTGAACTGTATCTAGAAAAGCCATTTTTATCATAAATTACCATAGGCTTACTGCATTCCAATTGATGATACCTATAAAAATACCTGAAAGGTTCATGCAAACCTCTTCATCAAGAATGCTGGGACTTAGGAAGATCAATCTTATAAATCACCACTAAGCTAATACTCTACACAGTTACGTTCAGTGTAAAGCTGAACATCTTTGTAATCTTAGCGACTGGTCACAAATTTTGGAAAGAATGAAAGCTACTACTTTACCCAATTTTAAAATGATGGTTAAATATCAATTTTGAGTCAGTTGAAAAAAAAAGTTTAGTGCTTGCATTATGCTGTGTTTGAGCAATATTTTAAGTTTGGTTGTAAACTTTATCTGCAAAGTGTGTGCACATATTTGCTCCAAGAGATCTTATATGAGTACACTATATGAACCATAGCAGTATTTACTGATAAACAGTCCAATGTATTGTTTCTGGCATTTAATGTTCCTTGGCATAAAATATGTGGCCCATGCAATTATTCACAGTAACAATATCAGTATTTTCAAAGTGCCCACCCACAGCTCAGATTTTAAACACATAAAGACCTTTGGTACCATCAATAGCAGCTGACTTTTCAACTGATCAAGTTTTTCAAAAACAGTGGAGACAAATCACCCCATATACCTGTCTAAATTCACTTGGGATATAAGTTTTTCAGATTAGCAAAGCTACTCAGGTCAAAAGTGGTGCTACACCACAGTGGAACCGTCCTTCATGTTACATGTCAGTTACTTCAATAAAAGATACAAAATACTTTTCAACTTTCAACTGAAACAACATACCTGTGCTTTTAAATAACATAACATACAAAAACTTTGTAAATTGATGCTTTTAGAAAACAGAAAAATTCAAAGACCACACTGCAAGTTGTAAAAAAATAATTACAATGAACAACATCAAAAATGGTGCAGTATTTTCTGTAAAGAAATGTGGCAAAATTTTGGTTTAACCATTAAATATTGTAGCTTTGTTTCCAAAAATGTCTAGTTGGAACATTAATTTTTGTAGCAACAGCATGTTTTCAAAATTGTACTAATATATAAGCTCAATGCTGGATAGAAAAAACAACAATTCATAAATTGGTATTTGAAACAAACAAAAAGGAGCTTCCCAATTTTTACTATGTGTATAGGTTATAGTATTAGATATTAGGAATACTAAAAAGTTTATGTGAAATTGTATGTATTTTAAAAGAATCTATACCAGTGAATATCAGCTGAAAAATTACTGGTTTATAACATTTTTATCACGAATTCAAGGAAAAAAAAACAAACAACAACTGAATATTTATTTTTATTTAACAATTCAAAACAACATTATTAGTTGGTATTTTTTATCAATAAAATATAATCTCAATAATACTTTTGTAACATATATTTCTAGAAATATCCTGTTCCTATTTATAATAGAGCTTGAATTTGAAGAGCAGCTATTTTTATTTACATAATACAAGGCTGTGAGAATTAAACACCTTATTTTTATCTTTACAAAATTCAAAATTTACTTCTGAAAAACACAATATCAATATATACAAACCAGTGGCCATAATCCCATTTAATCTCATAATTTTAACACTCATTGATATGTCACGTTATATTCTTTATAATTAAAAGCCTCAACAAAACGTCAACATTAATCTTCACAAATAACAAACATAAAAATATCAAGATAAAGGTCGAATTATGAATTGAAGGCTCTCATCGTTTAGTTATTGTTTTCAGTAAATAGGTATCATTATTAAAAATATGCTAATGAAGCACAAAATTTGACCTAAAATTGTGGTTCAAAATACAAGATACATATAGCACAATACTTTAGGAATGACAACAAAAAAAAGACTTTCCAGTGGTTAGTGGCAAATCAGCCACAAAGTTATATCAAAGAATTTTAGTTTACAAATTCCTCTCCTAAAACAAATAAATGAAAACAATTCATATCTGACTTACTATCAAAATAAAACATACTATCTTAGACAAACCATTTTATCATCAAACTTAGTACATTAAAACCATCTTTGTTTTTGGCACAATACACAAAGACACAGTGTGCTTCATTAAAAGTTCTATGTTGATAAAAACATGGAAAAATAGCTTTACACTTCCTTTAATTTACAAGGAGTTAGTAACTATCATGAAATATGAACAAATAGATTTCCTCATAGCTGTTTTTCTTAGAAACACTGTTCCACCTTTATTTTTGTATACTACAATACAAGTCAATAAAAGTAACAGAAGTAAGGTTTATTTTGTACATATCTATAAGTCTTACGTAACTCATTCACTGCACTTTGTAGTAGTTGTGGTAGTTGATAAGCACATAGCTACAGTATGGACTGTCTTCACTTTGTTCACCACAAGTATCAAAATCAAATTTTTAGAGTTGTAAGCCTGTATCTTATAGCTGAAAGGCAGGAATTCGTAGTTAAACAAACAATCTGTTATACAAAGCTTGTACTACTGAGCATGCATGAAATTTATGTTCTGTTTGTTATCTGTTCTGTTCTCATAAATTCAGATATTTCTGAACGTTTTATGCTATCTTTAAACAGTGAGGTTGAATATTTCACAGATAATTTCAGAAACACCTAAACAGAGTTTACATTACCATTTAAGGTAAATGGACTTAAATTTAAAAACCAAAAGCAGTTTCTCTTCATGATGGTTTCATAAGCCATTTTATAACTTTAATTTTAAAATAAGGTAACAAAACACCTAACTGGAGGACCTTGTTTATATCCACATCTGTCAGTTTCACAGAAATATAATATTAAAGCAGGAAAGAACTTGAAAGGCTTAAGCTCATTCATTGTCATGAACACGCGAGCACACACACATATATATACATAGATCCCACTACAAAACTTTTATTTCAGTCTTGAAAAGTGTGATAAACCTAATTCCCTTTAAATCTATACAAAGTTTACCAGTTCCAAGATTCAGGTTAGAAACAAAATATTACTGTCATTTTATTTTTCATTGTACATCAGAAAATAAACATGGCTCTGGGAGAGTTTGTTATCCTATTTGTTTAATAAAAATTTCAGAAAATATGCTAATAAAAAATAGTAAAATAAATATTTGAAAATTTAAACAGGATTTCTACATTTTTGCACATGAAAAATATTTTTCTGCACACTTTTTAAACTAATGTAAAACTTCGTATTAAACTCAGAGTACTTTTACTTCATTTATAAGAAATTTTTCAAAAGAAAAATATTAGAGTTGTAATGAACATGAAATTATACGACAATGTAGAACTAGCTAGGCTACGGCACAATTATTAGCCATAACATAACACAGCTATGTATAGAACAATTTTCTGATATACAAACATGTCTTCTAAAGCCTGACATTTCATTAAATAAATACACAACACTCAATCATTCACAAGTCACAGAAACTCAGATTAAATGTAACCAGGGCAGGTTTAGAGGGAGCTAATGCAAGTTTAGGGGCCCATTGATGGAATTATTTCCATTCTTTCAAAATTCACAACATTACTGTGGTCCTGAGCTGCAGCCCTATCACCCCTTATATTTATCCAGTACTGGATGCAACAGTCAATTTTTATCTGAGTAAAGAAGCATGATTTCAGTTAACATTTATATATAAATGTATCGGAACATTATCACCATGGGTTTCATTTATGCCATAAGAATGTAGTTTTTACATGTTTTGAGTAATATTAATGTAAAATGTTGGATAAAAGTTATACCTATAGCTATTATATAGCTAAACACACACATGACTATAACAGCAGTTTGTAGGTAATAGAACAAACTTCCAAACATACACATACATCTTACACATAAATAAAAAGAGGGCACTGTTGTCTTCAGAGGAGTCAGGCTATAATCATTACATTTTAGTTTATGAAACTAATAAAAATTTGACAATTTAATCTTTCAATTTTGTCTTTGAGAATAGTTTTGACTAAAGTATAAACTTAATAATTTGTCGTAATGACAGAACTGTACACTCTCAAGAAATGGAATAATATTATAAAACTGGAAAAGAAATGTCAATTCAATCTATCATTTCAACTGTAGCAAAAACCTTTCCTTCCCAAAGAGGTAACACCTCATTGTCATTTGATATTTCTTCATTTATTATTCCAGTTTCAAATTCATTGCATCTTTTTTTAAAGAAGTACCTGTGAAGAAAAAAATACACTGAAAGTCAAACTTTATAACAGCTGATTTTTTTAAATCTGGGATATAAATCAGTTTTCTTTGAAAAACATAAAGAATTTACAGTTCAATATATATTTCTCTGAACTTTCATATGAGAATGAAAATATGCATTATAGCTTATTATAACATTCTCTTGTAACCCATGTATTATGTCTCATTCTACTCATAAAATTATTCTGTGTTATCTCTCTCTGAACAAAATAACTTACAACTGAATTATGGCAAATGTAGTCTTAAATACAAAGGTTCAAACAAACAATCACAGTTTAGAACTATGTACCTCTTTGTTGTTGTTTTTATCTTATTTTCATGAAGTAAATGAGAAAAACACCTAAAATTCTAAACACATACCTTACAAAAATTTCTATATATACAACCACTACATTCTAGGTTTGTCTATTTATCAGAGAATGTAATAAAAACAAGAATACATTTTTCTCAGTTCTTGACAAAACCTACAAGTAAACAAAACAAAAGAACATGAACGAATATAACATCTATGAATAAAGTTATTTAAATCAAAATATGATAAAAACAGTTTATAACTTTGGAGCTCTTAACACTTCTGCTTTTCTGCTGGGTAACTAAAGTTATTAATGTAATATTTCTAGTTAAATCCCAGAAAATATAATCTTACCATCTCTATACACTTTCTAATTCCATAATTTTTTTATAATCATTTAATGAAATGAAATTTTAAGCATACTATGGTCCATATCACTTCTAAATTTACAGTTTAAGAAAATTAAATTATTACCTGGTTTATCTTCCAAATGTATACCTAAGTGGTTTTCAGTTTCACAATAAAAGGTTTGATATTTAAACATATTTTTGCAGCTTGAAGCAAAATGTAATTAATTCCCTTGTTAACAATTCTTAACTTTCTTGGAACCTTTGAGCCTCTCCCCTGCAAATGTGAGGGGGGCTTACTTACACCAATATTATACCTGTAGTTTCCTTTCCTGCTAAGAAGAGTTTTGAACTGCTTGAGAGTGACATTCTTGCCAGGAAACTTAGTTCTGTAAGGCACTGATTCCCCAGAGAAATAGTAACCAATAATGGTGAACTCATCAGTGTAGCCAGACCCAGGATGGTAATTAGATAAAAGTTTCTTGTTCATCCTTTGTAAGTAAAATGCAAATGTATAATAACAATTTCAATACTTGATCTAAACCATGAGAAAATAAAAAAGTAAAATAATTTTCACCTTTACTTAAAAACACAAAATCCTGAACAAGTCTTTGATCCTATGTAACAAATGTAGTAGATGACCTATGGAGGTAAAAAGATTGTTCTCTGCTTTATTAGTACAAGTGTTAATACCCATACCAGCCATTCTGAGATACAACATATAAACGTGTTACAAAATGCTGCACAATTACTACTTCCTTCTGTCACTTGTCTACCTGATGCAATAAAGAACAAAACGTACGTTTAATCCAGGTTCTTCGATAACAGTTAGCATTACTTACTTTTTGTCTTTTGTAAATCTTAATATATTGAGTGCATTCCCTGCTTTGATTAGAACTCTTAACTTTCTCATCAAATACCAAGTTAGAAATGACACAAAACTATTATTTGCTTTAATGAGATTATAAATTCTAAAAATGCTAACTAACCAATATAGCTTGTAGAGTAAAATTATAAAAATTCTGAATAATTAATATCATTTTCTCATTAAGTTAATATAGGTTGCAGGCTAAAAGTCTACAAAATCTGATTAACCAATTTAATTTTCTCATTGATGGAGGTTGTAGACTACCCTAAATGGTGGTTTGTTCATATAACAACATGTGTCAGCATACTTTTTCTCAAGTCTTCATTGTGTGTGATAAGACAAAGTTAATAAATTTCTGATACAAATACTCACAGTCATTAGAAGTGTAAGCTTGGCAATTGAACACTTAAAGATACACAGCTTTTAACTTCTTTAAGATTCTTTGTTTTTAAACTGTATGTGTGTATTTATACAAATAAATTTTTCATTATTTGTGACAACACAGTAATATATGTCAAATAACTATGTAAGTCAAACATCTAATTGCAATTAAACCCACATTAGATTTTATTTGCATATAAATAAACTCTTTCATATTTTCCTGTTGTTTAATATCATGGATAAAAAAGTTACACTATAGAATTAATATAGTTTTATTTTATTTTCCTTGTTAAATTTATGTCCAATATATATATATAAGATGAAATGAAAACACTAACCCTATTTTTGTTTTGTAAAGCCTGTTGGTTAATTAGTTCTAGCCTAGTCAAACAATCTTGGCAGGTTTGCACTTTAGACAAAGTAGAATATTTTAAAGGTATTCAAGGTCAAAGTATGAAAGTTGTTGAATTATTTCTCAAACAACCATGCTTTTGTTATGGTCAAAAGTGGGATCACCTCAAAATCTTTAGTTGTTGGTAGATGGAAAGCAAACTGCAAATGTTGTTTATAAAAAAGCTTTGTTATAATTTTTAAATTTTCAAAGTTTATTTTCAAGTTATTACTTTGAAATATATAAATCGCTGTTAAACTTGCATAGTTTTAATTAAGTTTAAAGATTTCCCTATTAGGTGATGAATATTTCAGCTTTAGATTATATTTTGCATTCAACCATAGGAATAATTTAGAAAATACTAAACATCTCAAAGAACCCTAGACTTGATCAACCCTAACATCAATTGTTTATGGTTTTGATACAAAATTTTCAAAACATTGCTGTGTGTAGTTGCACCGATGTCCAGTTATAAAAATAAATTATTATTTTTATGCATGATCTATGATTATATATGTGTCATAACAATTATATAATTTAAGCATTACATATTTAATGTTATTGGAAGTTAGCATTACATAAATAAACCTTATCTGTTGTAAATCTCAGAATTTTAAATTGAATAGTCTCTAAATAAAATTGTTTATATGTACTGCACTTGCTCCTTTAAGAAATAGTCGCTTACTTAGAAAATTAGCAGAACCAGCCAGCAGTCCTGACGAAAAGTGCTTGTTGTATCTTATGATCATGAATGGCACTCATTATACCATATCGGTGATGTAGGCAGTTTTCCCATTGCACTGAAACATATATTTTATGCTAAACTATATTTCAAACATTACCACCCCTTTTTTCATGTTTAAATTCTAGATATCTTGATAACTTCTCTAACATATTGATGTGGACAATTATCCATCATGCTTCAAGAAATAAATTTTAAGGATGAATCTTTGTTTGTTTGTAATTAAGCACAAATCTACACGATGAGTTAGCTATGCTCTGCCCATCATGGGTATCAAAACCTGGTTTGTAGCAGTGTAAGTCTGCAGACATGCCACTGTGTCACTAGGGGACTAAGCACGGATATGTTGAATAAAACATACAGGTTCAAAGTAAGCTCAAAGAACAGGATGACAAATTAATAAGCTACCCCATGAAGAACAAATCAAAGATAGCACTTGAACAGACAAGATATTGGATTGGTTAGATAAGCACTCATGACCACTACCTTAGCCATCCATAAACCTGAATAAAAGCCCACCTAAAGATGAGAAAGAAGTCCCTGATAAATCTCGGCAAAACCAAAGAGTGACTGAGGTGGACAAATGAATCCTAGGCTGCCAGTCCCCAGGTTTATTGGATACTACAAGCAATCTGTAATAAGAACCTGGAGAAGAATGAGTTACGTGTTCAATGGCTTTCTGGGAGAGAAGATTTTGTACCTTACTCTGACAGATGTTGGCTGGTGGTAGGATTCTGAGGCAATGGAAATAATATAGGTACTCGAGACAACAGAAGAGGGGGAAGAAAGTGGATGACAAACCCTCAGATAATACCCAAATAACCCACTAAAACAATACATAAGGGAACAAAATCAGTCAGTCAAGCCCCCATTTGAACTGAAATCACTGAGTGGTCATCAATACTGTTGTTGACATGTCCAAAGGTGTCAAATAATATGACAAGAGGAGGAGCACCTGGAGTGAGTAAATAGTAACGGTTTGGAAGGAGTGAGATTTGAAACAGGAATAGGGGCTCAGAAAGAAACAAATGATCAACAAAAGATAAAAGGGTTGATTGATGTCTCACTAGTTCCATACAGGAAACAGACTGTCAAAGAAAGGGGTCATACATAATTCCTGAAGATGAACAAGTGGTAAACAAACTAGGGGCAATAAAGCATCCCTCCCCAGAAAATTCCAATAACGGAAAAACTGTATGTGTGTATGGAAAGAGCTAAAGAAGGCAAACATGTCAACATGGAAATAATCATGGAGAGGTTATCCCCGAACAACCCTCAGGACTGCAGTGGGTCACCTCAGAAATGAGAAGGATAGTAAATAAGGAGAATTGATAAGGTAAGATAAAGGAGGGAAAACTGGATGTGGGATATAAATGAACAGAATGATCAGGGTCAGCCCCCCATGTGAGCAAAAGCAATTCCAATTATTGAGAATCAAGATGTGGAAATTAAATTTGATAATATACTGAAGTAAACTGATCTGAATCTCATGAAAGATAAGGCATACTAGCACCTTAAACCAACTTGAGAGACAAACATTTTCCATAAACCCCAATATCTTGGAAAGGAAGAAACACAAAATACTGAGAGGAGGTGTATCATGTAACAAAGGTAAGAGATTATAAGAAACTGTGGAAAAGGATAAAACAGAATACATATGTCTAAAAAAGTCATATTAGGCCTAGCTGATTTCACAGGAAGACACAGCAAGACCAGGTGGAAGAAAAAGATTGTCAAATTTCTCATCAACTAAATAGGTTCAGCATCTTCATGAGGAATATAGGAAACACTGGTGAAAGCAGACTGACTCATATGTATCCATCAATCTAAAATCAGGTGAGAGCTAATAATTTCACAGACAAGTTACCTCACTTCCAGCCTGTATAAATGTGTTGATAGGTGGTATTACCTCTGAAGTATTAACTTGAACTTCAGAATTCAATGTTAACAATGAATGATAAAGGACAACAATGTTGGAATAAAGATAACGAAAAAGAGAAAAAATAAGTTATCTTTAAGTTCAAACTGTTTTTTAAATTGAAAAGAACAATTCCACTTCAGAATGAATGCGAAAAAAATGTTCTAATTTTACACAAAACACAATAATAAAAAAATGTCTTAACACAAACACTGCCAAATGAGAAATAATAGTTTGGTAGAATCAAATGGAAGGAATTATATGCATGAGGATGGTTTGTTACAGTCCTATTGGTTAAGGATTGTCACATGATGATATGTATACCAGATGCAGTTGAACCATGTTGACATAGAGTATGTGGGAACTCAAGGCTTGGGGCATGCAAAAACATTTTTGTATATCAAAGGCAGCACTAAAAGAGAATATCTATTTATATGAGAGAAGGTACTGTATCTAAAACCTAAAATTCTTTCCCAAACAAAACATTTATTTACAATTCACAAATATGCTGATAATTAATTAAAGGTATAAATCAGAGGAACTTTCAATAATACCTTTTGTGGCAATTAACTTTATAATCACTGACTTTTGTACTTACTAAATTGCTACGTCAGAAGAAAAAGTGAAACATCACTATCAAATACCATGATCTAAGTGAAAGGCTGCATAGACTTCTAAGTAGCATACATATACCATAAAATAAAACATCAACATATTATGCTAACATAAGTAGTATCAAATAACACTACATATAAAAATATATTTCTTTTTTGATACTAAAGATGCAGTATCTTGTCTTGTTAGTACCTCACATCCAAAGAGGATTCATAATTTATCAAAAATAAAATAGTTGATCCATTTAAAAAGAAAATATGATATAGATAAAACACAAACATGTTGCAACACCTTATCAATCTCCTAGATAATCTCTCAAACTCCAGTAAGTTCACCTTTCAAGCATTTTTTCTTAAAAAATAAACTTGGAGCTCTTAACCTCTCCCTCAAAGGTAACTCCTCTATCCCCAGGATCATACTGATAATCCTCTATTTCCAATCAGTCCTCATCCATCTTGGATAAGAAGATATAAATTGTACACAGTATTCTGAGTGAGGTCTAACAAATGATTTGTATATATAGGTTATTTACCTATTTTTAACTTCCAATCAATGTATCTATAAATACATCTTAAAATTCTATTAGCAACACAGCATTGCTTTAAGGGCTTGAATGACTTATCAACTATGTTACAGCCCTCTTCTTCAGTCAAAATATTTAAAGGATTCTCATCTATGTTAAATATGATACAAATTAAGATACCCCAAGTGCATTATATTGTACTTACAGGTCAGTTGCAAATAATTAATCAAACACATTTTGTAATATTTCAAAATTTCAAAGACCTAAAAGCTAACCTTTAAGGCACCACAATACTAATAAAGAGATCTGTTCTATAGGCTACAAATTTTGCTTAAAAACCTTCTTAGGTAGATACAGTCCATAGAAGCCTCCAATTAGGAATAAAGGTCTCAGTTGACTGTACTCCACTAATAACAACCTATTTTCTCCTTTTATACAACCATCATATGATCCAATTCATTAAACTTTCTCTTATACCTGCTGATGTGTTATCTTAGCTTACATTCTGTGTGGCACCTTTCCAATAAACTTCTTGAAAATTTCATTAAACTGACTCCACACATTTCCATCATCAAATAACACATAACATCCTCAAAAGAAGTAAAGAGATTAGTAAAGCAAGCTTTTCTAAATAATTACAAACTTCCTCAGCACATATCCATTGATTGTTCACCTACAGAGGATAAAAGAGATAGAAATACTTGCATATTTGTTTTTGATCTCCACTGGAGAAAACCTTGAGTAGTTCTGGTACTTCATCTTTTATTAATCTCTAAATATTTCTTATTATCACTAAGAAATAATAAATTATGACACATCATACATAAAAAAGCAAGTTGCTGGTTATATAGAAAAGTTAAATATCATCTTTATTTTGCCATCTTTCACAAGTGATAAATATTACACTTTGAATAAATAACTTACTTGTTCTTTCCACATTTTAAATGTGCCTCATCTTCTAGCCGTCGCTTAGCTTCCAGAAGCTGTGTTGCTGTGTCAGGTGGAGGAAGGATTGGCATGGATGGATCTATGGCAATGGGCTGTAACATCCATGGGTAAGTATGGGTTGGACTGTAAAAATACAATTTATAACAAGGTACATTGCCTGGTAATTGAAAAAGAAAAGACCAAAAAGGAATAGAGTCTTCCCCCTTAGATCTGAAGATGGGGTCACTTGCTTCTTAGAATACCTTATAATACAAGAGAAAATCAATAATGATATTTTATTATTATGAGACTACATGACAACAATTTAAAAAAATATATACAATAATTTGTTGTTTATTTGTTTTTCGAATTTCGTGCAAAGCTACATAAGGGCTACCTGAACCAGTCATCCCTAATTTAGCAGTGTAAGACCAGAGAGAAGGCAGCTAGTTATCACCATCCACTGCCAACTCCTGAGCCACTCTTTTACCAACAAATAATAGGATTGACTGTCACATCATAATACCTCCTATGGCTGAAAGGGTGATCATGTCTGGTATGATGGATATTGAGCCTGTGGCTCTCATATTATGAATCGAGTGCCCTAACCTCCTGGCCATGATAGACCTAAACACTCATTTATCATCTTTGGCTCCAAGTCTTTTCACCTGCAACTAACACAGTACTAATACTGTACTTACTGTTATTAACCTCTTTACCAGCAACTCACGTACTACTAATACTGTACCTACTGTTATTAACCTCTTTACCAGCAACTCACGTACTACTAATACTGTACCAATTGTTATTAAAGTATTTTTACATTATAAATCTATGTCAAACAGTGGAAAATAAAAGCTGGTTCTAAAAGAAACCAACAACAAAAGAAAACATTATCATTTAAATATGCTGAGAAAAAACAAACAAAAGTAGCTTTTTCAATTTAAAAGGTTTTAGTTCCATTTTCAAAAACATAAAATAATGCAAGATACCCTTTTGTCACCTTTTTTTAAAGCTCTTCTTACCTTTGTTGGTCTGGTATTGAAGATGAGGTGAATAATGAAGATCTGTTTGATTTCTTATGTTTTGTAAAAGAATCCTTTTCTGAATCAGGACCACAACAACGAGAAGAATACTTTTCATTGTCCATCATCCAACTAGAAACCCTAAGAACAACACAAAACACTGTCTGGCTACTACTTAATATCTAATGCAGAGAATCAACTTCCTTTAAAGTAATGTGTTTCATAGCTATAAACAACTTTTTTTTAATTTTGTGCAAACCTACACAAGGGCTATCTGTGGTAGCCATCCATAATTTAGCAGTGTAAGACTAGAGGGAAGGTAGTTAGTCATCACCATCCACTACCAACTCTTGAGCTACTCTTTTACCAACAAATAGTGGGATTGACCATAATTTTATAATGCCCCCCATGGTTGAAAGAGCAAGCATGTTTGGTGTGACAGGGAATTAAACCCATGACTCTCAGATTACAAGTTGAGCATCCTAACCACATTACCATGCTGAACAGCTATAAATGAGACCCTTTTATTGATACAGTAACAGGATCATGATATAAAATAAAAAAATATTATTTTTACAAGAGTCATATTTTGAGAGGTTTAAAATCATGCACCATACAAGACAGTACATATGACAAATGATTGATATAAATAGTTTTTCAACTAAGGTTTTGTTTTATAACCTAACTGCTTTGATGTTGTTTTCTATATTTTAAAAGACTTGATGATGAAAGCTTGTAACAATGTAAAGATGGAATTATATCATAATAGGTACCTTAAAAATAAATTATATAATAATATTTACAGTCTTATGGTACAAGTACCCTGATGAGACAGCAGTAAATCTAGAGACTTAAAAAGCTAAAGACATGGGGTTCAGTTCCATACAGTGAACATGGCATATAGCCCAAACTTGGCATTGCTTATTAATAAGCACGTCAATTAAGCTGATTGATGAAACTTTGTAAAATAGACGGTAACTGCCTGTTGCTGTCCATTCCACAAACTTTCATCCTGAATACTCTGCCTAAACAATCTATCAAAGAATTAAGCTGATTGTACAAACATGGTCACATTAAATATAACAAATTCATATTATAATCAAAGGAGCTTTAACATAGATTTTTACCATTACATAAGCCAATAGGTTCTTTCTTTCATTTTTATAAAAAGTACTTTGGCCACTTGTAACGATCAGCAATCCCATGTATTTAGAGAAAAGGAAGTTATACTGACAAAGACATATTAATGCATGTATCAAAAGCAAGTTTGTTTTTTATAATAAATAAAGTGAAAAAAATTGATAACTATGTAAGTTAACTGTACTAATATAAAGTTATTGGCAGGGAAAACAAATAATATAATTTGCTTTAAAATAGTACATGTGAACCACTAATACTCAAATTAATGATTTTATTGGTTGTTTTTATCTTATTTCTTGCAACACAAAACTTTTGACCTAAGCAGTTATATTAGACTAACTGGCATCATAATTTGACCTACACATTTACTTTTTGGTGCAAAAAATCTCATCAGTAAAGAAATAAACTCTTTTAGTTCTAATCCAAAATTAAGGTACTTTAGTTTAATTTTAAATTATTAAATGGTATAAAGAAACTTCAAAATTAACATTTTTGTCAGATACAAATCCAATTCAATTTCGGCCCGACATGGCCAAATGTGTTAAGGCGTGGGACTCATAATCTGAGGGTCACGGGTTCGCATCCCCGTCGCACCAAACATGCTCGCCCTCCCTCCTCGTGGGGGCATTATATGTTATGATCAATCCCACTATTCGTTGGTAAAAGAGTAGTCCAAGAGTTGGCAATGGATGGTGATGACTAGCTGCCTTCCCTCTAGTCTTACACTGCTAAATTAGGAATGGTTAGCACAGATAGCCCTCAAGTAGCTTTGTGCAAAATTCAAAACAAACAAACAAACCAATTCAATTTCAAGAATCTCTTCATAAAAATAGAAAGCTAAGAAATATTACAAAAACTATTAATATCATTTTATATTAAGAATAATGTCAAAAAAAGAAGAAAATTTTAAAAACAGTATAATGAACAAAATTATTTACGAATATTGTTCAGGTAATTCAATTAGTCTATATTCTTTAAAAACTTTTTCATAGGTTACACATCAATAGCGCCACACTGCAACTGGTATTTTACTAAAACATTTGTCAAGAAATATATGGTACAGTGTCACGTAAAAAGAAAGGTTTGGATTTGGCTCTCTACTATTATGAAATTAATCATATCCAGAATCATGTTTTGACCACTACCTTTTGCTAGATGCCAGGACTGGCAGTACTGGATCACATGATAAACTAACTCCACTATCATTACAGCTACTACTAAAATCATTTGTGGACAACTTCTTAAAACATGATTTCCAAGACACATCCTTGGAATCCCAGGTCTGCTTGTGTTCAGCAGAGGTCACACTTGGCAGCTCTGGTGCCATCTCATCTCTTTTGGCCACTACTGAATGGTGATGATGGATTTGCTTGTGAAGGTAAAAAGGAGGAAGATAAAATTTTCTTGATTCATTATCAGAAGTGAATTCATGAACTGTTCTACTAGCTCTTGAACTTAAATTCTGATCATACTTGAACAACGATTATGCATTATTTCAGAAACAACAAACAATTTTAACAAATAACAATGAATAACTGTCTATAATCATTATGGAAGTTCAAACCTAGAAATCTGAAGGTTGCACTGCAAAATGTCTATAGCATATTGTTAGGGTTTTATATGGTTTATGTATAGCTTACAAAATAATGATCACCTTAAAGATTTCCTAGAAAAACTAATTTTTTCAAACTTATCATATACTTAAAACAATGTCTCATTTAGGGATTTTATTAAATGAAATGGATATTGTTTATATCATAAATACAACAATAAATCATCATAGCTACAAAACAATGTACAACATTGTTTATAGAAATGATGCAAAATTTCAGATAATTACAATTTAATTTTTTTGTTTTTTCAATGTATTTTTACTCTCCACAGAATAAACAAAGTTATTAGCATTAAAAATCTACTCATAACTTCAATAAATTACTTTTTTAAACTTATTAATAAAATTTTGGATTTAGATAGATAATTTTTTTTAATCTGTAACACAAACTATAAATGTCTTCATATGATTTTTCATCTTTGAAAAATGATTAAATTTTCATTTATTGTGGAGATCAGTGTTAATAGTCTTATCCAGACTAAATGTTTTATACATTTTGTAATATTTTGCACACATAACTTACTGTATATAACTAAGGGTTAGATACATCTTGCATTTCAATAAAAGGTTAGATACCTCTTTTGGACGACCAAAACTGTTGTGATGAGAATGAACAGGTTCATAAGGACTGGCATAGAGGCCTGCAGTACTCATACCTGAAGTGGACAACCTCAGAGACACAAGAGAGCCAAAACCTGATGAATCAGATCTATGCCTCTCTAGATGAGGTGACACAGATATTGATGAAGGAGAAAAGAGACTCGGAGATCCACTTGGAGTCTGATGTGCAGAGTCATTCCACACTCTTGACACATGTTGGTCCAAAATGGACTGATCACTGTCTTCTGAAACAGCTCGATCATCTGTTAGAGCTTGTGATAAAAATTGTGAAGGAATATCCACAAACACGTTTAAAGGACACTGTAAATTTCTAACACAAGATTGTGACAAGGACATACCTTCTTCTGCCTATAAATGAAAAACATACATAAATTGTTTCAACTAAGTTATATCTCCATTAGAACCAAAAGAAACATTCTGCACTTGTACATTCAATCAGGAATTCAATCAAAATATAAAGTTACATGCATGTTTCAATGCAAATTAAGAAAATCAATATTCAGAAATTTTTAATCTGTAGGAAAGAAACTTGTTTTTAAGACATTACTTACAAAAGAGAACAAGGTACCAAACCACAAATTCATTTATAATTTCAGCTGAAGAGCAAGAGAAAGAAACAAACCTGCAGTTTCTGAAAATACTCTTCAACTTGTTCCTGGTCTTCTCTTTCTTTTTTTACTTGCAGCAATTTTTGAGTTAAAATTGCTGCAAATTTTTCTTCTTTCAAGTTTGTGAACTTCTTTGGTGTTTGCTGAGTTTTCTGGAGGGAGAAAACTGGTTCTTGTACTAAGTTAGTTTTTCAAGCATAATACATAGTTCTAGATGTCTTACCTCACACTGTCTTTCAAAATAAAGTGTTTCATCTTTGCTATTAAACACATTTTTACCAATTACTATGTATAAAAACCAACACAGAATTACACTTTTTTCTCATTTAAAGAATTATTTGCATATAAAACCAAAAACTTCAGTCAAACTTACAGGTATTATACTTTGATGGCCAAGATAATCACTGTGTAAATTGGCATTTTTCTCTATCATATGCTGGTGTATTTTTACCTGACTTCTTGATGGCACAGTAGGACTACAGTCTCTATCAAATAAAAGTAAGAACAATGGAAGAAAAGCAAATATAAAAAAAAGTTCTAACAAAGCAAAAGGGAAAATAAAGTGTTCAATGTTATTCAGTTTAAAATTTTTTGTTATTGTTTAGCGTAACTTTCATTCTATTATTTGCATAGCTATACTAGAACCAGTCCTTGAATAGTTGAAGGTTAAAAAAAAAACTCCAAAATGTTTTTGAAAAATATATAACATAATTTCAGTCACTGTATTATAGTCCTAACTTATGATGTGATAACCACTTTAACTTTTTCAATGTAAACATTACGAACTATGAAAAGACACATTTCTTACAGCCAAAATAATAAAACCACACCATCAACAATTAAGTACTCTATTTCCCGTTAGTCAATGGTTTTCTCAGTTTAAGCCTTATTATAAAGATTTATTTGCTACCCTTATAAGATCAAGTTGTTGATATTTGTTCCTTAAATACAACAATGATTTTGAATTATTTGAAATAATGCCAATGAAACAGTTGATTGAAACTTAATGTACCACACAGAATTGTTATATATTGTAATTTTTCTCAGATGAGTCTCTGATTAATATGTTATGTATTATGATTTAAAATAGCTGGAAATTTTAATTTAAAAGTTAAATAGATGTCTATGTGTGTAAAATTTAAGATATTTGCCAAGAAGATTGATACACACAATTTTCTTTCTTAATGCAAATATATTTTAATATATAAACAACACAATTTATAATAATGGTTATTACAAATAATGAATTGTATGCAAAACTTTTACATGCTTATTAACAACATTGAGTCTTCTATCTGGTCTGGAGCTGAATAGTTTATCAACAATTCATGATGAGCTATCCTTTCACATGCGAGTTTTTTTCCCTCTGAAGTTATGAAATGTATTGTAGAAACACTAACACCTGAAGTGAAATCACTGAAGTTAAATGGTTTGTAATGTTCAAATTCTATAAACATTCCTAGTCATATATCTGCAGTTTTCTGATTAATAAGCATTTGTCACAGTTATAGTTCTGAGGTTTATAGTATAAGGCAACAATAATGTTGATATGCTAGTACTTTCATAAAACTTCATACTCTTCAGAACCTTGTACAAATTTACTGAATAGGTGAGGATTTCACCATATACGTTTAACAGTATAAATTACACACATTTTTAAACACATATTTAACTGAAACAAACGTAGATATTAAAATAAATATATAATAGTAAATCTGTTACAGAAAATATTCCATTAGACAATTAATAATTTTTTGTTGCCTCCATGTTTAATATACTCAAATAAGAATAAAATATGCAAAAGTTTGATTATTTCTTAAACAATCATAATTCTTGAGATCCAAAAATTTTATATTATTTACCATCCTAAAAACTGAAGTTAATTTTTTCAATGAACATGTTTCCTTATTGTTTTACCTAGTAACTTCATAAAGAGGTTTTTATTTAATGGAATCAAAAAATAATGTAATGATTCAGAACAACATGGGGCCTATTGGTCCATCTCTGCTATCCCACCCACCCTCTAAACCAGAGGTCACCAAACTACAGGCCGCGGGTCGGATACGGCCCTCGAGGTCATTCTGTCCAACCTGCCAGCTTAAAGTGACAATCAGTGTGATTTATTTTGTTACGACAATCGGACATTTGATGAAATGTCACTTTTTATTTCCAAGCGGCTAGCTGCTGGTAGGTTGGACTGCTTTTAAAAGATGAAAAGTGGATTCTGAGCGACGTGCTTTCAATTAAGAATGGGGAGAAAAGTACATGTTTGTGGAAACAAAAAACCAGAAAGCTACTTGTGTGATATGCACCGAAAGTGTTGCCGTTTTGAAAGAGTACAATCTTTGGCATCACTATGAAACCAAACATCTATCAACATATTTGAAATGTTCTGGAAAATTTCGTTCTGAGAAATTTTAATCCATGAAACGTGTTTTTGAATCTCAAAAGAATCTCTTCACGAGAAAGTTTGCTGAAAATGAATATGTTACTAGAACAAGTTACAAAATAGTGCATAGGATGGCAGAGCGAGGAAAATCCTTTACTGACGTCAACTTCATCAAAGAGTGTATAATAGAAGCAGCAAATAAGCTGTGTCCTGAAAAAGCAAATTTCTTTGAAAGTATCAGCCTTTCAGCAACTTCAGTTGTACGGAGAGCAGAAGAACTTGGAGAGAACATCGCATTACAGATACGCCAAAAGCTAGAGACTTCCTGTGGTATTTTCTGATACTGGTTGAGTCTACTGATCTCTCGAGTACGTCACAACTTCTCATGTTCATTCGTAGAGTTAATTTGGACTTTCAGATCACGGAAGAGTTGGCATCAGTTTGCAGCATGCACGGAAGAACAACTGGAAAAGACATTTTCATGGAAGTGCATAAAGCTTTGCAAGACTATAGCCTTCAGTGGAATCAGCTTAGAAGTGTAACAGTTGATGGAAGAACAAACATGGCTGGAGTAAAGAAGGGTCTGGTGGGGCTGATCAGAAAACAATTGGAAGATATTCAACTGCCAAGTGCTCTGTTCATACACTGCATCATACATCAGCAAGCACTCTGTGGAAAAGACTTGGATATTTTTTGCAAACTGAAACCAGTCATTTCTGCAATGCACTTCATTCGGGGTCATGCACTTAATCATCGCCAGTTCAAGATGTGTCTTGAAGAAATTGATTCGGATTTCTGTGACTTGCCCCATCACATGACGGTGAGGTAGCTTAGCTGTGGTAAAGTCTTGTCTCGTTTTTATAAGCTGAGTAGAGAAATAGATATATTTCTTATCAAGAAATACAAAGCCGATCCACTTCTGTCAGATCCAACCTGGTTGTCAAAGTTGTCATTTTTGGTTGACATCACATCCCACATGAATGAATTGAACTTGAAAATTCCAGGGAAAAATAACCTTGTCTGTGATCTCTATAGAATCATTAAAGTATTTCGGAGAAAGCTGTCATTGTTTGAAGCACATTTGGAAGGAGGAAACCTCTCTCATTTTTAGTGTTTCGATGAGTTTCATGCTGGAATCACAGAAGATGTCAACCTGAAGTTTCAGAAAAAGATTATATGTGATTTAAATAAGCATTTTTAGAGAGATTTTTGGATCTTAACAGAATCGAAAGTGACATTCTCCTTTTTCAGAATCCTTTTGATTGTGTCATTGATGATGTGCCAGTGGAACTTCAGCTGGAGGTCATCGATTTGCAAGGAAATGACTTGTTGAAAGCAAAACACAGAGAAGGGCAACTTATTGAATTTTACAGCTGCATACATGAAGATGATTTTCCAAAGCTGAAGCAGTTCACATCTGGTATGGCATCAGTGTTTGGGACAACTTATGTCTGTGAACAAGAATTTTTAAAAACGAAGTATGTGAAGTCGGTACATCGATCAAGGTTGACTGATGAACATTTGAAAGCAATTCTAATGATTGGATGCAGCAATTCAAAACCGAACAATGAAGATATTTTGAAAGCCAAATGCCAATTTCATAAATCTCACTAACTTTTTTACGGCTTAGTGAAATTCAGATATGTACTCACCATGTGTGATGTGACAATTGTTTTTGCTAATGTCACCTTCTTTGATAACCTTTTGGTAAATAAAAATGTTGGATGTATTTCTGTTTGTTTTTTATTATATGTGTGTATTGCATGCTACTCCCACATGACTAATGTGGCATCCTAAACTTAGTGTTAAGTCTTTTACAGAGAGCATTCATTCTAGCTTATGAGTATTGAGCATAATGATCATGGGACCCACGCTTCTCATTCCCCAAGTAATCTGACCCCTGTGAAAAACGTTTGGTGACCCCTGCTCTAAACTAAACTAAAACTATTAATAATAAAGTTTGAAAACAAATCTTAAAGCTAGCCCTTATCATTCAAGTACATCACCTTAATTCATATTTTTGTAAAGCTACGAAGAAGGATTGAGTAATGAAACAGTAGTGATTAGCTTGACTTAACATGCTTCTTAATGCTAGGATGTTGAGAATAATAATTTTGTGGAGAATGTTTCTCTTAGTTAAAACATTTTCAGCCTTTGTATGTGGGCCAAAATGTAGGAAATGATATTCAATACTGGAAGGAAAAGAAATACTGCATTATTGTGGTAAGGAAGTTTGGAAAATATTTACTGCTTTTGTAAGAGGATAATTGGTGTTGTGGAAAAAAGTTATTTTATATATTATTATTAATAGCAGTCTGAAGGTTAAAATGAATGTTTGGCTGTAAGTAAAGGTTTCTGCTAAACCCAGCAGCTTTTAGAGGGTGTTTCTAGTAAATTAGTAAAATATATTATAAATCTATCATGAGACACTACTTACCTCATTCAGAAATTATGAGTAGTTGGAACTTCCTTATTATAACAAGAATATTCAGATGTCAACTTCAGTGTAAAAAACAGGATAATTAAAAAATGATATATTGAAACATTTAACATATGGAGCATAAGAAAAGTAATAAATGACTTGAATCAAGTGATTACACATACATAGGAGTTGAACAATTTAATTACAGGTAGTTTGTGTGAGTGGTAAATGAAAAACTGGAGTAGAGAATTGAATGTACAGAGGCAAAATATTTGAACTTTCAAAACCTGAGTGCATATTTGCTCTTCACCAAAGCCACTTGTTAGAGTAATAAACCTGATTACATAAATTATACTGTTTGTTGGTGTTCTCATTAACTTCAGAGTTGAATACATTGATGTTTAGTTATGATAATGTCAATGGGTTGAATGGCCTTTTGTTGTATTGCACCCAATCAACACTTGTTGAAGTAGCTTTTACCTTTTGAAAACTATTTTATTGTATAAAAACTGATAACATCCTTAAGGGAAAAAAAACATTTAGAGTTAATAAAAATGAAGATTTACTTACATGTTACTACCGTCTGTCAGTAACATACTTTCAACACTCAGTGTATCCAAAGAGATGCAACATAATTCCCTATCCTGAACAGATGTTGGGAGAATAATTGAATACTTCTCATGGTACAGTTGGGGATCTCTACATATTTCATGCCATGTCTATTAAAGTAGAGAAATACTGTTCAAATCGCCCAAGACTATTAACAATGGAAACTACACATCCATGATATTAGTGTCTCTTAAAAAAGAGAAATTTCTTTCACATAGTTGAAGTCAATAACAAGAAGCTTCATATATATTCACAATTACAACTTCAATATACAGAACATTGAATCAAATCATAAGTCATAACTATGGATTTTTAGTTTTGTTTTTTAGGAAAGTTCAAAGGCTTGGAATCAGGAGTTACCATCTAAAGTTCATTTGGGCCACATAGAAGTGCTGATACAGAGAATAAAAAACTTTTAAGTTTGGATTTTAACATGTAAATAACAGTATTAACAATCTTGTTTATAAAATCAATAACTAGGTCTAAACTTTGACCTTTAACTTTATAACAAAAGTAACAAGACACTTCAAACTTTGATTATAAGAACAAGATCTAAATTTTAATATCTGGTTTTAAAAAAGTCAAAATGAGAAGTGTGCATCAGGATCAAAAATCAAGAACAAAAGATAAATATCTTTGATTTCACATTAGACATACAAAAGAAATGTCAATTAGGAGTGAAATTAAGAACCAGTACTGAACCAGGGCTCAATTTTTTATATTTCCCTTTCAGTAGTAGAGAAATGTTAATAAAGGGTTGTATGATAAGGAAATAAAGCCAAACTATATTAACTTTTATCCTCTGATTTTACAATATAAATCAACCACAGATAATCTGAGAAGTAAGACAACCAAAGATACTTTTACTTTGGAAATTATTTCAGTAAGAAGACAGAACTGTACATCACGACATCTCATATGCCATGATTTGCCCCTCAGAGTTTAAACCTAAGAATTTTTAAAAAATTGCATAACATTACTAATCGTAAACTACTAAAAAGCAGAGTTAAACTTTAAACTTCATTATGTCTTTGTAAACTATAACACTCCAAACAAAAGAAACAAGTTTCACCACTACATGAAGTACAGCATCCAAATTTTAGCAACAAGAAACACTTTGTCTTTTGAACAAATCAGTTTACTTCTATTAATTCTAAATGTATATTATTAAATTACTGTGATGCATACTTCAAATTAGGTTTTAATTACAACTATAAAAGCACAAATCTACTCAGGTGATATGATAGAACACAAACTATTCACATTTATGATGAATCCAAATTGTATTTGTTTGAGAAGCAAAGACTAAAAATAAATAGTTCTCTTCTTTACCACATCAGATCATACATAGATATCTAAGAACTCAGAGACTGTTCTCCAAATAAAATAATTGAACAAAACACACACACAGCCTCTGATTTTGTCAATTCATTATTTAATTATCTGTTTTTTTGTTAAACAGCTGGGGCTAGAAGACATAAAACAAAAGTTTTCAAAAATGATCCAAATAATCATGAAGTAATTCTTAATCTATTTCACTAGAAAATAAAAGATATTTACCCAGACTGAGCCTCAGGTGTATAAGAACTCTTCATTACCCTGGATTGCTTCTTCACAGCTTCCCTGGACAGGACTAACTCATCATCACATTGACTTGCTTTGAGTTCAGCATTTTCATGTAATGTCTGTAAGATGTATGATCCTTGTCTGAAATTCACGTTTTCATTGACAGATTCTAAATCAACCACTTGTTTAGTTGATCCCAGATTAATCTTTTGTTGCATTAACTGAACATATTGAAGATACAGCTCAGACTTAAGAAAACTAGGGTATGTTGTCCTTGCCATAATAATTTCAATGTTTTTTTGAGCATTGTCAAATATTGTTTGATCAAACCCTATTTTACTGTTAATTTTACTGGCTATTTCTTCTCTAGTTCCTTGTTTAATATCTGTTTGCCCAGATCTTATAAATTTTTTATATATAAGCTTAATTACTTGCTGAATATAAACCACATCAGTTGGATTAGCCTTTTTAAGGCCTTCACAGGCAAACCAAAAGTTCAGACTATCTGCACAATTTTCCTGAGTTAAATATTTTTTAAACAAATTCACTCCTTCCAAATCTTGCAGGAGACACTGTAGGTCTTCTGCCCATTTCAAATAAGTTGGGGTTCCATTTTTTGAAAGTGTACCTTCAGCATTATTAAAAATGCTACAGTTTTCATGTCCATTATCTGTGTCATAGGACCTATATCGAAATTTCGGAGAAAGAGTTCTAAACCTCTCTTCTTTGGAATCTGTTTGAACTATTAGTGCTTCAGAATGACTGTCCTTAAACTTACTTCTGCTTTTGAACAAAGTCCGCTGCCCAACACATGAGCTGCGATTAATATTTACTTTACAACTATTGTACGTATTTTCTTCTTCACTCTCTATAGCTAGAAATTCATTCTCCTTTCCATCTGCAGGTGACCTTGATGACGATTCGATGACTTTTTTTTCAGTGACCTCGAGTACAGGTAATTCTCGCACATAGCCACTCATTTTGTTTTATGGCAATCATGTCTCCTTGGATTATCTATGTTCGCAACTTTTCTCTATTTTAAAACTGCGAAAATACAAAAAACTTAATCAGTTTCCGTTTACAAAAGTATATTTCGAAAGTACATTCTGCTTTTTTTCAAAATAAAATAAGTTTTTAATTATGAAACATAAACAAAAATAAGTTATTTGTCGTATCATAATTTTAAGGGAAGCACCGAAAGCCTGTTATTAATTTCACAACTTAAAAAAGATATATTCACACCGTTAGAAACCAGGTTTCGATACCCGTGGTGGGCAGAACGCAAATAGCTCATTGTGTAGTCTTGTGTTAATTACAAAATGCTTAAAATTTCTAGAATTTCTTATAAAGGTTGTGAAATACAACTTTTATATGCATAAGTGATTTGATAATTACTTTCTTTACAATATTTATGTTAACGAAAATGTACATAACAATTCTGAGGAAAGTCTTTGCTTTTTTTTTTTTTGTTTAGTAAATGGAAAGTATTGACATTAATGCATATACTATTTCTATAAATTATGTCAAAGAGTAATTACCATGCAGTCGGTAGCATGCAGGAAGTCAAAACGCACATCTTAAACACGTGTACTAAATGTTACTTTTTCATAGCGGTTGTAACTTATCATCTTCATCCGTAAATAAAATAAAGTTTAATACAAAATACTCCGGTTGTACAATAAATAAATTCAAAATCTGGTTTCTTAGAAGAAGAGAGTAAAAACTATTTGGAAAAGTTAAACTTAAGGGTAAAATCTTAATGATTCAGGCTAAAACAAAAGAATACTTTAATAATTAAACGAATACGGTCAAAAGCTAAAAAGGAATAACTGTGACAAGAAACAATAGTTTCCTTTACTCGCCAAAAACCGCGCAGCTGTAGCGAGTTCCCCTATGGTGTCGTGCTCAGGCCTCGGGACAGCGCCAACTATCAAACAAACGATGCACTCTGTTACAGTCGGCATACCAGTATAATTAGAGAGCACAGTCAGAACCGCACAGAGCTGCAGATCACCTAACGTACCAGTAAACGCCCTTTTAGCTATACTCTGCCGCTACCCATTTCACACCTCTATCACTGACAACTCTTATCCCCTCTCTCGCCCCCCGGCCTCCTTCCCACTTTCTATATTCTTTTTCCAGCACCTGTCGTAATGCTTCAGTTGTGCAACGATTTCTGTTGTTAGTGCTTATCTGCGCATGAATACTCTCTCATACTGTAGTCTGGAACAGATATTTAAGCATAAAACTACTGAACTACCGCAATATTTTAGAATTAGAAAGCCTCAAGTTTACGGGGTGATATAATAAATGACTGGCAAAACTTCAGTTTTTGTTTATATTATATAATAATCCACATAAATGTGTTTCTTTTTGCAAAGCCTCATCGGGTTAATTTGCTGTGTTCATCGAGAGCAACTAAACCCTTGATTTTAGCGTTGTAAATCCGTAGACTTACCGCTGTCCCAGCGGAAGACCCACATAAATTAACATAATTCTCAGGCTCAACAAAAAAAAATCAATGAACACCAACTACTTTGAAAAATTCAACTTAATTTTTGATGTAAAATAACTTTTTAATGCTCTAAAATATTTGTAATTGCGTTAATGAACGGTATAAAACAGAGGGAAATTTGAATTACCTAGGCCTATACAAAACAACAACCAGAATAAATATGAAAATAATATATATGAAAGAACCCTGACCATACGATAGTCAGAAGCTGACTTAAGTTTCATTATATAGTTTACTAGTAATTTTAATGAATGATCATCCAGTCTTTTCTAAAACCTGATGTGAAATGTAATGATTTAAGCTTTAGTTAAAACCTGCTTATACTTAGTAACATGTTTCTCTTGTTAAAATGCGACCTTCAGATCAGTTATCTAATTTCATTAAACAAAGTTGTTTTGTATTCAAACAGAAAGAAAACAAAAACACCATATTCCGTCAAACAAAGAAAAAAGTGTAAATCTCACAGATATGATTGAAATCTTCATTTAAAAACGGTAAATATTCTGTAGTTCTAGAATTTACTAACTGCGTTCTCCCGATAGCACAACGATTTTGTTTTTTTTTTTTTGTTTGTTTTCGAATTTCGCACAAAGCTACTCAAGGGCTATCTGCGCTAGCCGTCCCTACTTTTGCAGTGTAAGACAAGAGGGAAGGCAGCTAGTCATCACCACCCACCGCTAACTCTTGGGCTACTCTTTTACCAACGAATAGTGGGATTGACCGTGACATTATGACGCCCCCACGGCTGAAAGGGCGAGCATGTTTGGCGCGACGGAGATGCGAACCCGCGACCCTCAGATTACGAGTCGCACGCCTTAACACGCTTGGCCATGCCGAGCCAGGACAACGATAAGTTTACGAATTCACACCGCTAAAATCCAAGATATGATTTCCACGGTGGACGCAGCAAATAAACTGTGACTGAACTAATCACTTGGATTACAAAATGTAATGTAATAGTGTTATGAATTAATACAGTTTGCTAAAGGACGCGTAATTTTAGCTTAAAATAAATATAGGTTAACAGTTATCAAGACCTAATATTAATGTGGTAAGTGAAAATGCCCTATATAATCATTTCCTATGTAATGAGAGTTTGCAATATGTGTATAAAAGCAATAACACTGATCGTAATGGAGGGAGATTAAAAACGGCATGATTAAATGTTATTATGAGATTTGCCGGAGACAAGGGCAATTTTATAACGACTAAGTGGGGATAAATTTCTGAAATTTTTTATACCAATACACAGTATTCTTACACTGGACCTGTAGTCAAAAGGATATGAGTTTTAAGCTTGCTTGCGACGCGTTATTGCGTCCTTGAACAAGACACTTTAACAGTGCGTAGCTGAGGGTTAACCTGCAGTGGACTGGCATTACATACGAGTTGGTGGAATGTTACCATTCTCTTCCATTTGGACAACAAGAGAGAGTTGAATATTTACCAAGATTGTAATTAAACGATTCATATGTGGACATTATTCAAAGAACACAAAATGTCACCTTCTCTCGTTTTCGAACACTGCAAATCAAATAAACACAACATAACCATAGAAAACACCCAAATACTAAATAAAGAAACAAACATAAACAAACGCAAAATTAAAGAAGCCTTACTTATACAACAACTCAAACCCAAAATAAACCAATACAAAGGAACACCTTTATACCTATATTAATAAATATATCCAACGTCTAAGCACGCCCTCTACATTCCTACACTCAATTACACAACCGCCTTCATACATGTGGTCAGCTACCGGTCAGTAACCCTTTCTTATTTTGTGAATCTGACGATGGCCGAAGAAGGTCGAAACGTTGTTCGCTCCTCTACTAGTGCTTTCTTTGCTCATACCAACCGTTTTTAAATATATAGAGTTGAGTATTGATCGATCTGCAGAGGCTCAACAAGGATTACCTACTTGCGGTATATAAGCTGGCCGAAAATAATAAATATTCAAACTCCTTTCTCTTGTGGTTTTTTCAAGATAATTTTTTTTTAATTTAACAGCGCAGTAACTATAGTAAAGATTATACTATAATATTATATACTTGACAGTTGTAATATTATGGATGTCGCCAGGATGAGAACGATTGGTCTCAACCGTGTTTCGAGGCAAAACCAACCGAACGTAGTGTTACACTTTTATATCAACTTCTTTTATTTGCTAGTGCGTTTCTTAAAACTGACGTGATTCTTGCTGTTGGCAATGTAACGGCATGCTATTAACTCACAGTTTATTTTGGCCTACATATTTTATTGATTTAAGAAACGACCACACTCCTGGAAAATCCTAATTACGGTGATGAATTTGGTACAAAAAAATCTGAAATTTTACCGGCGTCTGTACCACCTGAGTATCACCCCTACTTCATATTAATCAATCGTAATATCACATCAAACTTTAAATATAACAATAATTATATACTACTATTAATAAGGCATTTATTCATAACATAACAAACTACGATCATTTTCATAGACGCTTTTTTCAATATGGAAATTACGTATATTCAACTGCATACATACCTAGTTACTAGCTCTGTTTACTTTCCTTACAGCTGCACCAGGCTGACTGAGGTGTCCAATTCAAGTAAATACTTCACTAATATTTAACTATCAGTCTATTCCTGCAGTTTTATTCTATACATTCGCTTCTCTCTTTCTTGATTCCAAGCCAGATGGTTATGTATAATAAACTGGAGCCACGAACTATGTGTCGTGAAAGGTGAGTGTTTGAGAATACCAAAAAAATTGTCATCAAGCACGTCCACGAGGCCTAAATTGATTATACTTGTTTCGAAGAGAAACTGTTCGCTGGTTCCCACAGTAAGGGCTAGACAGAAGCAATTATTTTCTTTGATATCTTTTCTGGCTTTGTCAGGTACACAGAAAGCTCTACATGGGCAAGGGAAAAATGTGTCACATGTGCCTTGCCGTTTGTGTAGCAAAAACAAAACTCCTTATCGGAACGTTACTCTGTAAACTTGGAATTGCCTTTCAACTTCGCCGCGATAATGTTAGATGGGTGAAAGATAAAAAAACGATGTTTAATGAATTAAGTACAAAGGCAGGCAGTATCACGGGGTAGTTGTGTCCGGGGGCTGTATATTCTCGAAAGCGGATAGGTTCGCTCGCGCGCATGGATTCGCTTTTCAGACCTTACTACATAAAGAACGATTCACCAAATTATTACCAGTGGAATCATCCTACGCGGGAGATTCCAGGCAAAGAAAACTAGGCGCTTTTAAATGCACAGAGATGCTGCAGGGTATCCAAATCTTGTTTTGGTTAGGTAACTGGAGTTTCTATACAAAGGGCCGCTTCGTGTAAGCCCAGCAAGCCTTCTTTTCTATACGGAAATATCATAAAAGAACTAATGAGTAATTTTTCATAAAAGAAATTATAACATTTTTTTTCTGCTTCCTCACTTCCTTTCTCTTATTTGATAAGTGCTCATACACTTTACTATCTAGTGACTCATCCCACAGCAATGTCCGTCCGTAAAATTCGGGGTTGAAGGAATTCGCCATTTGTCAGCATTTTACTTCTTGTTCGTCCACCCTTCCTGCCCGCTGACTTACAGTAAACAGGACTGTTAAACCGCACCGGATACACTCCTTCGCAGACAGACTTAAACTAGGTAGTAAACATAACGGCTTTTTAAAGTTGTGATGCTCTTGCTTTATACACAACATTTCCACAAATAACAACCATCTCAGGTGACCAGCTTAAAACATTATTCAATAATAATTGTCATGTCACTTTCGATAGTCCTTCTGTATCGTATCTATTAAGTATCATCAACCTGTTAAAGCAGGAAATGTTGCTTATTTGAGATGTACTAACACGTGTTACGTTACGACGATACACATATGATCATACTGTGGTTGTTATACATTCAAAAGTAGAATTTTCACACACAAAATATAACAAAAACATTTTGAAAGTTGTACGCACACAAACACACGTGCAATTTGAAATTGACTTGTATTTAATTAATTGAATGTTTGTATTGTAACATATGTGATGGAATACTGACACCGAGAAACATACTCGTCTTTTCAGCCGTGGGGGCGTCATAATATTTCGATCAATCTCATTATTCGCTGGTAACAGAGTAGTCCCAAAGTTGGCGGTGGGTAGTGATAACTAGCTGCTTTCCCTCTAGTTTTACACTGCTAAATTAGGGAGAGATAGTGCAGATAGCCCTCGTGTAGCTTTGTGTGAAATTCAAAAACAAACAAACAATCAGTCAACACCTGCATTATTAAATTGTTTTAAATGAAACTTTCCCCATCAGATATAACGGACATGTAAAAATATGATTTTAAAGCAAATTAAACGAAACTATAATTATTGGCAATTCCCACGTGACTGCTCTAAAGTTGTGATTTTTCGAACACAAACTTTCCCAGACAACTGAATGTTGCCCGTGTCGCTGATCACACACTTTATATATATTATAAATCACCCTAAGATATGTTTCAGCAAAAATAAAATATGTTGCACATTTTTTCCCACACACATTATTTTATTAAAAACTAACTGGAGTACAATCCTATGAACGTAAGTTATGTAAATTCATCATTAATGAAAGGTTATCTTAGGACATAAAAAGTTGTTTCATTTATATCTAATTGTAAAAAAAACTAAAAACATTTACAGAAACGGCAAACCACAAGATGTAAAACCGTGAGTTTGAGTGCATCTCTGCATCGACCAAACAAACTTTCATGCTAAATTTGGTGAATCTTCATCAACAAGGGACGAAGTAGTCGTAAAAACCGCAAAATGCAAAACTGAAAATTTGAATGTACTCCTCGTGTGGACCTAATAAGCCTCCATGTCAGTTTTGGTGAAGATCCATCAATGCCCTGCGAAGAAGTTAGATAATACTACTATATTTATATATTTAAATAACTAGGGTATAGTGATTGATTGCTTATATACTCCATAGAATATCGTAAAAATTCGGAGAACACAAGTAGATTAGTTCTGGATATCACATGAGAATGTTTTTAAAGTGAAAGGACGAAACAGTAAAAAAGTATTTTCAGTTACAAGGATACACTCATAATTTTGAGTAAATCTATGAGCAAAGCGCCAAGCCATTTAAAAGTCACTGATACATTTTCTAATACTGTGAAATGCACTTAAAAAGTACAAAACATGTGACATAAGACGCTATGAACGGAGAAAATGGGTAGAAAAGTTAAGGGAAAATTTCCAGACACAAATAACAATTCGTTTGCGACTCCATCTGAAGAAATGCTATAGAACTTAAATGAATAACAAAAAATTAACTTCTAATGAAAACTATTTGTTATATAAATCAATTATTTAATGAGCATGTTAAAATTACAGGATTCTGATTTGGTTTTGTAAATCAATAACATTTTTTCAAAACTATTAGATTTCAATATGAAGTAAAAGCTTTGCTACCTCGCATCTTCCTATTCAGAAAACTCTTGTAGCCAGAATTTTCATTATCTCAAAATGCAAATGTTCATTTTAGTCTAGTGGTTTTGCTGAGTCTTTGTTTTCGTTCTTTTTTTTTTCTTCAGAGTTTGGTTTGTTTTGAATTTCGCGCAAAGCTACACGAGGACTATGTTCCTGTGCATAGCCGTCCAAAGTTTGAATTGGTAAATTAGGAACAAAAGAACTAGTCGACAGCACCCATCGAAAACACTGAATACTGTGAGCAAATGGAGCTGTTTCATATGATAGCTCCTAAAACGCGCAAACACATTCGTATTGCTGAGCTTACTTCGGTTAGGTCACTTATATATTAAACAAGCAGTGTTTTTGTGCCTTAGTGGCCCTTAATCTAATACCAAAACTTATCAGTTTGACTCACCCAACACCACTTATGAAAGATAATATTCTCATACAATCGCGCGTTTCTTTTCCGAATTCTGATAATGTGCTGAGAATTCTGGAATTATTCCATTTACTGTCACTGTATACTGCACAGTGCCCCACAGTGCATAATTCATTTATACGGCAACAGAATGCGAACTAGGGACCCTCGAATTTTTAACCTACGCTGTCGGTAATCCCTTTAGCCAGTATACCTGGGATCCGATTTTTTAAAGAAGAAAAAATTATGTTTAAGTTTGGTTCTCGTGGTAAGCTTTCTGCAAAAGCGTATATAATTATTATTGGTGTATATTACCTGTACCTTAATAGTGTAAGTAGTGTAATACGAGCAAGCTCAGAAAGATCTTAAGATTTGCACGGACGAGGCGTGGACTAATGGTCAATGTAATTGAACTTTAAATCTGAAAATCATCATTTATAGCTCTATACCGCAAAAACACGCTCCGCAATTTGAGGCCGTAGGTGCGCTTTCAAAGATACTGTTAAATTCTACTGTTCTGTCAGACAAAAGTTGGCAGTGACTACTTATGACGGCCCGACATGGCCAGGTGATTAAGGCACTCGACTCGTAATCTGAGGGTCGCGGGTTCGAATCCTTGTCATACCAAACATGCTCGCCCTTTCAGTTGTGGTTACGTTATAATGTAATATCAATTCCACTATTCGTTGGTAAAAGAATAGCCCAAGAGTTGGCGGTGGGTGGTGATGACTAACTGCTTTCTTTCTACTCTTACACTGCTAAATTAGGGACAGCTAGTGCAGCTAGCCTTGGGGAACCTTGCGCGAAATTCATAAAAAATAAATATCGGTGACTAGGTGCGTTCCTTCTTGTCTAGCAGTTTAAAATTATGGGCGGCTATGCTAAGATAACCTTGTGTGCACCTTTGCACGTAGGCCTTTCATGGCCAGATAGTTAGAGCACTCAACTCACTTTCTGAAAGTCGTGGGTTCGAATCCCCGCACACCAAACATGCTCGCTCTTTCAGCCGGGTGGGCGTTATAATGTGACTGTAAAAGAATAGCCTAAGCATTGGCGGTGGATGATGATGACTAGCTGCCTTTCCTACTGCTAAATTCAGAACGGTTTGCGCAGATATTTATCATGTAACTTTGCAGGAAATTTAAAAAAACAACCACAAAACCTTTGAACGAAAATTCTAAAACAATCTTTCATATATACTCATACAAACTGATGATTCCCCCTTCAGGTGAAACTTTGTGGTTAGGGCACTCGCATCCTGGGTTTGAATCCCATCATTGAACAAGATCTACCTCTCAGCCGTCATGGCATTTCGAAGAGATGGTGAATCCCATTATTCACTGATAAAAGAGTAGCCAAACAGTTGGCGGTGAGTGGTATTAGCTATCACTTCTACATTATGTAATGAATTTACCCTTGCAAATTTATTTTAGGGTCTACGCTTGTTTCTGTAGTTTTCTTTTTTGCATGTGATGTATATTGTTGATTATGTGTTGCGTAAGTCCCAACTGTTCTCAAAACTCATAGATAATTCTTGAATAAGGATAAACAATGTATTATGTGTATGCATATAACATTAGTGAATGACAGTAAGTTGAAAGCGAACTTTGGTGAACGTTCTAGAGTCTCGCGTGATTTGTATAAAAAGCAACTAGCCCATGGACGAAAGTAGTAATATTATTGGACAGCTACATTCAGTTCGCTAAAACCCTAGGAAGCAATAACTGTGATTAACGTCTATCAGTCGGAAACACTTGAAAACTTGGCCAGGAACATTTATAGATTTCAAACATTACAAAAAGTTCAACTTAGTAAATAACTTCGGACTTTATTTTTACGAGGACATTAAATACCTTCATCGCCGGAAGAAGTGAGCTTGTAAGGGTGCGAGGCCAACCAAGCTCGCTATTTTAAGCGAGGTGTGTGACAACAGCAATTCAGAATTAATTTGCTGGGCGTGGACTTAGATCGTTGATGTTGTTTTGTATTAAGCACAAAACTATCTGTGTTCTTCCCACCAGGGCTATCGAAGCCCGGTTTCTAGTGGTACTAGTCCGCAGACATGCCACTGTGCCACTCTTGGGCAGGACCGTCGATAAAATATTTACGTTCTTTACCGGATACAAGACTCAGTATGGCCTATAAGTTTGTAAAACTATTGTTTATAAACCATAATTTGTAATAACTATTAGTAAAAATCGTTGTTATAAATTCTATCGTTTTTATGTTTGTGTATTAAAATATATTTGTGTTAAAAATGAAATTGTGTGTATCAATCTTGTTGGCAAATAACCTAAATTTAATACGTAGTAACATTTAATTAACTTCTAAGCTCAAATTAAAACTCCGGTTATTTGAAATAATAATACATAACGTGCATAACATAATAAATAGGAGATTCGTCCGAAATAAATAATGGTACATAACAATCAGGGACGGCTTTGGGCGAAATTCAACGAACAAACCCCTGATTTGTTACACTTACCTTGCAGGTCAATCAAACCTTAAACTTGTCTGGTCTTTGTTAGTCTATATCGAATAGAGCGCAAAACTATATATATACTTTCTCGTTCCAGACACACACGTGCCTTAGTTTCAAATATCAATGCTATCCATGCATTTCCTGAGTAGTATTTACATAGTGATGTGCACCCATTTGATGCAAAGTTCCAAATTCTGTAAGTAAAACAACGCCCTCTATGATCACACATACGAACTTAAGTCAACAGCTTTCGACATGGTAACGCCTTTTGCATCAACAAACGAACCTCGTGAGATTCCCAAACACACTTTTCTAAGTTCTGTACTTTAATGTGCTATTCCGAATACACGTATCAGATTTTCAGTCTGAATTAAATTATTGATCACTAAGACGAAAAAGGAAAAAACTCACAACTATTACGAAGCGTGTATATTACGGACGATAACTTTAATGTATTAGTCTAGAATGGTATGGGTTTTCTTTGAACGGATTGGAACAAGTTCTAATACTTTTTAAACCTGTCCGTGCATTGATTTAAATCAAATAGATGAAAGCCATGTGAGAATGTATAAAACCTTTTGAGTGAGAAATAAATTCAAACTTGCGCGGTGACTCTCCCACTTGGGAAAAGGAAAACTCCCTTTTGTCACGATCAGTTGATGCAACGTTTATACTTGCGGCGTTCACGCGCCGTCTCGAACGCTTTAGGCTAGCAACAATGGTTGCGGCAAGATCAAAAAGCGTTAACCGCTCTGAATTCAGCTGAGTGGCTCCTTCGTAAACAAATAACTTCAAGAGCACGTGATAAATGCCGCAACTTCACAGCAGTAAATGAGATAACTCCATCGCTTCTTCCCACTGAATCATCACCAAGATAAAATATCGATGAGAGATTCTGATGTGACATTAAAACTAGTTTCTGAAACTACAAACACAACTTAAAAATATGGATGAAGGAGAAAGAAATGGAAAAAATTAAACATATATGAATTTTATCTGTTTTAACTATCATTTGAAACACTGCTTTTAACTTGTAACAAATAAGTCAAAGAAGCGAAGTGAAAATACACAGTAAAATAAGTATGTTTGTGCGTGCGTGTATGATTTACCACGATGTGATTATTTGTATTATTTCCTAAAACGCCACCCAGTGTCACAGCTGCAAGTCTGCAGCTTTTCCACGGTGGAAACCGCGTTTGGATATTCGTGATGGGCAGAGTACAGGTAATCCATTGTGTAGTTTTGTGTCGAATTTTACACAAATAATCAACTAAATGTATATGCAAAAACGGCTCGTTTGGGTTGAGAAAATATTTTACATAGAAGAGCAAACAACGTTTCGACCTTCTTCGGTCATCGTCAGGTTCACAAAGAAAGAAAGAGGTAACTAACCGGAAGCTGACCACATGTTTGGAAGGGGTTGTGTAACTGAGTGTCGGAATGTAGAGGGCGGTGTTAGATGTTTGAATATATAATTTTATATTATTTATTTTATTATATTTAATATACAGTGTACATTATATTTAATGTACAGTTATATATGTGGTATCACAACAATTGTTAGTAATGTACAATTATATATGTGGTATTACAACAACAGTTAGTAATGTACAGTTATATATGTGGTATTACAACAACTGTTAGTAATGTACAGTTATATATGTGGTATTACAACAACTGTTAGTAATGTACAGTTATATATGTGGTATTACAACAACAATTAGGAATGTACAGTTATATTTGTGGTATTACAACAACAGTTAGTAATGTACAGTTATATATGTGGTATTACAACAACTGTTAGTAATGTACAGTTATATATGTGGTATTATAACAACTGTTAGTAATGTACAGTTATAAGTCTGCAGTACATTAGTTAGTTATGTATAAATATAAATCTTTGCTATTATAAGAAAACTCTTAGTAATCTATACGCCTGAATTTTTTGTTTGTTGCGTTTTATTAGCAGTATATCATCAACATTTATATATAGCTATATGGGTAAAAACTATTAGTTGTAAAGGCGACACATAAAATAGCTGAGTGCTTTGTGTTATATATTAATTAAGTGTGCAGATTTGGAAATCACGTGACAACTACAATCACTATAAAATCGTGGAAGAACAGCTGTATCAGAACTACATTTTAACATCATTTGGCGTTAAATATGTAGTGTGGTGCCACCGAAGATTGATCCCTTTTGAAGAGGGTATGTAAGAGCCCTTTCCAACAAAAATATTTGTGCAATCAGATCATAAAGATGTTTTCAGATCGGATACTTTGAACTTCAAGAAGAGTGTTTCAGTTATACTTAGTGACAATTGGAAACAAAGGAATGTGGATCAGCTTTGAGTGGCAAAACCATTCAGAAAGTTGTACTCCATCTGTAATGAGCAATGTATGGCATCTTGCGACAAGTAAGAATCTACAGGTTTCTTTAACGATGTCAGGGTTTTGTATATAGGCTTGGAACTTTTACAGTGGGTGTCTGTGATTTTTTGGCGATAAAGTGGAACAATAAACAGACATCACACAATCCACTTGATTTAAAATAATATATTTATTCAAAAGAAGTCAAAATTATGTACAAAAATGATTGACACAGATGTATCTAAAATTCTAAACAAATATCTTTTCTTGTCAAACATTTGCATAGACCATTTCAGTTGCTTTAGAACTCATTTAACAATACGAATTATTTTTCTTTACTCTGTTTCTTATTATACAATCTGCGATAAATTCACTTACGTTACCCCCTCCGTGAGTTACCACTCCTGTATCCACAACTATAAATAATTATCTCCTTTTCGTCAACATCCACACAGACCGGTTTAATTACTGTAGAACACCCTTTGACAAAACAAATTATTCTCATTGTCTCTGTTAAACCGTGAAACCTACTTTAGAATATCGTCCATTACAGCTAAACTAACAATCACGCAGTCTAATTTCATTTTCACAAACTTAACTCTTTCTGACGTAACTTTACTTGTGCTTGCTTGATTGTTTGTTTGTTTGTTTTTTGAATTTCGCGCAAAGCTACTCGAGGGCTATCTGCGCTAGCCGTCCCTAATTTAGCAGTGTAAGACTAGAGGGAAGGCAGCTAGTCATCACCACCCACCGCCAACTCTTGGACTACTCTTTTACCAACGAATAGTGGGATTGGCCGTCACATTATAACGCCCCCACGGCTGGGAGGGCGAGCATGTTTGGCGCGACGGGGATGCGAACCCGCGACCCTCAGATTACGAGTCGCACGCCTTAACACGCTTGGCCTATATATACATTGCTAACAGACGCCTAGAATTTTTACAAACTACGAGATATATAATGTAGAAATATTTACTTAAGACAACGAGAAATGTATGAAAAATTTGTGTAGTGTGATGTCAAATTATAACAATTGAACTATACACACATGACATTCGACTCCTACCGAGTTATTGCGCAGTGTGATGTCAGATTATAACAATTGAACTATACACGCATAACGTTAGACTCCTACCGAGTTACGCAACGAAATTTGTTGCAACTATTGCCTTTCAAATAATTAATTTTTAGATTATTTAAATATATTTTTGGTGTGAACGTGCTTTATACTGCTAACTTTATTATTATTTTAACACTGTTTGTCATAAAAGCTAAATACTCATTAAATATTATATCACTAAATGAATTAAGTAATAACTATTACACTGAACGATCTTGCATATTCAACAAACGATATATTCCTTTAACTATCACATTCCTCAAATAGCTGAATGATTAAACGAATCTTCATGCTATTCCATGCAATGAAATCACCTGCTGTATGTGATTGTGTTGAAACAGGCTCTCGGAAAATATCGTACTGAACCTTCTACAGATTGATTATGGATAAAGGGTGTGACTCGAACACGACAGAATTACAACCGAGACCTTTGCAATGGAAACTACGTTACATAACTGTTGGAAAGAGGCAGAGCCATTAAAAACAGCATGATCATATGTGGTGACATGGACTGTAACGACATGGCGAGTCTCCAAAATAGCTCTTATGGTATGGTCTTCTGATCATACAATAATAAAAAAAACCTTAGGCAGTTTAAAGTTATACTACAGAACAATAACAAGAGTAGAGGGAAGGCAGCTAGTCATCACTACCCACCGCCAACTCTTGGGCTACTCTTTTACCAACGAATAGTGGGATTGACCGTCACATTATAACGCTCCCACGACTGAAAAGGCGAGCATGTTTGGTGTGACAGGGAATCGAACCCGCAACCCCCAGATTACCAGCCGAGTGCCTGGCCGTGCCGGACCGTAATTTATGTCTGTTAAACAACTCAACCTCAACCTAACATAGATAGAGACATTGAATTTTAAAGGGTAACCAACGAATTTACGAGCCTCGAATACTCTCATGACACAGCAAGACTTGTCGGAAATTTGTTGTTTTTTTTTGTTTATAAGTAAGCACAAAGATTCACAATAGGCTATCTGTGTTCTGCCCACCACGGGTATCGAAACCCAATTTCCAGAATTGTAAGGCTTCAGACATGCTGCTGTGTCACTGAAAGTAGGGCAGTTTTCGGAAAGCGTTGTACACTAATTCTAGTCTCGTACAACATACAGAGAAACCTACCCTTTCAGATATCTTATTACTTTCTTTTTACATTTTTAACCTCTTACATAAATGAGGTTTTTGTTTGTCTGACAAATATTCTTCCTTGTTGAAAAAGAACTAAAACGTAACCTAAATTCATAAAACATGTTTACATCTCGTTTTTTTCAGCACATAAACATGTCCGACACCCACCTTCTATTTAAGCGTTAACGTCACAATACACTGTTTCTGCATCACCATTGCGAATGGACAGAACGCAATTAGCCGGTTCCCCACGAGAAAGGTTTGTTACATTTCACACCGGTACCTTTGATGTTTCAGTATTATTGGTAATTATAGATTATAAGTGAAATTAAAGAAGAATATAATAATATGTCAACCACTCCATATCTGCCAGCTATACCTATTACCGACGAGCGTTTTCGCCTCCCTAGGATACAAGAGACACAATAACGGGTCGATATACTTACTACGTATAATTTACTTAGACAAGTGTTACAGTGTGAACTAGATTAAGTTTGTGAAGCGCAATAATTTTATCAACCTTATTTTTTGTCATTACAAATCCGAATTGGGTTTTGATTTCATCATGATTAAATTATTTAAATTTCCGTAGAACATCATAAACTGTTACTTGAAACACACCGAGAGGCGCAATATTAGGCTTAAGTGTTCAGAAAGAAGTTTTATTTCAGAAACAATAACATAAAACTATATGACCATCAGTTTTAAGTACGTACATATGAAATTCACGATGTTCAAATAACGAAAAAAATTATAGTTTTAATTTGTATTATTCCATTGCATATAGGAATAGTTATTATTTCGTTAGGGTAAAATTTTATTGAAAATAAAATTTTGTCTTAAAGTTTTTACAATAATAATAAAATTTATTTACAAACTATTTTTGTCATGATTTTATCTACGCCATATAGTTTACAGTGTCAATAACTCATACTATATTTTAAATCTCAAGTTCTAAATAAATTTATCTTGTAATAAAACAAAACAATAACTCTAATTTCAGTAAAGTTAACAATGATATACTAATATGCTTCTGAAACTGAAATATAAGTGTTTCACACAAAACGGTGATGAATAGTGTTGCTTTTTTTTAATTTCTCCTGAATAGATCAACAACACTTTTTTTTTTTTTAACTTACATGTTCACCTAGAAAATAAACCTTTCTCGCTTTGGAAGAAGGCAGCTAATTTAGTCTATTTAAATTCTAGCTTTACTTTTAACACAACCCGTACTTGTAAAAAGAGTAAGTTCATGTAAGGAAAAAAAAAGACTCATTACCAAAGATACGTTTTTAAGGTTAATTTTTTGAGCAATATCAGTGGTCAGGAAGATGATAATTTAACATGTTTCTAGTTTCAATGAACCATTGGCTGCTCAAAATCGATGGATCGAAACTCACGACGACAGCTATAAGGAGAATCGACGATATTCTAATTCTAAACAGAACTTTGCACGTGTAAAGCAGACCAATTATTATTTATTATGGGAAGGTAACTTGTAAAAGACAAGGGAGAAACTAAAGAAATAATATCCAGTAACGTGCTTCACTACAAAATGATGAAATTTTCCATTCGTGTGAAACAAATATCAAAACCCAATAAACTTCTTGACTGTTAGCTTGATACAGTATGGATCGACGCTTTGTACAATTGCAGTGTTCCACCTAACATTCCTAATATAGAGCTAATCATCATGCTATACCGATCTTTATGTACCGATATATGTATCTATACTTAATATTTATTATTAAAAAAATAGCTGTGAAATTATTATATTTACTAGTTTTCTTTACTGTCATTTCCGCAGTCGTTCGTATGTTTTTGAAATGTTTAGCAAAGCTACACGAGGGCTATCTGCGCTAGCCATACCTAAGTTAGCAGTGTAAGATCAGAAGGAATGCTATTTTTTTACCGTAACATTATAACATCCCCACGACTGAAAGGGCGAGCATGTTTGGTGTGACGAGGATTCGAACTCGTGACCTTCGGATCAGGAATCGAGTGCCTTAACCACCTGGCCATGCCAGACCATTCCGTAATCGAATTCCAAGTTCGTATTTTAATGATCCAATTCCTGGTACAAAATGTTTCTCACTTTGTTCATATAGCAGGTGTTTAAAGACAGTTGAATAACAAACTTTCACTAAAGGCATATAGAATAGAAGCTTCTTCCATTCTAAAGTTCGTTTTCTTTTCTACATCAAGAAAACATTTTTTGATATTTTACTAACTGCAAAATAATTATCACTCAATTATATGTTTTTATGTCATTTACATATTATTTTCATATAGGCAGTTGCAAAACCTAGAATTTATTCAGGTTTTAGCCGTAAGTTATAAAATAAATTATTTTCAATAAATATTATAGACCACTAGCCTGAAATAGGTTTAAAATAACTCTGAAAAGAGCTTCAAAATTCCTTCTTCAGACTTGAGTTACTGAGGTGAAGAGGACAGCCAAATCCTCAATAGTTCCAATCAATCTATATTCATGTGAACAGTGATTCATTAAAGTGTGTTTGTATCTGTTTTAAACTTCTATATGAAAATTAACGTTTCATGTACTTGTAATGGATAAAAAACAACATAGCAGCATGAACAAAAAAAGAAGGAAAAATATATTTTGACATGCTAATCTAATCGTTTACTAACATAAGAAAAACATTCAAATACTCTTTGCTTTTAAACAATCTAATAAGTGTTAGTGTGATCAATGCAAAGTTCAGTTTGTGTTTTCTTAGAGCAAAGCCACATCGGGCTATCTGCTGAGCCCACCGAGGGGAATCGAACCCCTGATTTTAGCGTTGTAAATCTGGAGACATACCGCTGTACTAGCGGGGGGCGGCAAAGTTCAGACTGGTAAATTAATATAATGTCTTCAGATAGGACACCGAAAATAAAACTGAATCAGCTGGTTAAAAACATACTGGCCAAGCGTGTTAAGGCGTGCGACTCGTAATCTGAGGGGCGCGGGTTCGCATCCCCGTCGCAAATACAAACTTATGTGGATGCGTATAATACCTAATTTTTGTATTTAAGAAAAAAGTATTTACTAGCACGTTGTTAAAAGCTTTTCTTAACTTAAATGACTTTATTTTGAGATTAAGGTTATGGACAGCAAGCAAATGAAAAATAATTCAGAATTATTTAGCAATAGAAACATTTGTATCGTTAAATTATCAAAGAAGAGCAACTGTTCCATGGAAAACAAAACACATTTTAAAATGAACTCGATTTTCTATATTATATACCTTTATATTTAACATTTTGGTTGTAAACATGTAGTGAGTTACTTAATAAAAGATCAGATGGGAATTCCAAGGGGAGGAAAATCCAGCTTCGTGCTATGATGCCTCTCTAAGCTCTCAGATTGTTTCTCATGGAAATAATCACTGATATCTACAACACTAAAATCCCTTGTTTGGAACAAAAACAATTCTTATTTGATTACACAACCACTGCATAGGATTCCTTGAAATACTGTGGGTATATCCAGTGCAGAAATACAATGGGTGTGAAAAGATGAAATCACAAAGAATGTTTGGTCATCTCCAGTAGTGATTTCAAGAAGAATTTACATACAGGCCCTGTATTGATTTCAAATGGGTGAATGCTGTAGTACGTGTTAGTGTCTTTTTGTACAATAGATAGATGAAAAATCTTGACATTATGGAAAATGCTCAATGACTCACCTCAGATCTGATTTCCACATACTGACAAGTTGAGATTGATGATGGGAATTGAACCAGAACTGAATTCAGCACTCAAGATGATCTATAAGTTTTCAATCATTCCACTTAGCCTATGTTATGCTCCCACCACTTTTTGAGAAATTGATGGAGCTTACACTTATTGGACTGATTTCTGGTCTAGTGAATAATGTCTAAGTATGTGGTCCGCTGTTATGAACCTGTTCACAGCACTGCAACTGATACAAATGGTCCATTTCAACATGTCCACTCATATGCACAGAAGCATAACTTCTTGAAAGAGACAGTACCTCCTGAATAGACCCTGTGAAGACCATAATGGTTCAAGACTGGCCTCAATCTCTGACATGACAAAAGTATGAAGTTTTAGAGTTTTGCGTCACATATCAACACTTCATGAGTAGTTTCTCTGATATCACTGCAATAATGTATGCTCTCATTGAAGCTTATAAGCATATTAGGTGGACTGAAGAATGTGAGAATGCATCAATGTCACTGAAGATGTCCTTTAATGGAGTTTCTCATGATTCTATAGAAACAACAGGACTCTAAGTTCTTCTTGGATACATATGCAAGTTTTGCAGATTCAAGATAGAGTGGAACTTGTCATAGATTATGCGAGTTGTATACTAACAGTTCCTTAATGCTGTACAACACAAAGAGAAATGCAGTTGTGATTTTTATGATATAATTTTGACATTACCTTTCCTGCAGAAAGGTCGTCCTTTGCACATACCATACATCTTCAAAATGGCTAATAAATTATGAGGACCGGGAATATACGATAGCACATTTAATTAGAATGTCGCAATACCATGAAAATGCTCGTACATCATCGTCTGAAGAAGCAACAAGGAAATGCAAATTAAATATTTTTTCACACATTGAGAACCTGTCTATTTGCTTAATGTCCTGATCCGGAACAACAGCATCAGGAATAGTAATTTCTGTCACTGGTAGATTCCACTGGTAAATGAATTCCATGATTCATACCCAAATGTCCTGGGAAGAGAAACTTGGAGATCTCAAACTAGTGTGGCCACCTCTTGTCATGCAGCAAGTTAAAGTATGGCGAGCACAGATTTAGGAACAGAGCGGATTAATGCAGCTAATGTCACTTGTAAGAGCAAATATAGATGTGTAAAGCTCTGTTAAACCACAGCTATCAACCATTGAGATGTGCTTCCCAGCCTGTGTAACAGTTACTGGTTCCAAGAACTATGATCCAAGCTATTGTTTTAACCTTTCACAACACAGGAACTTGTTGCTACCAAGGTGTCATATGTTTGTATTAATGTGTAGTGATGGTTTTAATAACTACTTTCAGGTTGAGATGTTAGTTGCTAAAGCCTGTAATGTATGGTGTGTCTTACCAACTTATACACGATAAACTCCAGCAAAGAGTATTGTTTTTTCTCCTCAGAGGATCGATCACCTTAGATATCACTGGGCCTCTCCCAGAAACTGAATGAGATAATAAGTATGTGATAGTCAATTCATTCATTAAATGTGCCAAAGTTTATCCATTGGCCAATACTTCACCAAAGTCCACAACTAATAAAACCTTAGGTATCCAGATTTAATGAACCAAAAGAAACCAAGGAATTAATGTCACCATTTAGATTATTTCTGAGTTGTGAATCCATGCACTTTACCTTATTACTTTCAGTCTGATGAGTTACTCAAATTTAGTAGCAAAATACTGCTCCCAATAAATGTGATGAATGGTTCACTCAATTGTAAATTTCCTACAATGTCAACAGGAATATGTGGAGTAGTTGCAAACTGTGTTAGCCAATGCACACGGGCCCAGCATGGCTAGGTGATTAGGTTCTTGGGTTCGAATCCCCGTCTCACCAGATATGCTCGCCCCTTCAGCCATGGGGGTGTTATAATGTGACGATCAATCCCATTATTCATTGGTAAAAGAGTAGTTCAAGAGTTAGTAATGGGTGGTGATGACTAGCTGCCGTCCTTCTAGTCTCACACTGCTAAATTAGAGACGGCTAGCGCAGCTAGCCCTGGTGTGGCTTTTCAGTGAATTAAAGAAAAACAAATAAGCAAATCCAATGCACACGACTTGCTGAGCTCAGCATAGCGAGATGGTTAAGATGCTTTACTCGCATTCTGAAGGTTAAGAGTTTGAATTCACATCCCACCGAGCAATCTCTTCTTTTCATATGTGGGGACATTATAACAGATGGTCAAGCCCACTATTCATTAGTAAAAGAGAAATCCAAGATTTGGTAGTGGTTGATTATGACTAGATGTCTTCCCTATTGTCTTTCATTGCTAATTAGGAATGGTTAGCACAGATAGCTTTTGTGTAGCTATACCCGAAGCTCAAGTCAAATCGATTTTCTGCATCAATAATTAGGAAATAGTTCCAAAACAGTTAAAGAGCATTAATTCCAAAAAGGAGACTGGGCTTGGTCTTAATTTGTGCTATTAGAATTGAAGTCACTTGGCTTTAACTGGTTGGAACCATGACTAGTATTCCAATAAATGGGTCAAGTGATGAACGAGATACAACAATCAGGTTGCATGCACAAATATGTGAAATACGTCTAGAAGGTCTGATTATGCAATATGGATAATCTCTCATGCACTGATTTTAATCATGTGTCAGATTAGTAGATACCTAAAAATGTGCTAGATAATTTTTTGATTGGCTTAGATGTCAATATTCTGATTGATACAGCTGGGATGACCTACAAGATTAGCATTCAGGACAGTAATTGATTGTAAAATCACTGACTAAAAGAAAGTTGTATTATTTGCTTTTCAACTTATTAAATGATGCTCATCATGCAATGTACACTACATTTGTGATTTCAACTTGATTATTAGAAGCTAGGATTGTTGATTGGTTGTGAAATCAATGGCTGAAAGAGTTTATGGCCCTTAATTGCTTTCAGAGTTACTAAAATGTGCGGAAAATGTACGGAGTACAATTTTGTTACTACCACTCAATTATCAGTAAGTTATAGTGATTGTAAGGTTGATGGGACTGAATGGGTGCTGTGAAGCTAGCTTTTGAGTAAATGTCACACATGATGTTCACAGGATCTGGCTGAAAGTTGCTTGAATATTCCACATTTAGGATGTTTGGAATTGGTAAAGGCTAGGCTAGGATCGAAATTTTGGCTGAAAGGGTTTTGAAACCATTAATTTCTAAGTTATTGAACATTCTTCTCCAATGAAGTAGTAATTTAACACAGATCCTGTAGAAAGTAACAATCCTATGTCCTACACAAATATGCACAATATTTTTCTGCTTTAGACATAAAGACCGTTTCTCACTTTATATAACGTATTCACTGTTTTTCTTTACTTTAAAAATCAATCAGTTTAGCTAAATTCAGATTTATTTTATAATTATCCTGATTGCACATCCGTTTATTAAATGGAAACACTTGACACATTTTACAGAAATCGTTGAATTTGAAATGTTAGACACAAATCACACATTTTCTTTTTTCTTCCTGTATTAATATAATACAGGAAGAAAAATACTATTTATTACTATTTGACTACAAACGTATGTTGACAAATTGCCATATTGACATAGCTGGATCAGCTCTTAATTTTATCATTAAAAAAAACACTCATAGGTAGCCCTTACCATTCAATATTCAGAATATTGCTTTTTGACTTAGTTGAATATATTTTTATACGTAAAGCATGGAAGGAAAGTGTTTTGTTTTTCCTTTTACGATAAAAAAGATTAAACTTAATTAACGTAGTGTAAAGTGTATATACTACTGGCAACTGCACTAACATAAACCGTTTAGTAGCTCATGTTTTAGACTCATGACACTAAAAATTGGGTCTCAAAAGTCTATTGTGTAGCTTTGCGCTTAACAATGTACAATCATTTCAGTGATACAACGACATATCTGCGGACTTTCAATACTATAAACCGGGTTTTGATACCCGTAGTGGATAGAACACAGATAGTCCATTGTATGTTTTTGCACTTAACTACAAATAAATAAAACAATATATTAATACAAACAAGCGTTATGAGTTCTGAAAAAAATACATTGATCATATTTCGATCATCTGCTGGCATGGCCAAGCGCGTTGCGATAAACATCGTGGGGTGTATAATGTGACGGTCAATCCCACTATTCGTTGGTAAAAAAGTAGCCCAATGACTATAGTCTTACACTGTTAAATTATAGCACAGATAGCCCTCGTGTAGCTTTGTGCGAAATTCCAAAACAAACAAACAAAACAAATCGATCATCTGACGCAAAGATGTCTTTGTATATTACGCAATAACAAAAGCTAAACACACAAAATAATACAATTATTTTACATCAACACGTACTCGATAATAAAACTAATTATACACACAAACACACTTTTTTTCAAATGTTAGATTTTCGGAATATGTTATCAACAGATAGATATTTATGAATTTGAACCAACTGTCCATTTTTCTAAGTTGATGGATTACAACATTGCTTGTGGATGTTTAATATTTCACAGTAACGTTAATAGCCCACGTGTCGCGATTTTGAAACTTTTTACCGTAAACTACAGAGTAATTGCTGTAAAATATTTTACAGCTTTTAAAAAGTTGTAGCGTTAGGAAAGGAATTATTCTGAGATACTTGAAGTGGTAAGTTTTAAATGATACTTTATTTACCAGTTGTACTATATAATAATGATAACGTGTAAATGACGAAAATGCTAGGCCTAACGTTATATTGTTCTAACTGTAACTGTGGATGTTTCGAAAAGAAACACTAGTATTAATAATCGTAGTACTATTTCTATTTAATATTACTATTAGTAACAGCGTTACTATTACTGGCAGTACGACATTATAAAGTCTATCAGGTAGGGCATTGATATCACTTAAAAGCTTGAATATATTTTAATTTAAGTCAGTTGTAATGGTGATTTGCGCTGTGTTGTGTAGTTTGATTTTTAAGCGGAGAGTTTGGTCTTTTGGTTTATAAATAATGTTTAAATATTATAGTATAAAAATTACACAATTTTTTTTTGTTTTGCACTGTTCATTACGCATCATGTAACATTCGCAAGCAATGTAGGAAGAACTTCAAAATGGCCCATATGTAGGCTACGTTTTTTCATTATGATTTCTGTAATGTCGGCTAAAGGGAGTTATCATGTCATGTGATAGGCGTTTTTAAAAATTAATGCCAAGAGTTTTCTTGAAGTTGAACGCTTAGAAAATAATTCAAGTAGTATAAAAAGAGAACTTGAGTAGATTTATTGATTGATTATTGAGTTTATGTTTGACAAAGAAATGGAAGTCATGGGAAAGCTATAGGAAAAGCTAGCAATTGCAATTGTTGCATTATCATCTGGTAGTTGAAGATGAAAATGCTGTAGTCATAATTAGACTGGACTTTGCATTTTCATTTTTGCTAAATTGTACAAAAGAACCAATCCAACAATACAAATTATCACAAATGTATAAAAACCTTGAGATTATATAAAAATATTTGCTTCTTACAGATACTTTTTTATTAAATATTTTACTAATGAAACAATTTTTTATTAAGTTTTCAAAACATTAATTTAAAATACCAAGTCTTATTCCAAGGACAGCTGGTATGGGTGTTAACACTTTCATCAAAATACAGTAGAGAACAATATTTTAACTTACTTAAGTCATCTTTGTGTAATGATATTATAAGCTTTTTGTATTATTATAGTTAGATAGAAAAATTACGGATTTTCTTTGTGAACACTAAAGCACAACGCTTGTTTATAATCTGGATCATTGGTGGAAACTGGCACTCTACTTGAGTTAAAAGGTTTGTTTTAACTTTTATTCATGGATAGGTGTGTAGGGACAGCTTTAATGAACCAATTGGACCATTGTTGTCTGAATGTTAGGGTATATTCTTGATCTCCAGCCTTTATGCTAAAGTTTAAGATTCATGAAATTGCATAAGATACTGAATATGATTTTTTAGTATCTTGCAATTTAACAAAATATTTACTTTTCTATTTGATAATTTTTAAAGTTTGCTGAAAATGAGATGTACCCTCTCCATGTTGGAAAACTGTGTATATAATTACATAGAAGTTATTTTTAAATTTAATAAAGTGTGAATCATCACAACGTTGTAGAATGTTTCTATAACTTACCAACTGAACATAATGTCTTAGTATAACATATGGTAAAATATTTTCTATTTTAACATTGTTATAAATGATTCATATTATTTCTGTACATACATTCTATAGATACCCTAACTGATTTTTGTGCAAAGTCAGCAAAATTTACAAATGGTACATTTCAAATGACCTGTTAAACTAATTTAGGTATTTCAATACTTTCTTGTTATACTAATCAACAGTTAACATTATATCATAATCTTTAAGTGTCACATTTTGGATGTGACATTTTTATAGCTTCCTCATAATTTATAACTGAACATCATTATGAAAAAAAAGTTTTAGCATCTCTGCCTTCATATAAAGATACTGTTGATTAATTTCAGTAGGAAAAAAAATTCAGATTGGATCAGTTTTATGAATTTTTCTCATTGACCTAAAACGCATTCTGAACTGTAGATTTTCTGTACCCTATATTCCAATTCAGCTGGTGCCAGAATGGTGCATCTTCTTGAAAATGTAATACTACAGGTAGAAAATGTTAATTTTTCTTATAATTCCTAATGAATTTATAAAATTGGAATGTTTTAAAAAAATCTTTTACTGATTTTAATCAAACCATATTGCAAGATTCAAAGCTCAAATTGGGTAATGTCAGACTTATTTTTTATTTCTAAGAAATGTTACACTTGTGTAACAGTAAAGTAATTTGATGTCATTTGATTAGGTAAGAAAAAACAAATATATGAAAGTAGATCCAAAGCCTAAATTTAGACTAATTTCTAAGGATTTGTATTCAAGTAGTTGTTATGACTTTATACTTTCTGTGCAAAATGTTGGAGTAAAATTACTGATGGTTCTTTTACCTTTGTTATGATGCAACATTTCTAATATACTTAATACATAGATAATAAGCATTCATCAGTTCTTTACATCAGAGAAGAAATTTGAAGGTAGTAAAAATATTTCACTGGTAGAATTCCAAAACATACTATCTACTGATGTTATAGATATTTCTCAATCTCTAGGGTTTCCATTCTTTCATCATCTAAGCATTGAGGTTGCTTGTTCCAGTCTTTTATACCCCACTCAAGTGCCTTAGGTAAATTCTGCCACAAACTTCAATATGCACCTTCTGTCTAGGTAGTGTATATAAGAGTCTTATTCTGTTAATGAAATTACTTTTTCTTAAAAAAGCATTTGGTACAGATTTCTATCAATAGGAGTGTTATGATTTTTGATGTGCTTGGCATTTTTATGGTTATATTTCTATTTATATTCATAAATCACTTACAAAAGAATACCTTTATTTTCCGGTATGAATCCCTGAGTTAATGTTTCTACTACAGAGGTCAAACAGACGTCTGCTATTTGGTGTTTGCCTACAGCCAGGGAAGGGGTAATTGAAGCTGTCTGCAGTATGATCTGTTGTGAGATGGAGATGCACATGCAGACTTAAGGGTGTCTCTCCTGGTTATTCTGAGAAGGCTCTTGCAAGTAACCATGGAAAGGCTGGTGAAACTTTACATTCACATTTTTCATCTCATTCTTTTACTAGGTCAGCCTCAACAGGATATTTTGATCAGCCACTTGTTGCTCTTTTTCCTTCAGTTGGTTATTCAGGTTTGTGAGGTATCAGGGATTGACTTGAATCCTTTGAGAAAGAACAATAAGTCACTACTTGGTTTTTTCTCCTCCTCCTAATATTGCTGTTCATGCTGGGGGATTTGCCACTCAGTTATATGAAGGGGTAGCTGTGTCTTGTCCTCCACATTTATCATATCAGCATACTTTGGCTTATAACTGCCAGAAGGAGGCCTATTTAGATGCTCAATGGATAAGACTACCTTTCGTATCTGTAGGGTTCTAGATTGGAATCTGCTGTAACTTTAACAAGATCACAGTTTCTCAGATTCATCTTACTCTCATGACTCTCCTGAGGTATTTGCCTTCAATCCACCTTTTGCTTGAGGTCTATCTGGCTCTCTTGAAAGGAAAATTTTTCATCATATATTTAGACAATTCCACAATGGTATGTCAGCTGGCACTGGATAATATGTAGACGTTGTGTGGTAGGTATATCCACTGGATAATATGTAGACGTTGTGTGGTAGGTATATCCACTGGATAATATGTAGATGTTGTGTGGTAGGTATATCCACTGGATAATATGTATGTGGTAGGTATATCCACTGGATAATATGTAGACGCTGTGGTAGGTATATCCACTGGATAATATGTAGACGCTATGCGTGGTAGGTATATCCACTGGATAATATGTAGACGTTGCGTGGTAGGTATATCCACTGGATAATATGTAGACGTTGTGTGGTAGGTATATCCACTGGATAATATGTAGACGTTGTGTGGTAGGTATATCCACTGGATAATATGTAGACGTTGTGTGGTAGATATATCCACTGGATAATATGTAGACGTTGTGTGGTAGATATATCCACTGGATAATATGTAGACGTTGTGTGGTAGATATATCCACTGGATAATATGTAGTTGCTGTGTGGTACATATATCATATTTTTTACTTTCTCTCAGAAGTTCTTAGAAATATTATTTTTCAAGAGGAATAAATACAGAATTTTTATACATACACACAGTTAGAGATTTGCTTTATTTTTGCTCATAAATTAATCTGTATGATATTTTTGAGAGAAAAATTTAGTGATATTTGATGTGAAAATGAGTGTGAGAAAAGTAATTCTTGATGATGAGAAACCCACTTGAAATAAAAATATAAACAATATTTCAACCTTCCAAGGTCATCTTCAGGTTAAGAAGGAGGGTAAAATATTGTTCTCTTCTTACCAAACAAAGTGCTAATACCCATAACAGCCATTCTGAGATACAGTGTGAGGAAAAGTTTCATGTTTTGACAGTTTGTTAGTAGTTTAATATATATATATTTCATTAGCATACATTCAAGCTGAATATTTCAATTATACTTGGTGTGATGTACAAAATGTGGAGAGTTGGTAACTAAGAACTGAAACAAATTGACAAACTTAAATGTTCTAGGATGGGACTAGTATTAGCTTCCCTCTAGATGGAAATAAGGCTTATAAATCACAAGTGTAGAACTTATTTTCATTCAGCATTCTTTGTGTTTATCCTGAAAAAGTAAGCTAATTTGTTTTAGTGTATGTTTTAAGAAATGTCATTTTCATTTTTAAAAACTTACTATGTAGATGACATATGATGGCTGTGGACTTCATATTTATAACTGATAATAACACATATGCTGTCTAACTAGAATCACATTTGTTGGTCATCCCAAAATATTAGTTCACAAAGTTTTGATAGAAGCAAATACTGTACTCTTGGGAATTTGAATTTTGTTTTTATTGTGGTATATCCATCTTATATAGTAAAAACCTATTTTTTTAGTATAGGCTGAACATGTGGCATCATTTGTAAACAGGTTTAACTATTATTGTCTCAGTGCTGTGATAAGAGTTTTGTGATGCTATTTACTGAGAGTAGCTGAATATGAAAAATGTAGAACATTTGATTATGTTAAAAAAAAGTTTTTGTGACTTGTTAACTTTTTTGCTCACAGATTGTGAATGAAAACTTACATGAGATTAAATTGTTTCAGGTGAAGTTATGAATTGTGATACTTAATTTATAACTGAATATTCATGTAAATGTGTACTTTTTAGAAATAAGTACAAATCCCTTTTTGAAATTTATTTGTTATACCACTTGAATCATGGTGAAAGAGATTTTTGCATAACAACAATATATGATGAGGATGAAAATTTCAGAGAGATGAAACATTAAAGTTATCTGTTTGTATGCATATTTTTTTACAGATGTCTAAGCCATTGGATATCCCTCACCAAATTCGACCTGAAAAAGGTTTAGAACTTCCGTCGTCTCCTTCCAGAACTTCCTTTGGGTCACCAGGTAAACATTACCAGATTCCAAGCCCTATTATTACCCGACGTACACGGACATTTTCCTTGTAAGTATGAATTAAAATTGAATCTTTTACTTTAGATTATTGTAATGGTTTACAGTGAAGCTTCACTATGTCTAAATACCTGAAAACTTTTACAAGTTTGACATTTGAAATACATTATTTGGCAACATTTTTTCTTATGATGAGTTGTATGTTTTTTTGGGTTTTTCAAAATATTCTTTTAATGCCGCAAACTGAATCTGAACTGAAGGAATCTTCATTACTATTCACACGTCGAAGCCTTTTACTTATACGTTGATTGTTTTACAGTATTTGTTACTCATTTGTAGTTGGAAAATGTTCAGTAGAGCATTGTACAAGTTCAGGTGTGAAATGTTTTTGAATGGTCAACTAGCAACAAACAGAGTTTAGACATTTCATTTCAGAAGAGGCCAAAGAATGTTTTTATTAACATTGTAGTTGAGAGTATTGTCTCTAGTTTCCAGTAGAGCTGGACATTAGTGGTATTGGTTAATCAATGATTCCCTTGTGGTAAGTGAAATACTATACATTTCAATCTAGCAGATTGCTAACTTTACAATACTGTATGAGGTCTAATTTGTATATTTGTTCTACTCTTTCAAGCAGCACTGTTAAGCCATGAATTTGGCAAGATTAATTTGTTACAGTGACCTAAAGAATATATCAGGTCCCTACATAATTTTCACTACAATTCATGTAACAACAGTGTTCATGTTTTCCATGCTAGCTGCAGTAATGTTTCAGTGTTTTATGTAGTTTATTATTTAAAGATTGTAGCTATGTAACACTGTAACCAAATTTTCAGCTTAATTTTTTGCATGAATAACTTTCATTGTAGTATTTTGGGGTAATCATTGTTGACCATATTGTGTTAAAGTAACCTAAGCTGGTTAAAAAAATTAAAATAATGTTAATATATTCAGTTAAAGATTAGCTAAGTCAGGTTATAATTCAGTGATATTTTTGCTTCTGATGATGTCATTGACATGAAAATAAAGGTTTAAACCTATCATAATGGGTCAGAGGTCAAAAGCTCTGTTATTACTTTTTTGAGTTGTCAAAATTTTATGTAACTACTCTTTTATGAATTTATCTCTTCAAGTTTGGTATCAAGTTATAGGTTATAATACAAATTGTCATATCATACATTATTTAATTTCTTAATCTAAATTAAAATATTAAACAAATATGCCTAAACATCAATCTTTGTGTGTCACATGGTATGTTGAATGCAGAACTGGTTAAAATTGTGTTTGTGATGTCAAAATACAAAGGCTGTAGTTTTGTATGAATTAGGAACTCAAATTCCCAGTATTGACAAATTAGAATATAAAATGAAAACCTTTTATTTTTTTATTTACTGAATGATCATTATATTCAGGGAATAAAACACAGTGGCCCCCTCTCATCTCTTTCCATTTTTGGAAGTGGTCCCTTGTATACACTGTGAATAACCATGGAAGCTTAGAATGTCTCCTTAGTGATTTTCTCAGTTATTTTCAAATATAACAGCAATCCTCTCTTTTAAGACAAACATTCATGCTGGTCAACATTTTCATCAATAAATAGTAAAGTAATGGGTTGATTAATTTAATCATGAATTCAGTTAATCAGTTTGTTTGTGATACTAATCCGTGTAACAGCTGTTCATGGGTAATTTAGATTGAAGTGTCCAGCTTTAGTTTCTAATGCATAATGCAAGATGTACCATATGTAAATAAGAATCCCAGTTCTGACCAATCAAAGTTAGGTAAAAAATTAGGGATTCATTCATTATTTGGCTAGAAAGAAAGACAGGAATAGAAACTATATTGAACAAGTGTTATTCAGTCATCTTTTAATATTTGTTAGATGCCCCTTAATGAGTGTAGATTATACAAAACTGAAGTGGTGGCCAGATGTTTTTGCTCCAAAATTTTATAAAGCATTTTGGATACTTGTTATGAACATATTTATCACTGTTATGTGAAAGAAATCCCTCCATAGTTTTTGTAGTAAATGTGAGTTGTTTACATTTATTATTATGATGTATTGGGCACCAGCAAAGAAACAAGTGAGTGAAATATTGTTGTTTCAACTGTGTTTAAAACTCAAACATGTTTCTTGAATATAAGTTAAACTTTTAATTGTGACTAAAGTTTCCAACACGAACAAGGTATTAGAAAGAACACGATGTGAAGTCTACTCTTTTTACCTGAGAAATTACCATAAAAAAAGGATTTCTCTCAAACTACCAATCAGGAGAGTTTTTTCTGGTTGCACAATACTATAGAATAAATTTGTAACTGTTTTTGTTGGAGTTGATTTCATTAGATTATTAACAGTAAAGTCGTGTTTCTAGCAATAATCACCGAAATCACCTGTCCAGTAATCGTTATTTATTGACAGGCTTAGACACCTGTGAATATTCCCTGGACTTTTAGCACATACAGTAATATTAATTAATAATCATTAGTTACCTAGATTTGAAAACAATTCAAATGTAGCTTACAATAAATAATAACAACCATCCTGTATTACTAGTTCACTGACTAGAAGTACTTTGTTGTAAATCAAAACACCAAAAAAACCAAAAGCTTTACATGATACAAACTCGTTTAGCTATTAGTTTTGTGAATTGCAAAATACAAGAATCTGTAATCTTTTTCTTTAGTGAAATAACTGACTTATTTGGTCATGGTTTGTATTTCAGATAAATTTGAAGTAAAATAATTTTTGTAGAACAAACTGAGATTATGATTCTATTGTATTGAATGCTTAGCTTGATCATAAAAAAAAAAATCAAGCAACATGTTTATCTGCATTCTTCATCACATTCCTAAAGAAATATGTGCAAGTAAGATTGAACCTAATATGAGCATGCAGAAATTATATATATTGAGCAAGGAAACTATAAAAACTAGGTTAGGTGGAGAGAAGTTCTATTGTGCTTAAATTTTCTGAGAGGTAATTATTGCTTCCTTGCAGAAAAATAAAATTACATTGAATGGATAGAAAAAATGTACAGAAAATATTGTTATATATGCTTTATTTATGACTTTTGCCATTAACTTTATTTATATTAAATTCTAGTTGGGTCTTCAGTTGACTTTTGTAATTTCTGTATTAAGATATATTAACTGTGTTTACCACATAAATGTAACTCTGAAGGTATTGTTTCATTTGAATATAAGAATAATCAGAATTTATTGTGAAGAAAACTAATTTGATAAAAATACAAAAACTCCCACTGGAAAGTTAATGTGCAGTAAAACGTACCTAATAAAAGAAGTGAATTCTTAATGTTTAACTATCCAAAATGTATACCTATTGCTGGTGAATTTATCCATGCATTAAGAGTACCCTGTTTTTTCTCTTCTACAGGTCAGAGCAAGCAGCAGCAAATCCAGTTCAACATGGCACAGTGAAATATTTCTGTCGTCAGAAGGGTCACGGTTTTATTAGACCTGATGATGAATCGGAAGACATTTTCTTTCATATCTCTGAGTAAATACTACTTGTATGAACTTCGTAAAGCTTCTGGCACTTACATTAAACTAGAGATAATTTTATGGTTAATACCTCAGCATATCTTGTATACAGGAACTATAAATTCATTCTAGTTATCTATACATTGATAAACCTTTTTTTTTTTTAACTGTGAGGAAACATAAACTGTAATAAAGAGATATTTTTACTGTAAACAATAATGGGAATATTGAAACTAAATCAAAAATTAATATAGCAGGGAAATTAACATTGTTTTTAAGCCTAATATGTCAAAACAAATTGTAGAGTAGGATAGATTTTGTGTGTGTGTCCTTCTTTGTAATGTTTTCAATGTGTTTGTGTTGAAACATAATTTTTTTTACATTTACTTTAGGTATGTATACTTTGTCTAGTTTCTTAAAAAAGATAGGTAAATAGAGTAATATTTTTCTCCCCTTTCGTGTAATAACTGTTAATAAAGAAATGTTTGACTTCTGAAGCATCATTAAAGTACTGTGACCAATTTTCCCAGTATCAAGGCAGCATGCAGATGTGTGTTACCAGAGGTTTTATGTTGGGGGTGAGGGGTATTTTTAGACCATCAACTGTAATGAATTATTTGGTAACTTTTCAATGCTACCAGTTAATTGGTTATTTGGGCTTTAGGCCTATTGATTGCTGGGTTCATTAAGACCATCAAGATCTTGAGACTTCTTACCATAACTGAAGATGTGTGAAGCTAGAATAATTAAGTTTGTGGCATTCAATTGGTTGTTGTATGGCTCCACAGTTTGAAGAGAACACTGAATGGTGACCCCTTTAAAAAGTGTTATAGGTATAGTGTATAAACAACTTTCTGTGGTTAACATTATTTTCAACTATTTATTAAAATAGCATCTACTAATAACAGTGCCCTCTATCTGTGATATTAAGTATCAAAATCATAGTTTATTATAAAATTATGCTTACCATGATGAAAAAAAATGTATTTCATTGTGCTGAATCTTCTTGAAGTTTCTCTTAGATTAATGTGTTATATTCTTTTCAGTGTAATTCCAATATGCTTCTTATCTCCTCTCATGAGATTAGCCATTCTTGTTCAGTATGTGCAAAATGTTTCTTTATACATGCCACAGGCCTTCTACTCCTCCGATACTGGAATTGAAAAATTCCAAGATATGTTTTGTGCATAACCTCGTAAACGATTGGAACAAGACATGTTTACATGATGCATGTGTCTTCCATTGCACTCATCCACTGAAACTTCACTTCTTGTTTGGCAGTGTTAGAATTTGGACGTGCTATTTTGCTAATTTATTGCTGCATGTTCAATTTTGTTTTGATCCCAAAATGGTTAATTTTCAACTTCATTCCACTTATTCAACTCAACATTATATTATTTCTTTATATCAGTCCTTTCAAGTCATTTTTTTTTTTTTTTTTTCACTCATGTTTGATGTCATCTTTCTGCCCGTGTTACAGGCCTCAGGTGATCAAATGTTACATGTGGCTCATCCTTTATTCCCAGCCTTCTCCATGACTACTACTGACTCTTCTGAGCCTTTGCTGGTTGACAAGGGACTTGTTTGTCATTTTACATCTTCAGTATTTGCTAATCATTATTGTTTTCTCTTGGTGTCTCCACGGACTAATTCAGTATTCACAGAATTCACTCAAGTTTTTGATGTTTTCTCTGTCACTTAATTCGTATTTATGTGAGGATGTTTTGATTTGCTGAGTACAGTCTGACATGCCGTAGCCACTCTATACCTCACAATTTCTGCCCTTGTGTTTTATGAATTACACATGCATTCAAAGAATATACTTTGCTCAGAAGTGGTGAGATTACCCTCTTCTGAACTTCAGATCTATTATTCTCATTGTCAGGAGTATCCTTCAGATGCTTTCAGTGGTACTTTTGTCATTTTCTTGCATTAGTCCCTTCTCCTCCTCATTGTGGGAATCTAGCCATTATTTTGAGAGTTATTGTTTTCCTACAACAAAAATGTATTTCCAATAGTACTTACCTTCTCTCATACTTTCATTATTCTTCACTATTCTGGTGCTCACATCATATGCCAAACTTCAAAGTGAAAGTTTGGTGGAGGGGTCTAGATGAGCCACATGCATGTCGTGCTTCTACTGGTTAAAAAGTGATGCATAATTTGCATAAAACTTGTGTTAGTATCTTCCAATTCCAACAGGAAGGCTTGTGGTATGTGTAAAGAGAGAGTTTGCATATGGATGGCAGCACTGATACAAAATAGCTAATCTTGTAAGAGGTAAGCACCTCTGTGAAATACATCATTAGTATAGCAAAATTATAACTTTCCAAACAGACTTAGATAATACAACATTTTAAGAGTGTGCTACTTGTAGAAGTGTGAGTCCATGTTATAGAAACATTTTCCTTATACTAAATGCTTCTACAAAAGTTCTCTTTAATTATGGATGTATATTTCAACAAGAAAATATATGTGGGAATGTTTTACACCTGTGTAAAGTATGCACCTGCCCCAAACTGTATTGTAATGATGAATATTTTTATATTTTATGGAAAATTCATTTTGTAAAGTTACTGCTAAAAATGGTAGCTATTAATGGCACCTGTGAATATAGATAACATATATGTAGGGATCCGTTCTCTGCAAATCAAAGTAAAGCTTGAATCAATAGCTGGCTAGATATACAAGAATAGTGGGTGAATCTTTGACACTAAGCTATGGATAACTTGGTATTGTCAAACATGTCAGTGGTTGGAAAATGTTGATGAATTCAACTATTTTAGAACTTGGCAAAACAAGTCCATTATTCAGCATCACAATAAAATACAATGTTTATCAGTAACTATTTAGAAAAACCAATTCAGCAGTGTACTAATACTTAGTTGTACAACAGTATTCAGTGAATGTTTGACACTGATGAGTACTATTTTTATTGAAACCTACATATTTACAGGACAATGTTAGATGTGAAACTGTTGTTTTATTTTACTTTTTTTACATATTTTGTCAGTGAAATGTAGACATCAGGAAGTCTTTGATAATTACTTAAATTTCTTATAATACTCACTGTTTTTTACAACAATTCTAGCATAGAAGGAGAGTACGCCCCACGTCGAGATGATGAAGTGACTTATAAACTCTGTCTCATTCCTCCAAAGAAGGAGAAGGTTCAAGCCACACATGTTATCATAACCTCTTTGGGTCCAGGAACACATGAACGTTGGGATCAACCACCATCACCTGTTCCTAAAGAAGCAGCATCAGGAACTTGCATCTAGAAACAGAAGTGTTGAAGAGTTAGTGCATGAGAAGTAAGAAAACATAATATTCAGGTGTTGTCATGAATGTTTAACTGTGTGTTTCGTGGAATTAAAAGATCTGTCATATGTTAAGTAAAACAAAGTTTAAACAAATGTATTGTTCAAACTCCTAGAATATGCTTAAAAACACAATTAGCTGCATACAAGTCATGTCAAATAATATATGTACTATACTTTTGTGAAAAGCTTATTTTTAAACACCAAAACAAGTAACATAAAACTCGTATATATACAAGTTTCACAAATCTGTTGAAGTCAAAATCTACACTGTACAGTTACCATTACACATCCCATGTATTTCGACAAATTGTGTACTTTTCTAAGTTTTACTGAACTACTGATAACGTTATATTTTCTATTCTACTAGCAATCTGCCAACTGTATCTAGTTCGAAAACTGTGTACATTAATATTGTTACAACATTAAAACAACTAGACAGTATCAGTAATCTGTCATACTCCTAGTGTACAGACAGTTTGTGTATTCATTTAATAATGATAAATGTTCTACAGATTACAGTGATGACTTCTCTAGCCTTTTATTTTCATTTATGTTTGTATTTTTATTTTGAGTTTTCAGCATATGTGCTTGAAAATTTTTTAAATTTATTCAGCAGTTTTATGTTGTAGAAAATTCTGATTTTTTCTATTACTGCAGTTGATGTTTTAAGATTTAATGGTTTTTTTTCTATTAATCAAAAATCTTGCACATTTGTCCTTTGAAACCTGTGAAAGTAGTGTTATGTTTAATATAACAGTATTTCATTCAGTCTGAGAGCTTTAAGTAAAGAATTCCTTTGCAGTTTAACATGTGTGATGTTACTTTAATATCTGGACTTTTTGATTTACACTATAAAACTGAGCAATCTATATTTTCAGTATTAAAAAGTGAACTGTGATGGTGACATTATTTTTGAATAATTTTTAATGTGCATATTAGTTCTTTATGTATATAAAAATTAGGGTGATTGCTGGCTAATATTCAGTTCAAATCATCTATGATTATGTATCACGATCTGTACTTTAAGTGAATTATTCCTTCTCAACATAAGACATAAACACTTAATTAGATACATGATAGTTTTATACAAAAATTGGAATCCTTAAAATAATAGAGCAAACAATAATTTTGCACTTGTGAGACTTACCAGTGGATGTAGTGAAAAGAATAAAATATTTTTTCACTGTAATGTGTATTTTAAGAATCTGTCTTGATTTCAGTTACGGGTAAATACTCTTGAATTGACCAAAATACAAAATTTTCAATAATTTTATTAACATTTTAACAGAGTAAATTCGTGTTGCACTTTCCAATGCCAAGTCTCTTAAAGTAGTTTTTAATATATCACCAAACTTAGACATTAGAAATAATTTTATCTTGACAAGATCTCTTCATTCTTTCTTTTGTTTTTCAATGCATCATTTTCACCAGATATTGTGCCAATGTTTGTTGAATATTAATCTGAAGTAGTAGATATGCATATTGTATAGCAAGCAAGAGTCTCTATTTTATTTTTACCTCTCGTCCTGTGTTTACTTCTAAAAAACATTGTTAGAATTAAATTGTAATGTTATTTCCATTTAATCCTTGGAGCTGTTATTTATCAATATCATATGGTTTGGGGATTTTACAGATTTTCATAAGAATAATGGCTCAAGAATTGTGAATTGAAAGAATATCTTAAGAAATTTCTTAAAGAAGTCTTTACAAATTTTCACATTAATTTGTAGTCCAGGTCAGTAGTTTCTAACCCCCTCCTCCCCCAAACTAAGAACCATCTTGTTCTAATCCCAAAATTTCAAAGATTGCTTTGTACAATATTACTTATTTGAGATTTTTAATGTATATTGTAAAAAGAGTACACTTCAGTAGCTATATTTTAAGATGCTTTTATTTTAAACTGTCTTGTGTACAAGTATTGGTATACTGACTGGCATTTGAAAACCACTGTGTGAGATAGTAATGTTTCTAGACTAAAAATCATGTAAAGTATGGAATATAATAAATTGTTTTCCTTTATTGAAGCCAAAACAACTTTCTTCATACACGAATCATACATTAATTCTTTAGTATTGTCTTGTTCCTTCACAATTGTTTCTTTCACAGTCAATGTTTAAGTGCTTTTGTTAATTATTAAGGGCTAAACATTTAATAACATGCATTTGCTAAAATACCATTACCAGTTTTATGGCAATTTAATCATACTTTGTACTTCTAGTTACTGTTGAAGATACTAAATCACCATACTATGTAGTGATGGCTATTAAATTGTTAGTGGTTGAATATTGCAACTGCCATATATTAATTAATATGAATTTTAGTAAGTTTAAAAACAATTTCAATATTTTGATGCTTTAGACTGATAGCTGGTAATGTCAAAATGTTTGTGTATTGTTATCCAGTCTGTGCAAAGAGCAGATTTTGTGCATTCAACTTTAAAAAAAACTCATTGTCTGTTAATATTTCTGAAAAAACTATAAAATTGTTGCTTTAAAAACAGTTATGGTCATGTTAGATGCCAGTTTGCTTGGTGCCTTTTGGAATTTATTGTTTGCAAGTTTAAGTGCAGTGTTAGATTACTTTAATAGAAGGAAAAGTCTCATGGGTTAATGCATTGGAAAATTTTCCTCATTTATATTTCTAAGGCCTCTTAAGGTTGCAAGTGTGGAAAGCGAGAATGGAAGAATGCATTGTAACAACAACAGATTTTTATGGTTACTAATTAAATGCTCTTGAACTGTATTTCTTAACTGTTATGGATATTTTGTTTACTTGATAAATTCAAAGTCAGAAAATTCAACATACGTATGGCCATACTCCCACTAGAATGTTGATTTTTTTATTTCCACAGTTTGAAATTAACACTTATGTTAACCATACAATTGTGAATCGTCTATGTTATAATGATACATTTGTAAATCGTCCAGAAAAAAAAATAAACAAGTATTTTTGTCACTTGTTTAATGTGTAGTTGAGTTTTAATTATTGTTTTAGTTTTTGTATTGTTCCAACTTCATATATAGAAACAACTCTTTGAAAGTAATGCATATAGAAGCAAAGACAAGTTGTTTTATTAATACCTTTAGAAAATTGTGGATGTAGTTTTTTTACAAAATTGTGGGTGTAGGTTTTCTACAAAGATTTTTCACATCAAAGCATTTATCAATTCTTAAAGTACAGAGTTTTGCATTTCTAAAAGTCCAGAATGAAAGTACTGTTAACATATCTGAGTTAGAAGAATCTGTGATCCCTTTTGTAATAAAACATAAAATTTGAATATGTAAATATTTTGATTCAACATAAAGTGCAATAATTACATATATATAACATATAGTAATTTATTGTTAAATTACAGAAAATTCTTGAAGAATAAATGAACTAAGATTGAATTTTATACTAATTTTACAACAATTAATGGAAAGTATTATACATTTGTAATCACTTTTTTATGATTCATAATCATAGTTGCACACTGGCACTTACACTCACCATAGCTATAAGTATGTACACTTACAGATTACACATAATTTATTGTGCATTTTTATAATGATTCATAAATACTACTTTAAATCTATCTCTTTACACAGAAACAATTTTTGAAATGGAAGTTAAGAATTTAAAAAGACCCACAGTTACTGTGACAAAATGATGGTCCAGCTTTTACTTGGCCTGTAGGACCTGCTCCAATGCACATGATTGATCTGAAGTGGTAAATGGAATTGAAGCAAGCAACAAAAGTACAGAATATTAAATATTGTAAACCTAATTTTTGCTCCACTTGTCTGTATAAAGAATATTGTTAGGTTTCTTGGGTTGTACATAAATTACACTGATATTTGATACCCACCCTTTTATTATTGTATCTTATCCCTGTGATAGGTGGTTTTAATAATGTTCACTGATTAAATGTATGCACATCCTCCTTAAATGTGCAAATTATTTATCAAAAGATCAAAAAAGAGAAAAGTTTATATTCATTCTTCTTTCCCTCTTAAATTGTTTACTGTTACTATATTCAGGAAAATAAGTAAGCACTAATACGTGCACAAATACATAGAAGCATAAGATTCTTTAAGAATGGTTTCTTTAGAGTGGTAGTCTTAATATGTTTGTTATGTGCTACATTGTACATTCTTTTAAATTATGGGAATGCTGGAGAATGTGCAGGAAAATATTTTTAAAAAATTATTTAAGAATTATAATAATACTCCACTCTATAACTATTGTAATTATCTGTAGAGAAAATGCTTTTAGAATTCTCAGTATAGTTACAACTGAACTGCTACTGTCATAGTGCAATCAATATTTTGAAAATGTGCTATTAAAACTCCAGGTAAAAATATAATATGTACAACAATATATATTTATTTGTAATATCAACATTTCTGTCACATGCACTGCATTCAAACTTGCATGTAGAAATCTGATACAAATAGGCTGAATAACACATATATAAAAAAACATTTACTGAAATACAGTCAACCTGAGGTACATGCTACACAACTGACAGTTGATGTGTGTGTGTGTGCATATATATATATACACATTATTAATTAACAATTGTAAAATAAATCATTTCATTTTAAATTAAAATGTGGAGTTAGAATTATATAAATATTTCACAACAAAATTATAGAGGAATATATAAAGTCTATACCATAGACAAACTTTTGTGTCAAAACATGTAATATTACAAAATGGTACCCTGCATTTTTTTAGTTATACTGTGTTACACAATAAAAATATTGCACTGTCTTAAAAGTTCATATATCAAATAGCTATGTACATTTCCAAACACAAACAACCAAGCTCCCAGTAAAAAAAACGTCCCTTTTTTGGGGGGGGTAAGTTATCTCCAGGCCAAAATTTTCTCCAACCACAACATGCCATAGTTTTTGTCCATAGTTTCCTTTATCATTTTTGATAAGCTGTCTTAGTTTTTTAAAAACAGAAATATGGTAAAGTTGTATGACTTGGATATGCAATAAGTTGAGACATTTTTCGTCTAACTTCAATAATTACCACATTTTAGAAATTATAATTTTTAAGTTTCTGTTGTAACAGGTGCTATAAGTGCAAAGACTGTAAAAAGATTTTACTTTTATATTATGATACTTTTAAAATATTCTATTACAACAAATTGTCATAATTTTTATCAGGAAAATATGGAGGGACAAGTGTCTGAGCTTTGTTTACTGAATATTGAGCAGAGCTTCCTAAGGGCTATTTATATTAGCTGTACCTAATTTCAAAGCAATAGAAGGAAAGCAGCTAGTCAATACCACCTAACACCCAATCTTTTAGTTCCTCTTTATCAACAAGTAGTGGAATTGACTATCACAATTATAACAACTCCAGGCTGAAAGAGCAAGCATGTCCAGTGAAAGTTACAGCCCTGCAATTTACAGATTATGAACAAAGACACCATAACCACAAGGCCTATATTTAATCTCTTAACATTAATGTAATGATACATTTATTAAGATAACAACCACTTTACCTTGTATGTTACAAATAGTGTAAGCATCTAATTAAGAAAATATACATACATAAACTTTACAGTGTTTGGTTTTCTAATATTTATAATGAATATCATGTGACCCTGATGTATGTGTGTACTGGAGAACGATAATGTCTGAAACTCTCTGACCAACCATAAAGAACCATCATTAGAACTGCTTTTTCAGACAACAAGATACTTAAACATCCATGCAAAAACTAACTGATAATTTTGGTTTAATAATCATCATTAGATTTTACAACTAACAATAGAACATTTTTTTTATTTTAACCTCTGTAAGTTTGTTTTGTTTGTTTTTTGGAATTTCGCACAAAGCTACTCGTGGGCTATCTATGCTAGCCGTCCGTAATTTAGTAGTGTAAGACTAGAGGGAAGGCAGCTAGTCATCACCACCCACCGCCAACTCTTGGGCTGCTCTTTTACCAACAAATAGTGGGATTGACTGTAACATTATAACGCCCCCACAGCTGGGAGGGCAAACATGTTTGGCGTGAACCCCGACCCTCAGATTACAAAGCGCACGCCTTAACGAGCTAGGCCATGCCAGGCCTATCTAACCTCTGTAAGAACTCTGTCTCTTAGTTGTAAGTAGATACAGCTATTCATTTTTATGTGCTTAAGGCATGTACAGATCATAATTCAGTGACAGTAAATTGAAATAAATTTAAGTAATTAAAATATTTAGAGATCACCACCTGTATATGTATTGATATATATTTATATTCTACCTGAGCATATGAGAAAATAAATAATATCCTAAGTGCATTCAAGAAGAAGGTCTACCTTCTGAAAACTATCAGATTATTGAGTTCATTGTTTTTTTTTAATTTATTTTGTTCCTTTTCATCATTTGGTAAAACATAATGCAAATTAGAATTTTATTTCTTTAATTACAGGTTCCTTGTAACTGATGATAGGCCTAACTACACTAAAAATAATGCTAAAAATTTAGTTACTTAGTAACTTCTTCCACATCTCCAGTATTACTAAACACTTACAGCACTGAACAACAATTTAAGTTACATTCCCAGATATTAAGCATCAACTAACTGTTAACACTTAATAAAAGTAATGCTCACAAATACAAACATTACTCTCATTAATTATCTGAAAAAGTACAATCAAAATTTTGATCAGCAAAACTAATATTTCTTTACTTATTTACTGCCCTGTCACAAAATCATTATGGAATCTTGCTATCTTGTCAATGGAGGAGTTATGTTATGTAGATGAATTAACTGGTGGCAACATTTATGTTTATATCTTGGAAGTGATCTCAACACAAATCTCTGGTTTTCTAGCAGATTGATTTACTTCTGTTGGAGTTTTCTCAGAAGCAAACCATTTTATTATTATTCTAGTGACAATCATGACTGATGACCTTGTAATTAGACCATTTGTCATTTTGGAATGTGCCTTGGGTCAGTACAATGGATCAACTCTGTATTGAAGAATATTGACCATAACTGAGAATTTATGAAATGTGACAAGCTTTACGTCAATAATGTGAATCTCTCGTACACAAAAATCAGTTGTGTTAATAAAAATTTTGTACTGAAGATGTCTTTTGAAATGCCTCCAGTAAGTTGGAAGGGAAGTTGATTGTCATGAGAAGAAGGAACAAGATACTTTTGTCCAATGTATAATTTGCAAATTCAAACAACAAAATGTAAACATTTTTCTCAATGCATATATAGTTTTTCCAGTATTGCTGTTTATTGTGTCTTGTATTTTCTGTACTGTTTTTAGTAAAAATATTATCTACTTAACCAATTGATTTACCGATGTTTCCACACTAATTGACCTGATTAATTCCTAAATGGTACCTTTAGTTGTTTACCTGCACCTTTAATTAAATAAAATACCATTTCCAACTGGGCAGCCTCCTTTGAATAAAAACTGTTTCAAAATCAGCAATGTTGAGTAACATGAAGAGTTACCAACTCTTGATATCAAATTCATAATACCATGTTGAATGATCCTATGTAAAAGGTCAGGGCGTGCATACTTCGACCTTTATCCATGCACCAAATTTGGTACCTTTAGTTGTTTATCTGTACCTTTAATTAATTAAAATACCATTTACAGTTTGGCAGCTTTCTTAAAATATATACTCTACAGGTTCAGCTAAGGTCCCATTTTTATCTTTAAATATATACTTTATAGGTTCAGCTAAGGTTTCATTTTAACTCCCACCTCTGATAATAAACATTGCTTTAAAAAACTTCCTTCTCATGTGATACTCCAACTCTGTTTGATAAAGTGGTTACTAATGCCTGATAATTTTTACAACTCTAGGTTGAAAGGATGTTTAATGTTGTGCTTTCACATGTGCATCAAAATACAGTTTGCTTTTCATTACTCCATTCATTAATGCTGGAAGTTATTTCAATGTGTATCTGATATGCCTCTTAGGTACCTCTTCATCATAATATGGGTACTACAATTACACAGATTTTGAATCCACCTGCTAAATTCCATAACTCAATGAAGCAGTTTTGCTGATGGAGTCCAGGAATGTCCGACAGTCATGAGTGGCACTAAAGGTGTAGAACATGTGGGTTCTCCTGTTCAATATGGCATACTCTGAAGCTAGGATTCTTGAAAAATGAGATTAGTTCCACCATTATATTTGCCAGTCCAGTTTCTAAATGTTTTATCCTAGCATCAGTTTCCTTCTTTAGTTCATTGGTGTCTTTCTACACATTACCTATTTATTGTCATTCTGTAGTGTTGTTTTATAATCATTCTATAATTTCCTTTTCACTTCACTGATATTTTTTTTTGTATTTCTTCATTTTATTTGATGCCATCTTCCTTCTGTGTATTTTCTATGATTTGTCAATCTTACCTTTTATCAAATTTATTTTTAGTCAAAATTTCTTTCACAACTTCTGTCTATTTACACCTTGGTCTTTTCTTCATCACTTCTCCATCATTTTTAGAAAATCTTCCATATCTTCTTTAGCATGTCATCATCTTAGAGTTGGATTTTTAGTTTTCATTTATCAAAATAACTCCACCCCCACCTCTTATAATGGTATTGTAATGCAAAAATCTTCCAATATAAAAATTACCTCTAGCTAACATTTTTAAATACTAAGAAAATACAGTGTCTGCATTTAGTATTCTCATTACATCTTTAGTGATGAGGTCTGTTAAACAAACTAGTTTTTATTATTAGTGAAATGTTATTTGAGTCACAATCTGAGGATCATGTGTTCAATTCCCCATCACCAATCATAGGTGCATTATAATGTTATGGTTAATCCTATTCATTACTGAAAGAATAACTCGAGTTTGCAGTGAGTGGTGTTGACTAATTGCCTATCACTGCTAAATTAAATATGGCTAGTTGAGATAGCCCTCATGTAGTTTTGTATGAAATTTAAAACAAACAAACAGTGTTAATCAAAACTTAGTCCATGTTAATGTTTTTATATTTATGTATTCTAGCCTAAGAAAATATGTGTCAAATATTCAAAGGAATAACTTTATTTGAATCATTATATGTGTCATACAAAAAACAAATTTGCTATAATACAATAAGTACATTAATGTAAAAGAGATTAGAGTAACAATCAAATTATTACTGACAAATGTTTCACAGGCTGACACATAGTTTCATTGTTTTCACCTTAATTTCCTCATTCATGTATGAATGCTATAAAGAAAAAAGAAAATACATGTATATTTTTAAAATTTTTTTATTTTTATATATATTTTTTCTTTTACAGAACTTTAATTACACTGGGTAGGATTTTTTTCATGTGCATTAGAAACTCGTTTATACAAATAGCCATTCACAGATTTTTTTATAAACTGGTCCAATACTCCTGGAGCCCAAAGTCTGCAGTTTGTGTTTATCAGTACATAATGTACAGATATTGAGGGTCTTGTTATATATAACTTTAGTCTCTACAGTTATGCTGAAAATCTAGTTAACATTGTTCAAGTTGTTAAACATACTATAATCATGAAATCACAAAGTGTGATTATATCCACAAAATCTATAAAACTTAAATAATTAAAATCATGCTTTATTATTGCAGTTTTATTTTTATTTCAAGCACCTATTATAACATTTTGTACATCAATGGTGACGTCTGCCATAATTTATTTTCACAAAGTGTTATAATAAAGAGGAGAGATCACAGAAAAGAATACAAATTATTTATTAACAAGAGTGGCAGGTTTTAAAGGGTTGCTAAAGTTAAAAAAAAAAAAGAACTGTGGTAAGGCAACCATAATTTAATAGTTTTATAGTCTCCATATTCTAGCTGGAAATTAATGTCTGTTTTGATGTATATGGTAAATTATTTCATATTTCTAACTGCCTAATCTAATGATAACATAAAATATTAAAAAGAAGAAAAATTTGCAGATTATAACTCTTCGTTTATTCTCCCACATACATACATGTTAATATAAATGTTTTTTTGTTTTTTTTGCGATCGACAGTATATGGTCCTTAAAGTTTCATGTTTTTGTTGCTGTGTTCGATAGAGACTGAGTGCATGCATTGAAACGGCGCAGGATTATTTCACAATACTATATTTGACGTTAGGTTTATTTGCTTGCATCTTTTATTAAAACTATTAAAAGATATTTAAAGTACTCCCCCTCCTTTTGTTAAGCTAAACTTAATCTTACAGTTCCATTGGCTGAAGTGAACTAGTCCTTAACAGGGAAAACATAATGTGGGTTTGGAACTACTGGTTTGTTTTGAATTTCGCGCAAAGCTACTCGAGAATCATCTACACTAGCCGGCCCTAATTTAGCAGTGTAAGACTAGAGGGAAGGTAGATAGTCATCACCACCCACCGCCAACTCTTGGGAGTACTTTTACCAACGAATAGTGGATTGATCGTAACATTATAACACCCCCACGGCTGAAAGGGCGAGCATGTTTTGGTGTGACGAGGATTCGAACCCGCAAAGCCAGATTACAAGTCGAGTGTCCTAGTCACCTGGCCACGCCGAGCCGGGAACTAGTGGCCGACTAACAGTTGTTGATAGCTGTATACTGATGGCTAGAAACCGTGGTTTCAACCAACAGTTTGTGAAAAACATATTGTACAACACAGCTGAACAGCCAATAAGTGTCAATTATGTTTTTAAATATATTGTACTGCTAGCCTAATGCTAGAAATTGTAAAATAGATTATGACACTTACGATTTACGCCCTTAAAATTTTAATAAATACAGTAACGTATTATAATTCGTGCAAAAGCGCAGAACTTGTCAAACTGTATCTCTGCGTAATAGGTTATAGCTTAATTTTACGACTACTAATTCTATGAAAAGAGTAAATACTTACACCTTTACGAATGGATAGGTTTTAATTTTGTTTGGTGGTTTGCTCTTTTCTTTCTTTTTACCCGCCGTTGTGTCTCCCATTTTTTTAAATAAACAAACTTTCTGAACAGTCCAATCAAAATAAAAAAGACAAGCAACCCTCGTAAACGTTTCTTGTCCCACCATTTCAACAAATATTGCACGAAAATACAAAATCTTCATACTGTAAGTTTATAATCGATGGAATAAAGGCCTGTGATTTCTTTATTCTGTATCTAAAAAATACACGAGATAGAATAAGTTTAAATTTTGGAAAATGGCAGTCTATGTTCGAGTTTTAAATCATATTTTATTCATTTACGAACAGATTGATTAACTTTGTATAGAAGTTACTGTCGGAAATAACAATTTCCTGGAGCTTGACAACTGGTAAGATTTGCAATTATGTCCTTAACGTTAAGAGTCGGTTCAAATTAAATTCATATCTTGAGTTAAACTCACGAGGGGGATAAATGATTTACGGAAAATAAAGGGTTGGTTTATATTTATTATTTTCCCAAAGATGGATGTGAAAGGATCTCTTATTCGTTATTGTGCTTTATAACTGATGCAACAGTTTGAACTTACACATTTGATTATAAAATTATGACAAATAGTTTCAAAATCAAAATATTAAAAATGCAAATGCATTACAGCTATTACTAAGATTTGTACCAGTGGATTATTCGCTGTTTGTGTTATCATTTGAAATAATCCACATTACAAATTTTAAAATGAATAACTCATACATAATTACACATATTGTGCATGTGTGATTAACTGTATAGATACATAAAAATTATTAACAGATTGCATTGTTATATAATAATAATTTTAAGTTTAAAATATTTTGTAACCACTTTTATCTTTTTTCGATAACTCGGTAAAAGTAATGCAAAATCAAGTCCAATTGTTATTTAATTATTTTATCTTAAAGTAACTACGAATTATACAGTTGACATTTCCTGATTGCCATCGCTTTAAAAATAACATTTCAAAGAAACTAGGCCCGGCATGGCCAGGTGGTTAAGGTACTCAACTCGTAATCCGAGGGTCGCGGGTTCGAATCTCTGTCGCACCAAACATGCCCGCCCTTTCAGCCGTGGGGGCGTTATAATGTGACTGTTAATCCACTATATGTTGGTAAAAGAGTAGCCCAAGAGTTGGCTGTGGGTGGTGATGACAGGCTGCCTTCCCTCTAGTCTTAGGCTGCTAAATTAGGGACGCTTTGCACGAAGTTCAAAATAAACCAATAAAAGATACTTTGAAGTTAATAATGTGCATAACTCACAAATGATACTTAGTCAAATATATACTTGAAAAATTATTTTTGTTATTTATTATCAGGGATGGGAAACTGAAAAAATTCGATTCAAGTTTTCGACTTGGGTTTGAAATTTGAAAAAAAAAAAAAAAAAAACTATTTCAGTTTCGATTCCAGTTTTTAGCTTAATTCAGTTTCGATTTCATTTCCAGATTTCCATGTTTCTTTAAAATGATTATTAATTTCTTCTGCATCAGTATGGACTAATTTAGTAACTTGTGACTTTATTTTATATTTGCATTCACACCTAGTTTTGAAAGATAACTTTTTCATCTCTATATATGAGTTGTTTGTTTTTTTATAATTAATATTTATAAATGCCACACTTTGGCAACTTTATGTTTTTTCCTGTCCCGTTTCATTTCTTTCTGGGGTATGAAACATTGTGTCTTCCTTTTCCTATTTACTCTTATTTTTGCTTCAGTTTAATTACAATCTTTATAAATACATATTTAAAACCATTCTTAATAAAACAAACGTATTTAACGGAAAACCACTTATTCTTTCCGACACTTTTTATTTAATTTTCTTATTTTTAAACTCGTTAATATTTGTTTAATTTGTGCTGTCACAAACATAGCAAGTTTTAAAATAGTAATAGCGAAAAGGGGTTTCTAGCGCAATTTCTTTATTACATAAAAAGTACAAGCGTTATATAACATAAGCTTACAAGTTGAAATTAGAATGAACAACTAAGATATTCTCAATGTTTTCAGGCAACAAACTGTTTCTTTGGGGATTTAAGATTGTTCTAAAAATAGTAAATAACCTTTCTACACTGACTTGTGTTACTGAAACAACTTACACAACTATAGACAATTTGAACAAATCTTCGTGCTTTATCATAAATACGATCCACCATGAAATTAGATTGCTGTCTGTTGGAATTCTTTTAGTATTCGCAAAGTTTTTCACAGTTGAAGCAATGGTCTTTTTTTGAAGCATTCGAGTTTTTCATGTTCTATACAGCTACTCTAAGCATGCTGTCCAACTCATCCTCTGATGTACTAGATGTCACCTGATTCAGATTCCGAAGATACTTGAAGCTCAAGTTTGGGATTCATTGTACATAATTTGCTATTAAGTTTGATCAAATGATTTATGACTCATTCCTGTTCTGTTTCAGATAACAAAACACTAAATCTACAATCTAGATATAACGATGCTAATATTACTTCATTTTTAAGTTCTTTTTCCCTCGCATTCGTTGGTTCTATGATGTTATGAGCCAGCAGACATTTGATTTTTGATATTTCACTTTTGCAAACAAACCGCATCTAATAGAAGTTCCTAGGAGTTAAGTTTTCTTCTTATAACCGTCGTGTAGCATTTTAGCCGGTTTTAATACATGCATAATTTCTTGTAATTTATCCCAACATTGAAAAGAAAGTTTTAAGTCCATTCAAATTATTTTCATAAACTCTTCGTTTAGTTCCACTAAACAAGAGATCAGGTCACATGTTGAGCAGTTTGATCGGGCATGGGCGGAGTTTAGTGATGTCAAGTGTGCCCTTCAGTTAGGTCAAGTTGACTCACTTATAAAATTTCCTTTGATTTATCATGGCCTAGTTTGTATCATATTATACTATAAAAATGTTACAGAGGAAATGATTTTTATTATTAGTCATTTTATAAGATGACAAAAGAAATAGCCAACGTGCCGAGTAATTGTACTGTGAACAGATGTTTCAATAATAAGAAAAGAACAAGTGAAAACGGAGATTTGTTATTTTTTCGGTTTACTAAGGAAAAGATAAAAACGCAATGGATTTATTTATGCAGACGTAGGGACCATACTAACACAAATTCTGTTCCTGGATAGTATGTGTTATTTCTTAATTGCTTATGTTGTAAAAGTACAGAAAATGGCCATTATTCCCTTCAAACTTTGCTTTTGTGACCTGGATAATGAAATTTAGAAATTTTCTATGTAAAAACGAGCAAATTTGCACATTTTTATTTACATAAGGTCTGAATAAATCAACATATGAATCAAGATTTACATGTATTTGTACTAAAGTTATACACAAATGAAAATAAAATGTTTAGAAGTGAGTAGTTTCTCGAGATTTGCGACTGCAATGTAAATCATTTTCACGTATCAGCCCCCAAATACAGTTTGCTTGTTTTTAATTTCGCACAAAGCTACTCGAGGGCTATCTGTGCTAGCTGTTTCTAATTTAGCAGTGTAAGACTAGAGGGAAGGCGGCTAGTCATCACCACCCACCGCCAACTCGTGGGCTACTCTTTTACCAACGAATAGTGCGATTGGCCGTAACATTATAACGCCTCCACGGCTGAAAGAGCGTGCATGTTGGGTGCGACCGGGATTCGAACCCGCGACCCTCAGATTACGAGTCGAACGCCTTAACCCGCCTGGCCACCTTCCCAAATATAGTCTCCCATCATGTTTTCGTTATAAGCTACCAGGTCGCAAAAGCAACGTTTGAAGAGAAAAATAGGTCTTTTCCATTTACTTTAGGCATAAACAATTGGGAAATAACACTTTCTGCCCGGGAACAAGAAAAAGTAATAACTTTGTTACATAGTGCAATACTCTTAACATTTCACAAAGAATTATTATGCTGATGATATGAGGCCGCGTCTTTTGGAGATCCTAAGTCAAATAACTGAAAGACGATTTAAGAAGAATGCAGTGACATCTCAGTTCTTATACAAATTTATGTTGGTGTTAGGTTTAAACGTGCTCGTTTTTTGAACTAATAAACAACTTCAGGGGAAATTTTATGTAAGGAATCGGTGTAATGGTATATGACTTAACTAGCTAATTTTGTATTTCTAACATCTAATGGACTTGTTCAAGAATAGGACATTGACAGAGATATCACCAAGGATTCCCTGAAGAGTGTAAATAAAGAAATAATGACATTACTGAACAAATACGCTGCTCCCGTCATGGAACAGACTCGATAGAGATTTTCTCTCATGATATGTGATACGTATGGTGTCATACGAGTGTATTGATGAAAAGTGCTAAAAATGAGCGGTGCTGTTGTTACTGTTGAATTATGCAGTCATTATTTACATAAAATAATTTCAACCTTCATTTGTCTATATTGATTTTCTTCTTTTCTACTATACTCCATAATTATGATGTTACTTAGTAATTTTATCCGTATTTAATCGCTATGTAATTTTAATTGTCAAAACTGTGTTGTTTATCATCTACTGCACCTAACAGTATTGCTCTGTAAAGGTGCTATTTAGCATTCAAGTTGCATCTGGGATTAATATCTCAAAAATATCTCTCATATCACTTCATAATTTTTCAAATCTATAGTGTAGGCAATTATTTATAACATGCTAATAGTTCATAATTTCATTGATAAGCAATAGTGAAATATATTGCATTTAAAGCTGCATCCGGGTTTTAATAATGCCCCATTATGAGGTCATTTTTTTTCTCCATATTATGTTTTATCTTATTCTTTGGATGTTATAAGAATTATTCATATTAGTGACATGTTAGTTAATTCAAGATACCAAAGATGACAAATAAGAACAACCTGGAATGACATTGCTGAATCAGAAACTTTTACCAGATTCAGAGCTATTTGAATTTGGTCAAAATGAAAGTATCTGAGTATTTATTCATGGGGAAGCATGCTAACTCTTCTTCCGATTCTAATTAACAACCTTCCTTTAAGACTCTTTGATCATATTGACTTCAAAGGAAGACGATTTTAGGCTTAAAGAGGTCAAATTCTAATTACATACTGACTTATGATTTGGAAAGGTAAGCGATTGGTCATTATTTCAACAAGGTCATTTTTATAATTCCTAAAAAGGTTCAAAGACGCCGCTTCTTTCTCGATTTTGTTCCATGTTGCCACATCTACAAATACAGTCAGCGGGTTACTTTTCAGGTAGCAGCAGCCTCATTGAGGTATTAAGAACTTACAACAATAGAAGTCGAACAGATTTTTTGTGAGAATACCATTCTCTTAAGAGGTTTGATGTAGTAAGACAGATTAAAGGAGCAGGGCTAATGAGGTCAATAAGAAGGTAGGGAAAAAGGGAAATGAATGGTATAATGAATACCCGAGCACAAATGAATGTGCTAAGGATATTCGAAAGTTTCCCGTAAAAAACCGAATTTTTTTTATCGATTCGAGATTGAATTTCAGTTTTTTATATAATTTCAATTAAAATTCGAATTTAAATTTATGTTTTTAATTTTTTTCAATTCGTTTTTTTTTCTTTTCAAATTCGGATCGTGAAAAAGTACCAGTTTTATCAGTTTAACGATTCGAATTCGATTCAGTTTCCCATATCTGATAACAACACAACTTGAAACTGGATGACTAACACTATCAACTGACAACGTAGTAATCATTCACTAGATAATTACTAAATTGGTTGATTCGCTAACTAAATCAACTGCTTTACTCAACGACTAACTCGTTGTCTAATTCTTTCTTAATGACTACTAACTACTGGTATATTCATATAATACTTGTTTTTCTTCTGTTTCTTGAAGATTCTAGGTCTAGGAAATCACGAAACATTTAGATATCATACTAAAATCGCCCTCTAACAACAAAATTATCTAAGGTAAAATAAAACATATCTTACAAAACTGATCCCTTTCTGGATTGTGGGATTCCTTGAATAATAATATAATAATATACAAAACCTGACAAACAATAATTAATTTTTTAAAGGGAATAAAGTTATTGTATGCAATAAAAAATGGCAAAAGTTGGTAAAAGAGGGTCGCGGGTTCGAATCCCGGTCACATCAAACATGCTCGCTCTTTCAACCGTGGAGGCATTATAAGTTATTATCAATCCCACTATTCGTTGGTAAAAGAGTAGCCCAAGAGTTGGTGGTGGGTGGTGATGACTAGCTGCCCTCCTTCTTGTCTTACACTGCTAAATTATGGACGGCTAGCGCAGATAGTAGCTTTGCGCGAAATTCAAAACAAACAAACGAACTATGTTATTATCTACATATTAAAAATAAATCGGAAATATTATAACGTACGGTGCTAACTATTACGACATCTTGAAAATAATTCCGGTAAGACGCGTAAACAACTATGGGTTTAAATATTTAAGTTTTTTAAATATAATGTTTAATTCGTTAATACCTTTTTTAATTCACTGTATCAATAGTTTTTTCTTCTGTTACAAATTTTCTGGAGAGTGAAAAAAAACAATCCCACAATTCTTTGCAAGATCAAATGTGGTGTGACACTTAGGTTCTCAATCTCACAAGACAAGCTGAGTAAATATATGTGGATTTTCATATTTTTGTTCATGGGTGATGGTATTTGGACAGTAAATCATATTTTTGGAGTACCTAAAGAACTTTGTATTCCATGAAAAAATTTGTATCCATTTATAGTATGTTATATAAGTATATTTTTTTCTTGTGGAAATTAATTCACCGTGCAGCCAACTATTAAGTATGGGTATGACCATTTTGATTTTGTTAGTGACGTTATAATCGTTAGTATTAATCTTAAAGTATTAGAAACAAGTATATTTTTTACAAAAACATAAAAGTCAACATCGTTAGAAGTCCTAGTAGAAATAAGTCAGCAACAGTGCAATAAATTATAACTTATGCGGGGCTACATTCAATCAATGTGAAAATGAAGAAGCAGTTTCTTAGAGTCAAACAGATAGCAGATCAAACCTTTCTCCGGTAAGTTTCAGCTAACAAATTTAAAAATTAAATAATAAAAGAACGTTCTGATTTTTTTCATAGGTGTTAAAAATATGTAAAATGGACTTGAGTTTATAGACCTAGATTAACTCGTAGCGTTTACAAGTTGTTAGTGAGTCGAATTTGCATTATGTCCAGAATTTTTACTGGTTATGTTCTTAATGTTTTAACTTAAATTTTGAGAGTGTTTTTGCTTTTCTATTATAAGGGTATGAACTAAACTCAGACTCGATTAAACTGTTTTGTCTTTAGACTGTTAACACTTATACAATGTGATACTTTTTTAAAGCAGAAAACAAAACTAATGTCCTGTTAACAGTAGTTGTTATAATTCATATAACATTAGTATTTGAGAAGGTTTTTTTTTATACCAGTACATAACTAATCAATGTTTGAAACTGCTACATACAGTATAGAAAAAAAAAGTATTTACTTTAGGGGGATTATATTATTACACACTACCTGCACTAGTGTCGGTAGATTTGCAGTTAAATACACATAAGATGGTAGTCTTGTAAGCCATGCCAATTAACATGGTAGATTTTGTTGATGAATAGTGTCAAATTTTTACCACTTGAAATTAAACTAACATACAGTCTATGGTTTTTAAAAAAAGAAACCACAAAATAATGACTAACTTGTAAAGAAAAAGTAATATGTATGAACTAAGTGACACCAAAAATAATGAAACCAAACATAAAGAAAATTGAGGAATATATCTGTATACAGAGTAATATAGAAGCAATATTTAGATATAGTTACATGAAAAATTTTAATTCCCTGAAAACATCATGATTTATGTTTGTAAAAGTATCAGATATCAAATGTTTTATGAAAGTTATCAGAGCAGTGGCATGCCTTCTAAAAATGGCATTAGAAAATGTACATCAGACAGAATAGAAAAAAACAAAAACAAAAGCTGATAAAAATTAATCCTTATGGAGAAAATCAAGTTAATAACAAAAACATGCTGAGACAACAAATATTTATGGTAAAGAAAAACTTATAGAAAGATACACAACTGAGAAAAGCCACATTGATGTTTGTTTGGTTGTTGTGAACTTGTATATGAATAATGTATCTTCTTGACTGGCTGCTTTATCTGAGAAAAGATATTGAGTTAACAGGAAAGGGTTCAGAGGAGGGCTTCCAAGATGATTCAAAGGATGGGAGAGATATACTATAGGGGTAATGTAATATATCCTTTGTTTTCTTTTGAGAAAGCTAAGTGAGTGATCTGATTGAAGACTATCCAGAAATTGGCAGAATAAATGTCATGTGATTTCTTACCTTAGTATAGAACAAGAAGACAAGAGACAAAAGGGACAGAAGTTTTAAGTTTTTGAAAGAAAATTTAGCATCAAGTTAATAGTTTTACTTTTCTAATAGATCTTAAGGTTATGGAATGAGTTATGTGCATTAGTGGAGCCTCACTTTTCAAGAATTTGAAAGAGGAATAGATGATTTTTTAAAAATTAAGGTTATTTTTTTATACTTATGGGTGAGTGTGCAAGAACCAGATAGTTCCTTGTAGATGTGTCATAATATTTATGGTTTTAAAAAGGGGTATGGGATTAGAACAACTGGAATTTAAAGATCATTTAAGTACAAGACACAGATGATTAATGGAAAATTGTAATAAAAAGATGAATAAATGAAATCACAGAGAACATCATCAAAAATAGTATATTATATTTACTTACGTTAAAATTAGATGTAAATGCAACACACTGAAAACAGAAGGTAGAAGCAACTTGATGAACATTGAAAAACAACAATTTAATTATAAAAAAATAAAGGGATTTCCACAAATTTCAATAAGGTCATCTCTTACCTCTCTTTTTCTGAAGAGAAAATAAATTGGAGATTTTAGCCTGTACCTTTAAGATAACCTTTCTATCCCTAGAATTACCATGAGTAGCCCTCATCTGAACTCCTAGTGAATTCACTATCTTTTGATTTTGGATAAGAAGAGCAAAGCTTAACCTGGTATACTAGAATTCCAAGCAACAGAGCATTGCTTTAAAGGCTTGAGTGATTTATCCTGCATTTTGCCAGGATCCTTTTCTTAAGTCATGGTGTTAAGTGGGGGTCTATCTGTTGTACAGGGTTTTTAATTATTTTGGCCATATGCAAATTCATAGGTAGTATCCATAAAATGTCTTGTGCTGTCTCATAAATTTGGCAAATAACTTATCAAGTTTAGAAAAATGAATAGTTTTAAGTCTAGTCTTTGAAAAGTACACCTTAAAACCAGAAAGCAAAACAAAATGAGATAAAAAGCTCTTGAGATTTCTAATGAAAACACTGTGATAATAAAATGGTTATATTGGACCTTGAACTTTTGTTCCCAAAATAAATTCAGTTTTTAATGTATCGTGTATGTGGTATCATAAAGTTAGTGTGATTCTGACAGATATTTATTTTTCACCTTCCAAAGAATAAAAAAGAATCAGTTGCCCAATCTACATGTTGCTTGTCACATTTTCTGTTTCTAATAGTGTTGAATGTATAATTGAATTTCAGGTGGATTCTTTAGAAGTATTAGTTATTCACTAAAAAGTGAAATTAGAATTTGACCATTTTTTAGTATTTTTCTGTATCAAAATCCACTAGTTGCACGATCTTGGTAATGTATACATGGGCAGTGCTAAATTGGGAAATTCAAGGACATGTGAGTATTCAAGTTATTACACAATAAAGGAGAGTTTTTGAGACAACATGCAGTAAATCTGTTTGTAGCACCAAACAACTATAAATGTCAAGTCAAATCTAACTGTAGGATCTAAAGAGCTGAACTATGTGTATAAAACAAATAGTTAAATAAAAGTAAAATTTTAGCTTTTGAAGACGTATTCACTGTGTATTGGGAGATAAAGGTTTCTTACCAGTTTCTGACAATTGTTCTGAGAATGCTAATAGCAATCATGATGTACATATAAACTAGAATAGGTATCTAGAGGTCATCAGAATGATTTATACTGTAGGTATGTTTGCTCCAGGGCAAAGATGCATGCCCCCCAGTGGCACAGTGGTGTGTCTTTGGACTCCCACTGCTAAAAATTGAGTTTTGATACCAGTGGTGGGCAGAGCACAGATAGCTCATTGTGTAGCTTTGTGCTTAATTCTAAACAAAAATATATAGAAATATCAGTATCGTTAAAACATATTTATAGAAGAAAGTAATAAGTGTACTGTATATTTTAAAGTCATTGGTTTGAAGAAAAATAATTTCTTTGAAGATAGTGGTATAGTTTGTGTAATTACTGATGACATATACAGTAACAAATAATTTAGTTTATTGAACATATAGTAGGTTTTTGTTTATCACTCACATGACCATCGTTACAAGATGTTACCTTTATTTTTATCTATCAGTAACACAAATAAGATCTCCCATTTGTATTTGTTTCTTATTTCTGTGTTCCTTGGCATTTTCAACCTCATCCTTTTCAACCTCTTTAGTAGTTTCTTAACTTTATCTTCAGAATTATGCCAGATCAGGTCGTCTTCTGTGACATTTTTCATAAACAGAAGAATGTAATAAGTAATGACCAATTTCCGAACACAGAATTTCAGTCAGTCTCATGCTTTAAAATGCCTAATCACCCAGACATCTTTATTCAGTGCATGCTGTAGTACAAGGAGAGAAGGAACAATATCATCTTTAGTGTTTAAAGTACAATGTGGATGTAGTTTGTTTTTTTTCTATCAGGTTAATGGAGAGATTGTTCTTGCATTTCACAGCAGGGTTGGTATCCCCTCCTTTTGGCTTTAAGTGCTGCCAGAAGAAAGGTTTTCACTTTGTAATTAACCATCTTTGTAACAATGCATTACTTTTATAATAAACCATATTTCATAAAAGGTAACCCATTAAGTAAAATTCTTTAACACTTGCACAATCATCTCCTTCCTTTTGCTAACAGAAATTGACCAGATATGCTATATTGTGAGCTGGGATGGTAATTTTAAGTCATTTTAAGACATTTCTCTGTTTTTTCCTCAGCTTTAGTGAGTAAACATTTATATATCCTCATATACACATAGGTGATATTGTATAGTGAGAAGTTGTTTGGTATCACATTGTAACTGTATCAGCTTCTTCACTTTTCACAGCCTAAAGAAGCTAGATAAATTTTAAACTTTACATCCATACTTGAGTGCTGATTGAATAGGGCTGGAACATGAAATGTATGAAAAATAAACACATAAAAGTTAATGATGAATAATGATACAATGACAACTAATAGGAAACATCTGATGTTACATGTGTAATGGTATTAAACACTTAATTCTTGAACATTTCAGAATATATATATATTCCATCTTCAGTTAGCTGTATTAACCCTTAAACAGTGGGAATTTTGTAGGTATCAGTTGATGATAGCTGCTGTTTAAGAGTTAAACGAGTGAAGTGTTAAATGCATAAATTTTCTAAATTTTTAACATTTTGTGAAGAGAAATTAAAATAGTAAAGGTATGAAGTAAATTAAAAGAAAAGGATAGCACAACAATTTTAACAATATGACAAAAACTTTGCTACAATTCTGCTTTGAATAACTTGTATTATATTACAATAAATAAAGCATTGGGAAATTAAAAAGCTGCAAATAAGGATTGTAAAAAAAGGTATGAAACAAGGCTAGAGATAATGTAGATATTATTTACTCAAACTACAAACTCTTATTTTGCCCCCATATTGTAACCTAGAATTACATTTGGTGTAGTTAAAATAGGTATTTGCAAACAAGATCTACAGCCTTGTTACCTTATTTTTTATAATTCGAATTTGCAGGTTTCCAAAATCCCTTTTTTTTTTTATGTTCAACTATAGACTAAGGATTACTTTATGGTAGCTAGCTAATACAGTTCATGATGATTTACTGTAGCTATTGGCTATTTGATTACATTAGTTAAGTTGTAAAGTTTTAAGCTGTAGCTAGAGACTTGTTTAAGAATGTGCTGAGCATTTGTAGTTTCTATGTGCAAATATATACCTAGAACTAAGACAACCCAAACCAAGCTCGTATAAAACCTGTACAGCCTTAAAGTTTTAAAGTATGTTTGAACTGGAACTTTACTGTTTAAGACGCTTTTTACTTGAACGCTACTAGAGTATTGTGCAATTCTGTAGGATCCGTATTATGAACCACTATTGTGGTTCACAATTACAGTTATTATTTTATCCTATTCTTTTTTTGTATTGACTTTATCCCTTTACTCTGTATTGTAATTCCTCTTCACAAAAATGTTAAACTTAGAAAACCTTTGGACCAAATATTTCACCCTGTTTTGATATAGCGTAAATTAAATGTTTGCTACTATCACACGTATCAAACGTTTGTTGCCGCCGTACTATTACTCACAATTGGACATCGATTCCCATATAAACATTGAACTTTGTTTTTAATGACAGCATGCTCGTAATAGCGGCAGTGTATGGTTCGTATTATTATGGCAACAAATAACTTTTCCAAAGAACCCACAGCGAAGGTATTTTGAAATCTCATGTCGTTAAAGAGATCGTTTCAACCGTGAAATTATGATATGCTATGTCCTTGAAACTTTCCCGCTAGCCGAGACAAACGTTTTTGAAAGGAACACGAAGACTTGTATTTTTATTTACGATACACGTTAAAAAGGACGTGAAGAGCTTTTAATTAGTGAATTAAAGAAACATAGCACGCCACAAGCAACATAGGATGTTGATGACGTCACTGGGCGTTGTGAGTGTTAACGCCTGATGAAACACTGGATTTGGAGGTGTCTTCCTGTCTGACAGACGCAGTTTATGGCTTGTTAAAATATACGAATCCAATCTTCTTTTCCAGAAGGAGAACTTTGATGAACAACGTGGTAGCACAGCCTAAGAAATGGAAATAAACGTTATAAACAAGGACGAGACAAACAGCGACGTTTAATCGAACTTGTTTTTCGTATTTAACCGTTTAAATTCCACAGAGAGTATCGTTTGTTTTTGATTTTCGTGCAAAGCTATTCGAGGGCTATCTGTGCTAGTCGCCCTTAATTTAGCAGTGTAAGACTAGAGGGAAGGTAGCTTCACCATTCACCACCAACTCTTGGGCTACTCTTTTACCAACGAATAGTGGGATTGATCGTAACATTATTAAGTCCCCACGGCTGAAAGGGCGAGTATGTTTGGTACGACCGGGATTCGAACTCGCGATCCTCAGATTACGAGTCGAACGCCTTAACCCACCTGGCCATGCCGGGCCGTCCACAGAGAGGAGTGATTTCGCCTTATTTTTACGGCTCTTTGTAACTATTTTATATATTACGTTATCTTCGTAACGTAATAATTAAATTATTATCAGACAGCGAAGACTTCGGTAATAACACAAGGTTATACGCAAAAGTGGCTTATATCTTTTTGTGGTTAATAAAACACCACGTTAATCATTGATTCCAAAGATCGGGAAAGTTGAGAAATTTGAAGTTTTATTTGATGTGGTTGTGTGTATATATAACTCTAAGGATACATTTAAGTCTTTAAACGTAATCAATTCAATCAGATATGTGTATGTAAATGCATTATATAATACGTTGGATATTTGTAAATTAGAATCACTACACTTTAAAGTATGAAAAAAGGTGGTGTTTTAGGTTTGTTTGGATTATTTTTCAAGTATTAGTACACAAACCGTGGTACAGTGGTGGACGGGAAGTGTCCATATAGTAAAGTATGATGGGAGCACTAACCTATGCATGGTTGAACTAGTTTCAATTATGTTTCGTAAATGAACTTGTGTGGACATTTGCTGCTTGCCTGTGGAACCACCACGAGTTGGTTTGTTAATACTCAGTTTTTCTCCCGTTAAATTCTTAAAGGGACGTGTTGTTTTTAAAATACTTTATCTATTCATATTCCAAAAAAAATTAATAAAGCACATTTTTATAACTGTTTTACAACGAAATAAATAACAGATAGAAGTGGATGTATAGGTGTTATTAGAGTTTGGGTCTGACTGGACTAATTCATGTGAAAGAGCTGGGTGTTTTTTTTACCACTTTACTCGTATCCACCTTTCTGGCACTAATACGGTATTTGCATATCCGTAATAACTCCATACCACACATCTGATGATTTTAAAGATGGCGTAACAAGGAATTCTGTCACGTCAAACTATGACGTTAATTGATAAAGTTCGAGATGTTCTGGAGGTGTTTCCCTGATTAGTGATAATTCTGGCTTATGTCTTTCGATTCGCTCGTGAAGAGTACATGTGTACAGTGGGGTTGCTGCTAATTTCGGTGAACTGGTCAAACGTCCAAACGAGTTAAAAGGCCAGTTTCAACTCTGAAGTCCTTTTCCTGTTGTTTATTTAATTGATAAGACATCATTTACTGTTCTGAAGTTTACAGTGAATTCGTGGTCAGTGGACTTTCAACTAATAACATCTCTTGTTGTTCAGTTGAGACGATTTTCGTCAGCTAACACTATCAAATTGCTGTTTAATTTCCTTTTAAATTTCTCTTTATTCTTCCTTGCACTTTCTATACAGTTCATAGTCCGATTTGTAAATGGTGTGATTTTCTTGGGATATTATTTTTCACCGGAAATTATTAACGTGTTTCATCGTAGGCAATTAAAGAAAGCGTTATTAGAGTCGAGACGTGCTTATTGTCCAGTGTGTTTGGTATTGTTATGTGTTACCCAAACGTGTTTACACTGAATGTTTTTACTGGCATGAAAAGTTATAAGATATATTTAGAAATAAAAACAGTTCATTGAGATGAATGTATGTAGGGGTGACTTACCCTTACAGTTCAGATGCTGTCCCCAATTTTCGAATTATAAATTTATATAGAAGAATCTATGAGAAGTATAAATTAAAATATATATATACAATTAGAACTGAACATAGTTATAAGGAAATCAGACATAAATGTTTCTAAAGCATGATAAGAACACCAAGGATTAAAAAGTTCGGAGAACTACGTGTGTGTGTGATTGTTTTATAGCTATGCTCTGTCATGTGATCTAGGAAGTAAGGTACAATGACGTGATAGTATTTAAATACGAATTCATTGATTTTGAATACCTTTTACAGAAAATGTCTCCTCTAAATAACTGTGCGCCCCCATCCTTACTGTACAGGTTGTTCGTTACTGAATAGAAACAGCTGTGATGAGTTTTCCAGTCAGTAGGCTAGAAAGGTGTAAGTTATTAAAATGTTCGTTCAAGTTTACGCATTTGTATTTCTTTTTTCTAAGCGTTAATTTGGTTGTTTCCGGCTTGGCTTGATTAGTTGGTTAGGGCGCTTGATTCGCAATATTCGGGCGGCAGGTTCGAATACCCCGGGTCACCAAACATGCTCACCCTTTCAGCTGTGGGCGCGTTATCAAGTTACGGTCAATCTCACTATTAGTTGGTCAAGGATTAGCCCAAGAGTTGGCGGTCAGTGGTGATGACTAGCTGCCTTCCATCTAGTTTTAAACTGCAGATAGCCCTCGTTCAGCTTTGCACGAAATTAGAAACAAGTATTCTTGACTGTTTCCAGTTGTGATATGACCACTCGAAAGATATATTACGTTTCTATATTGTTTACATATATTGACCTACAAATGCCCATGAGTGATCACGTACAACAATATGGATATTGTCCATAAGTCAAAATTAAACAAAAAGTATTTATTTTTTAAAGAAATCAGCCACGCATGCAGTGTCAGTTTTGTAAGTGTCCACACGTTTTTACGATACACGTGTTTGTTATACACTTCTTTTCCTTCTTTTATACATAGTGTAACATATCTTGTGAATTGGAGCTTAACTTCGTCATTGGTAAGATTTTCGGGATAAGTGGTGACCACTAAATTTCGTCACCCGAGAGCGACCTGTTTATTTAAACAGGTGTCGCTTCAAAACTGTTTAAATATTTCAGCATTGTTTAAGTTTATTAAAATCTAAACGTTGTTTTACGTAGAACAAACTGATAAGAACTACACCTGTTTCGGAGCCTTTGAGTGAGCGACGTTTTCGTTTCTGTGGTGAAAATAACAGCTTAAAATCAACGTAACGCGTGTGTGTGATTAATTCTAATATTGATTATTTTATATACTTGGCCCGGTGGTTAGGGCGCTCAACACGCAGTTTACGGGTCACGGGGTCAAATCATCACTGAACCTGCTCGCCTTTGTTGAATTATTTAATATTAAATACGACATGTATGCGTTTAAATAAAAAATTCATTCATGTACATGTACAAGTATAGTACATCAGTCATTACCGACCGTACAGGTATTATTGTTTGAGGAGGGATAAACAAAATCACGAATAAAATTGAAATCATAGTAACATGTACATGAATGAATTTTTTTATTTAAACGCATACATATCGTATTTAATATTAAATAATTCAACAACTGTTTGTTGTTTTGAGCTAGTAGAGCGAAACTTAGATTGGTGGTATACTTATAGTATACTAGCAGGAATTTGAATTTTTAAAATCTCTATTCAGGTAACATATCCATCAATAATGTAGATCGTGCGACTGCTCACGCTGAGGAAGTTATAATTAATCTGATTATATACGTTCAAATATTTTACAACCGGAGGTAATTTTTGCCGTAGAGTGGCAATAGGTACGTGTTACGTTATCCTGGAATAAGGCTGTTAACCGGCTGTTGTAGAGGCCGATGGCCGATCGAACTCGCCACCGTAGGTGTGTTTCGCGAATGTAAGGGACGATGAATTTGTTCACTTGTTTTTGTTAATTTCTGAGTTATTGTTTTTAACTTTTTAAAAATTTAATTCGTAAATGTGTTTTTAAACACAGTTAAGAAAACACAGGGTTCTTCTTCCTGCCGTGAAAATGTACACAAAATATTTTTGATAGATAAGGTGTTTAATTTTGTAAACCCATTCATACAGTGAATTAAGTTCAAGCAGGCGGTGGCACTGCCTATGTACAGGGATGACAGGAATTGTTCTTCGGTGGCACTGCCTATGTACAGGGATGACAGGAATTGTTCTTCGGTGGCACTGCCTATGTACAGGGATGCCTGGAATTGTTCTTCGGTGGCACTGCCTATGTACAGGGATGACAGGAATTGTTCTTCGGTGGCACTGCCTATGTACAGGGATGGCTGGAATTGTTCATCGGTGGCACTGCCTACGTACAGGGATGACAGGAATTGTTCTTCGGTGGCACTGCCTATGTACAGGGATGACAGGAATTGTTCTTCGGTGGCACTGCCTATGTACAGGGATGGCTGGAATTGTTCTTCGGTGGCACTGCCTATGTACAGGGATGGCTGGAATTGTTCATCGGTGGCACTGCCTACGTACAGGGATGGCTGGAATTGTTCTTCGGTGGCACTGCCTATGTACAGGAATGGATCAAGTTGTTCATCGGTGGCACTGCCTATGTACAGGGATGGCTGGAATTGTTCATTGGTGGCACTGCCTATGTACAGGGATGGCTCGAATTGTTCTTCGGTGGCACTGCCTACGTACAGGGATGGCTGGAATTGTTCATCGGTGGCACTGCCTATGTACAGGAATGGATCAAATTGTTCATTGGTGGCACTGTCTATGTACAGGGATGGCTGGAATTGTTCATTGGTGGCACTGCCTATGTACAGGGATGGCTCGAATTGTTCTTCGGTGGCACTGCCTACGTACAGGGATGGCTAGAATTGTTCATCGGTGGCACTGCCTACGTACAGGGATGGCTGGAATTGTTCTTCGGTGGCACTGCCTACGTACAGGGATGACAGGAATTGTTCATCGGTGGCACACCCTACGTACAGGGATGACAGGAATTGTTCATCGGTGGCACCGCCTACGCACAGGGATGACAGGAATTGTTCATCGGTGGCACTGCCTACATTGCAGGGATGACAGGAATTGTTCATCGGTGGCACCGCCTACGCACAGGGATGACAGGAATTGTTCATCGGTGGCACTGCCTACGTACAGGGATGACAGGAATTGTTCATCGGTGGCACTGCCTACGCATTACAGGGATGACAGGAATTGTTCATCGTGGCACTGCCTACGTACAGGGATGACAGGAATTGTTCATCGGTGGCACTGCCTACGTACAGGGATGACAGGAATTGTTCATCGGTGGCACTGCCTACGTACAGGGATGACAGGAATTGTTCATCGGTGGCACTGCCTACGTACAGGGATGACAGGAATTGTTCATCGGTGGCACTGCCTACGCACAGGGATGACAGGAATTGTTCATCGGTGGCACTGCCTACGCATTACAGGGATGACAGGAATTGTTCATCGGTGGCACCGCCTACGCACAGGGATGACAGGAATTGTTCTTCGTGGCACCGCCTACGCATTACAGGGATGGCTGGAATTGTTCTTCGGTGGCACTGCCTACGCACAGGGATGGCTGGAATTGTTCTTGGCGGCACCGCCTACACAGGGATGGCTGGAATTGTTCTTCGGTGGCACTGCCTACGTACAGGGATGGCTGGAATTGTTCTTCGGTGGCACTGCCTACGTACAGGGATGGCTGGAATTGTTCATCGGTGGCACTGCCTACGTACAGGGATGGCTGGAATTGTTCATCGGTGGCACTGCCTACATACAGGGATGACAGGAATTGTTCATCGGTGGCACTGCCTACGCATTACAGGGATGACAGGAATTGTTCATCGGTGGCACTGCCTACCTACAGGGATGACAGGAATTGTTCATCGGTGGCACCGCCTACGCAGGGATGACAGGAATTGTTCATCGGTGGCACTGCCTACGCACAGGGATGACAGGAATTGTTCATCGGTGGCACTGCTCACGCACAGGGATGACAGGAATTGTTCATCGGTGGCACTGCCTACGCACAGGGATGACAGGAATTGTTCATCGGTGGCACTGCCTACGCATTACAGGGATGACAGGAATTGTTCTTCGGTGGCACTGCCTACGCACAGGGATGACAGGAATTGTTCTTCGTGGCACTGCCTACGCACAGGGATGGCTGGAATTGTTCATCGGTGGCACTGCCTACGCATTACAGGGATGACAGGAATTGTTCTTCGTGGCACCGCCTACGTACAGGGATGACAGGAATTGTTCTTCTGTGGCACTGCCTACCATTACAGGGATGACAGGAATTGTTCTTGGTGGCACTGCCTACGTACAGGGATGACAGGAATTGTTCTTCGGTGGCACTGCCTACGTACAGGGATGACAGGAATTGTTCATCGGTGGCACTGCCTACGTACAGGGATGGCTCGAATTGTTCATCGGTGGCACTGCCTACGTACAGGGATGACAGGAATTGTTCATCGGTGGCACTGCCTACGTACAGGGATGGCTCGAATTGTTCATCGGTGGCACTGCTTACGTACAGGGATGGCTCGAATTGTTCATCAGTGGTACTGCCTATATGTAGGGATGGCTCTAATTGCTCATCAATGGCATTGCCTGTGTATAGGGATGGCTCAAGTTGTTTCTTTTGTTTGTACCTCTTCAATAAGATAAGAACTTTACAATAAAGTACATTGTTTCCTCATATAAGAATATTTACATAATGACTGCACCAAGTGTAGAAATTTCTGTAACTATTAGGGGTGCATATCTCATCATAGTAGGTGATACAATACATATATAGGTATTAATGCTGTGATATGTGAGTTGTTTATTTTGTTTGTACCTCTTCAATAAGATATTAATCTTATTAATGCTGTGATATGAAGCTAGGTACAAAAGTTTTACCAACAGTTTATTACAATATTTTATCATGTAATTTATTATCTCTCTGACAAACATTATCATATTTAAATATTTTACAATTTTCAGTGCTATTTTTCAAATTCTCTAGTTTGGTCACCTAAGTAGCAGCTGGAAAGAAAAGTAAAATATATACACACTGCTGGCCAAAATCTTAAGGCCAATGAACATAAAGAAAAAATATGCATTTTGCTTTGTTAGACTCAACCACTTATTTGAGTAGAGCTTCAAAAGAAAAAATAAGAAAAGGGAAAATCGTTTTTAGCATTTAATAGGAAAAATAAGAACACTATGAAATTAGCCTAAATACTAGCTGGTCAAAATATTAAGACCATACCAAAAAGAAGTCCTAAACAGGGTTTTCTAGGAAATGCCCAACAAGAGGTCTCGGTAGTGAGTTGCACGGCCATCATTGGAAATAACTGAAAACATTCTCTTTGGTATGGTTGATATAAGCATTTGCAGAAGGCTGGCTAGAATGATATTCCAGGTGGCGAAGATAGCTTCACAAAGATCATGCACTGTTTGTAATTGATGTCCATTTCTCTAGACTTCCCTTGCCATCCACCCCCGAACACTTTCAATGGGATTCAGTTTGGGCAAACATGCTGGATGGTCTAAAAGAATCACATTATTCGCCATGTAAAAGACCTTTGTCCTCTGGGCATTGTGGATTGCAGCGTTGTTCTTCTGAAAGATCCAGTCATTTTCACACAAGCAAGGGCCTTCAGTCAATAAGGATGCTCTCTCCAACGTGCCACTGTAGCCAGCTGCTGTTCAACGCCTTGTATAACTTGAAGCTCCATTGTTCCATGGAAGGAGAAAGCATCCCACATCATGATGGAACCTCCTCCACTGTGTTATGTAGAAAATGTCTCTGGTGAGATATCCTTATCATGCCAGTAACATAGGAAGCCATCTGGACCATCCAGGTTTAAATTTTTTCTTATCAGAGAACAAAACCTTCTTCTACTTTTCTACATCCCATGTTTGGTGCTTCTCAGTAAAGTTTAACCAAGCTATTTCAAGGCGTGGCCTTTGAAGACATTTATGGTTTTTAAAGCCTTTCTTTCGTAGATGCCATCTTATTATTCTTGAGCTGCATTCTGCATCCGTAAGGGCCTTACTCTGGTACGACAATCAGCTGATGTCTTGCTGCACAACCCATTGAATCCTCCTGTTCAACGTTAGCAAAATTCTCTTTGGCCCGACCACTTGAAATTCTCGTTCCATATCCTTCAGGGTCTTTTGAGAAATTTGCAACAGCAGTTTTACTATGTTCAATCTCACCAGCAGTGGCACGTTGAGACAGACCTTGCTTTTTCATCTCGACGATTCTGCCACGTTCAAACACTGTCAACGTTTTAGTCTTTGCCATGTTTTTACCCAATGTAACACAGGAGATGTCAGTGGGAGGTGTTGACAACACTAATGCTTGAACACAAATTACTAAATTTCATTACGTGTTTACGGGTTAACACTTTGTTTCAGTAAGGTCTTAAACTTTTGACCAGCTAGTATTTAGGCTAATTTCATAGTGTTCACATTTTCCCTATTAAATGCTAAAAATGCCCTTTATTTTTATTTTCCCTTTTCTTATTTTCATCTTTTGAAGCTTTACTCCAATAAGTGGTTGAGTCTAACAATGCAAAATGCATATTTTTTCTCTATGTTCATTGGCCTTAAGATTTTGGCCAGCAGTGTATATCGATTTTTTATTGTTAATTCATAATATTACTTTGCATATGTTTCCGATAAAAGACATGAAGATGACATTTGCTCAATATTCATCTTCTTTCATAGAATTTCCTCAGTGTGGATTTCTATACATGGTGAGGGGACCTCCCAGGAAAGGTTCTGTTCTTTCAGTTTACCTCCTCTGGGATCTAAACATTCACCCACATGTTTGCCGTGCATGGTGACTCTTGAAGGGGAGGAGAGGATCCTGGTTGTTGAGGGGTCCAACCCTAACACACCACTTTGTCCTTGAATTTCTGTAGATGGATGGTCTTGGAGTGGCTCTTCTATGGACAATCAGCTGGTCCATTTGGGCTAGGGTCAATCAAGTACCAGTGTTGGATGTTCTCAACTGGTGTTGTGGACATTGTATCTGATGCTAGTGGTTGGGTATAGTGCTCACAAAACACTGGCATTGCTGCAGTGTCCTTGTTTGGCACTGTAGTGGGTCCCCTCGTAGGGCTCCATGGTAGGTGGGGTCAGTAGGCACTGAAATGTAGCTTCTTTGTTATAGATACCCTTCTTTCTCCCAAAATAAATAAAAATGAAAGAATTGAAAAACAGACTGGAAAATGAACACACATGAATGATTGTTGTACAGTCACCATTACAGCCAGATTCTACACCTAGATTTCTGATTCTCCATTCCTTATCTGAGAAATCCTTGGGACTGATGTCTCAAGTTGCATTTTGGAGATATTTTGGTTGAAACATCTTCATCACAGCACACCAAACTCCTCTTGAAATCAAAAGCCATTGGGGATATTCTCATTGAGGTTACTTCCCATGTGGCTTTGAATTCTTCCAGAGGAGTTAGTTAAGAGGGATTTAAAGAACATTCAAGAGTCAGAAATTATCGCTGGTTTCTCCAGCCAAGGCATTACTATGGTATGCCAAATCTTCACCCGTAAAGAAGGAATATGGATCCCACCAGTGTCCTGATAGTAATGTTTACACCACCTCACCCTCCTTCCACAGTCAAAGCAGATTGTCTGAACTACAAGGTACAGCCTTACATTCCTAACTATCTCGGATGTTTCCAGTATTAGCAGTTTGTTCACTCAAAAACATCATGTCTTGGTTCTTTGGTAGGTGCTCATTTTGGTGATAAAGGCCATGATGTTTATAAGTGCAACCTGGAACTACATTCTGTTAACTGTCGAGGCTCACACCCCTCTTATTCTATTTCTTGCCCTAATTGGGTAGAAGAGAAAGATGTGCAATGCTTAAAGACTGTTAATAATATCACCTACTTAGAAGCTCAGAAATTATTGTTTCCAACTCTATCTTAAACATATGCTACTGCACTCCATTCCACTACCACAGTGGAAGTGCAGACAGATCTTTTTGTGCCTCCAGCAGAGTCATTTGCAAAACATCTTAAGAATCTTGTGCCCTCCATAATTAAAAATGTTTACACATCAATGTCTTCTTCTATTTCTGTCCCTACCATTCCTTCCAGTGACTGTCCAGTTTCACTTCCCTCAGGTTCAAATGTTTCCTTGCTTAATCCTCTTCTGCAGTCTCGAAAAATAAATTAACCATTCATTCATGCTCTCAGTCATTGGAATCATTGTTGACAGACAATGCCTACCTGCCTACCTAACCCAGAGCAGAATCCATGGAGGTTGATAAATCTTTGTCCAATAAAGATAAAAATAGTGGTCACAAACAGAAGTTCTCTCTGCCACACTCTCCACATAAGTAACAATAGCCACTCTGATCCAGTGGAACTGTTGAGGTTCTTGATCAAATTTAGATGACATTAAGGATTTTATTGATTTTACCACCCCATGTGCCTCTCCTCAAAGGAAGGATTTCTGAAACTTGCTGATACGGTCACCCTTTGACAATTTTCCTTGTACAGAAATGACAGGTCATGATTGCAGGACAAGTGCATGGTGGGGTGGCATTGCTGGTTGATCAGTGTGTACCCACCCTGTCCTTGTCACTTGTTACACATTTGGAGGCTGTTGCTATCCATGTTTCCTTGGGTCACATCATCACTGTTTGTTCTCTCTTCCTGCCTCTTGAAGAGATCTATCATCAGTCAGATCTTGATGTCCTTATTGATCAGTTACCATCCCCCTTTTTACTACTGGGGAATTTTACTGCACATAATCTCCTTTGGGGTGGTGCTAGTGTTGATGGGGAGAGATCATGCTATAGAGAACATGCTCTTGGGCCACAACCTGTCTCTCTTCAATACTGGTTCTTATACTTATTTTCATGAACCTAGTCAGTCTTTTACTGCTATAGATCTGTCTTCCGGTTCCCCTTCACTTTTAACTTACTTTTCTTGGAGAGTCGACAGTAATTCATGGGGCAGTGATAATTTTCTTTTCATTTTGAGAGAGACTGGCTGTGGTTGATGCCATTCGGCTCGCATGCATCTGCTGGAAGTTGGACCAGGCTAACTGGCCTTCTTTCACCACACTCTTAGAACTTGATCCTGCCGTTGTGTGTAAGCCATCGATAGAAGACTGTGTGGCAGCAGTAAATGAATGTATTATCCAGGCAACTGCTCATTGTATTCCTCAACACCTCAACACATTTCCCACAGTATACTCATTCTTGGTGGAATCCTGCCTGCCACATGACAAGAAAAGCTCAAAAATTGGCTTGGAATATCTTTCATAGATACCCCACACTTTTACACCACATTACATTTCAGCAGGCCCATGCAAGTGCTAAGTAGGTCAGATGTCAAAGCCAGAAGGAGTTTTGGATTAAATACACCTCTAGCATTTCTTTTACTGCCGGTTCCAAAATCATATGGGACAAAATTTGAAAGGTTAGTGGCCAGGAAGTTGCTGACACCCAGAACATCACCAATACTCTTGGCAAAAGCTTTTCTCATGCATCTAGCACTTTTTCTTCATCCCCCATCTTCTTAGCCATCAAAACACGGGCAGAACAATCACCTCTTTCCTTTCAGGTTGATTGTCTTTATGACTATAATCACCCCCTTACACTGGTTGAACTTACACATGCTCTTCATTGGTCTGGCAGTACATCAGATGAACCTGATGATATTTGTTATGAGATGGTGTGCCATTTCTCTCCTGCCTCTCTTGCCATTCTTCTGATTGTTTTTAACCAGATATGGCAGGAGAATATTTTTCCTGATGCTTGATGCCATGCTATTGTACTCCCTTTTACTAAATCTTGGAAGGATCCTAAGATTTTTTTCAACTATTGTCCTATTACTTTGACTAACTTTCTCTAAGATCTTAGAGAGGTTGGTTGATGCTCATCTTGTTCGGTTCCTTGAATCAAACAAACTCCTCTCACCCACTCAGTGTGGGTTCCGAAGACAGCACTCCACTATGGACCACCTGATTTGACTTGAAACATCAATCAGGTCAACTTTTCTCCAATGATAACATCTTGTTTATGTATTTTTGGACCCATTTTTAATGAATTGGCGATTCTAGGTCTGTGTGGGTTCGCCACTTTCCCATTCTTTCCCACAGGAACTTGGAGTCCCTTGGGGCTGTGTCTTGAGTGTCACACTTTTCATTATAAAGATTAATGGACAACCTTCCCTACAGTTCCAAATGATCTCTTTGTCAATGATTTGTACATCCTGTGTCAGTTGTCAAACATGAGGTATATTGAGCAGCAGCTACAGACTGCCCTCAATCGTTTACTTAAGTGGGCCACAGCAAACAGCTTTAACTTCTCTCTCTCTAAAACCATTTGCATGCATTTTTACTGTCAACAGTGTATTCACCCTGATCCTGAGCTCCGTATCTGTAAAGTTGTGCTGCCTGTGGTCCCTGAGACAAAGTTCTTGGGGCTTATCTTTGACCATAAGCTGACCTTTATACCACACATCAAGCAGCTACAGGTCAAATGTACAAGAGTGGATCGATGTTCTGTGCTAAAGATATATCGTGCTCTTATTCGATTGAAACTCGACTATTGATCACTGGTCTATGGCTGTGTCTTAAAGATGCTGGACCCCATTCTTCATCAAAGACTTTGACTCTGCACTAGGGCTTTCCACACTTTCCCAGTTCAGAGCTTATACATAAAGTCTCATGAATCTTCTTTGCACCTGTGCTGTTTGCAACTGTCTTTACCATATGCTTTGAAACTTTGTTCCTTACCAAAGCATCCCACCTGGGGTTGTGTTTTCCTTCCTCGGTGGGCCATACTTTTTCAGAACAAACGATCTGCCATTGCTCCTTTTGGCCTTCGTATCCAGGCACAGTTGAATGAATTGGGTCTGTCCTTGGATAACATTGCTGTATCCACTGGACAGCCCATCTCACCATGGCTTCTTGTTGTCTCCAAATGTGACCTATGTTTAAGTCATCTGAGAAAAAAGACACTTCTGATTGGAAATACTGTCTGTAATTTGCTGATCATTTTTTGAACCATCCTTCCTTTCTTATTTATACAGATAGTTTGAAATCAGGTGGTTGTGTGCAGAATTTACTCTACAGCTTCTGTGTTCACTGCTGAACTGTATACCATTTCTCTTGCTCTGAATCACATAGAAGCTAAGCAGTACTCAAACTGCACTATATATACTGACTTAGTTCTCTACTGGCCCTGGAATCGCTTCACGTTAGTTCACACCCTGTTCTTGCTGACATTCAAAACTGACTGGCCCATTTCTCTTTAACATCTACTTCTGTCCAGTTTTTCTGGATACCAGGCCACATTGGTATTTGTGGGAATGAGCTCATTGACACTGCAGCTAAATCTATCTACTCTGGCACTATCACCGCTCTGCCTGTTCCATACGTGGACTATGGTCCTGTGTTCAATGCTTGGCTCCGTGCCAGCTGGCAGTTGACTTGGAGTGAGCAACGTGAAAACAAGCTTTTCCAAATAAAACCCTCTATTGAACTATGGCTGTCTTGCTTCCATAAGAATTGGAAAGAAGAAATTGTCCTAACTAGACTATGCATTGGTCACTGTTATTTAACTCATCATTTTCTTTTATCTGGGATTGATGCACCAAAGTGTTGTCTGTGTGACATAGATTACCATAAGCCACATTTTACTGTCTTGCTGTCATTACGATTCTCAACTATGACACCATTTTAGTCGTGTTTTGTCTCAAGGTTTACCCTTAACATTGGACTGTCATTGATGATGGTGACACTGTCCATCTTACAAATTTTTTTAGTTTTTTAAAGGCCATTGACCTTTTTAACACTATTTAAGTTTTTAATTCATAAATTAGACCCTTTTTTTGATATAATTCCTTTTTGAAGTACAGCTAGTTCAGTATGAAATTAGAAAATGGCCATAACGTCAAATAACTCAAAACCAAGAGTGGAAAGGCCAAATTCAGGTGACTAATGCTGATGTTTGAACTAACCTGTCAGTCATCCTGGTGAGTTATGATAATTACAGTTATGCTACAGAAAGTCCTTTACAACTTGTATTACTGTAGTTTTTCTCTTACTGCTGTACACTAGACATACAAATTGGATTTAATGTTATTTAAGTTTTTAATTCAAATATTAAACTTTGTTTTGTTTTATCTTGATTCCTTTTTATGAATTTTAATAATTTTACTTTACTTTTGCTGGATGTTTGGTGCAGATAGCCTAGTTGCATTGTCATAAAATTTCAAACTCAACCACCCATCTAACTCTATTGAATCATCAAATTTTAGCAAAAATACTTTATTACAATTTTGTGTTAACAAAAGACTTGTTTATTGAAAGCTTGTCAAATTTTGTGAAGATGCATAAACTGCTGGATCTCCATAACTATTAAGCATCATAACAAAATGTTTTAATTTGTTGTTCTTTTTATAATGTAACTCAAAAACCAAAACAGTGATTTCAGCCAAGTTAATTTAGATGACATAGTTTCAAACTGAGTATCCACTATCATAAGTATTATTAACTTGTCATAATTTTTAAAAGAATCATAATTAGAGAGTAAACAATGTTATATTTACCTCCTTTGACTTGGCCTTCGTACAGGACTTTGATGTTCCTTTAAAAAGCTTTAGGGTGAAACAGCCAATAGGAGACAAACAGTAAATATTACATTTGGGATCTCTTTGTATTCGTAACTAAGTTCTAAATACAACATTCTTGTGTTTATTGAAATATGCATTAAGAAAATAGTAAAGATAAATATTTAAAAAATAAGTAGATGTAGGTATCAATCCTTAAAAAACCAATGTAAACAATATGGTATGGACGACATCAACTCTGCTTAATAACACAGGCAGTAATTAACATATAGCAATATATATAACTATCCAGTCACAGTTGAATTTAATATTTCCTGTTTTTGTTTGTTAAAATAATTGTTTTGTTTTAAGTAAGACTTTACATTAACATGAAACTGTTGGTTGTGAGTACAAGTCATTGTTAATAACCAAATTATGTTAAATAGCACAAGATTTTCAGTTTTCACTTGGTGTTTGTAGAAAACAGTTTTCAATGTTGTTAAAACAATATGTACATATTGAGAAACTGCTTAAGTTGCATACAGCAGAATATTGTTTTTCAGCAAGTCATGTTTTTACATTACGAGGCAGTAAAATGAGTTGAAACTGTATGGCTCACCTTCACTATGCATTACGAATTATGAATACAGCTTACAATTTGTCCAGCAGAGAAAGTTTAAAATATGTATTGTTATGATGCATGAAATGTGGATTTTACCACAAATGAGTCACTGTTAAGACAAAGTAAAAACTGTAACATTTAAAAGAAAAGCCAACAGGTGCACATGGATTTTCATAATTTCAAATAACAATTTTTCTTTTTTTTAATCCTTCACTTGATAATGAATTTGGTTTAATAAAGATCTGGTGTTGATATGAAAAGAAAATCATTAATTCTCATATGGATGGATTCTTTAGATTTCAATGATTGTATATTATCCTGTAATGTTATTTTTAGTTTAGTTACATTTTTGCAAGCTTACATTTTAACTGGAGAAAGAGTGTGTGTGTGTGTGTGCACGCACGTGCATGTATGTATATGTATATATATTCTAGTTTTCCCAAAATGTTAATATTTTTTACCATTTTTAGGTAGCACTTACTGATTTAATTCTGTTCTGAACAGGTTTCTATGGATCAGTTTAACATAGATAAAAATTGCAGGTATTCATTAATCTGGGTTTGGGCACTGGTTCCTTTGTGCAGAGCTATGGAAATAGGCTTAGGAACTGTAATTGAAACCTTGTTTGAGCATAAGCTGTATGTTATAAGAATGACTGTTTCTTAACATGGGTGGTACAGTGCTGTTTATTGGCTATTGTCCCTCAAGTCAAGAATTGAAAATAAGAATTAATGGTAGCTGTGCTACAAATACAAAATAGTGAAAATATAAATTAGTTATCCTTGTAATTTTTAGTTTTAGGCAATTGTAAATATATCTAGGTTATCAAAAAACCATATGCTGTTAATGTATGTGCATTTGTAATCTTATTGCTAATGTTATATGTATTCATAGTTATTCTTATAACGTTGTATACCATATTTGTGTGGCCTAGTATTAGCATAATCTGACTGTAAATCTGTGGATTTATGGTTTAGTCCTGTGCCATAAAGCATGGTTAGCACTTTTGTGGCTTTAAGCTCACCATAAAAATTAGTCAAATCACACTCTTTAATCAGGTAAGAGTAGGTCAAGAGCTTGATCCCTCTCAGTTCAAAATTAGGGAACAGCTATGGACAAGGTCATTTTCTGTAACTGCTGAAATTAGACAAAAAATGTTTGTCTAATTATGCCATTACCAGTTATGATTAGTTAAGTAGCTGCTCCAACAATATCATATATAAACAATAATATAATTTGGGAAAATGATTGTTGAAACATTGAAAAAAGTTAAAATTCAAGTTTTGACTAATACTACCTGCTGTTACATGAAATGTTTATTTGAAGTGAGGATGCATTGGGCATATGAAGCACACGGGTACTAACTTGAGGGTTTATAGTTGAAACAGAGACTTGAGACTAAGACTTCCAATAACACTTTTTATTTGAGTCATCAAATACTTAATGCTTTCACACACACACACATATATTTATATATATAGAATGACATTATAATACTTGCAAAGAACTTTGGCAAGAAATGGCATTTTTACTAATGGTAAGAGACATCTACTGTTCTTTCTCTTGAATGATCAGTTCAGTTCAGAGTGCTTACTAGAGTTTTGAATATTTTATATATTGTATCTTGTATATTTTGGCATATGTTCTTAAACCTTTTATACTAGCTGAGTGGAGAATTGTTGGCCTAATTATAGTGTCATGGTGTCAGCTGACTTCCTATTTGTGACTTTTCAAGCTTGTTATTTACCAATAGTTCATACTGACACATCATCAAATGGTCAAGAATTCTCTTGTTTACAAATTTCCAAGTTTGTTAGTTACGCATCCTCTTGGCAACAATAGCCCAGACTGTAGCATTGGTCCACCATCCAAGGTTCTTCTTGGTTTCAATGTCCAAGTTTGCTTAACCCCTTTTAACCTCAATAGTGTCAATTTGCTTCAACTCCAGCATACAACAGACAGTTTTTCATCTTTAGCTTGAATAACCCCTCTTAACATTAATAGTGTCTATCTGTTCCAGTCTAAACAAATAGTGGATGTTTTTTCAGTGGTTTTCTCTGAATCTCTGTTTAAATAACTCCTGTTGTCCTTGATAGCATCAGTTCATCTTAAACTAGGTATTATTTTTATCATATGGTAACAACTTTCTTGGTATGTTCTTGGAGTTGTCATTATTCTGTAAACATCATTGCTTCATAAACATATTTTCTTATACTTCATTATTTCCTATTCATTAAAATAATTATTCGAGGCATCTAGATATCTAGTGATGTCTCAAACAAGTATTATCAGTTCACATTGCTTCACTGTTGTCTGACTGGATGAATGAAATTAAAAGAAACTGTTAGAATGCCTAAAGCTGGTGAAGCATTAGAAATCAGTAGGCCTAAAATATGTGATAAACATCACATAAACTACAGATATTTTTACTTTCCTTTTTTCTTATTTTTCTAAATTTGTTCCTTTGGTATGCAAAGCAAGAAGCCTATAAAATAATATCTCAGAGCTGTATTTTGTCTTCCACAAGTTACTGCCCAAGTGATCATTTATGTAAGTCAAGAAGATTTCATCAGTTGCGTTGGACATTTACACTGTAACTTAATTTTGAAATTAGTATCGTACTGTACATGTAAATAATATTTTATAAAAATTGTTGTCTTAGATCTTCCAGGTCAATTGACTTGTTCTGGTGTTACTGAAATGCCTCTTTGGACAATGACTTGTGGGGGACAGAGGATAGGCATGAAATGATATTTTGTACATCCCTGATTTTGAATCTGAAATGAATAAATTAAGTGGAATGTGGAAAAAAAATCATGTGCAATTTACCTAATTTTTATCAAAATTTTAGGACTATTATATGAGCATGTTATTTAGTCTATAACTAGGCTTAATACAACTTTGTAATAGTTGAAAGTTGCATTTGAGACAGAACTAGGTTGTTGAAGATAAACAACATTAAGAAGTCAAATGTTTTCATAATGTTAAACAACATAAAACAGTTTCATGTATGAAAATTCAGAATCTCACTTGACTGTGTACAACAAATTATTAGTTATTCTTAAATTATTAAGAAGATCAAACAGTTTTTAAGTTGAGTTTCCACGTACAAACATAGCCACACAGTGTAGTTGAATGTTAACAGCCAAAAATTGGATAGATTAAATTTGATTGTGATGGAATAATTATGTATATTGCTATATGTTAATTCTTATTTCTGCTATCATATATGGATGATGCAAATACCATCTCTACTATCTTATTTGCATTGTTTTTGAAATATTGATGTTAATTAAGTGTTTGAATAGGCATAGGAAGTTTATTTATAACCACATTCTAAATAAAATGATGTTCCTGCTGTAATATTTAGTGTTTATATATGATTTGTTGGACATTCCTGTTTCACCTTGTATTTAAGCTTTTTCAATGAACACCAATTTTTATAAGAAAGCTAACTTCAAGGGGTAATTATAACATTGTTTACACTAGAATTATAATTTTTTTTCAATTACTACTAGTTAATATTTACAAAAGTGGATACACCATTGTTTTTGTTTACAAGTTATATAGAAAACAAGAAGAAATTTAAACTTTTTGCTATGATATTTATTTTCATTCACAGCACTTGTGACTCAGTCATGAAATAGATATTAAAGTAAACACTGTATAGATTGTAAAGTTTTGATGACATGTGGAGAATGTATTTTACATACCATTTTGGTGAATAATCCAAGCCATCCCAACATATGCAGAGCTACTGCCTAATAGTTTATTTTTAACATCACATACCTATTTTTAAAAAAATTAAAATAATTTTAATCCTATTATTTTTCAGTACTATTACATGCTTAATAATTTCCATAATGTTTATATAAGTAACACCAGTTTTTCCGACACACTCTCATGTTGCTTTAGTCCCATATTTCTACCTTATTTCCTTTGATTGACCAGTCTGAGCCTTGTTTCATCATTTCCTGTTTCCTTGGTTTCCATTTTGACTCTCTGATAACATTTAGAAATCTTGCCAGGTTTGGTTTCCCAAGGTTCATGTCTCATCAGAAAGGCAGTTTAATTTGTCATTAAATGATGTATCTGTGGCCCAGAATATAGATTTTTACAAACGTGAGCCTTCAAGTCTTTCAAAGGTTATGTGGATAAAACCCATCTCAAATCTTGTGAAGAAGTTTAAGGAGTCTTTCAGGAGCATGATGTTTGCTGTTACTGAACATCCAAAAAAGTGTCCTCATGTATCTCGCATCACTCTGAATTTATTGGATTGCCAAGGTCTGACCAATGAATATTCAGACACTAATTTCGATCTTTCAGCCAGCTTGCACATGTAGTTGTTCTATTTTAATTGAGCCATCTATTGATGTATCTTGGTATTATATTCTTGTATATCCATTCCATAAATTTATTTGTTAACCAGTTCTGACATTTTGTCCCTACATCCTGGTTCTAACTGTGATTGTGTTTAATGTTAGTTGTCTGAACCTTTCAGTGGTACTGATGTTTTGTAATGGATGTATTTCCTCTACATCGTTTTTGGCCTCATTGACCCACTTGACTGGTTTCAGTCTCTGCTTAACTTCATCTGCCCTTTCTCTGAAGTACTGATATAATGGGTAAGATATGGTTGTAGTTTGCTTTGAGTAGCATCTCTTGACTTGCTAGAATTCTGTGTTATCTAGTAGTACTGCTGAAACCAAACCAGAAGTGCAACATGTTGATTTGGCTGCTTCTGATGCTACATTCTGCACCCTCTGTAAATTTTGCTACAGTTGAATTTGCCATTTGTCTATACATTTATCTTGTATCAGTTTGTGGTTTGATTGTTAATCTCATAGATTGATGGGATTCTTTTGTTGTACTTTCTGGACTTCACTACATTTGACAAAGATAAAACCATTCATTAATTTCTTATCATATAATCAGTTTGTGTGTAAACATTGTCATTCTGTGTTTCATTACAACACCCTGAAAAGTATTAGTCTTACATTCATTTATTTGTGTATGTCAGTGCTGGGTGTCCACTAGAAAAATAAGTCTCTTAGCCACTGTGGCTAAACAAAGTAATTTTCTTTTAGCCACAGTGATAGTTGTTTAGCCACAAATTTAGGTCGCCAAAAACTGTGTGGTGCATGACTTTTAATATGCATCAATTCCATCCAGTAAAAAATAGTTGTAATTATGTGAAAATCTACAAGATATTAAGTTTTGTACTATTTTTTTATTCCCTAGCAATCTTCCCTGCCAAAAAAAACCAAAACAAACAAAATAAACATGATAAAGAGGAAAATAAAGAGATTCATTTCTCAAAATAACATAAACAAAAAAAATGACCTAAAACTAGAATACCGTAGCATGACTAGTAAGTAGATAAATCCAATGGCAGCTCTTTAGCCAAATCATTCTCAACAGAAGATGAATAAGTTGACACCTGAGGTTCCGAAGCACATTTCTTCAACAGGGAATGGTACCCACGTCTGTCTTTGTGAGTGATCCAATATCTGAATGCAGAGTCAAAGTTAAAATGATCTAAAGGTTTGGATTCCATGGATAAGTTCAGTAACATTTTTATCTTGGCCACAGACAGACTGCTCCTGTCATCTGTTTTGATGCTGTTGTACCTGCTAATTTCCCACTCACAGTCAACAGACGTAACTGGAATTATTTATCCAATTGCTGCAAGCTGAGACAGATTTGGAAAAGTTTGACTGGTCTGTCTTCATGTTTCTGTTTTTGTGAGCATCCTGTTCCATTATGTTCCTCAGTAGCAGCCATTCAGTCAGTGCCTCATCCTCATTGATGAAAGGAGAGAAGTGCTGGATAAGTTCCTTCAGATCATCCTCATCAGACATTGCTCTGCTGTGACATGGGCTAAATACTGAAAAAATGACACAATGTTAGTGTCTGGGAATGCTACTTGTAGTCTTGTGATCACCTCTTCAACAAATGACTCAACAGCTGATCTGTACTTTTCACATTGTTTATCAATATCTTTGATGTCATGGCCTCTGTAAGAAGTGTAACCAGTGGCATCAGGAGCTTGTGGGAGTTCCTTCAGTGTAGTCTGTGTGTAAGGACCAGGGATGTGTACCAATGACTGAATTGGCAGAATTCACCCATCAATAATTGCTTTAGCTTGATCATAATATAAATCAGCTCTCTGTAGAGATCTTGACAAAAGTCCAAGAATGCCAACAGCATCAGCCAAAAAATGTCATTGTGACAGAGCTGTAATATGACATTTGCTGGACTAGACCGTGTAGCAAGGCTTGGCCTGGAGTATCACATTCCATTGCTACGATCTGCAGGCAGCTTGTCACAGATGCAATACAGTTGACAAGTGCTTGGATGGAATCATTAAAAGAGAGCCATCGTGTGAAGAACACTTACTTGATTTTGTTGCTTTTCTCTCCATACAATGCTTTGCCCTCTTCCAGAACCTGACAACTTGGGAGAATATTTCAGGCTTTTTGCAAACTGGTTCAAAACTGAAATGTACTTCACAAGGTATGGCACCTGGTTTGCTGCCTTTTCAGCTGCCACTTTCTGTTCCACTTTGTGACTGAGTCTGTAGTTTCTTTAGAGAGGTCACTCCCTGTTAAAAAATATATAAGAACTTGCATTTTGAATTAAGACCAAAAATAAAGTAAGACATTTGGAATAGTTGTCTAGCAACTTAATTTTTGATAGATATTTTCAAAATGTTTCACTTTTAGAAAATTGTCAAATTGCCTTTTGTTTTAAGAAAATACTCTAGAAAACAAAGTATTTTATTAATACTAGAATGAAGAATATTCTTACATTGAATACTTGTAGTGAAAGGAGGGAATGAAACTTCACAGTTGGGATGGCTTCCTTTGCTTGTACAAGTAATGTGGCCATCTGTGCCTGAATGCCACCTTTACACCCCACATACATATTCACAGCAGCAGTTGACATATCCTTCTTTAAAACTTGTGATGCTACTGCACTGCAATGATCTTCTGACCATGCATGCTTCATCAAGTCATCTTTTTTAGGCTTAGTAGCAGTTTTCCCAGTGGTAGCATAAATATTTGTCTTCTTGTTGTCCCTGCATAATTTGCAATGAAATGTATTTTGTTGGGAAACGTGTTCCAGCCAAGGAAATTGTGAAAACCAAGTTTCTTTAACAACTCTGTGAAAATCGTGGGTATATATATTTTTTTCACACCGACAGTCTGATCACTGCTGCAAGCTTCAGTTTCTTCAGAGCTGTCTTTTTTTTTTTGAAGTGGATTTCCCACCATCAGTTGATGTTGTTGCTTCGACTTTCTTTTGAAAACAACTTTATGTCTGACTGTTTAGATGTCTTTTTATCTGATCTAGGAGTTGTCATGATCTCAATTCAAACACATGTCAAACGAAACGTGAGATTTCCACTTTGATACAGACCATATGTTGGTTTGACGAAAGTCAGGTTTTCTCTGATTACTGTTTGTTTACCACGGGCAGAATCAAACATGTAGCATAAGAAATGAAAACAAAAGAAGTCATTAGCATAGCTGAGTAATAATTTTTTTAAAAATTTAATTTGTTAGTTGTCATATCCTTGAAATCATAAAAATACATATATAAAGAAAATATAGATTACAGTCAGTGGTAGTTTTTAAAGATGTTTCTTGTTTCTTCAACTCGCTGGGGACGCCTGTAGTCATTTGTCATCATTAATGGCACGGATGGTGATAAAAACCACGAAAGCTGTTAAGGCCGAAACTTGAGCAGAATAAATAAAGGAAAACCATTCAAGACTGAAAAATTATTATCTTTTGCCACTGTGGCAAAACCAACACTAGATTTTTTAACAACAGGCTGTTTCTTTTTGCCAATGTCAATGTGGCTAATGGCTAGCGGAAGCCTAGCAGTGTGAAGTAGATAATATCCAACAAGCTTTATCTGTTTAAATGAACATTTTTGTGTATCTAATCCACTCACTGAGATTGTTGCTGCCTTTTTACAGATCTTTATTACTCCCACTGGCATTTATGAAATGCTTGTGACAATTGTCATCAACATATTTACATGATGTCACAGCAGGTCTTTCCAGTGCAATTGTTCATATTAGTTATTGTCATGTTCCAAATAATATTGCAGGGTGTTAAAATTCAGACTTCAAATTTAATGTTTGTACAGGTTGAAATGTAACCCATAATTCTCTGACTGTAACTGAATATCTTTCTTTTGTCTTACGAACATATGGTATTCCTGGATGGCTTGCTGATGGTTTTATAATTCAAAAATATTACTCCGTATTAACAGTTATTAATTTTTAATAAGTATCACTAACTTTGGACTAGTTTATGTGGATTGATTGTTGTTTTTTCTACTAGCACTCAATATATTTTCTACATTTAAGTTGTAATCCACATAAATTATATCAAGTGTTTAGTTGAAAGTTGAGAAAAAACACCACATAATTTTTTAGTTTATCTTGGTTTAATAAGCCATATTTCTATTCCTCCAGGCAACATGATTGATTATAGGCCACCTCAAACAGCTGTTATAGATATCAGATTCATTCAGAAGTACTTTACCTGTATGGTTAATTACAGCTTTATAAGTTTACACAACATTGTCATAGTAACAGATTAAATGTCATGGATTTGACACTTTAAAACTTTCTGTAGTTCTGTATTCTGATATCTTTTAGAAATGCAGTAGCAGTGAAGGATGAAGAAATATACGTACCTTTTATTTTTAAATAATTTTTCATATACATTGAATGTATTAATAAAGTTGTCAATACATTGGTATTAAAAAATTGAGTATGATATTTCTCATAAGTAATTTCAGAACTCAGTTGAAATTTGTTATTTTTAAATCATTTCATCATGAGCATGTAAGTTAAAAGATTGTTTTTGTTTATCATCCTTTGAGTACATATATAATTATGTATTAAATATTTTAATAGTGAATTGAAAGCAAAAACATTGTGGTTGAAGTTGGAAATAGGGTGAAATAAATTGAAACAGTAAAAAAATGTAGACTTACATTAGGCTTATTTTTTGGGATGAATAATTTATTGTAACTGAGTGCTCAATGCCTATGTTTCATTTTGATCAATTCGAATTACCTTCTGTACCTGAATGAGTGTACTAGTGAATTTATAAATTGAAATTGGTTTGACTTGCATATGAATTTAAGACTAATACAGCTATATTTCTTCAGTTTATAATACAGGTATTGTAAATTATCATCAAACTCTTGTCACATGTAGAATTCATCAATGTTCATAAAGATATTCATGTCTATGATGACGACAAAATCCACTTGTAGAGAAAATGTATATGTGCTTTCTCTACCCATAATAGCCATTTTACATAAAGATATTCATGTGTTAATAACACTGGGATTGAGTGACATTTAATGAAAATTTAATAGTTACAACTTGCACATGAAACAAACACAGAGTACTCATTATTTATGGATGATTTTGTGAGTTGTAATGAAGGCCTTTTTCTCGTATCTTATAAATGAATGTTCTAAGACTTGAACTGAAAATACTGTGAAAAATTTTATAAATGTTTATTGTCTGATTTCACTGAAAAATGAAAACAATAAAAGTTGATGTTTTAATTTTTATTTAATACCAAACAGAAAAAGTAACCATGTTTCATATGTACATACTTAGTGACATGTACTGAAGGAAAAAATATCTTCATATGTTTTATGCATGTCGATGTTGTAACCATAGCTCTAACTCTTGACAGTTATATTTTGAGGACTGAGGACATTACTGAGTTTCATTTCTTATACATGATTTTATCGTTATGTGCACTTAATAATTCTTTCCTTAAATTAATAAAGGTCTTATTAGACAATTTCTGTCATAATACCAAAGTTTGTCTTCCGTAAAAACTATTTAAAGTATTCATTGTGTATAACTCTGAAACTGGGCATGTAAAATTGAACAACAACTTCACATTAAATAATTTCACTTTAATATAAATCTTCAAATTGTGAGTGAATTTCATATGACTTTCCAGTAGGAGCAATAAATGAATGGCATTGTTTTTATGGTTATGGACTGCTATAAATAACTGTAGTAGGACTCACCTTGATGGCTGAGTTTTAACAGCTAAATATCTTGTGCAAATTTCTTTTAAAAACATTGTGGAATTAAGCCCTGAGTCTGAAGTGTCTTAAGTGGAGAAACACGACACTTCCAGCCAGCCAAAGGTGTGTAATCTCTAATCTAGAGAAACACTACACTTCCAGCCAGCCAAAGGTGTGTAATCTCTAATCTAGAGAAACGCTATGCTTCCAGCCAGCCAAAGGTGTTTAATCTCTAATCTAGAGAAATGCTGTGCTTTCAGCCAGCCATGATTGTGTGATGCTCAAACTGGAGAAACATTGCACTTCCAGCCTATGAGACTTTGTGCTTTTGTTTACTTTAAGATTTGTAACATTTCTTTTTTTTACATAATAGCATTGCTTGCATCTACAAAGCTGATTTAAATTTGAGTGATTTAGTGAGATTTATATGGAGGTCTTAAAGATGTTTTTAATAATATAGAGCAGAAAAGACTGAAGTCTTGACAGAGGACCTGGTCAGTGCTGAGAAACGTGTTGAACTGGTCAAGCAGTCCTGTCAAAATACTGCAAAGAAAGTAGCAGGATGTCTACAGAGTGGAGGAACAGATGTTTCAGGCCCAGAAAAGAGGCTGGTAAGTCTGGAATTATGTCTCTGAAAGGACTGTTAAGTGGTTGGTACTTTTAAAACTGCAGTTTTAAAAAGGATTATTATAACTGGGTTTCATTCCGTCTTCACGTTGTACATATTTATAAGTTTTATAATGTGTATGAGTTTTAATTGTGAAATCTGATACATTTATTAAACCGTATGTGAATATGAGAATAGTGTTATGGTATTGGATGAGTTTGACATAATTGTATGAAAGTTTATTGTTAAAACAGTTACCATATGAGAACTAACAATAAACATGTTCATCTTCAATGAGAGTCATGAGGTGTTGTAGGTCCTCATGTGATCAGCATTGTACAGTAATTGTATTTGAATATGAAATTTTTTGTATAAAAAGAAGATCAGTTTCTTTTCAAGTAGTATACATCGGTGGCCAAAATCTTAAGGTCAATGAACATAAAGAAAAAATATGCATTTTGCATTGTTAGACTCAACCACTTATTTGAGTAGAGCTTTGAAAGATGGCAATAAGAAAAGGGAAAATAAAAATAAACTTTTTTAGCATTTAATAGGGAAAATGTGAACGTTATGAAATTAGCATAAATACTAGCTGGTCAAAAGTGTAAGACCTTACAGAAATATTGTTAATCAGTAAACATGTAACGAAATTTAGTCATTTGTGTTCAAGCATTAGCGTTGTCAACATCTCCCACTAACATCTCCTGTGTTACATTGGGTAAAAACATGGCAAAGGCTAAAAAGTTGACAGAGTTTGAATGTGGCAGAATTGTCGAGCTGCAAAAGCAAGGTCTTTTTAATGTGCCATCACTGGTGAGATTGGGCATAGTATTGCAACTGCTGTTGCAAATTTCTTAAAAGACCTTGAGGGATACGGAATGAAAATTTCAAATGGTCAGCCCAAGAAAATTTTGCCTGTGTTGAGCAGGAGGATTCGACGGGTTGTGCAGCAAGACACCAGCTGATCGTCAAACCAGAATAATGCCCTTATGGATGCAGAATGCAGCTCAAGAACAGTAAGACGGCATCTATGAGAGAAAGGCTTGAAAAACTGTAAACATCTTCAAAGGCCATGCTTCCTTTCACATCACGAAATAGCTTGGTTAAACTTTGCTGAGAAATACCAAACATGGGACATAGAAAAGTGGAAGAAGGTTTTGTTCTCTAATGAGAAAAAATGAAAACCAGATGGTCCAGATGGCTTCCAACATTACTGGCATGATAAGGATATCTCACCGGAGACATTTTCTACATGACACAGTGGAGGAGGTTCCATCATGATGTGGCGTGCTTTTTTCTTCCATGGAACAATGCAGCTTCAAGTTATATAAGGGCATTGAACAGCAGCTGGCTACATTGGCATGTTGGAAAGAGCATCCTTATTGACTGAAGGCCCTTGCTTGTGTGAAAATGACAATCTTTCAGAAGGACAACGCTGCAATTCACAATGCCTGCAGGACAAAGGAATTTTTCGTGGCGAATAACATGATTTTTTAGACCATCCAGCGTGTTCGCCCAAAGTGAATCCCGTTGAAGCTGTTCGGGGCTGGATGGCAAGTGAAGTCTATAGAAATGGACGTCAATTCCAAACAGTGCATGATCTTTGTGAAGCTATCTTCACCACTTGGAATAACATTCTAGCCAGCTTTCTGCAAATGCTTATATCAACCATGCCAAAGCAAATGTTTTCAGTTATTTGCAATGATGGCCGTGCAACTCACTGCTGAGACCTCTTGTTGGGCATTTTCTAGAAAACCCTGTTTAGGACTTCTTTTTGGTATGATTTTAAACCTTTGACCAGCTAGTATTTAGGCTAATTTCATAGTGTTCAGATTATTTCTATAAAATGCTAAAAAGTTTATTTTTATTTTCCCGTCTCTTATTTTCATCTTTTGAAGCTCAACTCGAATAAATGGTTGGAGTCTAACAAAGCAAAATGCATGTTTTTTCCTTATGTTCATTGGCCTTAAGATTTTGACCAGCAGTGTATCTAGAATTTAAGTGGTGTGACTTCTTTTTTTTATATATATAAAATTGCATTTTCTATTTTTACATAAAAAACCAACAGCCAGAATTCCACTGAAGTAGAGGTGAAGGATATCCATAATTTTTTATGCTTGTTAAAAATGTTGTCATTATACAGATGAATATTATTGGTTTTGTTTAAACATAAAATATGAAGGATAAAAGCTATTAAGAATAAACACAAGAATGAATACAGTGTGACGTGTTTGACAACCAAAATTGAATTTGATTTGTTGTTTCACTTGGAGGTAAGTCTTTTTGCAGTATTTTTAAATTGTTTACAAGTATCTTCCATTTTGCAGAAAAAGCTCAGAGAAATTGTCTTATCTCAGTGTATGGCAGAAAGCAGTGGAGTCCTTGGTGAAAGTTCTATTTTAGGGTTAGTATTGCAGTTGTCTTTGTTGCATGCTAGTCTCCTGATAATCACATATCCTCATGATAGTGTTTTTAGTGTGGTATCTTAATGTGTGTAATATGAAGCTGAACATTTTTTTAATACATAACACTATGTAACACAAATTTTTTTCCTAGATAGTATGTGTTATTTGTTAATTGCTTATGTTGTACAGAAAATGGCCATTATTCCCTTCAAACTTTGCTTTTATGACCTGGATAATGAAATTTAGAAATTAACTTATTTTCTATGTAAAAACAGGCACATTTGCAAATTTTCATATACATGAGGTCTGAATAAAATAACATATGAATCAAGATTTACATGTATTTATACTTAAGTCATAGAAAAAATAAAAAACACGTTTAGAAGTTAGTAGTTTCTCGAGATATGTGACTATAATGTAAATCACTTTCACGTATCAGCCCCCAAATATAGTCTCCCATCATGTTTTCATTATACGCTCCTTGGTAGTGGCATTCAAAGTCCAGTATATCTTAGTGGAAGTGCTTGCTTTGCTCCTCTGAATATGCTTTCATTTTCTTGAATTTATCAAGATGAGCATCAAGGATATGGACTTTCAGGGACATCCTGCAACCCATTTTACCGTTGTTCTTCACCAGAGCTTCAACCAGTTTCACATAATTTTCGGCCTTGTGATTGCCCAAGAAGCCCCAAACCACTCTTTTCTTTCCTTCTTACTTAGCTTCTTGGGAAATTCTGTGCACTCCAGGATCCTCTTTATTTGTGGTCCAACAAAGACACCAGCTTTGATCTTTGACTCAGATAGCTTAGGGAAGAAGTCTTGAAGTTACTTGAAGGCTGCAGATTCCTTATCAAGTGTTGTGACAAATTGTTTCATGTGACCCATTATTATGTGCAATGGTGGGAACAACATGTTCTCACACTTGACATTGTACCTCTCCACAGAGAGCTTGGTCTTTTGTGGCCAGTGCTTCCTGTTGTAGTGCACTGCAGTGTTTCTGCTGTCCCAAAGGCAAAGATAATAAGGAAACTTGGTAAAGCCTCCTTGGAGACCCATCAAGAATGCCACCATTTTGAAGTCTTTGATAACCTCCCAGCCATACTCGTCATACTTCAAGGCTTCGAGAAAGGTCTTGACCTGTTGTATTCCTCTTTGAGGTGCACCAAAAGATATTTAAATTTTAAAAAGTCTAAAATTTGTATAATATAAAATCTTACTATTCAAGCAAGCAAAAATTGTCCATTTTACCTTGTAGAGTTTTTTTTGTAGTGCTCCCAGGTAAAATGAGGTGCCCAGGGTTTGTCTTGATCCCTGACAGGCATGCCTAAATATGCCTTGTAGGGTTCACACATTTTAGCAGATGCTGTCACAGAGTACCTTTTGCTCTTATCTTGATAAATTGGCCACATACATTGCAGAATACATCTGGAGAATGCTTGCAGCTTATGTCATCTTTGATAAAATCAGATAGGTCTATGTGTTCACTGAGGCAGCTAGAACTAAACTGAAGTGGTGACTCCCTGTATATATATTACTATGGAAAGTTCTTGAAAATTCTGAAAGGTACTTGAAAATTCTTATAAGTTCGAGAAAATTCTCTTTCAGCTACTCAGCACTGAATCTACCCAGAATATTCTAGAAAATGGGTAAATTTGAAAATTGCATTACCAAGGTCACAAAAGCAAAGTTTGAAGAGAAAAATAAGTCTTTTCCATTTACTTTAGGCATAAGTAATTGGGAAATAACACTTCTGCCCAGGAACAAGAAAAAGTAAAAATTGTTACATAGTGTAATTACTTTCCAGTTACATTTTAAAAAGTTAGGTTTTGCAGTGATTGAGTTAATTTTACATTCTAATTATCATGGTCAGCAAAGAATACATTTTGGTTTTTGTAACTGTTCAAGCTCATTAAACCTTTTAAGTTGTAACTGAGTCATTTGTCAGTTTATCTGCCATGGTTTAGTTAGAACTTAGATTCAGTAATTTGATTCGGGAATGAAAAATGCTATGACTACATCACAAAAACAACTAGAATCACATGTTTATTAAACATTTGTTAAAATTCCATTTTCACTTTAAGGAAATTCTACAAAGACTTGTGTTTAAAATAGTGTCATATTGCCGTGCCCAAGTAAAAAAAAAAAAAAGACAAAATTTGAAATTTAACTTAAGCTGAATTTTGTTTTGTATTTTCAGTACTTATGTCATTATAGTAATTGTAGATTTGTCTATTGTATTCATCATACTCTTCTTTCCTTAAACACCTGTTTGTTGATTATTTTATAACAGATAAGTCTCACAATTTTATGCCAAAGTTAATGGTCATATCCTCATGGCATGTTAATATTTGTTTTACTTAAGTATCAACGAATATTAGAACGTATACATTTTGAATTGTGGAATGAACATAGGATTATAAATCGGATAAAATACACAAACGTTTTTCCATATGCTGTTGATAGTTTGTTTGCAAGAAGTTTAATCTAGTGGCAAGTAGACTATTGTCAGTCTAGAGCCAATGTGAAATATGACAAATGATGCAATCTAGTTGAATGAAAAATTAGAATTTAAACTAACCCTTAATTTTTGTTATAATAATATATGTTATGTTTATATAATACTAATTTTAGAAAATTTGGTTGTCATAACTACTTCACAAATGGCCTTTCAAGTTAGCTCTAGATTGATAGGCCTGTGATAATGAAATTGTGCCTGATTAAGACACTAGCCATGTAAGCTTGCAGCAAATAAACTGAAACAATATGTGGATTTTCTTGTCTTTAACATCTAAAATACTTATTCATCTGATATTTTACAAGCAAGTTCATTGTATTGCAGTACAATCTTTGGAAAATGTGCTTCTGTGCAAGAAAAGTTGGGAAAAGAAATAATGCAGTACGAAATGACTGTAGAAGAACAACTTTTAACACCCATTGGAGAGTTTTTAGAGGTAGTAGAATATATGATTGAAATTTAAACATTAGTATTTTAAGCTGTGAAATGTTTCTTAAAAATATATTGTGATATGATTTCTTGAACTTCTTGAAGTTAAAACAAAATGACCTCACTTTAGTACCAAGCATCATTTACAATGAGGACAAATGAAACGGATCCCTTACAAATAAATATAAAAAATGACATGCTGACGAGGTACAAATTAAACCAGCCAAAATTTGTCTATATGTAAGAAATACAAGAGGTACAATTTTGGAAATGATACATTGTAATAATAGCTCTCAAATAATACTAGATATAAAGATGAGTGGATGTGTTAATAAGATGTAAATGCATGTTATACCAGGTACAGAACCTGTAAAAAAAATAGTTTTAGCAGTTGTAGCTTCCATATAGTGTTGGGATTTATAGATTGTAACAAATCATGTCTCAACAAGGAAAAAACTAAACAGATTAAAATTCTAACAGCTGTCAAAATTATTGATGGCACAATTTTGAAAAAGAATAACTGTTGTTATTGGGAACAGCATTGGGAAAATAGACTGGTATGTAAAGACAGATTGAAACATGTCTTAATGGAAATAAACAAATATTATACTAGGTGTAAAAAAAAAAAAAAACAACCTATTTAAATTACAAATTTGGAGAAGATTAGTAGTTGTAGTAATGTTTATAATAACCTATTTCTCCAATTATTCATCTAATTGTAGGTGAAAAACTTGTGTAAAAACAGCAGCAAACCAATCAGTAAGGCAGTTGAGGGGTGGGACCAGTTTATTTTAACCCCCAGCATGAGTCAAACAATACCTTATTCATTGTACATTGCCAGTTGTGAGTATGGTAGCTATATGTGACCATCAAACTCTCACCAGAAAACTATTGGAGGACATCATGAAAATATGAAATTTTCATTCCACAAACTTAAAAGTAAAAACAATCAAAACAACTTCTTCACAATTGACCTTTCAAGTTAGTTCTAGGCCTATGATTATATTTACTCATAAGTTAATGTAATTGAAATGTCATTTTGTTACCTCTTCCAGTGGCTCTTTGGGAAATTTGAGAGTATGTGATGCTCAAAATTTGGGATTTGATCCTTACTGTTTGTACAGTGCAAATACCCCATTGTGCAGCTTTGTGCTCATTCAGTCATGGTGTCCTCCAAAAGTGTAAGGGTTGACAAGTGTAGTTTTCTCTTATTCTCTGTTTCTGCATCAGCTTTGCTCCTTTGGTATCTTATCTCCATTTTCTTTGGCCATTGAGTTAAGTAAGTCTCTGCTTGTCTTTTCTTCTTCTTACTTTGATTTTGCTCATCAGAATCTCTCCATTTAATTATATGCTTGAAGCAGTAGATTTTCCATTTCCTGCTTATATTTAGGATTTGCCTTTTTGTGTTTAACAACAGAGAAAATTAATCTGATTTTTTTTATCCATTTATCAGTGTTTTCCCTCCAATAACAGCACTACCTCCTTAAACATAGTCATAGGTTTGCTTAATTCTTCAGTATTTAATATAAACTTATTTTTAAATAGCATAGTGAATTGGTTAACTGAAGAGTATTTTTTATTTTGTAATTAAACTTGAAAGGCATCATATAACTTGAAATGACTAAAAGTTTCTATTATTATGTGACTTGTTTATATTGAAATTAGATTTCCCTGTTCAGGTAAAAATTATCTATTTTATTTTACTATTTTTAACCCATCTTGTGACAAAATTTTATTTCATTGTGGTTTTTTTTTCTGTTAAGGTAAAAATATAATTTGAAGTATGATATCTAAATGTAATTTTAAAAATAAAGAAAGTCAGCTTTATAAAAGCTACTTAATATCCTAATGTTCTTTACATTACTGATAACCCTGTAATAGTTGCATATCTTGTTATTGGCCCTAGGAGATACTTTGCTGTTCTTTTTTGGCACTTTGTGCTATCTTCCATATCTGCTTATATTTCATGAATGGGGACATACCTCTCCTGAATAAACCTTTATTTCTTTATTTCAGAATGATATCCCCAATATCACCAAGTCAAGAAAACTTCTGAACAAACTAACATTAGACATGGACTCTGCACGTTCTAGGTAAGTTTGATGTTCTATACTTATATTGATTGTCAATTGAAAGTTTTAAAATGATATGGCTGGGTAAACTTATCATGTATTTTTCTGACATCTTTTAAATTCTATAAAGATCATTAAAAGTGTCGTGTGTCATTTTTGGGAACCAAACAAATTGCTTTCTACAGGATTTATAGAATCCACTGTATCATATAAAAGTCATCAGAACCAAGTCTACTGATGATGAGTATTTGTGTATATAGTTTTGTTTTTTTAGATCCAAGTATGTGGAATGTTTATTGTATGTATGTCTACACAGTACTTCGTGTTCCAGTGAAAAGTATGAGTTTGATGGGGTTTTTTGAAGCAGGAGTTGTATTCTGACCCATTTCAATAAAAAAAAAAAAGTCCAGTTCAGCTCTATGAGACCATTTAAAATACTGAGGCATTTAACAAAGTTTTACTAATTTTAAATAACTGGAAGTTATTTACACCTTTAATTTTCTGGTACCTATGAAAATTGGAAGTCTTCACATTGATTTGTTTCATTGCATCATTGCTAGGTACCAGACTGCTGTTCGACACAGTAACCAACAAACGGGAGGAAGTTTAAATAATGCAGCAGCTAAAGTAGATGTATTGAAAGAAGAACTAGAAGATGCTTCAATGAAAGTTGAACAGTGCAAGGTTGTTTTATTATATTAAAGAAAATTATTAAAAATTAAATAGTTGAATATATGTGATATACTGAGCTTCAGTGTTCATAATCCAGAAATGCCAAAGGTAATAGATGTCAAAGAGAGTGAATAATTGTGTTTTAAATTAAACACAATATTTGTAGACAATACTTATTTAAATCTTGTATGCCTTTGTGTCCTGGATTTGTTATTATCATACAAACTAGTGATAAACACGCATGAGAGACGAGAATAAAAGTTATTAATGACAGAATAAATCACTATTTACTCTTCACAGTGGTTATCATCATCTCTGAAGATGCAAACATTATATATTTATTTTAACATGACTGTTAGCAGTTGTTACATTCTAAACATTGTGACATTTTCAAAAATGTATTAAAAATTGAGAACATTTTTTTTAAACTAAACAATATTAAAGGAGGTTATTGTAGTATATTTTTTGTAAAAATTGTGCCTGTAAATTTGTCAAAAAGGGCCCAACTAATCTTCAAGTCCATATAAAGTCCAAAGTAAGATACTAGTATTTCAAATTACAAGGAATTACATAAAGCAAAAAAATTTTCCCGACATGAATACTTTAACATTATTCTGCTTGTTAGGGAACATACTTGGTAGGTTGATTTCCAAACAAAACTTCCTGGTATTATCTTTTTTTTTTTCTCCAAGTTTTGAATAGAAATTTGAAATTCTTGCAATATTTGTAAATTGAATTGCCCACCAGAATTGCCAAATTCACAACACTTTTTTACCCAAAACACTGCAGTGGCCACACATGTTGAGCAGTACAACATCTGGTTCCTGTGGTCTATAAAACCATTCTTCATAGTCTTTGAAAATTCTGTTAACAAAGATAGCCAAGAATGGCTTAACAAAGCTTACTTACCACTGTACTTTGACTAAGTACAGTATCTTTCTGAACTTGAACACTTCAGTTATTTGTGCAAGTGGAACACAGTCTGGCCAACATTTTTAAATTCTGTCTTTGGTTCTAACTTCATACTCAAAGCCTTGACTCCACCCCCATCCATTTGTAGTCCACCCATTTTCCAGAATTTGATGTCATTGATTTGCAGACTGATTGGGTGTTAAAAGTCTAAAATTAATTATTATACATTTAAACTTGTATTTTCAAGTTGTTATACCTTGCAGATGTTATGTGAAAAAATGACAAAAGACAGAAAAAATGTTTTTTGTACTATCTGGTGTAATGTTTAACCCTTTTCAGAACTATTGGGTTATATTTGTTCTAGCATATATTTGTACATAAAAATATTTCGAACATCCCAGTTTTTGTCCAAGGTAGTGATACTTTGTAAGAGCAATCATTAACATCTTTTTAGAGTTAGACAAATAAAGCTTTGATTACAGAATGTTCTTGCACTAATTTCACCTCAGAATATTTATCAATATGTTTCTATAAATAGCTGTTTGGAAACTAAAATTGAAAATTTTCAAAAAATGCAAAAAGCATTTCTATGTTTCTTAGGTGATTTATGCATACATATATCTTTTCTGTATTAAGAATATAAAATCTATACATGTTTAAGATTATTAATCAAGTTTTGTACTACACATACTTAACAGGATACCTTGGCTGCAGATATGTATGCACTTTTTAAAAGAGAACCTGAATTTGCCCAACTATTTGTGGACTGGTACAAGTCTCAAGCAGATTGTCATAGAAAAGCTCTAGATATTCTGGAAGAGTGGATTCCGTTGTTGGAAAGTGATATCCGTAAGATCTTAATTAACACTACTGTTTATTTTAATGAAGTAAAGTTAATTTACAAACTTTTGAGTTTTAACACAAGTTTATAATTTATAGTGATGTACATATATTGTTATAATTGTAACCCTAAATTTTAGTAAAACATTTCTGAACTTGTTATTATAACTGTTATCTCTGTTTTGCTGTTTCTTAGATTAGAAGTGTAGTAAATTTTGTCTAAAAATAGAAAAGTTAAATATATATAGCAACCTCTGGATATTTTCAGTAGGTTATATATCATGGTATTTGCTTTACAAAAGTAACATACATTATTTGAATGTCAACTTTTTTGGTTTACAACACATTTCATATTTTAAGTGTTATGACTGTTGAAAAGGATGGTAAGAATTGTTTTTTAATTTATTTATTGATTGATTGAGATAAAGGGTGAGATTGGAGCAAAAGTTGGATACAAATTATTAGTTTTATTTTGTGAAAATGAGTTTTGACAAGGGGATTGACTGTCTCTTGAATGATCTTTATGTGTGAAATACGAGGTCTGTTCAAAAAATACGCAGACTGATGTCATAAAACAAAATGTACTTTATTTAGAAGTTACAGGTCAGGTGAGTAGGGGGGGTGGGGAAGAACAGTGATCGAGTGTTTGGCCAAAAACTCACGAGTTCTGAGGGCTGAATGGGCTGGAGCGTTGTCCTGATGGAAAAACCAGTCGCCACTCCTCCACATTTCTAGCCTTTTGCGACAGATGGCGTCCCTCAGACATTTCAGAACTTCAATGTAGTAAGTCTGGTTCACTGTGGAGCCTTCTGGGAGGTACTCGTGGTGAACAACACTCTTAGCATCGAAGAAAACTGTCAGCATCACCTTGACCTTGGATCGAACTTAGCGAGCTTTTTTGGGTCTGGGGGAAGTTTCACCCATCCACTGGGACAATTGGACCTTGTTTCAATGTCATAACCATAAACCCATGATTCATCACCTGTTATGATCCTTGACAAGAAGTTTTCATCTTCTTCTGAATGATCAAGCAGTTCCTGACAAACCTGGACGCGATAGGCTTTTTGTTCGTCCGTCTTCAGGCATGGCACAAATTTCGCAGCAACGTCCGTGCATCTTCAATTTTTCGGTCAAAATCTTGTAATAAGATCCAACTGATATCCCACACTCTTCAGCAAGCTCCCTGACAGTCAGACATCGATTTGCCCGCACCAGGGTGTTGATTTTGTTAACGTGTGGGTCGTCAGTTGACGTGGAAGGACGTCCAGGATGCTCATCATCTTCAATGGACTGTCGACCATCCTTAAAACGTTCATGCCACATGAAAAATGCGTGTACGCTTCATAGCAACATCACCGTAAGCTGTGTTAAGCATAGCAAAAGTTTCAGTCGCAGATTTTCCAAGTTTAACACAAAATTTCACAGCAAGTCTTTGCTCCTTCAGGTCATTCATTCTGAAATCCGCCAAATGAAAAAATCGCACTTCACTTAAAACCACATAGCTAATACACAAATGAAGATACCTGCAATTGAGAAATGACGTCGTAATCAGCTGATCTGTGCGAACCTAGCGACACCAAGCGGATTCCCCTGGAACCAACTGGAGCCGCGCAATTCAAACAGTCCGCATATTTTTTTAACAGATCTCGTAGAATACAAAATTAATAGACCAGATAAAATATATTTGATGTAGATTTATTTCATGTTGGTTGGCTTGGCACAGCCAGGTGGTTAGGGCACTTGACTCGTACTCTGAAGGTTGTGGGTTTGAATCCCTGTAACACCAAATATGCTTGCCCTTTCAGTCATGGAGGCTTTATAATGTGACAGTCAATCTTGCTATTCATCAGTAAAAGGGTAGCTCAATAATTGGCAGTGGGTGGTGATGAATGGCTGCCTTCCTCTAGTCTTACACTTCTAAATTAGGGACTGCTAGTGCAGATAGCCCTTGTGTAGCTATGGCTGAAAATCAAAACAAACAAAAATTATTTCATGTTAGCACTATTAAATTTGAGAATACCTTGCTTACCTTAAGAATAAAATTTTTAAAACTGATAAAGTCAAACACTGTGTGTGTGTGTGTGTGTGTTCTATTCTCTGTTATACAGTCACACTTAAAGAACCAGATTTTCTGAAAAAACTTAAATATTCAAAAGTTTTTAACAATGTGTAAAATTATGTTTGTATTTTAATACTAAAGATAATTGTGAAACAGAAACTAAATAATGCTTTTATTTTCAGTTATAACAACTACATGATATCTAACTTTGATGTAGAAAAAACCCACTTGTAGAGAAGAATATATATGTAAAAACGGCTCGTTTGGGTTGAGAAAATTTTTTTTTATTTTACGTAGAGGAGCGAACAACGTTTTGACCTGATGATAACCGAAGATGGTCGAAATGTTGTTTGCTCCTATATGCAAAAAAAAAAAAATTCTTAACCCAAACAAGCCGTTTTTACATATATATTCTTATCTAATTTCTTTGTTTTAAATGTTATTTATTTTTGCATAATATTTGAGTTGCATGTTTGAAATGATAATTTTTGTTTGGAGTGAAGTAATTATATTTTAAAAAATCTTTTTAAAGTTTTAGTTATGTATCACTAAACAGTTACATTTCACATTTGTATTTTCATATCCTCGCAGAAGATTTTAACCATAAACCTGTGTATGGGACGCAGCTATTTGAACATCTTCGGGTCACAGGTAGAGAAATAGCATCAGTGATAGAACTGTGTATTTGTTGTTTGTTAGAGAATGGAATGAATGAAGAGGTAAGCCCATGTTTTTTTGTGCAGAAAATAAAATAGTTGAGTTTTGTTAAGCTAGTGTTTGAAATATATTTAACTGGTACACGTAATGTCAAAATATGAAGTAACAGTAGTAAGTTAAGAAACGGTTATATACACAATTTATTTGTTTTTCCTTTATTTATTAGTGAGCTCTCTCATCTGTGACTTAAAAATACTATCTTGAAGTTTAATTCTGAGAAAAAGATTCTAGAAATATTATAATTGTTTGAAAATTTGTATTTTTTAAGGGATAAAGAAAATACATCCCCCAAATTTCCATTATGCAAAATACTTTATCAAAGTCTAAACACATTTTTAAAATTCAACAGAAACTACATTTTAGATAAATCAGAGTATGTACAATCAGGTAACTTCACAGGAAGGTTGGAGAAGTGTGTAACATGAACGTTGGTTGGTTATGTGTTTGTAGAAATGCTTTTCTGCATGTAGGTTATTCATTTGACATTTTTTTCTGACCATATGGTTCAGGGATTTCATTTTACATGACTGGTGCCAGTGTATTCTTCTGATAGGATGTAGGTTACTTTTCCAATTACATAAGAAACATACACTCCTGGAGTAATCGAAAAGGCCAATGATAAGCTGTACTGTGTTACAAAGTCCATGTTACCTTGTGATCAGTAGCAAGTTTTCTGTTTCTTGTTATAGTCATTCATGTATCTTTTACACAGGTAGTTGAGATACCTGCAACTTTTAACAGTATCTTTCTAGGTTGTTTAGGGCTCTTGACTACCAGTCATCAAATGTTGGTGATGATAGCTCTTTGTACTGTGGGATGCTGTTTCTATGGTTTCATGCTGATAATTCCATTCCTTATGCTATTCACCACACTATAGATGTAATTTTTTGAGTTGGAATTTCTCATGACTTGCATCTCTTTACTATTTGGATATAAAAATATACTTTTATGGGAGAAAGTATGACATATTTGTCCTGATGTCTATCTCTCTAGCAGCATTCCATTTTTAGATGGTCAGGAGTTCATCTGAAACCATTGATGCCAAATATGTTACCAATAACTACATTGCTTCTAGTGACACAGCAGTATGTTTTTGGACTTACACCGATGAAAACCAGGTTTTAAATACCCGTGATGGGCAGAGCATAGATGCTTCCGGAAGCACAGCAGTATGTTTTCGGACTCACACTGCTAAAAATTGGGTTTCAATACTGTTGGAGGGCAGAGCACAGATAGCCCATTGTGTGGCTTCATGTCTAATTCTAAACAAACAAAACTACATCTTACGTCTGTGGTGGTGACATGGTATTGGAAATAACTTGTAGGAAGCTTGATTAACTTTCATTATTCTATCTATACATAAAACATTGTTTGATGTAATGAATAAACATTCTAAAACTACTTATTATTGGCTTACACATGACATTAAATTTTTTCTTTTCTTTGTGCTAATGCGTTTGTGAATAACTGTAGCAAAGCTCGTATTTCTCCTTTTCAGGGCCTTTTCAGAATAGCTGGAAGGGCATCCAAAGTGAAAAAACTGAAAGTGAGTATTATTTAAGTAGCACAATTTTGACAAGGTAGATAAGTAAAATAACATGTCAACTTATTGTGTAGCTTCCATTCTTTGTCAACAGTAAGGTTACAGATTTAGGGTTTGATTCCACATGGTGAATGTAGTGCAGATAACCTGTTAGGTAATTTATTGCTAAGATTATAAAACAAGTAATCTTACAGTCTAGCTTCACAAATACAAATCTTTAATTAGGACTTTTGTTTTGAAAAGGAGGTTACTAGAAGATAATTTTTTGTAACTGTGGAGTAACACTGTAACACATTCTGATGTGAGCTATAAAAATAAAATAATTTACAATGACTGAAATCATTTAAGATTAAATTTTAATTTTTTTGTGCTGTTTACTTTCAACCTTATTTCACTTCAAGACTTGTTTACATGCTACAGTTCACGTAAAATCACGGTTTGGATAGCAACTGAATATAAGATTGTGTGTGTGTGCATATTTTTGAATTTATGCGAGGTATGATAAAAAAGTTCTAAGACTTAACTTTTATTTCTTAGAATAATGTACGTACGTCAGTATTATATCCTGTCCTCTTCAAAGTAATCTACCTCAGTTGACACACGTGTTTAGTTCCAACGTTCCTGCCATTTTTGGAACCAATACTGGGAAGTTTTCAACTGTTATGCAACTAAATTCTGCTTTCATATTATTGTGGATTGTTGGAATGTCATCAAGCCTCTTTCCTTTTAACTTAATTTTGATTTTTGGAAACGGAAAAAAATTACACAGGGCACGATCGGGAGAATATGGGGGTGTGTGGTATCCCAGAAATGTTTTTTTCTGCTGAAAATTCTTGAACAGACACAGCAATGTGTGTGAAGGCACATTGTCATGATGAAGATGCATGCAGTTATTCAGTTAAAATCACCTGACACAATAAAAAAATGTCCAGTTTATCAGCACTTTTGTGGATAGTTAAACATTGATCTCTTCAATATTTTCTTTCACCTTAGTGACCATTTCATCAATGGATGATGTCGACGGTCGCCCAGAACATGGGTCATCATTGACCAATTCCTGGCCATTCTGGAAGCATTTTATCTATTGATAAACTGCAGCCTTACTTGAGCAGTCATCACCAAATGTAGTTTTTAACATTTCAAGGATTTCTGTCCTTCCTTTACCATTTCTCACACAAAACTTGATGCAAACATGTTGCTCTTCTTTTCTGTCTGTTTTTATTATGACAGGGTCAAGAGATACATCTGTCTCTGAACATGTTTGTGTAACACAGGTATAAGGTCTGAAGAAATGTCTTGTTTGTGGAGAAGATCACTATTTGTATTTTGTTCACGCCACTGCCTCTGTACTTCTGTAACAGGAGAAGTCTTAGAAATTTTTTATCAGACCTCGTATAGTAATGTTACATTGTCATCATACAATATTTAGCGTATTTACAATATTGAGACATTTTTTTTACTGTTAAAATAATTAGCTTTAAACATTTTATTTGATGAACTAAATTTGCTTGTGATTATACAATTCAGATAATTTATCTGTTTTGTTTTCTGCATGTTAAAGAAAGAACTTGATGTATGTATGTATGTATGTATGTCAGAATAAATATACACATCCATCCATAATATTAACCTTGCACATTTTTTTATTTGCAGAATTCATTTGATGTTCTCACAACATTTGATCTAACAGAGTATGCCCAAGATCCCCACACTGTGGCAGGTATTACATAAAGTTTTATTTTTCTAAAGAGTATAAGATTCAGACTGGGATGATAAATGTTGGATAAGTAAATGTTTTTGGAGTTTTCATTTATGAAAATATCTTTACGTGAATGATAAGCCGACAAAATAAAAGCTAAGCTTTCTTATGATCAGCTATTTTTGAAATCAAACAAATAGTAAACTATGAATTTCAACTTCAAGTACTATTTCTTTCTGTAAAAAATGAAACTACATACTATTAACAAGATTGATTGAACTGTTTTAGAGCTATAATAAAATGCTTAGATGGTTTGGGTAGTATGGTATTAAAGTTGTAATATGAAATATGGATTCTATGGTCATCAAAAAATTCATTTGTATTTGGATTATTATAAAATTGTTTTTGATTTCTGTTGATACTTTATTTTTGATAACACTTTTTTCCATAAATCAGCTTTAATACCATGTTGTTCAAAACTATAAACATTCTGGGGTAGATCTCTGCAAGTTAACAAAACCTTGTAAATAGGAAGGTATAAATTTCAGCTTTTTTTTCCAAAAAGATAAACTAAAAGTTTTTTCATTTCTTCATTAATGAATTTCTAAGTTATTAGTATCAAAAGAAGGCCTAGCCTTTTTTTCTATCAGATTTCCCAAATTTTATTGAAATAACTTCATGACTGAATGAGGAATTTGAAAAACATTGTAAATACATACCACGCAGATTTATGATGCTGCCTTGAGATTTTCACTGTTACCTTCTTCCAAGCCAACATGGACTGAGCAAAATTGGTTTTTATTGTGACCACCACCTAATATATCTAAGTATGTATTTCATTTCGAGAGTTAATCTACTTTGGATTTAAAAAAACTAATTTCTTGTCATTTAACAATTATATGCATGGTGGGATATCAAAGTTCATGTGTCACAGCCTTTTTACAGAATCACTTTAACAAATTTATTTAAACAATTTATTATCAACATGTTTAAATAAATATTGCACAAATTTAGTTTATATCTCAAACTTTAATATTATGTAAGTTTTAATTTCTTAACATCAAAAGCAAAAAATATTTAAGTTCTCAGTATTTTCTTTTCTGTGTCACATGATACCTCTCAGCTCTGAATTTTTCTTTTTAGACTTTCTTTCTTCCCTTATATAGGTTTCAGAATATTCATTAGTTGGATACACCAAGTATAGATATTGACAAACCATAATTTTGGACAAGGATCCCTCCCACCAGCTTTATTATCTGACATATCAATAAATTTGTTACACTCACCACTGAAACACATCTCAGCTCTTCATGCTATTTAAATAACTTATTTCTTCATGCTTACTTGTCAGTAGTATATGTTTATAACAGACAGAAAGGCTGTTTTGTGAACTACATGATCATAATAATTTATGTTAATTTACTTTGGTAAGAAGTGTCATTTCTCAAGCAAATGTTATTGGTTGTAGACAAAAGTCAGTGCTGTATTAAGTAATGAAATATTTTAATCTGTGTATGGGCTAGCTAGGAAGCCAGATAAATTATAATAGTTTGGAGACACCCTGTTTTACTGTTTGTTTGAAAATGCATATTTGAAAGCTACATGAATTATTTTTAGAACAATCAACACAGTGTGAAAAAAAAAGTTCCACAGACATTGTTTTGAAGTACAAATATACCTATAACCAATAATAAGTAATAAATTTATTTTTTATGTATATGTATTTCTATATATTTTTTGACAAAAGAAACTGAGATGTTAAAATTAAAACTTGTTTTTTTTCAATTCAGTAGTTTTTCAGAATATTACCTGTTAAAATTGGGTGTTTGACTCTCATTGAGCTGAAGTATAAAAATTTGTTATTCTTATAATGAGCTGAAAGTGTCATATAAAATGGAATTTTTTCATATCTATTGTTAGTGCCCTAACATTACACATTCAGAAATTTAAGAGGTACAAAACATGGTAGTTTCATGCTTTATATTATTTATTTTTAACTTAAAAACCTATACATTTATGTATAGTACAATGTTCTTAGGAAATCTAAGCTGAACAAGGTACTGTTAAAAATTTTTCTTTTTAGAATGATTTTATTTTTAACATTTGTTAGTGTAACAATGCTTTGGAGGATACATACTGCATAGTGACACAGAACTTTATTGGTATAATTTACCTAAACATGATTAATTATTTGAAAGATGTATGAAAATATTAAAAACCACAATTAGATCTTTTTTCTATTCTTTACACGTGTGTGTGTGTGTGTGTATCCAAGTGTTGCAATTAAATATTTTTTCACTGTTAAATTTGTTGGTCAATAAACATGTACCGTATTTCAATTTTATTTAATAAGATGTGTATAAATACTATTGTTAATTCTGAATTTATAATGTATATCTCCATGAAATATGGAAAGGTTTTTAGTAAGATGCAAAAGTTTGTTGTATAAAAGTATTTATACTTAAGAAGTGTGTGTGAATCGTTGATGTCAATCTTACTCAGACTCTGACATGTTGGAAAGCAAGGTGATATTCAAGTGACAAATAAAATTACTTTTGTTCGTCTTACAGTTTGCATACCTATGAAATACATAGTTCCAGTTTTTCAGTCCCTGTATATTGTATCTGGTATTTACTTTCCTCTACTACAAATGGTCACTAAATCAGTAATGTATGGTCAGCTGAATAGTTGACAACTCTGACATCACATATGATATCATATTGAATAGCACTGTGCAAAAGATCATGGCATGTGCACTTTGACCTTCAACCCATGCGCATAGGATGAAGTTACTTAGAAACTACCTAGGATAACTAAAATTGGTAATATTCTCTCACTTGTATTATTAAAATAATTGATGCAGTGATTTTGACTTTGCACAATAATTAGTGTTAGTGTAAAATATGAAAATTCCAGAAAAATGTATAATCCATTAAGACAAGTAGCATGAAGTGAAGGTAAATTCCTTTATAGAAAATAAATTACTGTGCATAAACGAAATTGTTGTATTGATTATTGTAATAATACCTAGGATAAAATAAAAACTAGTTAAATCACTTCAAGAAACTTGATAAATTGTGGCCTACTTGCTTTTTAAAGTACATGAAATGTGGTGTTTGCATGATAAGAGCCTGTATAGCTATTGAAAGTATCTTGTGAAATATTCTGTCTAATGCACTTTCAAATTAGGGGCTCTCAAATCATACCTACGTGAACTACCAGAACCTCTCTTGACCTTTGACCTCTATGATGAATGGATGAATGCAGCAAAGTAAGCTCTTTTGTATGCAGTAAATAAAATTATTCTGTTATTAAAAGTGCATCTTTGATTCATACAGATACTTTAGTAAATATTCAGTTTCTTCCATCAGCCACCTGTTTTTAACCATTTTAATTTAGTTTCAGTATTCTAGATTTTTAAAACGTTTAGAACGTTTCATGTTAACACTAATTTTAAAATTTCAACATTCATTAGGAAGCAGCTATTTTTCTGGTTAAGCTAGTAAAAACCTGTTATATTATTCTTTATTTAAGTTATAAACTAAAAGATGAATATAGTAATCAATTTTAGACTTTCTATCTTTGGAACACAAATCTTGAACATGTTTCTTAGTTTATAAGCTAGTGTTTGTTTCATAATAAATTACATGCATCCTCTATATTGTAATGGTCTGTCATTTCCATGAAAGAACTGTACTTAAGTGATTTTAATACAAACCTAGTGAAGTAGTTTGAGATAATTATTTGATTGTCAACAAAATATATTTGGTGAATTCTGCATAAGTTATGAACTTGATTAGTTAGTAAAGAAATTACTGTCTAATTTCAATAAAACAAAAGATTATTTTTTTTTTTATGTACAGATTTAAAAATAGCCTGCACACGTACAGTTTTCATAATTTTTTTTTTAACTTTCCTAACAGTCATGTAAGTATGTTAACTTTATATATCAAGATATGTTATTACAAACTGACTTTTTAATTTCTTTTAAACAGAACAGTTGACCCAGAGTCAAGGCTGCAAGCACTGTGGCATGTAGTACAGCAGCTTCCTGAAGCCAACCGAAACAATCTGAGGTAAGTTTTGTTTAGTACATGATGTACCCAGAGCTACAACTTAAAATGTAATATTACACAGAAGTGTCTACAGTATCTACCTGAAACTAATTGTGAATAAACTAGTACCACAGTATCAACCTAAAACTAATTGTAATTACACACAAGGTCCACAGTTCCACCTGAAGCTAATTGTAATGTATACAAGTTCCATGGTATCCACCTAAAACTATTGTAAACATACACTAATTCCATAATAACCATATGAAACTAAGTGGAGAATTTGTGATGAATGTATGCTAATATAATTACTATAAAAAAAGCTGTAACATCTATCAACATCACACAATTACTAGATTATTTTTCCATTCCTTTAGGAAAACAAACAAAAGTACCAGGATTCTAAGTACCAGGATAATAACTTTAACAAAGTTCACAAAATTCACATTACTAGACATACCTTACTGCTCAAAAAAGTTTAAGACTGATAATTCTGTCTGCATGCAGTATCCATTAGTGGCAGTGCTAAGTCATTGTAAGTGTTAATCTATCAGCTAATTAAAATTCAAATGAATGCCTAAATCTTCCATATTTAGTTTTTATAGCCAACATGCTATTAGTGTAAAATCTTTTATTTTCAATTCATGTAATTACACTACTATTAAGCATTCCAGGAATGTATGTGACACTTCTAATTCTAGTTTCCAATAAATAGTTTTCCCCTAAAGTTGAGTTGTAGAGGTATGGCAGCATATTAGCTGCTGCCAAATAGGTGTAATGCAAGTTAAATTTAAATGAACTTTTTTTAATCTGGCAGTGTTTTCATGGCTTGACTTTCTCTGAAACTTTTTAGTTTTATTTGAAACTTCCAAGTTGAAGTAATTACACTGCTCAAAATATGTAAGGTATGATCAAAGTTTTCTAAATGTTAGCTCTAACAACACCAAATAAATGAGTTAATGAGCTTCTGGGATAATGTGACTCATTCCCTCATTAGAGTTGCTTCCAATTCACTGCCACTACTTGGTGGGGAATCACATGCTGCCAAATGTTGTCATAGAGCATATTATACATGTTTAACCAGATTCAAGTCTATTGAACTTTTTCACCAGTCCATTTGCTTGGAACCCCTTTTCTTCCAGGAAGTTGCTAAAGAGTTGAGTCTTCTGGTATGTATTTTCGTTAATAGCTTAATACTGATCTCTGCCCAAGATCTTTTCTACATGTGCTTGACATGAATGAAGGTAGAATGTTTTGTGACAATGAGGTAGTGGAACTGTGCCATTCATCATCTAACACAAAGGCCAAGCCTTTATTTAATAATCAGTGACCATCTGCATGCTGATTTATTGACCTGTTACTACTTTTAGATAACTGTTTCAGTTGGGATACTGAGGTCCAGCAAGCAAGGTTGTTGACAGTGGTCTCTTTTGTTGAGGTCTCCAACCAAATGTGATAGAAGTTGAAAAGCAAGTTTTCATCCTATTAATGAGATTGTGAGACTTGTAGCCATCCTGTAATAGCCAGTTACCCTAAACATCATAGAAACATCAAGAAGTATTTGTCACTTTCTTGGCATGTTTCACTATCATTCTGAATATCTGTTGTTCAGTCTATGCTTTCTTTACTTTAGTATGAAATTTAAATGCATGACATTATATGATAATCTCTTACAATTGTTTACATAAAAATAAATAGCATTATTTATAACATTAATTATGCCTCAGCACATCTAGAATATAGAAAATTCTAATTATTTTGAGCAATGTATTTTTCCAAGAAAAAATTCACCTATCATAAAGAATGTAATTTAACTAAGCATATTTGAGAGAAACACCTGTGAACAGCCATATTTTTTTGAAGTACATCACTCCTCACTATGTTATGAATTTTCTTGTTTGTGACAAGTTTTCATGATTGTTTGTTTTTGTGTGTTTTTTTTTATTATTTCAGTTGCCTAATAATTTATCAGGTATTACATATGTAATGCCCAATGATTAATTAACTGAATGCACAGTTGATAAAACTTTATTGTTTGGAATTAAAATCTATAGGTACATCATCAAGTTTCTTGCAAAGTTAGCTACATATGCTGAGGTAAACAAAATGTCACCTCAAAACATAGCTATAGTGTTTGGTCCTAATCTTATCTGGGGGCCTGATCAGGATTCCATGCAGTTTGGGTAAGTACCATTTTTTTTTATTGTAACACCATTAGATATAGAGAAATATGTATCTATATGGTTTGATTTCTGCAAGACTTGTAGTATAATTAAGTTATAATACAGACCGTAACTATAAAAAAAATTTATCTAAATTATGGCAATGCTAGAAAAAAAAGTCTTCATGATAGTCATTTCTGTAAAAGAATCTATTTACCTTTGACTCTAAACCTATGAAATTATATTGAATGAAATAATACTTTAGTTTTGATTAATTCAGAATTAAGACTAAAACACTTGTGCTTAAAAGCTCACCATTTTCTCATCTTACTTTGTAGTTTTGATTCAAACCTTCAGTATTAGTTTGTATGATAGAAACAAACAAAATTATCAAAATTTGCTTTAGTCCTGAATTGTATTATACATAATATAACTTATTTCTAAACATAACTTTGCTTCCACAGTCTACAGAAGAATCACTGAGTTCTTTCCTTAATGTTTATTTTTTACCATTTTGTAACAGAAGTATCCAGTTGTACAGTTCAATGCTAATTTTGAATTCCTTTCATGTTTAAAAGAATAAATATGTTGTGTTTTTTTAACCTAAATATTTAAATCATGATGTAGTTTCAAAACAAGTACTTTATAAAAAGTACATCTTTACAATTTTGTCACCATGATTAAGGTGACTGTTATGGAATCATTTTTGTACTTTTCAGTATGAACATGTCTGTGGCCAACATTCACAGCATCATTGTTGACTCTCTGGTGACTTATGCTGATTGGTTCTTTCCTGGAGGTTTGTGAAACACTATAATTTTTAGGAAATTTTGTTTATGGAAATATTAGAATAATATCTGTTGCAATTACGTTTTGAACATAATGTGACAAGGAAAATACTTTAGGTAGGAAATAAAAATAGGTTGCTTTTAAATGTAAAAATATAAGATTTTCACTATTATGGCCTCACTGAAAAGTTGTACATACTGATATATGGTATAAAAGGATAAATGCCTTTTGCAAAAAATATTAAATTAATTGTAAATAACCAGCAAATTATTTGCTAATATTTTCCAAACATTAATAAATCATTTTTCAGGGTTTATTGTAAACTCAAAAGAATAGATTAGGTTGTTTTTGGTTCTTTAATTTCTGCACTGGAATTGCACATTTTAGTGTGGAGAAGAAAGTTTACAATAATAAATACATTAATTTTAAATGGTTACATTTTTATGGTTATATAGGGTAATGATTTATTTTGTTAAAACATGGCTTAAGCATTATGACATCACTGTTGTAATTTAGCAGTATAATGCAGGTGTCTCTGTTATCCCACACTTTGAAAAATCTAGGCAGTAACACTGATCTGTCCATACTGTAGAAATAACCATACATTTATAAAGTTAAATGCAATGACAAAACTGAGGTTATTAACATGGTGCATTACTAAATGCAACATTCTTAATGTGATCAGTAGACTTGAGTGAGTTAAAAATTTGAACATGTATAGTTTTCCAGCTAGAGGTAACTGTTACTGTCTGTACATTTTACTAGAGTTTCTGCTTGCTATGCTAGCTGTGTGTAATACTTCATAAAGTGTTAGAGTTTTTAACCAAATTATTAGGTTTTTGTAACAGTACATATGTTATATTTATCTGGAGATAAGACATAATTTGTTTTCTTACTTGTTATCCAGGATTTTTTACAATATGCAATAGTTTTTCCCTTCCACATACCATTTTGTATATTCCAATATCCTCTTTTGCTTATATGTATGCACACATGTTGATTCTTTTACTTTGTATTTGGTAGAAATATGTGATCCTCACATTAAATTATTAAATATATCTTTTTTCAGAGACAAAGTTTTATCTTACATCTCTGCCAGTTTCAGTAAATCCAAGTAAAAACCTAGCAACAACCAGCCAACCAGAATGTGCAACCCATAATGAAGAATCAGATCCAGATCAAGGGGGAAGTCCACCTGACAGGTATGGGACTAATCATCTCTGAGATGTTGTGGTTATTGACATGGTTCTTTAAAAAAGGCATTAAATGACATAAACTCGTGTGTGTGTAATAACAGTGTTTAAAGAAAAACAACTGAAGATTTATTAACTTAAATAGTGGTTATTATAAACTAGGTAGTTGAAAGAATATCATTCTGCAAAGTGGAGGTCAAATAATAAATTTTAAAATATTAAAGTTTATAGTTGCTTGATTTAATTTGATGGAGTGAGCTATTAAAAAAACAGGTTAGAACTGTTTGTCTTTCTGTCTATATCTGTTTAACTGTATTCTAAATTGTTTGTGATTTTTTTTATTTTGACATGTTCTAAAAAAGGTAAATTATATGCTTTATTAAATGTTTATTTTTCTCATTTTAGAGTTTGATCAATATTATCAAACGAAGTTCACTAAATTCCATAACTTGAGGTGTAAGCACTCTGAAAAATACAACAAAACATATTGACTAGTTTGTAGATTAAAAATGTCATAAATAGTTTTAGCCACCTCTGCTAATAATGTTTACAAGTTATCATCCCTTTACCTTACCTTACTTTGATCATTAGTAATGTTCATTATTGTAGTATTAAAAGGACCACTAGTCTTTTATTGTATGTCCAAAAGTTGTTTCATCTTTACTCTAAACCTATATTATTTTTGAAAGTGATGCTAATTCCAGGAGACATTTTATAGTTTTGTTTTATCAGGCAAAGTTTGTAATTATGCTTATCATAAGATATTAGTACCAGGCCCATTACATTTTTAAACACTACATTCTTAATCTAGTCTCTTAGGGATAATTAAAAATTAGAAAAGGGTACAATAATAGTATTCCCAAACATACGATTGTTAAATCCATTTTTTATGGCATTTTTTTCTCAGTTCAGAGCTTTTCAGACTGACTGAGATATACAACAAACACAGAATTTGTTTGGAATACTGTTTATGTAAACTACTTGTTACAAGAAGAAATATTATGGTTATGCACCATTAACAAGCTAGTGAAAAAAATTATTATAATTATATTTGCCATGAGACTTTACTCAGATATTTTTAAATACTTATATCCTTGGAAATTTAGTTTGAAAATGCAACTAATGTTTTGTGATGTACACACCATAACCTGCATTTAGTGTTTTTTTGTTATTTTTCTTGTAATTGTAACGATCACCAACAATGTTGTACGTATTTTATTGCTAATGAAAGATGCTTTTCTTAGATTTGTTCACCACTCTTTTAATATTGATAATGCAGGATTCATAATAGTAATTATTGCACAATTTATGAGTGGGACATTGTTTTATTGTCTTCTCATTGTGTTGCAAATTGGTGGTAAGCAGTGGAATTTTGAAAGGTAGAACTCGCTGTTAGAATGGTTTTACATTTTATTTTAAAGATGGCTCAACCCTAACATTTTAGACATTTTCGAGTAATTTCAGTTTGTTTAATTATTTTGCACATTCTATCCTTGACAGTCTCCATACTTTTGTCAAACGTTTTCAAGTCATGTTAAGTATGATACACACTGAGCAGTAATATGATTGTTCCATGTGCTAAGGTATCTGTGTATCTACTAATTAATTAATTAAAAAGACTGAAATAAGAAATTGAATAAATTAAAATCTAAAGATATATATGTGTGAAGTAGCTCTTTGGAGTTATCTAAAATTGATATAGCTGTATTCTCTGGGTTTTAATTGTACTTTGAGGTCAAGGTTAGACAATAAACAGTTTGGTCTTTGTTAAAGATATTAAGATTTTAAAGATGCTATGCCCAGTTCTGAGGTTGAATTTTGTCAATCACATATAAGTTTACTGATACTTAAGTGAGTACCCTTTGTACACTTACCTTTGATACTAAGATATACTTATTTTACAGCTTGACAACAAGTCCAGTTGCTAATAGCCCCAAACCAACCCACCGCCCAGGCAAAAAATCTGCTCCTCCAGCCCCAGGTATTCAGCAAACAGACAAGACAAGAGGATCAGAAAAACACAGTGTAGAAAGATCAATATTTTACAACCAGGATAATCAGTCAAACATTCAAAGTATAAAACTTGATTCTTTTGAGAACCTTTCAAGTTATGATCGACAAACATCAACTCTTCCTCGAAACAACACTGGAGCTCCAAGGAAAACGGAGCGTCCCTCTTTGATACAGCGACGGTCACACGAAAACCTGGCTGGTATTGTTTCTGAAAAATCAGCTGTGGTAAAGGCTGAAAAACCAGAAAAAACTGAGAAGCTACTCTTGTATTCTACTAATTCACTAGACCGTAAAAGTAAATTAGAAAAACCAGAGAGACCACCACTAGCCCCTCGTTATTCAAAATTAAGTAATCATGTAGAAAAACCAAGTGTTCCTCCTCCTGGAATCCCTGTAAAAAATTCAAGTTCAATTGATAGACCGTCCATCCCACCACCTGAAAGACCAACCAAAGCAGACAAACTTTCAAAGCCATTTGAATTACTTGAAACTGAAAGACAACTTTCTCTACCTGAAATAGAGGAGAACTCTGAAGATGCTAACCAGAAGTTTTCATTTTCTCATACTGATACAGAAACCTTTATTAATGACAATATTGTAGCTGACATAACAGGACAGAGTGAAGTTGTTGGATATCAAAATGAAAATTCAGAATTTATTCAGTTACAAAAAAGATTCAAGTGAAAGTACTGAAGTGATTGAAAAACTACAGCAAGTTGCTACTATTGATCCAGGACATACAGCCAAACAGGATAGGTGGAACTTCCTGACTTCACAATCTGCTGACAAACCACCAGAAAGGCCTCCTCGCATCATTCCACCACCTCATGACACTATTAATAAAGATTGTGGTTTAGGTGGTGAGTCTTCAAATGACTTAGAAGAGATTAAGACCTGTGTTGGTGTATCTCACCAAGAGCAGCCACCAGAACGCCCACCTCGAAGTAATCAGGTTGTTACTGAAGCATCCACTAATCAGCCTGTTGAAAAACCATACTGTACATTAATCCAAGTTGGAGGGCCAGCTACCACTAAAGTCCCATCCTCTCCAAGTACCGTACGTAGCAAGCCACCCCGTCCACAGCCACCTCCACCACCTGTTAAACCCAAAGTTAATGCTGTCTCTGAAGACACACGTCTTTAGTTACCCTTATAAAGCTTGCTTAATGCTAAAGCATGCAAAATTAGGTATTACTTGCAGCTTATAAACAAAGTTGTTTTTTTAATTAATGTAACATGGTGATCTTCTGTGGTGCCTTATAAATATAGGTGCTTCAGTACTCTAGTCTTGTTTTGTCTTAAGAAAAATAGTCATTTGAAATACATCACATAAATTGTATTACAGTTTTGTTAGTTTATTCACAAAGTGATTCAACATTGTGTTGCATAACATTTCAGTTTTATTATGGTGTGCTCTTCTGTGAAATATTTGTGGAACTTTGATGTTAAAACTGGAAGATTAATGGTGAGTAATATAATTTTATGATAAGTTAATCAATTCAACACATCATGCTTTTGGTGATCTGTCTTTCCTTACAGGAAAACAACAATTTGTATGTAAGCTGAGCCCCTTCTTACATGGACATGTTTTTGATAGTATATATCATTGGATTTGGGTTGTTTTTTTAATTTCTAAAATAATTATAGTTGCAATGTTTTCATTTTAATTGGATATCTTCGTGATGAATGTTGAATAACATACTGGATCAATCATGAATCATCTTAGTGAATCTGAAGAATACAGATAAAAGAGTAAAGATTTAATTTAGGATTTCAAGTCTGCTTAAAGATAAACTATTAGATATATGTATACTGATACACATATGTACAACATTTAAAGACAAACAGACTGACTGACTTCAATATAGGAAAGTTGTATGGGCTATCCAGTTGAACAAAGATTTGTCAGATAATATTTGATAGGTTTTAATTTGTAATACATTTTATGAAATAATTTAAACATAATGCATGTTCATTAAGATAATGATAATAGAAAGGTAAAGAATTCATTATATTATTTGTATGATGGATCTCTTAAAAGAGAAGGTAGGATTTCAAATTATGGATTTAACTGAGAAGAACTACAATGAGTGAAGAATGTATAGTTGGTTGTGAGATTGCAGCTTTAGGCTACATGTATAAATTTTATATTTAATTATATACTGTTGTTGATGTGTATCTTTATGTTAGTACTTCCAACTTCTTTTGTTCAGTTAATTACTGTTTATATTTAAATGTGTTGAGGTATAAAGATTATTAAATGCAAAGAGAAAGAATACCCAAAATAGTATTCCTATGTTGATTAGTGGGGAACCTACTGAACTAAATAATTCAAAATACAATAACAGCAATTTTAAATAAATTCTAATTTAATTATTACAACAATATGAACCAAAGCATCGGATAAGCATGAGGTAAAATTTATATTCGGAGGTAGTAATGTAACTTTCACCTAACGACAACCATGTACTCTGAGTCAAAATGTAGTAGTGCCTATGTTTAAATTTATGTAACTGTATGTTTTAGTTAATTATTCTTATGTCAATTACATATATTTTGACAGTGTTCCTAACCATTGATAAATAGCCTACAGAAAAAGTCCTTGTGAAAAAACATCATAGAACTGGACTGACAGTTTTGGTTAGCAGAAGATAAGTTCAGATCATTGCCAACAAGAATACCATTATCTTGTTGATACAGTTATCTTCGTAGATGTGAGATTTTCATTTGAATCTAGAAACTGTTGTATTAATCTGGATTTGATTACTCAGTCACCATATTAGACTTTTCCTTGACATGTGCCAAGTTAAATGATTGGGCTTATATTTAGGATTATTTTTTTAATTTGGACTTACTGATCAAGAAATATATTTATAAAATATGCAAATCAAGAATATTTAAATATTTTCTGTTCTTTATATTGGTGAAAAACACATTTTAACCTAGTGATGGCTGTAACCTGAGTTACATTGTAGAAGCAAGACTGTAATGTGTAGAAAGTTTTTATTGTAGATCTACAACTGTTCTTGTAAACCCACTAAACTGTGAATTGTTTTCAGAAAAATTACACATTTTTGCTACATTAGAATTATGTATATGCTGTAACAGTTTGTGTTAATTTTGGAACTTCATATTATAAATGTATTGAATCTTGAATATTCACTAAACTACAAACAAGTTATAAATGCTAACACTTATTTCTAGAGTTTTCATCATTTGAGTTTGGTTCAATAAATTAATTCAGCTATTTAAGAATTAAAGTTAGTTGGTTAAATATTAAATTTCACATCACTAACACAAAATTAGAAAGAGAAATGTCTTGATCGAGTTACCTTAGTTACTGAGAATTTTTAGCTTTTGTTGTGATGAAATTATAAATAATTTGATGAAAATTAAATTAGTTGTACTCTGTTCAGTTTTTTTAACATATCTAATTTGATGTGTTTTCATCAGTGAGACTTGTATACCACACTTTTATTCATTTGTCATTTAAAACAGTTATGTAATTATTTACTCATCTGACATCTGGAATAAACATAACTACATCAGATGTTTTATATACAAACGACTTAGCCCCAACCCGTTAACCTACCAAGTCTGATAAAGCCAAACCTACTGATGTATAAAGTTGTACTTAACCATATCAAAGTGGTTGATTATTTTATTTTACTATTAAATAAGCCTCTGTAATGTTTGATTTGCTTATACAGTAGTTGTCGTTATTGTAAGCTCCAATGTTCCATCCTATTAAAATACAAAAGAAGTCGGATACATTTTTTGTGTAGTGAATGGTTCATTTTGTGGCATGGGTGTGTGAGATTTGGTAAGTTTAAAGTAGAAATGTTTATTTCATAAAATTATGAGAATAATTTTGTTGCTTTTGATGATAAATCTTTGAAATCTTTATCTACTCCACTATTTATTGTGCATACTAATAGCTGGGATGTGGTATCACATTACGTTTAGTCTGCTAAAATGGCAAGCTTACAGGGATAATAGAATTTTGTTGAAGACTGTCATGGTTGTGTAATATATATATATTTATGTGCAAATATTGCTATGTATAATCAGTCTTCCTTGACAATAAGAGTTTCATGTAACTTTAAGTGGCTATTTTTCAAACATAGAATGTTTCAAATATTTAGTGTCTGCGCTACACACTTGTCAAAATCAAAACTGGATGAAGTAAATCGCATTTATCTTGTGAGTAGTTTGTGCAGCTTAGTCTAAGATTGTTTCTTATTGTATGTCAGAAGTTACACTGAGTGTGCATTATGATTTTTGTGTATCAGAGCTTTCTTGGGAGTTTTGTTAAATTGTTTTTTATTCATGAAAATGACATTCACATGATAGCTACATTTCAGCTTTATACAGTGTTACTGCAAAGAACTCCCTTATTTATCACTGGGATCCTCTTTTTCTGAGTATTTTTGCATCTTAAAATTGTGGATGTTTATAAGTTTCTTCCCAGTATTTAATATGAAGATATATTTTTTAAAGATATTCTAAACAAAACTAATTTCAACTTGATTTACCTCATGTATGTTGGGTATTCAGTATCGTATAGTCTACCATTATAAATAAAGATGAAAAGTTTAATCTTGTAGTTTGAGTCAAGACGTACTGAATAATTAAAGAAAATATGCCTGTAAGTTAAGTTGATACTGTTGTAATGCAGTGTAATAATCATTTTAAGTTCTTACCAGTTAAACTACAGTTATCAATTACTTCATAAGTATCTTCTGATCATCATTTAAAGAAATATGAAATAAAGTTTTAAATATTTATGAACAAAACACTAGTTTTAATACAAATTATGTACCACCACATTTGTTGTAGGTTTGTAAGATTTTAAGTATCGTACGTGATATTTGAAACATCTGGATTTTCCTTGACTTTTTTCATTGACTTTGGCTAGTATGAAAGTCAGTGTGTGTTAAAGGTAGGCAGTTAAAGCTTATACGTGAATTACTTATACTTCATATTAAAAAACAGAGTATTTTTGTATTCCAGTTGTTTCCATAACTTTATATTATCAAGACCCAAAAGTTTCTAATATATGTATACTTGTGTTTATGTACTGTTTACAGTATCTGGAAGTAGTGTGTAATGCATGGTTTTATTGTATTCAGTTACTTCTGATACAGGTAAATGTTAAGTGGTTTTTGTGTGTGTGTGTGTTCTGTATATTCTAAAAATAAAAAGATCAATACGTTGTATTGTTATGGTTAGTACAGAACTACAGTTTCTCATTTAGTGGAACCGTCACAACCATCATCTATTAATACATTCAGTAACAGCTGTTTGTTATAATAAATTATAGAATTCTTTGTAGAAAGAATTTTATTTTTTGATTGTTAAATTCTGAATTATTAAAACCTTTACATTTCTTTAAGAATGCACTTACTATGTTTATCTTAGAAACTTGCACATAGGTTTATAGTCTATTTCCAAACTTATGGAGAAATATTCCAATTTACAGATTATTAATATTGGAAAACGTATAGTTTGTACAGTATAGTGTGTACATAAAACACGTTATTTGTAAACAAGGTTTAATAACAATTAAAAATATAAATTGAAATGTATGATGCATGCATAAGTTAGAGAACATTATGGGTGTTCAGCATATTAAATTACTCTGCTAAATGGTAGTATGTTCATAAATAATATCAGAACTCTTACCTTCGAGGACTATATTTGTAAAACATGCTTAGATAAATTTGAAGTATATTTATCCGTATACTTAAGGAAGTTGAGTCTTGCAAACAAATATACAAAGCTATACTTTGTATATGGTCTTGTTTAGAGAAAAAACTATCAAAAATGATTCTACGTGGATCCAACATGATTTGAGAACACATCTGGCATTAATAACAATATTGTGATAGAAAAGTAATTATGTTTTTAGTTATTATCCACGTTATTTTGTAATTCTGTTTTACTATTGTGAAGCAGCTTTATATTCAGTTGTATTTATTTTTTTCACAGTTATGGTACATTTTAAACTAAGCCTCTTGAAATAAATTACCAAGATGTTTCCTGATACAGTTATGACCTTATTGTAAAAATGCCTTGTTTAATGGACCCAGTTTGAATCAACAACAGACATTTCTTTACTTTCACGTGTCTCAATACCTTGACCTTGAATGGTTTACATTAGAGAGGTGGTATTTTACCAAAAATACAAGGTTTAAATAAATATCGTATCTGTGTAATTTTAATGGGAACAAAAAGAAAAAAACAAAGTATATCAGGTTAGGCAGTCGTGTCAATTCTAAGGAACTTGTCAGTGAAAAAACAAAAATTTAAAATAAAACATTCAAGGTAAATCTGAAATAAATTATAGCTCTGGAAACTGTATTAACACAGGATAATACCATATGAACTTAGCATTCGATTATTAAATATTTTTTTAGCTCTCATTTTAGTCATTTAGACTAACTATAGATAAAACAATACATTTGTGTTTTGGTGAGATGTAATTTATATTCAAATATTTTAAACATATAATTAAAAGTTTGATCCAGGTTAAAAAACGTTTTGGAAAATAATCAATTTTTTATTTTTGAATAAAAAAAGCTAAATGTTTAATTTATTTTAAATTTGTAGTAAAAACAATGTGTTGGATATTTGGCCTAGGTATATTTAACACTTTGAGAATGCCAATTCTTTTATTTTATCGGGAAATAAGGGACAAAAATGTCCTAAGTTAAAATAAACAGTCTTGGATTTCATAAAACTTAAACCTTACAGCAGATAAACGAAGTTTTATTTGCAAAAATTGTTTCAAACTAGGGAAAAACTGTAATTTATATAGTTAAACGTTTTTTAAATTTTAATTTGGGAGTTCAGTTTTTGATAAGCGGTAAGTGATTGTGTTTTCATTCTAATGGGGTGAAATGCATATTTAAAACTCCACATTATTGAAAGTTGAAACCTACTTCTAAAAAAAAATTAAAACATTTACGATGAACAATCCCTGGTCCACATTCGTCATATTCTTGCTTGGTAATCCACATCATTTGAAAACTAGATAAAGATGATAAAATTGAACCGCCGATCCACACCGAGTATTTCCTTTCCGGTGGAGCAGTTACTTTAACTTTCATCGTGACTGGAGCTAACGCTGTAATTTCTTTCTGCATCCTATCGTTAATACCAGAGAACATAGAAGAACCACCAGATAGTACAATATTGGAATAAAGGACTTTACGAACATCAACGTCACATTTCATGATGGTGTTGTACGTCATCTCGTGGACACCACAGGCTTCCATACCTAAATAGGACGGCTGAAATAGGCACTCCGGACAACGAAACCTTTCATTCCTGAGGTTGATAACTTGACCATCGGGTAGTTCGTAAGACTTTTCTAGCGAGTTGCAAGTTGCAGATAAATTCATTTCCTCTTCGAAATCGTACGCAACGTAACACAGTTTTTCCTTTACATCACGAACTATCTCCCTCTCAGCTGTATATAGTTTAGAAAACTGAAAGTGTAATCACAAAAATAATACACAAAACAACCATAATACAACAATACTTCGCTCATGTCGTGTAAAAGTTGTACAAGTCGTTTGGATTGGGTGATTTCTTTACATATTGTGTATACACAAAACCATTAATGATGAATTTTGCACCAAATCGAAATACAGTCAAGTGGTATATTAAAATGATTAAATAAAACATATCTTAAAGAATATAAAATTAACATTTTTGCTTATTTGTTTGTTTTTAGAAAGATGGCTTGTAAAGGTTTACGAGTATTTGAACACTACCAAAAACTGTATTTAAGAATCAGCGAGTCCAATTAATATGGTTAACATCAGATAAATATTTATACACTGTAAGAAAAACTACATTTATATCACAAGAAGAGCTTTTATATTATGAATAAAGGAACTGGATACTGTTAGTGCAACTACATCGACACAAATAATGGAAATTTGTTGAACTCCAGTTCTATCTACATAAACGTCTATATTAACATGTATTCATTGCGTATTATTATTGTAAATAATTCGTTCACAGTTTTCATTATTGAGGTTGAAATTTTTTGAATGGCAGAAGGTCCAATGTAACTTTAAGAGGTTCCACACTAACGATGATATAATTGGACCACGTACCAGGAATTTTTGTAATATAATAACCCCCATGATCGATGCATCTTGACATGTAACTGTACAACATTTTAGTAGGAATGTCAAAACAGATTTAGATAAGATGGTTTGAGGAAAGTTATGGGTACTTTGGAAGTGCGTCTGTCGCAAACAAAATTTGATATACATGTATATCTTATACCCACTGTTCCGCTTATAAATATATTTTGTAAACTTGAGATCGTCTTTTTGGTTTGTTTAGTAAGGGAGATGAGTAATTCAAGAGATGTTAGAAAAGATTTTTTCCTATATAAACATTAATAACAATAGTAAATTTTAGGGTAATACACGACAAAGTAATTGATAACAAGTATGTCCTCTCATTAATATAAACCAAAATTAGTGGAATTCAAAATATTTTCTACTTTTGTGATGTTTTCTCACTGTTCCCCATTGGGACAGCAGTAATTTTGTAGATTTGCAACGGTAAAATACAATATTCGATTCATCGTGGTGGGCCCAGCAGGTAGCTTAAAGTGGCTTTACTATAAAACAAGCAAAAATTAATCTGATCCCTCACCTGCGGCGTAGCGGTATGTTTGTGGAACTATAACCAGAGGTTCGATACCTTTATGGACACAGCACAGATAGCACATTGTGTAGCTTTGTGTTTCACTTCGAAACAAAACGTTTCCTCACATTTGTTTGTATAAAAAATATTATTTTCTATTTTTATATATATACATATATTAAAGATTTTGTTTGTTTGATTTTTAATTTCGCGCAAAGCTACACGAGGGCTATCTGCGCTAGCCGTCCCTAATTTAGTAGTGTAAGACTAGAGGTAAGGCAGCCAGTCATCATCACCCACCGCCAACTCTTGGACTATTCTTACTGTCACACCATAACGCCCCCACGGCTGAAAGGGCGAGCATGTTTGGTGTGACGGGGATTCAACCCTGCGAATTACGGGTCGAGTGCCTTAACTACCTGGCCATGCTGGGCCTGATACATTAGAGAAAGAAATTTATCGGATATAGTAATTTACTGCCAAAAGAAAAAGTTGAATATTCTAATTAATAACATTTAGTAAGTTATGGATTAAACTGTTTTCTTATTGTTTTAGAAAATTACTAAACAATCCTACCAGTGGATGGAAAATCATAACCTCGTTCTGCCAAAATCCTTACTAGGTAATCTGTGAGATCCCGTCCACCTAAATCCAAACGACTTACGGCATGTGTCAAAGCATAACCTTCGTAAATTGGGACTGTATGGGATACGCCGTCCCCACAGTCTAAAACGTTACCAGTAGTGCGGCCAGATGAATAGAGGGATAGCACAGCTTGGATTGCGATGTACATAGCTGGAGTGTTAAAAATTTCAAACATCATCTGAAACAACCAGAGAACGATTACATAATAAAATGTATAGCATATATTTAATAAATATACTTAGCTATATGTAAGATGTACATGCGCAGAATCTCCAAAAGTGTTGTCATTGAATAGCAAATAATTGGTTTGTTTTGAATTTCGCGCAAAGCTACACGAGAACCATCTCTGCGAGCCGTCCCTAATTTTGCAGTGTAAGACTAGAGGGAAGGCAGTTAGTCATCACCACTCACCGCCAACTCTTGGGCTACTCTTTTACCAATGAATAGTGGAATTGAACGAAACATTATAACGCCCTCACGGCTGAAAAGACGAGCATGTTTGGTGCGACGGGGTTCAAACCCGCGATCCTCAGATTACGAGTCGAATGCCTTAACCACCTGGCCATACCAGGCCTGAATAGTAAATAAAAGTAACAAAGATTTATTACCTTTGAAATTTATGTTATGTTGTAACCTACAGAGAGGTTCGAATCCCCATCGCACCAAACATACTCGCCCTTTCAGCAATGGGAGCATTATAATGTGACAATCAATCCCACTATTCGTTGGTAAAAGAGTAGCTCAAGAGTTAGCGGTGGGTAGTGATGACTAGCTGCCTTCCCTCTAGTCTTACACTGCTAAATTAGAGACGGCTAGCTCAGATAGCCCTCGTGTAGCTTTGCGCGAAATTCAAAACAAACCAATTCTACAGAGTGCATAATTATTCTCGTGATTCAAGGCGTGCGTATGTTGTGAGGTAGAAAATTTAAATATATGTTTTGTTTATTATTCATTTATTATTCTTTCTATCGTTTAGTTCAGCTATTAATTTGACATTAAAACACTGACTCACCTTCCAGCTGATCACGTTTATTTTGAGTAATTATTTGTTATGAAACTGACACCAGCTTCCCTAATGGTGACTTAAGAGACATTATTAACATAACAAAAGATTATGTTAATTTACGATCAATGAGATGTACTCTCCTGAGACACAAGATAGTTGATGAACGTTATAGTCAATTTATTGTTGTTCTTTGTTTACTTGATATTGTTAGTAAGATAGAAAAGTTATTCTGGAATATAGAGTTGCTGTTGTTTTTTATTTATCTATTGTTTCTTCTGTTTCTTTTTGTCGGTCCATCATTTGAAACAATTGTTCATTAATTTATTTATTAACTGTGTTTTTAGTAAATGTGAGTTTTATTCCCAGTGTTCTTACAGTTTAATATATATATATATATATATTTCATTGTTGCTGAACCCTAGATGTAGCAGCATGTTACTTTTGACAGTTACAACGTTTTACTGACGTCACGACAGTACAAGTTGCAACGTTAAGAATCCCTTATGTGACGTTACTTTAGTAGCTACTGACTGACTGACTGACACACCACTGTATAATGGTATAAATGGTCGAAACAAATGACTACTCCAGGTGGCTTTGGCCCCTTTCGGGAAAATAACAGGTAAAACCTATTATTCGAGACTTTGATACCATAAAAATAATAAATCCGATATATACGGTCTCTAGGAGAAATGGATATAAACAAAATTAAAATTCCCTTCAATATCTAAGAAAGTTTAATTTCTACGCTTTTAGTTTATGTATATATATATATAAACGAAATAGTTAAAAATTTTAGTTTGCAAGTGAATTTTGTAAATGAAGGGTAACACACCTGTGTGATTTTTTCTCTGTTAGACCTAGGATTTAGAGGAGCTTCGGTCAGTAGCACAGGGTGGTCTTCTGGCGAAACTCGAAGTTCATTAAAGAAGGTCTGTTGCCATATTTTTTCCATATCATCCCAATTAGTTACAATTCCATGTTCAACAGGATACTTTAAAGTCAAGACACCACGTTTGTATTCAGCTTCATCTCCAACGTAACTGTCTTTATGACCCATTCCTACCATTACAGGCTGAGCAGCAAAATAATAACATTCACTACACAAATTTCAATAACGAATATTGATATATAAAACATAAAATATTCTACATTTTGTCTTACCAAGTGGCCAAGTTACTTTATAACAAAATCGTAGCATTAACCTTTTACTTGTAGCATCTCTCAGAGTTTGAATTTCCTTTGATAAACAATCAAAAATTATTTAATAATATATTAATGTATCTTGAGCTATAGTTAGGAAAACGTTCGCAGAAAAAAACAGAGTAACGTCATCATATGATACCACTTACAAATTAATTATATTAAATCACAATAGGGTGTTTAAATTTCATAATAAAAATCAACCTCGAGATACGTCCTTCATACTAGCCCATCAAAGCTGCATATAATTGACAAGTACATATCTGTTTGAGTAAGTGTACTGATTAGTGTCCCTGACTAAAATCCAGGGTCCGTAGCAAAAAGTGAAAGTGAAATCACACAATTCAATTAAAGCTGACGATGAGTGATGTTGAATAGTTGTCTTCACTCCAAGGATGGTACGCGCAGTGTGCAAATAATACTTCTATAACTTTACACAAAAAACAAATCAACAAAAATTACTGAAAACATACATTGCAAAAAGTAATTTGTAAGAAATGTTAAGATATTTATTATATTTTGTTAAAATTCCAAGTACATGCACACGAAATCTTTCTGAATTTCCATATATGCACATATATGCAACGGTTTTCAAAGCTTTAAAGCTATTTAAACATACAGCAGTCACTGTAGGTTTCTATATTTATTTAATGGTGTAGATGGTTGATGTTTCATTTGTTAAAAGCTGCTTCACTCATTAGTAGAGTACTTTCTCAAAGTATATATTCATGTGTTGAGTGGCATTTCTAGAATAGAACAGGAGGTGTAACGTAACAAAGAGTTACTTTGAAGGGCAGTAAAATTAACATGTTCATATCAATAAGAGTTCATGTACATAATTTAAAAATATTAAAATACTGTATCTCAGATGGAGTCAAGAGTTCTTCAACGAGGGAGTCTCCTTGGCTTTATGATGCAACAATAGTTCTGAAATAGTTGATTCTCCATATAAGTGACTTTATAACAGTTCTTCCTCTTATATACTCAGTAATTTTAAATATATAGTAGTGACTCTAAATTCAAATTTGCATGTACGTCATCACTGGTATTAAAAGTGAAATGTACAGCAGACCGTAAGTTTCACCATTTTATATATTCAGATCAAGCTTATTGGCCTGAACAACAAAATATTCAATAAAATAGCTATTTCAGAGTACTACATAACTCGATGATTGAGAACAAATTAGAGAGAAAATAAACACACTTTATTATAACACAGTCACAATGTGTGTTTTTACTTAAATGCTACTCTGTCGTTTCCATTCGATCTAAAATGACTTCCTTTCAACTTCTTAGACTGATATCATCTAGAAGATTATTTAAATCTAACGTTCGTTACCCAGAGCAACTAGCTTTACTCAGGAGCTAGTAAATGTCACACAGACTTGAGGAATGTTGTAATTAAGGTATCACCTAAACTACCACTGGAAGACACTGCTGTCAACGTCACTGTACAATGTGTAGCATTAAAGCAATATCTATTATGAGCAGAAAAGATGTTATCTTAAGAGAATAACAAAGAAACCAAAGCATCTTGACAATTTTGTTGACTACGTATTATATAATAACTGTAGATTCAAAGAAAACCAAATTCGAAAAAACATGATATGAAAATGAGAATGCAGAAAATACAATGAAACAGAAAACTGAAAGTTAAAGTTTTAGTGTTCTGTTGTTTTTGTTGTTTTAACTTATTAACGTGTTTTAAGTGAAGTAAGTATTTCGGTTGCTCCGTGGTAAGCTCAAGGGTTTATCACGACAAAACTCAGGGTTCATCCATCACGGCGAACAAAATGGATCATTTCTCATGTAGCTTTGCGCTAAAACAACAAATGACATAAATAATTAATGAAATGCTCCCCAGTAGCTCAGCGGTATGTCTGTGGACTTACAGCGCTAAAAACTGGGTTTCGATGCCCGTGGTTGGCAGAGCACAGATAGCCCATTGTGTAGCTTTGTGCTTAATTGAAAACAATTAATAAAACTAGGGTATATTTCTTAAATTTATGTTACAAAAGTTATACCACAGCTCAGAAGTTACTATCGAAATTGTAATTTCGCATACAATAGAAATTCTGTAATAATTATGCGTTATCTTTTTATTCACATATTTATTCACTCTCATTTATTTAAAAGTGTGAATGAAGAAATATTACAGAACATTTACCACATACCAAGTAACGAGGTCGTCCGACTACGGAAGGGAACACCGCCCGAGGAGTGTCATCTCCTGCGAAACCAGCTTTGCATATTCCAGAACCAATATCAATCACAATTGGAGAAATGTCGTCGTCACCCATTGTTTATTTTCCAGCCTTTTAAAGCTACAGAAAATATATGTATAACATATGTGTGTATATGCATTTATGTTTATATAATGAAAAACAAACAAACATTGGATCAGTTGTAGTATATTTTGTATTACTGATGTTACAGCCTTTTCTGGAATCGTATTTCTGAGTTGTTCATTTTCTTTAATACATTTAATGACACCAATTAAGATTTGTTATGATAAAATATTTTGTAAGAGAAATTGCTTTACAGATATTGTATTTTTGATACTGAAATGCAAAATATAAATAAATATCTCTTACCAACAATCTAAGCACATTGAAAAAGTAATAATCCAACTTCTTTCCCTAGATTGCAGTGTCAATTTCTCCAACAAAATTGGTTCAAATGCTTGCAAAACGCCCCCCAGTGGCACAGCGGCATGTCTGCGGACTCACACTGCTAAAAATCGGGTTTCGATAACCGTGGTGGGCAGAGCACAGATAGCACTTCATGTAGCTTTGTACTTAATTCCAAACAAACAAGCCTGTGAGAGTATGAAACGTATCTTCTAGTGATTCAAAAAGTTTAGAGCATGCAGTTTGGCATTCTAGTCTCATACAAATTGAGCAAACTTTCAGAATATGAGAACACGTGTATGAAATAGAAGCACAAGACACGCATCAATACCTCTTTCATACCCAATTAGTAACTATCAGTGATGTCGAGAAAACCCACTTGTAGAGAAATATATATGCAAAAACGGCTCGTTTGGGTTGAGGAAATATTTTACATAGAAGAGCGAACAACGTTTCGACCTCCTTCGGTCATCATGAGGCCTGGCATGGCCTAGCGCGTTAAGGCGTGCGCTTCGTAATCTGAGGGTCGCGGGTTCGCGCCCGAATCGCGCCAAACATGCTCGCCCTCCCAGCCATGGGGGCGTTATAATGTGACGGTCAATCCCACTATTCGTTGGTAAAAGAGTAGCCCAAGAGTTGGCGGTGGGTGGTGATGACTAGCTGCCTTCCCTCTATTCTTACACTGCTAAATTAGGGACGGCTAGCACAGATAGCCCTCGAGTAGTTTTGTGCGAAATTCCAAAAACCAAACCAAACCTTCTTCGATCATAGTCAGGTTCACAAAGAAAGAGGTAACTGACCGGAAGCTGACCACATGTGAAAGGGGTTGTGTAACTGAGTGTCGGAATGTAGAGGGCGGTGTTAGATGTTTGAATATATTTATTTTATTATATTAATATAGGTATAAAGGCGTTCCTTTATATTGGTTTATTTTGGGTTTAAGTTGTTGTATAAGTAAGGCTTCTTTAATTTTGCGTTTGTTTATGTTTGTTTCTTTATTTAGTATTTGAGTGTTTTCTATGGTTATGTTGTGTTTATTTGACGTTTATTTCGAAAACGTGTGAAGGTGACTTTTTTATGTTCTTTGAATCTGGTTTCCATTTTTCTACTTGTTTCTCCAATATAGATGTCGTGGCAGTTATCACATTGTATTTTATAAATAATGTTGGTGTGGTGTTTGTCAGTGTAGTTTTTACATAGTATATACTTTAGTTTTGTGCCTGGTTTTTGAATAAATTTGGTATTAACTGGAATGTCATATTTTGTTACTAGTTTTTGCCAAATGTTGGTTATTTGTCTGCTGATGTCAGGAATATATGGTATTCAGCAGTATATGGTTTCGTGATTTTTTGATTCGTGAGATATATTTACCTTAGTTGGTTGATTATGCTTTCTGTCTAGGTGTGTGCGTATAATGTTTTCTACGGTTTGTGGAGGACACTTATTGATTTTGATGAAGTATTGTTTTATTTTGTCTAATTCATCGTTAATTTTATCTGGTGAGCATAGTTTTATGGCTGTGTTTATTTGGTTTCTTAGTATGTTGAGTTTTAGTTTTGTTTCATGTGCTGAGTCCCAAGGAATGTATAGACCAGTATGGGTGATTTTTCGGTGGATTTCTGTTTTGAATTGTGTGTCGGTTTTTGTAATTTTGAGGTTAAGAAATGATATTTGATTGCTTTCTTCCTGTTCATATATGAAGTTAATGTTGGGATGTATAGAGTTAATGTGATTGAAAAAAATAAGTATGTATTCTGTAGATTTGAATCCCGCAACCGTGTCATCTACATATCTGTACCAGTATAGTGGTGGATGTAATGCTGTGTTAATTGCTTGCGTTTCAACTTGTGTCATAAAAATATTGGCTAGAATCACGAAACCATATACTGCTGTATACCATATATTCCTGACATCAGCAGACAAATAACCAACATTTGGCAAAAACTAGTAACAAAATATGAACACCTTTATAAAGAAACGCCTTTATACCTATATTAATATAATAAAATAAATAAAATTATATTCAAACATCTAACACCGCCCTCTACATTCCGACACTCAGTTACACAACCCCTTTCAAACATGTGGTCAGCTTCCGGTCAGTTACCTCTTTCTTTGTGAACCTGACTATGACCGAAAAAGGTCGAAACGTTGTTCGCTCTTCTATGTAAAATATTTTCTCAACCCAAACGAGCCGTTTTTGCATATATAATTAGTAACTATATTTTGATCTGTTATAAGGACGTGCTCTTATCCCTTGCTTTGTAACATCTTCTAATTATAATAAATTATCTTTGACGATTCACATTTTACTCATGACTTCAGACATAGTTAATCGCCTGTTGAAAAAAACAACATTCCAAAAGCGTTGTTATAATTATTGTACAAGAGATGTCAGAACAATGCCACATTTCCGTGCTTTATCCTACTTATACTCAGCAAATAAAAAATGTTAGCTGTGAATAAGGCGAAAAAGTAACAGTATATATGAAAGCACATATTTTAGTGAAAATAAATATATTTTAATGAAGTTAAATAAGCAAAATCACAAGGAAGGAATGTCTTAAAAATAGCAAATCCAAACCACTGACTAATTACATTAGTTTGTTATAATCTAACAAACAAAATTTTTTTTTTGTTTCGGCTTGTTTTTAAGTTATAACAAACTAATAGGAAAGGATATTAATTACTTTTCTATAAGGGAGACTGAATTAATTTGACAGGCAACTGGGATTAAAATATTATTACATGTATGTAACACTTGACAATGAGTCGTTTTACATATTCTTTAAAGTAATTCAAATTTAAGTGTTTTATGCCTCCCCGTAATTAAGATAACACTACTGAAAATACATTTCATTCTTTACTTGAGAAAATATATCAGAAAGTAATAAAATTTAAGAAATATTGTACTTAATATTCAAAATTAATTGTAACAAAACATCCTCTTGGAACTAGTAATTAGAAGGATAAATGTATCGATACGTCGCTTGTTAACTATCAGAAAAGGCTTGGTACGAAAACAAAGGCAAATCACTCAAACGTAAAACTTTTCACAAAGTCTTGGCCCTTTCAAAAGTTAAGCTAATCTCTCAAAAAACACTGAAATTTTTCTCACAATCTATATACACTTTATAGTTGATTGATCCTAGGAGTCCCAAAGTATTGTTGTTACATGTTACAGTCATAAAATAATTGTAATCGAAGATTAGAAAAATTGCTACTATTTAAAAGTATAAGCGATCGGAATAAGCAATATCTACATAATATCGAGATATTCATTTTAGCTACATCATTGAAGTTCTCTCTGAAAAAGATACTCAGTGGCAAAGAGAGGCGGTCTTCGATTTCAATGTATTTTAAAAACAGTTTTACTTTATTAAATACTCATTACCAATCAGTTGTTCTTATTAGAATTAAACACATCTCCTTTTCTTCTACAAGCGATGAGGTGAATAAATTGGACAAAAATGTTTGGAAGTTTTAAGCATCCGCAGATTAAATATTGTACGTTAGGCTTAACTTAACCTATGTAGGCTTAACTGAAAATGTTAATTAATATTAAATCGGACTTAGACCTAACCTTGTATGTGTCAGTCAATTTAACTTCGGATATTCCAAAAATAAAAATGTTACAAAACTCTAACAATTTAATAAGTTTAGTCGAAAAGTAAACTAAATATTTTTCACATAAATTTAGGCAAATATTTTAGCACTAATTTGTAAAAAATTACGACGTTCAAATCTTAGAAATCTGTGCCTAAAGTAATCGAATCTTATACTTGTAAGTTAACACGATGTTCCAATAAAAAAAACGCGCTGTTCTTGATATGACGTAATATATCAACTTTCAGATGAAGCTATGGAGGTTGCTATCACTAATTAATATAAAATAATAGGTAAGAAAATAGATAAGATATGGAAGTGTTTTAATTTCGTTTTAAACGTAGAATTGTTTGATTAGGAAATAATGTTGTCACGTCACATTACACCGAAAAATCGACAGATCTAAAGTTACAATCAAAACATGCAAACATTCCGAGAAACATTGGTTTGTTTTTGAACTTTGCGCAAAGCTACACGAGGGCAATCTGCGCTATCCATCCCTAATTTAGCAGTATAAGATTAGAGGGAAAGTAGCTAGTCATCATCACCCACCGCCAACTCTTGGGCTACTCTTTTACCAGCGAGTAGTGGGATTGATTGTTACGTATAACGTTCCCACGGCTGAAAGCGAGCATGTTTGATGTGACGGGGATCCAGAGAAACATAATTTATATATTTATACATATATATGTTATTTATTGCATAAAAAGTACATTTATTCAACATTCAAAAGCCCGTATTAAAAGGCATTTCGGCCAGGCATGGCTAGGTGGTTAAGGCACTCGACTCGTAATCCGAGAGTCGCGGGCTCGAATCCACGTCACATCAAAAATGCTCGTACTTTCAGCCGTGGGGATGTTATAATGTGACAGTCAATCCCACTATTCGTTGGTAAAAGAGTACCCCAAAAGTTAGCGGTGGGTGGTGAGGACTAGCTGCCTTCCCTCTAGTCTTACACTGCAAAATTAGGGACGGATAGCGCAGATAGCTTTCGTGTAGCTTTGTGCGAAATTCAAAAACAAACAAAAGGCATATCTGAAAGAACATATGAACACACCTTAGCATAATATGAATTTTCTCTCCGTTAGTTCAGCGTTAAGTCTGAGGATTTATAACGTTAAAAATCAGGTTTCAATGATTATTGTGGGCGTAACAAAGATAGCAAATTGTAGAGCTTTGCGCTTAAACAAACCGATTATCATACCGATAAAATTTAATTGTTATATTCTGTAAATATATACAGAGCATTAGAGCAAGAATTTCCAGCTACATTTAGTTTTTTATCACTCTGTAAAATGGTAGATTTCTGAAAGAAGAATAAAAAAATCGAAGGTGTTCTTAGTGCTTTAAACATGAAAACTTTTAGAATTTTTATACAAATGTTTTTAATATATACTAAAATTTTATGTTTAATAAATAAAATAAAGAATAAAACTCCGCTAACTTCACCTGCACACCAAAGGAGAATACAAATAATATTTATTTTTAATTTAAATATAATAAAGTAAAATAACTGTTTTTACTTTTCTTAATTTTGCGCTAAGCTACTCGAGGGATATCTGCGCTAGCCGTCCTTAATTTAGCAGTGTAAGGCTAGAGGGAAGGCAGCTAATCATCACCACCCACCACCAACTCTTGGGCTAGTCTTTTACCAACGAATAGTGGGATTGACCGTACATTATTACACCCCCACGACTGAAAGGGCGAGCATGTTTGATGCGACCGGGATTCGAACCTGCGACCCTCGGATTACGAGTCGAACGCCTTAACACGCTTGTCCATGCCGAGCCAGGAAAATAACAGTTAACCTCTTGCGTGGGGTAACACTCCATGATTAATTTTACCATGAAACTACATAAACTTGTAGAAGTAAATGCTAGAATGTGGTGTAGAAAGGCTGCGTTTCGAGCATATAAGACAATAAGAGTCTGTAACACCGCTCGTAGAGCACGGGAACGACAATTACACATAGCTAAAACTAGAGTAAAGTGGCATGTGGCTGTTGATACGTGTTTATTCATTGAGAGCACATGTACAGAAAAAACAAAATTCCTAACTATAGGTGGCAGCGCTTATCTCGATATTCTTAACACTCCCACTTAATTTTAAGTTTTACACAAACTTACAATTACTGTCAATGATTTAACCATACACAGTCATTCTTTTCATCCTGAACAACACTGAGTCCAAGGATGTAATGGAGCTTTCCAAGGTCTTTCATGCGGAATTTTTTCTTCAGTGCTTCCTTTTTTGTGATTATTTCATTACTATCAGCAACCAAAATAATATCATCCACATATACTGCAACTATTGCTAGATTTCCACCCTTCCGTATGTAAACACATAGATCTGCTGAACTCTGAACAAATTCCAGTTCCATCATCTGTTCATGAAATGATTTGTTCCAACAGAGTGGTGACTGTTTTAATCCATACAGTGATTTTTTCAGTTTACACACAAGGTTTTTCCTTCCCTGGAACAGCGTAGCCTTCCGCTTGTTCCATGTATATCTCTTCATGCAGATTTCCATTCAGAAATGAAGTTATGACATCCATCTGGTGAATTTTCAAGTTGTTCTGCAGAGCAAATGCAATCAAGGAGCGAATTGATGCATAGTGCACCACTGGGGAGAAGGTTTCCTCGTAATCCAGACCATAATTCTGCGAGTAACCTTTGGCCACCAGCCTACTCTTGAACCTCTCTACATTTCCAGTATATCCATACTTAACTTTGAACACCCAGTTGCAACCTATAGGTTTTCTTCCAGCTGGTAATTCCACCAGATACCAGGTGTCATTTTCTTGTAAAAACTCAAATTCCAGATCTGTGGCTGACTTCCACTCCTTTGCATTGTCACTTGACATTGCTTCACTTAATGTGCTTGGCTCTAACATACTGCATAAGTTTGCAGTGTGACAAACTGATTCATTTGCTACTGCCATATCAGCATACACATTATATCCATAGCGGATGGGGTTTCCTGTTTATTGCTGGTAAGTTAGCATGTGACAGCATCCTTCTTGCTGATTCCACAACAGTTCTGTTCCTTCTGTCAACAACACCATTTTGTTCTGGATAATATGCTACTGACATCTCATGATGAATGCCTCTTGACTTCAAATATTGCTGTAACTCATTTGACGTATATTCTCCGCCATTATCAGTGCGCAGGGTTTTTATGTGCTCTCCAGATTCATTTGAGTACAACTTCTCAAATTCCTTGAATTTCTCAAAAACTTCTGACTTTTGTTTCAAGAAATACACTCTGTAGCATCTTGAGTAATAGACTTCTGACTTCTGTTTCAAGAAATACACTCTGCAGCATTTTGAGTAATCATCAATAAATGTAACAAAGTACTTGCTACTTCCAATAGATGGAGATTGCATAGGACCACAGACCAGTTGCAGTCTTCTCTTTGATCTGATTTCTCCCACTGTCTTAAATGGCTTCCTGTGCATTTTACCATCAGTGCATCCTTCACAGAAATTGACTTCATCAGACTTCTGTAATTTGATTTCACTTACATTTCCACTCCTGACAAGCTTCTGTAGCTGTGAAACACTAACATGCCCTAGTCGTTGATGCCATATATCCAAGCCATTCATGCTGCTGTTTGAGGCTACTGAGGCATTCTCAGTAACACTGGTCTTACAGTCCAGTTTGTATAGACCATCATCCTTTCTTGTACCCATGCCATGGAGTTGTCCTGATTTACCTCGGATGTAACAGCAATTAACTCCAAACTGCACAATATTTCCTTTTTCAGTAGCAGCTCCTACTGAAAATAGATTGTTAGCTAATGTTGGTATATGAAGGACACTCTGCATTGTGACATGCTCTGAATCACTGACTTTAAATGTCATTTTTAGTTTACAATTTCCAACTCCAAGAACTTCAACAGTTCTTCCATCACCAATCTTAACTTGCTGAGGTGTGCTAAACTTGTGATAATTTGATAATATGTTCCTCTGGTGTGTCGTATGCCTAGACGCACCAGAATCCACCAACCATTCCCCATTTTCTATTTCTTTATCCTGGTTTGTTACAAAGGCAACACCATTGTTTCCATCAGTATAATCTTCCGCCACATTAATATCCACATTCTTAGCTTTGTGAACCATTTCCTTCAGTGTTGGACAATTGCGTTTTATATGTTCCTCTCTGCCACACTGGTAACATTTGAAGCTGTTACCCCTTTTCTTTGTTTCTTGAGTTCCATGTGATTTGAAATTGCTACGAGTGGCTAATGCAGTTGATGATGTTTCATTCGATGTGGTTTTTTCTTCTTTTGTTCTTCATTAATCAGTGCCTGTTGCACAAATTCTAATGAGATATCATCAATTTTGGTTTTCAGGACTGTTACAATTGTATCATAGCTAGCTGGCAGACTACTAAGTAAGGTAACAATCTGATCCTTTTCTGCTATTTCCGCCCCACCGCAGCAAGCTGATCCGTTAATTCCTTCATTTGTTTCAAATGTTCCTGGACCGCCATGCTTTCTTTCATCTCACATCGAAAATACTTCTTTTTCAGGAATAGTTTATTGGCTAGTGTGTTCCTATCAAACTGAGCACACAGTACATTCCATGCTTCCTTAGGAGTTGTGCATGAGGTGACAAGATAAAGTTGTGCACCTTGAATGTTCAGAACAATTGTTGAAAATGTTCTTTCCCTTTCCCTGTTGAAATCTGCCCTTGTTTGATCATTGGCTGTCTCTGAGTAGAGAAATAGATATATTTTTTATCAAGAAATATAGAGCCGATCCACTTCTGTCGGATCCAACCTGGTTGTCAAAGTTGTCATTTTAGTTGACATCACATCCCACATGAATGAATTGAACTTGAATCTTCAGGGAAAGAATAATCTTGTCTCTGATCTTTATAGAATCATTAAAATATTTCGGAGAAAGCTGTCATTGTTTGAAGCACAATTGGAAGGAGAAAACCTCTCTCATTTTCAGTGTTTCGATGAATTTCATGCTGGAATCACAGAAGATGTCAACCTGGAGTTTCAGAAAAAGATTATTGGTGATTTAAATAAGCATTTTAGAGATTTTCGGATCTCGACAGAATCGAAAGTGACATTCTCCTTTTTCAGAATCCTTTTGATTGTGTCATTGATGACGTGACAGTGAAACTTCAGCTGAAAGTAATCGATTTGCAAGGAAATGATTTGTTGAAAGCAAAACACAGAGAAGAGCAACTTATTGAATTTTACAGCTGCATACCTGAAGATGATTTTCCAAAGCTAAAGCATTTCGCATCTGGTATGGCATCAGTGTTCGGAACAACTTATGTCTGTGAACAAGCATTTTCAAAAATAAAGTATGTGAAGTCGATACATCGATCAAGGTTGACTGATGAACATTTGAAAGCAATTCTAATGATTGGATGCAGCAATTCAAAACCGAACATTTAAAATATTTTGAAAGCCAAACGCCAATTTCATAAATATCACTAACTTTTTTACGGCTTAGTGAAATTCAGATATGTACTCACCATGTGCGATGTGACAATTGGTTTTGTTAATGTCACCTTCTTTGATAACCTTTTAGTAAATAAAAATGTTGGTTGTTTTTCTGTTTGTTTTTTATTATATGTGTGTATTGCATGACACTCCCACATGGCTAATGTGGCATCCTAAACTTAGTGTTAAGTCTTTTACAGAGAGCTTTCGTTCTAGCTTGTGAGTATTGAACATAATGATCATGGGACCCGCGTTTCTAATTCCCCAAGTAATCTGGCCCCCTGTGAAAAACGTTTGGTAACCCCTGATCTAGAACATTCAAGCACTTTACCTCAGTGCCTCGGAAACTGCTGTAATTTAAAGTTAACTACGCAAATGAAAGTTTACTTAACTGGTCAATTTAATTTCGTTCAAGAACTGTCATGTTGGGCTTACGTGAACGGCTACTTCAGAGATTAATATTAGCTACATCAATTTAAAACATTGAATTTGCCACTGAAAAAGGGAAAACTACATCAACCGGTTGTGGCATGAAAATAAATAAGTAGTTTCAGTTGTTAAAAAACGACCCACCAAAAAGTGTTATAGAGTTAACTCTTTAGCTTAATTTTAAAAATAAATTATAACAATAGTAACAAAGTACTTGCTCAAATATATAAATTGAGTATTACAAAAATGTAAGTGGTACACCATTGTGCAAATTAATTGAAACAAATGGTCATTTTACAATATTTTCAGTATGGCAGCCGGTGTAGGCTCGCTGGACCCGCTGATTTCCTTTAATAGTCATTTTGTCACAGAGACGGCGTCATTATCTGTGTTTTGCAGTGCGGTCGATCTATTTTTTGGATACATGACGAAATTTTGAAGAATATTACGTCATTCGAAATTGCGTTAGAAGGGCAACGAGACCAGTCAAAACAACTTCTTACCAACTCAATGAAGAAAAAACGGTATTAATGGGGTCTGAAATACAAGAACTGGACGCAAGAACAATGAAGGAAGGTGTTATTCAGTGACGAGACTCATTTCTTCGTACAGGGTCAAAGAAGTCTGCATGTTCGCAGATCTCCAGATGAGAAACTTCGAGAATCTCACAGCAAACAGTTCGTAAAACATCCCTTGAAGATGATTTTGGGGTTTTTCAGCTACTATGGCGTCGGAGGCTTACATATTGTAGAAGGTATGATGCGAGAATCACAGTACATCGAAGTTTTGAAGAAAATAGTCGTTCCAGAATTGAAAAAGAGATTTCCAGATGGATCTGGCATTTTTCAGCAAGATCTGGCTCTGTGCCACACATCGAAACTTGTGAAGAATTTTATGACTACAACGCGAATAAAGGTGCTGGACTGGCCTGGAAACTCTCTGGACTTAAATCCCATTGAAAATCTTTAGGCGATTTGTAACGAAAGACTTCGGGGAAAAGACTGTACTACGAAAGATAAGCTAATTGAGGCCATAATTGAGGTGTAGTACTGCAATCCAAAAATCAGTAAAGATTGCAGTCAACTCGTGGACTCGATACCAAAGCAAATTAATGATCTTTTGAAAAATGAAGGCGGTGATATCATGTATTAATTTGTGAGTAATTTTTGGATTCTCAGAAATAAAACACAAAAAATTTAAAACATCGTAATTTTCCGTCTTGTTTGAATTAATTTGCACAAGGGTGTAACTGACACTGAATTTCCAGTGGAATTAATATCAAGTTCTGGCCCAGTACAGTCCAAAGCAAATTAGATTAAAAAGTATTTCAAGCTAAAGATACCTGGGGCTAAATCACATAATGCTTTTTCCCAGTCACTTTAATCATCCTTATAGTCAAATTAAAGTGAATTTCAAGTAAGATATGATAATGTCTAAAAGCATTAACACTGGATTGATCAGGGCCCTTCTATTTACAAAAATAAAAATGTAGATTTTAAAACACACGAAGAGCAATATTCAAGGGTGGGAACTATTTCTGAAGTTTAAATATGATTTCTGTATTTGATAACTTCCTCAAAAGTCACATTAAGAAGTTATTTAATGTTGGACATAGAAAATCATATATATTTCCTCCATTATCTCAATGAGTTTGTGCAGCTGAATGGGAAGAAAGTTTTATGAGTTATGCAAGAAGATATTTCCTTTGTCTAGAGTTACTTTCGTAATTTTTTTTTCCCGGAAACACATTTTTTCCAAGTAAACTATACAAGTGGTTATTTTCTTTATGTAAATTTTCCTCATGCTTCATGGATAAATTAAATATATGTGTATATACAGTTATTTATATTATCTGTTTTCTTAAACGAACTGGGGTAATATTTACAATAAGCTGTTTGAAGAATAACGCTTTCCCATAAGGTTAGCTACAATTTCCTTTGAATAAACAATTTTAATTTTTACTAATTTTATATTTATAATCAATATTACATTTCACTGATATCCTCACTTCTTTAACTTATAAAATGTCGTTTTACGTTTTCACAATTTATTTTAATTGGCTTAAAATCAGTATAGCAACATTATTGTTTTTAAAGACTTTTTGTTGTGTAATACCACCACATTCCTGATATGTATTCTTTTCTGTTTAAAAATATAAACAACATGAACAGATAAGCTTAAAGATTAGTAGAAATAACATTCTTGATTTCTTGTTGTCATTACGATTGGATTTACTATTGGACATCTTACAGTGTCCTACTATAATATATATATAAACGTCAATGTAAATCAGAAGTTGGGCCCGTCATGGCCAGGTGGGTTAAGGCGTTCGACTCGTAATCTGAGGGTCGCGGGTTCAAATCCCCGTCGCACCAAACATGCTCGTCCTTTCAGCCGTGGAGGCGTTATAATTTAATGATCAATCCCACTATTCGTTGGTGAAGGAGTAGCCCAAGAGTTGGCGGTGGATGGTGATGACTAGTTGCCTTCCCTATAGTCTTACACTGCTAAATTAGGAACGGCTAGCGCAGGTAGCCCTCGTGTAGCTTTGCGCGAAATTCCAAAAAATAAACAATTCAGAAGTTAAATAAATAAAACTTTAGTCACAGTGAAAAAAATCTTTATTTTCACAATAAAACACAAACCAAAGATTCTTTAAGGGCAAGTGTACTGAGCATCCTTTCTAGAGTATGCGTTAAGAGAGATCTCTTTATTCTGTGTGAATGATTGCATGAATACTATTAATCTCTAAATCTGCTCTCTTATCTATCTATCTCAAACTGGAAGGACATGGAAATATATGCAAATAACGACAGTTTAAGATTCTTCCACGGCACATTTGCCACGCCCTGAAAAGTGAAAGCTACTGTCACAAACAACAAGGGGAGTGATATCTTCGAAACATCACCTGATTGTCCAGTTGAAAAGATAAATGTCTCGTACTACTGTAATTCTTTTTAATACGGAGCACATGTGACGGTCGTAGTAAATTCTGCAATTTCGCTAATAATGTGGATGGGAAAAACTTAATTTGTTGTTGTTGTTGAATTACATGCAAAACTATTTGAGGGCTGTCTTCATTAATCATCCCCAATTTTGAAGTGATTGACAGCTCAAGTAGTTAATACCACTTTTCTCCAACATTTGGGCTACTATTTTTCTCATGCAAAGTGAAATTGGCCAGAGCTTTATAATGATCCCACGACTGAAAAGGGTGAGCAAGTTCATTGACAGATTTACTCCAACGTCCCGCAGATTGCGAGTTCAGTACCCTAAACATCAGGCTGTGCTAAGTATACAAGAACTTAATGGTTTTCTTGACCGACTCAAAAGGCTCGAAGTAAAAAGATATTTAGAAAATCCTTACTTAATTACAACTAATTTTGAAAAACACAAGACGAGTTGATTTGTCACTTTGTTTTATAATCCATAAAATTTCCATTCGATCGTTATAAAAAAACAACTTTACATCAATATGATGAACTGAAAAATACAACTATTTTTCACATTATTCTTACAGTATATTTTTCAGAAAATTAAACATTTTCTGTTTTCTATAAAATTATGAGCTATTCAATTTAAAATATGTAAAAGTCCTATTTTTACGTTGCTTTTGCAATTTTTACAAGTGGTTGGCGCAAAATAAAACAATATCCTTCAATAATCCAGTTTCATTGATTATCATGAAAATTAAAGTAAAATAAGTTATGATTTGTTTGTTTTATTTGATGAAATACATCTTTTGTTCTAAATGTATATTATTTGTATTGATATTTTATTATTTATGTTTTAAAAAGTCAATTAATACAGGTAGCGCTAAATTGTTTTGAGGAACAGATGACTATTTTGCCAGAACCAGTAAAAGTGTGGTGCATAAGTCATGTTCCTTTTCTTAAATTTAAAAGTTAAGCCTATGTGGTATAGGCTCAGATGTAACTAATAAATTTAAGTTATTTATTTAAGGTTAAGAATTTTCTGTCACTCTGGACCGGTCAACGACTGCTTTAGAAAGAGAAATGACCTTTACGAGTTCAGTTTCACGGTAAGGTTGTTAGTGTAAAAAACATGTCCATCTGCTTTCTTACGTTGACACACTGACGTGAAATCTGAAAAGTTTAAATTAGAAAATAGCGAGACTTAGATGAAAGTTGCACACTGGTGTTCATAAGGAAAGTAAATTAGCCATTTATGTGTCTTTTCAGTGTGATTTAACATAACCTTCTAAATGTTGTGATTAAATAAATAGTCATTAATTCGGCTTATTAAACTAGTTTTCAGATGTACGAATTTTTTTTGTGAAGTTAGAATACAATTTCTTATTATTATTATTTAAAACGCTAAATCTCATTATACATTCCCTTTCAGTCTGGTAAGGTCACTGACTTTATATTATTTTCAGTAGAAATAGCTGTTATGTTAACCATTTTAGGTTGCATTTTAGGAGAAATATTCTCAAAAACATAAATATAATTTCATAAAGTAAGGTATTCATTTGTGGAGGTTTATAGTATTTCTCATATTTGCTATTCAGGGTCTTTATCAATGTGTAACTCATTTTGTCTCAACTTCATTTCTAATGAAAATTCATTTTGGCAAACATGTTTTTTACTTGTGTGTCTTATGAGCTTTATATAACATTAAAGGACAACAAGGATCCTTTTAGTTCATCTAGGCTAATCTACCTACAAAAGTAAATGCTAAAAAGCTCAAAGCCAACCCATATTCAAATGTTTATCAAGTTATCCCTTTAATTTACTATATCTGGCACGCCCAAGGCAGCTCATCATTTTAAAGCCAACCACTCTCTTCAGCAAAATAAAACTTTTGGCTGAAGATGATTCCTACCATCCTAGAATTTATTTTGGTTTTTCCGTAGTCTTATCATTATCATTATTAAATAAAAAAAAATATTGCATCAACACTAAATTCCCTTAGCAGTCTTAAGCATCTCAGTCAGATCTCTCTCTCCTTATTTCAAGAGAAAATAATTTTGGAGATCTTAACCTTTCCTTGTGTGAAACCCCTCTATCCTAGGCACCATTTAAGTTGCCTTTTTCTGAACCCTTTCAATAATTATATGTTCTTTTTAAAGTAAGAAACCTGAGACTGAACACCATACTCCAAATCTGGCCTAAACAGTGGCTTATACAATCAAATTATAACTTCTTTAGACTCGTATTCAATATTTTTGTATATACAACCTAAAATCATATTTTTCCTACCACTAGCAACAGCACACTGCTCGGATGACTTAAGAGACTGATCAACCAGAAGACTAAGATCTTTTTTCTTCTATAACACTTTGAATGTTATTTCCATCAAGATCATGCTTGTAAATCAACTTGTGATATCCTATAAGTATTACTTTGCATAGTTTGTAAAACAGCAGTATCCTCATCACGGCTAACAATACCCAAAACTTCAGTATCATCAGCAAATGTTAATAACCTATTGACTATTCCTTCAGCTGTTACTGATATAAATCAAAAAGAGCAGTAGTCTTGACACTGATCCACAAAATACCTCACTCAAAACATTAATCCAGTTTGACTGAACTTCATTTATAACAATCCTCTGCTTTTTACTATCTAACCAGATTTCTATCCAATGAGACAACCTACCTGTCACACCTACAGAGCTTTTTTTTTTTTTTTAAACAAGTCCTTTATATGGCACCTTACTGTATGCAATCTGAAAACTCAGTTTCACCAAATCTATACCCATACCCATCAGTTTTTTATGAACAAAAAGCATTTTATACTTTATTGTTTACAGATAAGCAATATTGAAGGGTTATAAACTCATTAGATATTAAATTTAGCATGCCAATAGAACTTAGTCAAGAATGAAAAAATGGATGAACTGAAATAATATTCCTATTTCTAGTTGGCTGCTCATATGGGTACTAAATATAGATGTTCTTATCCTTAAAGAACATTTTATCAAATTATAACCACTATATATTTCTATATGTAAAGTGGTGTGGGCTTAGCAATTTTATTGTGCTTTTGGCTTCTTATGAGGTTATATGTAATATACCAGTAGAATAATTGGATAACAATATATCTAGCCAGCATCTAAAATAATCTTAATTTTCTGTTCAGAAACTTATTTATATTCTATGTCACAGTCTGTAAATCGTGTATAACATTAAGTAGAGTATCACTTTTGATGGAATACAATGAGGAGGCTTGAATAGTTGTAACAGAGGAAAGATTTAATCTGTAATTGTTATATCAGGATACTAAATAATGATTAACTAGTTATTTTTATATTAATTTGTTTGGCTTACTACCTTGTGCCTTCTTTGACGTATAAAGATTTATCATTGAATTGGTCTACTGTAGCTGTACACTGTATATACACATATAAAAGTAATTCATGATTTAAGTTTATTCATAAAAAACACAAACTAATTATCAAACTAAGATAATAAGCTGCTTTGCAACCAGTTTTATTACACATCCTTAAAGTAATTATCAAAACTACTCTGACCTTTCAAGTGAACAAGAGATTCACCAAGAGATTGGGCATCTGTTTAAATTGTAAAAAAACTGGACAAGAGTTTGAAAACCATGAAAATAAAGGGCAGAATAATCAATACAAAATCCTAATAGTCAGAATAGTTCCTTGGTAGGCTCAGTAGATAGTCTGACGTGGCTTTGCTATGTGAAAAAACATACCCAAAACACATCGGAATAGTTAAATAGAATCCTCTAGTGAAATCCGTGGAAGGCTTCAGTGTCTTCTTTGATGACACTTTTGTCAATGGATTTCCAAATGAAAAGCAAGTTATAGCTGTGATTTCAAACTTGAAACAATCAGCTAAGAGAAAAAAATCTATGCCAAAGGGAAGTTTCTTCCATAAGTAAAATTACACAGGCCTGTGAATTTAAACTTCACAAAAGTTTTGATTTTAATAATGAATTTTTCCATAATCAATTCAATTTTGCAGGTTTTGAAAATATTCTTTTTCTTCCTATCAGGTAAGGATTTTTTACAACTCAGGAAACAAAAGAACCTACGTAATTCAAATCATTTATCACAATGAACATGTTTTATTAGTGTGTGTTGGTTCTAGATCAGGGGCTCCCAATTGGTGGGTCGCGACTCCCAAGGGGTCGCGCAGCCTTGGCAGGGGGGTCGAGCAGCCTTGGCAGGGGAGTCGCGTAGCCTTGTTAGAAGTAGCTTGGGATAACATTAATTTTATTTCATCAATTACATTTTCAAGTCGCGAGTGCCAAAAGGTTGGGAACCCCTGTTCTAGAGCAATCAATAAGACTCGTGTTGTGATTGGTCTAGAGAAATCTATAGCCAATTGTTGTCAATATCTGAAGCATAACAAAAAGTGGTTTAGTTTCATTGAAAATGATTCATTTATATAAAAGTAAATGTTTTTTGGTAAACCTGTACATGATGGAAAAAAAATGGGTATTGTTTTCAGATTTATCAAACAGGAATTACTGTAGAATGTATATAAATTTTAAGATAATAAAACCATCACAGGCATGTTGTTATCTATTGTTTTGTATATGCAATTGCTAACAATTTTTAGCATGTATGGAAATGATATTAATGCATGCCACCATTGTCTTGCCTGATGGAAATAAAGTACACAAACATTTTTTTTTTTTTATGAGCTTAGAAGAGGTGCAGTTGTTTGCTTTGTCTTTAGATTGTACTATGTAACACAAATTTTGTTCCTGGATAGTATGTGTTATTTTTTAATTGCTTATGTTGTAAAAGTACAGAAAATGGCCATTATTCCCTTCAAACTTTGTTTTTGTGACCTGGATATAATGAAATTTAGAGATTAACCTGTTTTCTATGTAAAAATGGGGTAATTTGCACATTTTCATTTGCATAAGGTCTGAATAAAACAATATATGAATCAAGATTTCTATGTATTTATACTAAAGTTATACAAAAATGAACAAAAATGTTTAGAAGTGAGTAGTTTTTTGAGATTTTTGAATGTAATGTAAATCACTTTCACGTATCAGCCCCCAAATATAGTCTCCCATCATGTTTTTGTTATACGCTCCTTGGTAGTGGCATTCAAAGTCCAGTATATCTTAGTGGAAGTGCTTGCCTTGTTCCTCTGAGTATGCTCCCATGTTCTCCTTGAATTTATCAAGATGAGCGTCAAGGATATGGACTTTCAGGGACATTCTGCAGCCCATTGTGCTGTAGTTCTTCACCAGAGCTTCAACCAGTTCCACATAATTTTCAGCCTTGTGATTGCTCAAGAAGCCCTGAAGCTCTGCAAAAAGGTTGCCCCAAGCTTTTTTTTCCTTCTTACTGAGCTTCTTGGGGAATTCTGTGCATTTCAGGATCATCTTTATTTGTGGTCCAACAAAGACACCAGCTTTGACATTTGCCTCAGGCAGCTTAGGGAAGTCTCGAAGGTACATGAAGGCTGCAGATTCCTTATCAAGAGCTGTGACAAATTGTTTCATAAGACCCAATTTTATGTGCAATTGTGGAAACAACACCTTTTGGAGGTCCACTAGTGGCTCACACTTGACATTGTGTGTCCCCACAGAGAACTCGGTCTGTTGTGGCCAGTGCGCTGCAGTGTCCCTGTTGTTCCAAAGGCAAAGATAACAGGGAAACTTGGTAAAGCCTCCTTGAAGACCAATCAGGAATGCCACCATTTTGAAGTTTCCGATAACCTCCCAGCCCAACAAAAATATATCACAAATATAATGGTATGATTGGGTCATTTACACAGCCTCTTGTTACCATAGTGACAAATATATTGAAAGGAAAAAAAAGTCAAAGTGCACATGCAAATAAATGCTATCCAGAAATGACACACCATGCAGCCTGTTAACCATTTATATACCAGTGGGGTGTTTCTTGTGGATTTTAGAACAGTCTATAAAACATGCTCATGATTGGTCTAGAGAATCTGTAACCAATGGTTGTCAAAATTTTAAACATTACAAAGTGTGACTTGATTTCACTGAAAATGATTCACTTATGTGAATACACATATGAAATTTTGTGAAGAATCATACTAATGATGGAGAAAATTGATATAATTTTAGTATTTGGTGTACAGTTATTACTGTAATATGTAAACATTTCAAGACAATAAAACTACTGCAGGCCTGTTTTTATTATTGTTTTCAGTTATTCCAACAAGTTTCTGTATTGTTGAATATTTAGAAATATTTATTTACCAGTCATGTTGCAATGGTGCTATGCATACATTTCTAGATGTTATTTGACTCTTCAGTAACCCTAAGTATGATAGTTTTTCTGATTTAACACAATAATAGAAAATAATGAGTTCTTTTGATATTTATCCTTTGGTGGTAAGTAAAAAGATTGAGAGATTAAAAGTAGAACTTGTTTGGAAGTCATATTTGGCAGATCAGTTGGTAAAATGGATGTTTAAGGAGCAGTTTACTTACGTTTTTTTTTGTTGTTGTTAAGGTTAACATTTTAATACAAGTTCATGGATCTGTTTCAGGTTTGTGATTTTGTAGATTTTTTTTAAAGTTTACATGATGGAGAAGTTATGTACTATATTTTTGAGAGGTTGAGTAGTTCATGATTGATTTTTGGAACAACACTTTGACTGGTTGATCATCCTGAAACATAGCTCATAGATTGCTGATCTTCGTTTCTGGGTTTTTGCTGAGTGCAAAGTTTGTCATTTTGATGTGTAGAACTTTTTTTTCTGGTTTTTGTGTTTTCTTTATCAGCTATTTTGATTTCGTGCCATTCTATATTGACTTGAGCTGTGTACATAATATGTTCAGCAGTGATAGAGAGAAATTTGGGCTTCATCAACCATATAGCATTTTGGTGTTTTTGAGTCTTTGTCCTTAAGTGTCTTCCTGTTTTTCTTTGAGGCAACCCATAGGAACACTTGATTTATATATAAGTGATGCATTTGGATGTTTTGATAGTATGGGGGTTGTTTAACTTTTGTTGCAATATTTTTTTCTATTGACCATACTTTGAAATATACTTTTTGCATATTTCTGGTTATTGTAACTTGTTATGGAAATACACGGAATGGTTATTTTAATTTCTGCTTCTGTTTCCTTGTGGTCTTTTTTTCTTTTTCTGTGTTGGATAAAATCCTTTGGGTATATATGTTTCAAAGATAGTCTTAAGGTACTGTAATTCTTTGGGTAAGTATTCATTACTATTTTAACTCTACTGAATGGACAGAATACTGTTATTTGTGTTAATAAATGTGGATGATTAAGTATGTATTTCAGATACTGGTTTGTATAGTTGGCTTATATGTGTAAGATATAGATTATCAGAACATCAAGGAATGGAAGATTTCTGTTTTCAATAACCAGTAGATACATATGGATAGTCTGTCTGTCTGTAGATGTCTGAATATCAGGATATCAAGAAGAGCAAAGTTTTATTTTCTTCCTACTGGAAGAGTTTCTTGAAACTATTAAACATAAAATGATTTTGAATAAAGATCTAGACCTTGGTGCCACATAAATGAATTCTTGCAAATTAGTATGTAGATGGCACTGTATAATATGCAAATTATATGTCTACATTTGCTTGTTTAAAAAAAAATAAATTTCCTGTGTTTATTCTGATGTTCTAAAGATGGAGCTTTTTCCACAAAAATAGTACTGTTTTTAACTGTATATTTTACTTCTAATTTTATACAATATGTTATTGTGCATTTTTAAACATTGACTATTGCACTGGTGTGTAAAAAAACTTAAAATTCATGTTACTTTAGTTTTTTGGTTTTTTTTTTAAGTAAGCCATGTAGCACTGTAAGGAAGTTTGTTTTTCTTGACTTGTAAATAGAGAATTCTATGCTATATTAATACAAATAATGATAATTTAGATTATATAGTCCCAAAGTAACCTAGATAAATTAAACACAAGATAAAGTTAACATATTCAGTGATATAAATCTTTTATTATAACTTTACTATGTAAAGTTTAAACAGGTAGGATTTATTATGGTTTGAATACTGTTTAAATTCTCATCTAGGGGGAGAGGCACTATGAAAAACTAATCCTCCCTTTGTTAACAAACTGCTATGGTTTTTGGATATGTGCATCCAGGTCTTTTTAAAAGGACGTTTGAAGCATGGGAAAGTTTTCGTGTTATATTATATAAAAAACTTGGAAATTTGAACCTTGTTACATTGGTATTTTAAAAACATGTTGCTCTTATTTTTTTGTAGTTTACTAAAATTTTCTGCATATGTAATACAGAATTCCATGTAAGTGCAACCTTAGATACATGATAGATACAAAGATAGATGTAAGTCTGATTATAAAAACAAGGAATGGGAAGCTTTTCTTCCACTTGGATGGCAAATTTGATGTTACGTATTGATTTTAAGTGGTTTAAGATTTTAATCAGTTCTTTATCATCTGGCCAAATTACAAGATAGTTCACATAATGCTTTCTCATCTTTGGTTTTGTGGTGGCTGACTTTATAGCTGAGTTTTAACATGCAACATGAGTAAAACTCGTTTTTTATTGAGAAAGAGGAAAAACAAAGTTTCTGACATGTACATTTGTTGTCTTACTAGATGTTATTTTAAATCAGAAAATTGCAATTGCAGTAATCTTTAACATTTTCATCTGTATCATAGTCTTACTTGTAACTTAAAATGTTTGTAGCCAAGTTCTACATACAGCTCAAAACATTTACATCAAGGTCTACGTGTAGCTCAAAACATTTACGTCAAGTTCTACGTGTGGGCTAAAACATTTAAGTCAAGTTCTACACGTAGCTCAAAACATTTACGTCAAGTTCTGCATGTAGCTTAAAACTTTGTTTTCTTGAGGTTCAATGTATGGCTTATGGCTTTTTGTATAGCCAAATAAAGATAAATTATGGTTAGTAATACCAAAGTGAATAGAAATACATATCTAAAGTCTCAATGTTTGTACATGAGTAAGGGATTATGAAGTGAGATTTAAGAAATAGTCTGACAATAGTCAGTGTTAGTCCTGTGATTGTCTTTTCATACTTTTGCAAAACTTGAGAATTAATTTTGGACTTTCATTCTCTTCACTTTTGGGTAACAAGTTTGAACTTTTTAAGCAGCTCCTTTGTAACAGAGATACACATTTAATTGTTTTTTGGTTTTTTTTTGTATAGAAAACGTTCTAGGAATTGTCAAGAAGAAGGGTGTGAGTTTATGCCTATATCCAAACGAATAAATAATCTTCATATTAGGTAAGTAAAGAACATAAGTTTGTCCGTGTTCATATATTGATTGATATACTTACAAGTACAAATTTATTAATATTTCCATGATTATCTATATTTACCTACATCTTCCAATGCTTAATTTAGAAACCAATTAAATTTTATTATTTTATAGAAAAAGCAAAAATAAAGCTTTGCTATTGCATTGAATAATGCAGTTGAATTTTCCTGGAAATGTTAATACATGTAGAGACCAGTTATAAGACATTTTCTAACAAAATCATGTTTAGTTAAATCTTTTGCTCATTGATGTATTTTCTGTACTTCTGACAAATGGAATATTTGACTTTTCAAATTTTATCAGTATCCATAGAAAATAAGCACCCTATCCTGAATATCCCTGAGGGCAATTGACCAACTGTAACCAGTTAGCAAATGATCTTCTGTGATTCTTGAGATGTGTTCTCTATTCACAGATCTACTTTTGATTTTGTTTTTAATCAGTTGGTTGATTACTTTCATGAGCTTTATCTCATAGTGATCTTTTATTATCTATAATTTAGGATTGATGTCTGCTTCAGTATAATATTGAGAATTTGTATATCAGGCTATATGACCTAGCCCTTCTGTATCCATATTTTGTTACAAGTCTTTAAGCTCATGAGTCATAAGTCCTATTAACCTCTTATTTTTTTTTTTTTTTAAGAACTTGTTTGTCTCTATTAAAATATATTTTCTCTTCTTCAACCAAACAGGGTAGAGCATCTTTCTTATAGAGATTTATTACACTTTGTCTTTTCAATCTGTTATTTACAATAAAAGGATTGGAAACTTGCTTTTGACCTATCAAATTCCAACCCCTATCTATATTTGTTTGGATTCAAGAATTTTATATTCAGAATGCACAGAATGTATGGGTGATGATGTTTGATACAGTGAAGCGCCATTAAGCCGCGGACCAGTAAACCGCGAAATCGCTTAAGCAGCTGTAGCAAGACTTGTGAGCGAGGATTATCATGCTCACCACTAATTTAAGAACATGTAAAAACGCGGCTTACGAATTTAATCCTGGCTTTATAACTTCAAGGGGATATTTAAAAAGGATTTGCTTTAATTTGGGAAATAAATAAAATATATTACAATAGAAATCAACCGTTAATCTACCTTATCTGCTCTCTATGTCAGCTTTATGGAGGCTGCCATTGTTACCGAATTACACCTCTCCATACATTAAAGTTAATCCATGGTAAATCCGTGAAAAAAGTGATCAATAATTAAAGTATTATTTTTAATTCGATAATCCGATATAATGATCACACAATGGCCCAGATGAGGCTCCTCAGCGGAGCTGTTGGAGACTTCGGCTTTTCAGTCATAAAGGTTTAAGCCGCAGACCACTTAAGCCTCAGTTAAGCAGGTTGACCCCCCAAATACCTCGGCTTAACAGCGCTCCACTGTATATCTGTTGTGCAGCCTGCTAAACCCTACCAATTTTTAATTGCTTTAACTATCTGAAACCTCTCTGTGTGAATTCCTGTGTGTCATGAGGGGACCTCCCAGGGAAGGTTCTGGTCTTTCAGTTTACCTCCTCTGGGATCAGAACATCCACCCACGTGTTTGTCGTGCCTGGTGACATGTTAAGGGGAGGAGAGGATCCTGATGATTGAGGGGTCCAATCCTAACACATCACTTTGGTCTTGAATTCCTGTATACAGGTGACCTTGGGGTGTTCCCCCCTAGGGTCAATCAGCTGGTCCACTTGGGCTAGAGTCAACCAAGTACCAGTGTTGGATGTTGTCAACAGGTGTTGTGGACATTGTATCTGATGCTGGTGTTTGGGTGCAGTGCTTACAAAACCCTGGTGTTGCTGCAGTGTCCTTGTTTGGCACTATAGTGCATCCCCTTGTAGGGCTCCATAGTGGGTGGGGTCAGTGGGCACTGAAATGTAGCTTCTTTATTATGGATACCCCTCTTTGTGACAAAATAAAAAAAAATGAAAAAATTGAAAAAAAAATCACTGGAAAACAACCACGCATGGATGACTTTTGTACAGTCAGTATATTACAGCCAGATTCTACACCTTCATTTCTGATTATCCATTCTTTATCTGAAAAATTCTTGGAGCAGGTGCCCATTTTTCTTTCACAAGGGATTAGAGGGACTTACTGGGCCCCCAAAGTCAGTAAAGAAGTTGCTTTCTGGACACATTTTGGTAGAAACACCTTCACTACAACATACCAAATTCCTCCTGAAATCAAAGGTGATTGGGGATATACAAGGTTACTCCCAATGCATCATTGAATTCTTCCAGAGGAGTTATTGTTGACAGATTTAAAGAACATTCAAGAGTTGGAAATCCTTGCTGGTTTCTCCAGCCAAGGCATTAGATGGAATTATGGACCCTACCAATGTTCTGATATTAATGTTTACACCACCTTGCCTGCCTGCCACAGTCAAAGCAGGTTATTTGAACTACAAGGTACAGCCTTACATTTCTAACTATCTCAGATATTTCCAGTGTCAGCAGTTTGGTCACTCAAAAACATCATGTCATGGTTCTTTGATATATGCTCATTGTGGTGATAAAGACCATGATGTTTACAACTGCAACCTGAAATCACACTGCGTTAACTCTCATGTCTCCAACCCCTCTTACTTTTAAATAGGTAGAAGACAAAGAGGTGCAACACTTGACTGTTAACAATAACACCTATGCAGAGGCTCGAAAATTATTGTTCCCAACTTCATCTCGGAGATAGGCTGCTGCACTTCGTTGCATTACCACAGTGAGAGTGCAGACAGATCTTTGTGTCTCCAACAGTCATTTGCAAAACATCTTAAGAATCTTGCACCCTCCATAATTAAAAAACGTTGACACATCTATGTCTACTTCCTCTCTATCCCAACCACTACTTCCAGTGACTGCCCAGTTTCATTTCCTTCAGGTCCAAATGTTTTCTCGGGTCCATCCTCTTCTATAGCCCCGAGAAGTAAATCGACCATTCATTCATGTCCTCAGTCATTGGAATCTTTGTCCACAGACAGAGACCTGCCTACTCGACCCAGGGCAGGATCCATTGAGGTTGATAGATCTTTGTCCAATAAAAATAAAAACCATGGTCACAAACAGAAGATATCCCTGCCACATTCTCCTCCACATAAATAACAATAGCCACTCTGATCCAGCAGAACTGTTGAGGTTTTTGATCAAATATAGATGACATTAAGGATTTCATTGTTTCTTACTATTCCATGTGCCTCTCCTTACAAGAAACATTTCCGAAACCTGCTGATTCAGTCATCCTTCAGCAATTTTCCTTGTACAGAAATGACAGGTTATGTGATGGACAAGTGCATGGAAGGGTGGTACTACTGGTCGATCAGCATGTGCACACCCTATCTTTGTCACTTGATACACTCTTGGAGGCTAGAGCCATCCATGTTTTCTTGGATTGTACCGTCTCTAGCTGTTCTCTCTACCTGTCTCCTGAAGAGATCTGTAATCAGTCAGACCTTGATACCTTCATTGAGCAATTACCATCCCCCTTTTTACTATTGGGGAATTTTAATGAACATAATCCCCCATGGGGTGGTGCTAATATTGATGGGAGAGGGGTCATGGTATAGAGCATATGCTCTTGGACCACAACCTCTCTCTTCAGTACTGATTCCTGTACTTATTTTGATGCACTTAGTCTTTTACTGCTATAGATCTTTCCACCTGCTCCCCCTTCACTTTTCACTTAATTTTCTTGGAGAGTCAACAATAATCCATGGGGCAGTGATAATTTTCCTGTCATTTTGAGAGAGACTGGCCATGGTCCATGCCATCTGACCCACATACCTTGATGGAAATTGGACAAGACTAACTGTCCTTCTTTCACCACTCTCTTAGAACTTGATCCTACCATAGTGTGTAAGCCATCGATAGATGACTATGTGGCAGCAGTAACTGAGTGTATTGTCCGGGCAGCTGCTCAATGTATTCTTAAAACCTTGACACATTTCCTACAATATCCTCGTCCTTGGTGGAATCCTGCCTGCCACATGACAAGAAAATCTCAAAAACAGGCTTACAATACCTTTCATAGGTATCCCACATTTTAAAATTGCATTGCATATCACCAGGCCTGTGCAAATGCTTTATAGGCCAGAAAGCCAGAAAGAATCTTGGATAAAATACACCTCTAGCATTTCTTCTACCACCAATTCCAAAGTCATATGGGACAAAATTCGGAAGGTTAACGGCCAGTATACTTCTGTCCTTCTTTTGATCTTGTTCTCTGATGGCCGGGAAGTTGCTAATGCCCAGAGCATCACCAATACTCTTGGTGAGAGCCTTTCTCATGCATCTAGCACTTCTGCTTCATACCCCACCTTCTTAGCCATCAAAACACAGGCAGAACAATCAGCTCACATGACTTATGACTATAATCACCCCCTTACACTGGTGGAACTTAAGCTTGCTCTTCATTGGTTTGGCACTATGTCAGTTGGACCTGATGACATTCATTACGAGATGGTGCACCATCTCTCTTTTGCCTTTCTTACTATTCTTCTGGTAGTTTTTAACCAGATGTGGAAGGAGAATGTTTTTCCCGATGCTTGGTGCTATGCTGTTGTACTCACTTTTAAATAAACCTGGGAAGGATTTCAAGATTTCTTTAAACTACCATTCAATTTTTCTGACGAGCTGTCTCTGTAAAATCTTATAAAGGATGGTTAATGCTTGTCTTGTTTGGTTCCTTGAATCAAACAACCTCCTCTCATCCACTCATTGTGGGTTCCAAAAACAGCTCTCCACCATGGACCAGCTGATTTGACTTAACATCAATCAGGGAAGCCTTTCTCAAGCAACAGCATCTTGTTTCTGTATTTTTTGACCTTGAGAAAGCTTATGATAGAACGTGGAGGCATGGTATCTTGCAAGACCTCCACTCGTGTGGGTTATGTGGCAATTTACTGATTTTTATTAAACATTTTTAATGAATCTGCAATTCCAGGACTGTGTGGGCTCAACACTTTCCCACAGAAACTTGGAGTCCCTCAGGGCTGTACCTTAAGTGTGTCAATTTTCCTTATAAAGATTAATGTCATCAGTGGACAACTACCCCCTACAGTTGCAAATGGTCTCTGTCGACGACTTCCACATCTTGTGTCAGTTGTCAAGTATGAGGCATTGAGTGGCAGCTACAGGCTGCCCTCAATAATTTACTGAAGTAGGTCACAGCAAACGGTTTCAACCTTTCTCTCTTCAAAACTGTTTCATGCACTTTTGCCATCAATGAGGTATTCACCCTGATCCTTAACTCCTTATTGGTGAAGTTGTGTTTCCTTGATCCCTGAGAGAAAGTTCTTGGGGCTTATCTTTGAGTGTAAGCTGACCTTTATTCCACATGCCAAGCAACTAAATGTCAAGTGTACAAGGGCACTGAACATCCTCTGAGTCCTCTCTTCCACCCTGTTCACCATCAGGGGCTTTGGATCTGCACAGGGTCCTTCCACACTTCTCCAGTCCAGAGTTTGTACGTGGAATCCCAAAATCCACCTCTATACCTTCATCGCTTGCAACTGTCTTTAATGTATACTTCAAAACTTCAATCTTTACCACAGCATACCACATGGGGTTCTGTTTTCCTTCAGTGGGCTACACCTTTTCTTAATAGATAGTCTGCCATTGTTTCTTCTAGGCTTTGTATCCAGGTGCAGTTGGATGAATTGGGGCTATCTTTGGATGACAGTAGTATCCACAGATCAGTGCATCCCACCATGGCTAATTACTATCCCCAAATATGACCTTTCTTTGAGTCATCTGAAGAAGACAGATGCTCCTGATTGGAAGTATTACTTTCTATTTACCAAACATCTTTTGAACTATACCTCCATTCCCATTTATGCAGATGGTTCAAAATCATATGACTCTCTGGGCTCTGCCATTATTTGGTTGTTGTACACAGAATCCCCTCTACAGTTTGCGTTCACTGCCAAATTGTACACTATTTTCCTTGCCCTGTATCATGTAGAAACTATGCAGTACACAAACTGTACTATTTTTACCAATTCACATAGCTCTCTGTTAGATCTAGAATTGCTTCACATCAGTTCTCACCCTATTCTTGCCGATATTCAAAACTGACTGGCCCATTACTCTTTAACATCTACATCTATCCAGTTCTGGATACCAGGCCATGTTGGTATTTGCAGAAATGAGCTCCCTGACATTGCAGCTAAGAGTCTGCTCTAGTGCTATCACTGCTGTGCCTGTTCCATACATGTACTATGGTCCTGTATTCAAGGCTCGGTTCCATGCCAGTTGGCAGTTGAGTTGGAGTGAGCAATGTAAAAATAAGCTTTTTCAAATAAAGCCCTATATTGGACTTTAGCTGTCTTGCTTCCATAAGAATTGGGAAGAGGAAGTTGTCCTAACTAGACTACTTATTGGTCACAGTTTTTTAACTCATTGTTTTCTTTTATCTGGAACTGATGCTCAAATGTGTTGTCTGTGTGACACTCAGGTTGCATTTTAATGTTTTGCTGTCATTGAGTCATGATGACAGCACCATTTTAGACATGTTTTGTTTCAAGGTTTACCCATAGCGTTGGACAGTGTCATTGACTATGGTGACACTGTCCATCTTACAAATGTTTTTAGTATTTTAAAGGCCATTGACCTTTTTAATGTTATTTAGGTTTTTAATTCATAAATTAGACCTTTTTTTTAAATGATTCCTTTTTGAAGTACAACTAGTTCAGTATGAAATTAGAAAATGGCCATAATGTCAAATAACTCTAAACCAAGAGTGGAAAAGTCAACTTCAGTTGACTGATGCTGATGTTTGAACTTATCCGTTATTCATCTTGGGGAGTTGTGATAATTAAAATTATGCTACAGAAAGTCCTTCAAAACTAGTATTACTGTAATTTCTCTCTTACTGCTGTACACTAGATATAGAAGTTGGATTTCATGCTGTTTAAGTTTTAATTCACAAATAATAATTTTAATACTTTTACTTTAAATTTTTACTGGATGTTTGGTGCAGATAGCCCAGTTGCTTTGTGTCATAAAATGCCAAACCAACCAATGTAAAACGTTTATGAAAATGGTTTGATTCTTAGCACTGTAGTTAAATATTATTTTGCTGTATTAAAGAAATTAAAAGTGTTAAACTTTAGTTTTAGAAACTATCCTTGTGTGTTCAAGATTATCTTGTCTTTAGTTTGTGTTCAGTTGTACTATCTTTATATCTAGGTCTCAACAAGCTCTAGAACAAAGAAATGTGGAACATCTTCAAGTAAGTGTACATTAGTCTGAAGTTGGTGCTGGCCATATGGGTGAAAACTTGACTTTATTGCTTGGCAAAGTTATTCCCTAATTTTTAGATGTTTGCATGTGAATGTTTAGAGCAGCTTGAAATGGTCAAAATAACTGAATTGTAAACAGGTTCTTTTGAACAAAGAGAAGATCTTTAGCAAAAAATTGTTATATTAGTGTAACAATAAAAATCATTTAATAAAAAAAGTTCAGATTTTTTCCCCTCAGCCATGAAACCTAATAAACATGTTATGAGACAGGAATCAATGCTAATTCCAATTAAAATTGGGGAAAATATTTTTAAAATCATTTTGTGTATTTATTGATATTTGTCAGCAAAAACACCCTTTTTCTTATTACTAGGCTAGACATTTTTTCCTTTTCAGAATCTACTGTGTAAGTATACCTGAAGTAAAAGCTTCTATTCCTTTGTATTTTTATATACATACAGCTCAAGTTATAGTGCAGTTAAAAAAAGAGACCTGTCTTAACAGCTATAAAGTCATTGCAAACCTGTTTTGTAAAGTACATTGAAATGTTTAGTAAATGGCTAATTTTCTAACAGTTTCATACTGTGAAATGTACAGAATGTAAAAAACTGTTTTCATAAGTAATTAACTTCTGTAACTTAATTATATATATAAAAAAAAGCCTGTGGTTGAAAGCTAAAAAAAACCATCTCCATTTTTGAGTTTCTTTGTTCTTTGCCTGTTTCATCCATCTTTTTGGCATAGTTTCAAGTTGTGATGTGCATAGTTCAGAAATACACTATACCCCAAATTATTTCAAGTTTCAACATACATACACCTTAGTATTTTTTCTTTGCATTATTTTTGAAAGAAATGGGTTATTTTTACAGATTAATTACTTTTTTGTGTTTCCTTCTTTGGGTACTTTAAAAAATTCCTGTTTTGTGGAATATCTGGGGAAAGAACTGTTGAATGTATTAGTTGTTCTGCAAAAGTTCTTTCATTATGTAATGATATATAAAGAAGCTGTTCACAGGTGACATCACTTGCAAAGTAAATGTCTCTCCACTGTTTTAAAACAAGATGACTGAACTGGTACTGTAGAGTTATAAACACACTTAAGCTCCATTTGATGGGCAACCAGCCAGATACAATATTGTTTGTCTAATAACATGTCACCATCAGTATTTGTTTAAGATAAGACACAAACTGGTTGGCATCTAACCAGTGGTCCTTGGGTGACTGCTACAATACTAATTATTTTAAGGTTTTCTAAACTTCACAAGGAGAAGTGCAACAGTATGTGGTTGGATTTCTTGTAGAAACCCAGGTGAAACTATTTTGTAATGTATATATATCATTGTTTTTTTATGTAAGTATCCAGTGGCTTATTACAGCATGAAGCACTACATTCTTGCAATTTTTTTAAATACCTAGGCATCTTCTAGCTCAAACCCTACTGCTGGACCCTCAACAAGCAATGATTATGTTAGTGGAGCCAATGTCTGTTTTCAACATGCTGCCAAGAACAGTACAGATCCTAAAGACACTATTGAATATGGGTGTTCTGCTCCTATTTTGATAAATGGTGTAACAATAGTCAAAACCTTCAATGAACCAATGTACAGACCAGAGCTCAGTGCATCAGAAAACCCTCATTATTACAATATTAACTGTATATTGTTTCAAGCCCATCAACAGCGAATCCAAAGACTTGCTAAGCTACCAAATGGTCATTTACAGAGTTGTGATTTTTAATAATTGCATTATGAAATAATATGTATGTGACTTATTTTAACCTTTTCCTGTGTATAAGAGTGCATGTGCCCATCTTGGTAAATATTTATTGCCTGCCTTAGAATTTTAAGAAACTTTGTTTTTGTGATTTTTTTGTGAGAGTAAAAGTAGTTAAATAACAATGATTGAGGGGTTTCAGTTTCTTCTTTTGGTATAAACTCATTACTATGTGAACATCCAGCTCAATGCTGATACAATATTTGTATTTCCATGCAAGTTGTCTTTAACCATGTGATGTTCATGTTGAAGAAGCTCCAACATTCCTTATCATTCAGGTTTTACCTTATAACACTGGTGCCACATTAATATACTGTTAGTCTAACAATTATATACACTGTATTATGATATTCAGTGTGTCAAAATAAAAGTAGTGGTACTTTATTGATTTAAAAATGTATAATTGATTTATCCATTCTCGTTTGAGTGTGAGAAATGCTTAATTTTATAATCTGTGTTAAATTTGAAACTTAGTTTATCTAAAATAAGTCAGTTTGGCATTTTTTGCTTTTCAATATTATCTACTTATGTCTACAAGTCTAGAAATGTGACAGTAAAATACTGTACATCTTTTAGATTCCTGAAAATACCCTAAGTATTCATAAACATTCAGTTACAAATTCTTTGTCAGAAGTATTAAAAACATTGAATTACATTTGTCTCAAACTCAGTATAACTGTTTTGAATTTTATAAATAGTTGAAAGGCCATTGAGAAAATGGCTGGTTGAGAGAAATCATATTGGATATTTTTTTCTTTTCCAGTTTCTTCATGACTATTTTGTTAAATTTTTAACTTACACAATATTTGCATTTAAGTCTCAGATTGCTAGCTTCAAGAAAAAAAACTAAAGTAACAGACATTAATCTTCTATCAGTTACTTCAACAGAACATTAACATTGGAGATATACGAGAAATTCTTTAAGTAAATTTCAACTATTATTTAATGTATTCTGCCTTTTATCACTTTTTTAGTAGTATGTTGTTTCTACTTATTAAACAGTGTGAAAAGTTTCATTCAACTGACCAAAATGGATGGTTTTGGTTAAGAAATATTCAAAATGTTTTAGTGTAAAAGAATATGTTAGTATTGAGTGCTGCATAAATTAAAATTAGTTTGATTAAAATAGTATTGAAAAGGACTTTACATAGATAATTTCTATTGGCTTCATTAACCTTTCTTTTTAATTGTTGGAAAACTGCCTAACAGACGTTTCAATCTACCTCAGTATCTTTTTTTTTTTTTTACGATTGTCAATTATGTCTGTAGTATCAGCATTTCTATGTTAAAGCGTGGTTGGACTTTTGATTTTACATAATAAATTTAGCTTAATTGTATAATTTAAAAGTCAAATTTCTATGGTAGTAACATGATATTTAAATGCTTACATCTGTTATAAATTCACTGAGTAGTAAACAGATTTCACGAGTGAAACAGACTTGTGTTTTTCATTTTTCCTGAAATAGAAGCACTGTTATGTTGCTGGTGGTTTGAGTAATATGATTCAAAGAGTTTTTAAGTAAGATCAATCTCTATGTAGTTTTTTTTAAATAAGATCTCAGTGCAATGTCACAGATTGTTATAATAAGTAATGCAGAATACACTCCACATATCCAGTGGTAGTTGTATATTTGAAAAGTTTTGTGCAGTAATTTAATTGTATAACTCATTGCAGAATAACATACCAATATTTCTTTTGTAAAAATACAATACTATTACTCTTGCCAAGCTTCATGACTTCTACATTGATGTTTTTACTTTGCAGATTAACAGCTTTTTTGGGATTTCTTCCAATTTTGCTGCTGTTCATGATTTATTTGACTTTCAAGCATTTGTTGTTACAAGGAGAACAGTTACAGTACATTTTAATACTTTATACACTTTGTATTACTATTGTTGCAAATAACACGTAAATCCCTTTTGAGATTGTTTCAGTATTGCAGGGAGTTCCACAAAAGACTTTTGAACTGCATATATTCTTTCATAATACTACTGAAAAGAACATTACACAAGACATCTTGTTGGTTCCAGTCTCTATTATTGCTGGGACTGCAAGCTTCCAGTTGTTTAACTCAGATAAGAATTTTTTTTTCTAAAAGATTTTAGTCTTTGTTATCCCTGTGTTTTTGTAATTTCTAAGTACAATAGTTCTATAAAGATCACATAATACCATACTACAGCTCTGTATATGTAACATTTAACATTCACTGAAGGATTGAATTAACATTCCTTTTTCCTAAACTTGTATATTCCAATGCTAGTCCAATCACTTATGTGTACAAATAAACTAAAACTACTAAGAGATGCCAACTATTTTAAATGACTGAGCGTAATGATTGTAGACAGAGCCCTTTATCATTTGCAGCTACTAGGCCTGACCAATGTATTTAAGCTGTTTATTCTTATATTATTATTATAACTATTATTAATTTATGCTATAGATTGCTCATTTATGACTGAATACAGTTTTGAGTCATCCATGTCTGTGGATCCATCTGTGGCTAAACTGTAAACACTGTTAGTAAGCATGCTTGAAATCATTTTGTCATCTTCACAACCCAACATTTGTAGAATGGCTGTAGTTTTGGTTCTAGCACAGCCATATTTTTTTGCTATATCAAAGTCTGGGAACATTTTTCTGAATAGATGTCCTGCATGATCGGCTACAGCTAGGGGTAAATTATGAGCAATGACGAATTGCGTGAACATCACTTCTGCATTTATGGTTTCATATTCTGAATTCTTACTCATAAATGTTATCTGCATTGTTTTTGTCTTTGCCTCAGCCTTTTGTTGGTGAGATGCCGATTTTGTATGTCTGGAACAATCGTTTATCCCGCCATGCATCATAGAAAAATCGATGTTATAAACTGTACAAAACACATGACTGTCACTGACTTTTGATGTAATGACCGGATATTTTGCACTATACTCTTTCCTAAATTTTTTATTCACAGTTTTAGTCCTTTTAGATTTGCCAGAAACACGACAATCTGGTGAATGAGGCTTCTTTTTTTTCCATCTTGTGAACAATTGCATTGGTGTTTCTATGCCACTTAGAAAACGAGAAATACCCATCTACGTGAGGGCTGATTGGCTGACAAGCACTGATGACGTAACTATGGATTCCCCCACATACCCAGTATGAAGAAGCACCGCACTCAAACTAGTGGTAGACATTGGAGATACAAATATATTTATTAATTCAAGCACAAACATGATTATCACAAGTAGCCATTTGGACTGTTTTTTACTTATTATCAAAATTTATTTGTATCTCACAAGAAATTTTCTTTTCACCCTTTTCATGCCCTGGGGGAACAATTTATCACTTTATTGTATAGGCCTATATAATAATTTGGGAGTTACAAGTCATAATATATACACCAAAATCGTAATGGTTGGCATCTCTGCTAAGTTACTGTCTGGTAACTTTCCAATCCTATATTTTCTTGGTTACCTTGTGTTTCTCTTCCAAATCCCAAACCTCAAGGTTGGCTATTGGGGAAAACTTGCAATAAGGTCCCCTATGTAGCTGTAATGGATTGATAGATGTTACACAATTTATTTTAGCTAAAATGTTTAACAGTTCCCTACTTTTCATATAGTTTTAATAATATGTAAATTGATTTTGTAAATTAGCTACAGATTATACATAACTATCTTTATTCTTCCTTATACAATCTAATACAAGCCTGACCATTCCATTTCCATAGTTATTTTATTCAAGTCTATCAAATATTGTGTTGGATCATTTACCAGAATGTGGTCATGGATTTGTGTATAGACTGCACAATTAACACTAAGATACAAGAATTTTTTTTTTATTCTGATCTTACATACTCTTCTAGTTGAAGCACTTACCACACAATATAGCATTGATAAAGATCAGAAAAAATTAAGCATATTATTATTAGGTTGTCCAGAAACAAATATCAGAATTCTCACGATGACATTTAGAAGCTGAATATTGAGTAAATTACAGTTGGTTTGGTTTAAGACAATATTTGTCACTTACAAGATGTTGCAATTCTCTTCTGTTTCAACTCTACTCGGAGTAAGTTTCACAAGACAGCATGGAGAAGATCTTTCGTCTGATTTTCCTTCAGGACTTCAAACTTGGACAGAAAACTACCAAAACTACACAGCACATTAACCAGGCATTTGGCCATAGATCTGTTACTGACCATACAGTTCAACGTTGATTCCAAAGGTTTTGACATAGAGGTGAAAGTCTTGAAGACCACAAAGTTTGTGGAAGGAAGCCATCTTTAGATGAAAACACATTAAGGAAAGCAGTTGAGACAGACCCTTGCACAACAGTACGTGAGCTTGTAGAAAAGCTAGGCATGAACAAATCAAGCATTGCAAACCACCTGAGTGCTATTGGAAAGATGAAAAAGTTAGATAAGTTGGTTCTGCATGAGTTGACTGAAGAACAATGGAATTGAATTTGTTAAGACCTGCCAAGGGGAATACTCCGAAATTTGAATGAATCAAGGTTCTGCCCCATCCACCTTATTCCCCAGACCTTCTCCCTACAGATTTTCATTTTTTTCAAGCACTTTGACAACTTTTTGAACAATAAATGCTTTCAATACCAGGCAGCTGCCAAAGAAGCTTTCAGGGAGTTCACTAACCACAGAAATTTTGATTTCTACAGCAGGGGCATAAAGAGCATTGTTACATGTTGGCAAAAGTGTGTTGAAGTAACTAGTGCTTGCTTAAGGCATTTTTTACAATACCAGTTTATACTTTTCCATAATTTGCAGTACAAAAATAACGTCTATTTCTGGACAACCAAATAAGTTAGGTGTCAATTTATTCTGTCCCTTTTTGTTTCCTAAATTTGTATTTATTGGTTTAAATTGCAATGACCTTTTTCTCTTTTGTATGTATATGATGTTTTCTTCCTTAACAGCTTTGATTACAGACAATTGCCTCTGGAATTTCCATAAAATAAGGTTGCCTACAAACTGCTAAATTGATTTTTCCATTCACACAAACATTTTGTTTGGGTGAGCAAAGTTCATTTTCCCACACCGTACATCTTCACTTTTAAACCTGTTGAATACTTTGGTTTTGTTCTCATTATAAAACTTTACTTCCTTTGTTAGTTCAGTTATTGTGACCACTGCTGTGATATGCTCCCAAGATAAATAGTTTGGGGGTCTCCAGCCACCCAATTTCCCAAAATATATTTGCCTAAGTTAATTTGAACAAACTATTTCTCACTGTATCTTTTATCTACCTGTATATATTTGAATGTTATTATAATCACTGCTCATTAGATAACATTGGAAATACTTGTGCTGATCTCAGAATTATACATCATATACACAGGAGAAAAGCATCGTCATCCTTTACTGTAATAAATCCGATATATAACATGTATACAGTATACTTGCTGTTGAAATACGATAACAGATCATAAATGGGCTTTTCTTTCATTAATATGTAAGTATATCTCACTTCAAAAAAACAACACAGAAGTAGTCAATAAAACCCTATTGTAATGTTTCCTATATTTGCCCTACCGGGATGTTGCTTAGGAGAAACATGCAATCCCAGTGTCTTTTTCATAGTTTTACATTCTTAGATTTTGGAACTATGTATTGTATTGGTTCTTTTCCTCTGCAGTCTCACACATATCATCTGTAGATGTTTATTCTTAATATGGATGAGATTATGTAGATTCAATAATCCATCATTTATAGCAGCATATAAGAGAGCACCTGAAGCATAATTTTGGTGTTTAGTTAAATATTTAGATCAGAATTCTTTGATACGTTTTATTGAAGTCACATCACTTCCATAAATATGGGTGGATTGTTCAAGATACATTAATTTAGATTTTCATCATAGTAGGGGTGTTTGGATTACTTTGCCTTTCTTATGGATAAATTATATTATACTATACTCAAGCTAGAGGTGCAATTCCTATTGTATGCACCTTTTATTATGGAAACACAAGAACCATTTTCAGTTGAAGCTGTGATGCATCCAATTTTTAACTTAAGTTCATGAGCACAGCAGTATTTATTTTCACACATCATATAAGTGATTAGCTGTTTAAATATTCTATTCATTACAAAGCAAAAAAAACTTATAAATTTATTTGCCCATTATTATGAAAACCACACATCTAACAAGTAGAGGTGACCTGAAGTGTAAATGCTAATTAAATATTTCTATACTGGTCTTGTACAAACTTGTCAATTCTAATTTTGAAGTGAATTACAGAGAAGGCTGTAATTCACTAATGGAGAAAGCCAACTACTCTCAGCACACTATTACCAATTGGCTTAAAATGTCTAACAGGTTACAAAACTTCTCCAAACCAAAGGTAGAATTGTTCTTACACCCTGACTAGCCATACAGAACACAAGGAGATGACCAGAACCTGTCAATTTGGGTTAAAGATTGAATCAGAAGTTCACAGTAAATGTTTAGAACCAAGCATTACAATAGAGGCCTTTGATTGTGCATTTGTTCGCGTTTGTGAATCTAGTTTCCATTTTTGGTTTTCCAAGGAAGAGGTCATGGCAGTTGTTGCATTGTATTTTTCAGTTTAGTACTTGGTTACTGATGTTGGGAACCTAGGGTGTGCAGCAGTATAAGGTTTTTGAACTTGTTTGGTGGTGGTGATCTAGGTGTGTACATACAGTTTTTTTCACTATGACCCATAATGTCAACCTATGAATCATTTAACTACCACCTTGGTAAATATATAGAGTGGGCATTTTTTAAATATGTAATAGCAACCAGCTCCTGTTTTAAAGATTTCAATTTTAAATACATTCTTAATCAACTACATCATAAGGCCTTAATGGTCAGTTCTGATGTAATCTCTGTCTTTACAGAAGCCACAACAACTGAAGCCTGCAATATGTCTTTAGAACTTTATATCCAAGACCCCAAACCATTGATACACACCACCAGCAACCAATTTCCAACCCTTGTGGAATTCACTACCACCAAAACTACCTACAAATAAATGGCATAAGTATGGAGAATCCTGTGTCACCAGTTCTAGCCAACATTTTTATGACACAGATTGAATCTCAAGTGATCAATTCAGCCTTACACCCACCACTATACTGGTACAGGTATGTTGATGATACAATTGCTGGAATCACATCTACAGCACAGTTTTTCAACCACGTTAACTCCATACATGAACAGGAGAAAACTAACCCAACAGCATTTCTTAACCTCAAGATCACTAGAACTGATACACAATTCAAAACAGAAATCCACATTAAAATTACCCATACTGGATTATATACATTCCCTGGGATTCAGCACCTGAAACAAAAAAACTCAACATATTAAGAAACCAAATAAACACAGCCACAAAACTATGCTCACCCAATAAAATTAACAGTGAAATCAACAAAACACTTCAACATAATCAAATTTCCTCAAAAAACTGAAAATTATATGCACACACCTAGACCAACAACAAACTACCCAACCTTAATTCCCAACATCAGCAAAAAACATAACCAACATTTGAAAAAACAAAACACCACATTCCAGTAAATGCTAAATTTATTCAAAAACCAGGTACAAAACTAAAGTCCGTACTATGTAAAAGCTACATTGACAAACACAATCCCACAACTTCTATATTGGAGAAACAAGCAGAAAAATGGAAACTTAGCACAAATAAACACAACATGACCATATGCTGTATTTGTACACATATATTGCTCTACTAGTTTAAATACTTCTATAAAGAAAAGTTTTGGAAAAATAATAGAAATTTGAAAGTCTACACAGAGCAAAACCTCAACTTTCCCTTTTTATTGATTGTGAAAAGCATTTATTGTAACTCATTGGCAAAAAATGTTACATTTTAAAGAAGCAAGAGTAAAACAAATTTACAATTTTGTATTGAAGGACTAATGCAGTGTCTCCCAACCTTTTTTTTCGTGGGAGGCCCAAAAATAATGACAGAAAAAGTTGAATATAACACAAACCTACCAAAACTATTGCTTTGTTCTCAAAGGGTTTTTTTTTCTCATTCACTTAGTCCTTAAACATTTTTCATTAAAAACAAGTATAAATTAATATGGGGTGGGAGACTTAATTAGTGGGGTGCAGGTAGTTAAAATTTAGAAAACACTGAGCTCGTGGTATTATGCTGGGCATAAAATTCTAGTGTGAATGCTACACAAGATAAGCGAAAACCTAACAAAATTATGGTTAATATGAATTTAATACAAAGCTTCAGTGTTGTTCATGAAGGAACATAACATATTGAAAAATTTGGACTCAACAATTTATCCAAATTATTTTTTTTTCCCCACTCAAGTTTAACATCATAATTTATACTTGACATTAACTTACAGTACACACAACACAAAGTAAAAGTTGAAACACACAGTAACTTGTTTATTGAGCACACAAATACTTTTTGGAGAAAGAATGAGGCAGGCCAAAGCAAGACATACAAACCTCCATGTTGGTAAATTACACAAATAATGTAAACACTTTATGTAATATATTTTTAGAAGTTATACAGGGGGAAGATTCACTGTTGTCTGTCTTACCAGTTCTTCCAGCTGGTATGGACAGTTGATTATTGTCAGCTCATGTGTACATTTTTAATAAGGTATTGTGTTACATGCACCATCAATACAAGAGCACCAACTTAAAACTTAGTTGATCTGAAGCTGCTGTGCTTATCACGTCTAAATGTTTTTCTGGTTAAACCTTATAAAAATGTCTTACAAAGCAATTTTTGCATTAATAAATTAAGTTCTGATGGCATCCAAGTACAAGGATGGCTTTCTCTTAGAAAATAGAAGTTGTACAATTTGAAAATAAGTTATAACTTAACTGTTTTCAAATAATTCATCTGCATATGCAGAAATGTAAGAATTTAATTCTTATAAAGACAAACAACAACTTCTAGATTTTCAGTAATAACCCATGCTGTTATGGTTAAATTAACCAGCAAACACCTAATTATCATCCAATCTTTTTTTAAAAAACAAACAAACTAGTCCTAGCCATAAAATTAATTTCATGCACTATCTATGGTCTGATCCTATTCATTCAAGTCCTAGATCCTTAAGTTTTATAAGGCTAGTATCAGAGCTCTCCTGTAATCAGTCATATTTAAACAACTCTAACGACTGGAAGACATTTTCCTTGTTTTATCCAATAAACTGTCAAAATGTTTTACATCAAGTCACCTGCATTTTCTTTAAATTACCATTGGTAGATTTATGTAATTATATTAGTTACTAGTATGTTTCAAGACTCAGGGTTCAAATTTACTATATATCAATACACTTTTTCTTATAATCTACTGTAACAAAGTATGGTCAAGTTTATACAGCAGTTCCATTCTGTACTTTTTTCTAAATTTTCACTGACACTTCAACAAAATAACTTTCTAATTGATAATGGACCCCATAGTTCCTATGAAAATCAAAAGCATCTTAAAATTTGTCCTTTCTCTGAAGTGGTTACTCAGAATTCTTCTTGGGAGTATGCTATTCTTTCTAAACTAATATGTACTGGGAACAAAAATTTATTTTGAATTTAGCAAGTCATATAAATACAAAAGAAGAACAAACAAGGCACTGATATCAGACAGTCTCTTCACAATTCCTTCCTCATTTTTTTATCCTTAGAAAAAAAAAATTCTAAAAGCTATTTTTCTTTCTAATAGTACCTTATTTTTTTCCTGATAATTGACATTATAATGTGTTGGAGATTAATATAAACTGTATTCTGTAATAAATCCTACTAGATTCTCCTTGATGTTTCTTTGCATGAGTGCAACATCTCACACAATATCATATCTAGCTTAAGTTATGAAAGCCCTACAATGGCAGTTCAACCATCATATTTGTGACCAAGTGGCAGTTGTTAATAACAAATCAAGTATTCAACAACCAACAGAGCAGGAAATAACCTGTGCAATTAGGCCAGAATAAAATAAAAAAACAGTAAAATTTAAACAAGCAGTAGAATATTTTAAAAAATTCAGAGCAGAGAGCAATGTTTCTTTTTCTTTGGCTTTGGTTGTGGACAAAGCACAGCTCGAATGGCTTCATCAAACACATTTTTCAATCCTTTTTGTGTTAGAGCTGAGCATTCAAGATATTTCACTGCCCCTATTTCTTTGGCCATGGCCAGACCTTGAGGGTAGGTGATTGGTGCCAATTTACGATCTTTTAACTTGTCAATGGTCTCCTTATCTTCCCGCAAGTCCAACTTAGTACCAACCAAAATAATAGGAGTATTTGGACAGTGGTGACTCACTTCAGGGTACCACTGAGAAAGATTTAAATGAAACATATGTACACTCACATTAGATAGTACACCAAAATATAAATTTTTATATATACGAACATTTACGTTAAACAATTTAAAAACACATTTTAATCTCCAACAATATTGCTAACTGCCTCATTTAAGATATTTCTACATTATTGTTAGTCCTGAAATTGTTCAGTATAACAGTATTCATAATTTTAAAGAAAAACTAGGTTTTAAAGGTACAATAAATTGAGTCCACATTTTTAGTAATATAACTTATAATACATTAAATTTTTTAAATTCATATTTATATATAAAATATTTGGCTTCAAACTGTGCAAAATTGTAACAGCTATCTGAGTATCAATGAAATCAAACTATCCATCTCAATACATTCCTAATTACCATCTACTGATAAGGCTTGTCACAGTCACAATGAGTGCATAGTTAAGATCTGGTTGACGATCAAATAAAGTTTTGTCTATTTTAAAATTCATCTCCCATTAAACTTTTAAGACAAGTTCCAGTATTTGAACCTGGTAACAAACAACAGTATAAGCTTAGTTTTTCGTCTGCCAAATTGTCTATTTTATGGAAGTAGGTAAAATAAACCACAGTAGAATTCTACATCTTTAACCCTATTATTAGAAAGAAATGTATTGACAACTGATAACAATTTGATAACTAGTTTTTTTTCTAAAACTTCTGGTACAGACTAAGTTTAAGTAATAATTGGATTCAGTATTGGGAACTAGCAAGCAATCTGAGAAAAAAACAAAAAAATGCTAACACAAGAATAACTTTTCTTCAGTGCTTGTATTTGTTTTTATATTGCAGTTAAATATAAAATGTTAAAAGTAGCTCCACCATTCCAAAATTACACCTACACATATTTTCCAATATTTATTAGTATGTACACTAGGTTAAAAAGTATCAAACATTGATTTCAGATTTGGTGAAACAGATAGATTTTAAGTTCAAAATGAAGCAAGACTCAGAAACTTTTGTAGGTAATGAGTTAAATACATTCCACAGCTTGTAAAGAAAATGCTTGTTTTTATACACTAATACATATATTAACTTACCTTTGCTCTGACATTTTCAAAAGATGCAGGATTTACTAGGGAGAAACAGATGAGGAAAACATCCTGCAAGAACATTTGTTTGACATTTATAAAGCTATTTTATACAAGCCTAATAGTTGATGACCAAGAAAATTTTAAAAATTTAATACTATTTTTTTAGATTATGGAACTTTTTTAATAGATGTAAATGGACATATTTTAATCAAAAACTGAAACCCTACAACCATTATTAAGTACAAATAAAAACCTTTTATTACATTACATATGACAATCACAGCATGAATAAGCTTCTGTATAGTTAGTTTTAGTTTAAATTAAGACACTTCAAGGCACTACTGAAAACAATTTACCAAAACTTTAGCCCCAAGTTTTAAATGCCACCAAAACAAACAGAAAATAAACATTTTTTTCCCTCCCTCCTGTCTAACTCTTCTTGATGCATGTAACACTGGCATGCATTATAGATATTTTACTTTTCTCTGTAGATCATAAGCTAAGATGCCTCACTGTACTTTCCTCTTGTTCTTTACCAGCTTATATTTGTTGAAGTAATGTTTAAACATTCATTTGTTATTATTACCTTCTAACTCACACTTCTTAAGAACAACCTCTTTTTTTATATATAGTATAAATTACCTAATAATATAACTTGTAAGTATGCTTTATTTTTATTTTGTATAAAATAAACCATCTGCACATCTGAATCAGTGTATTCTTGCTTACATTTTATGGACAACTACTTTAAGCTAAAAATACCATCTGATACAGTGAGAATATATAATTTCAGTTAAAAGGAAATAACAGGTTTATATATATTTATTTTTGGAATTAATCACACAGCACAGATAGCCCATTGTGTAGCTTTACAATGGTATCAAAACCCAGTTTCTAGCAATGCAATTCCACACACATACCACTGTGAGGCTATATGTAATCTAAAATTTCTGATCCATCAAGTTAACAGAGCCAGAACATGTTACACGCATTATGGATTTTGCTAGAAAAAATCTGAAGATACTTCATGTACATAGTGAAAACAAGACAAAACCAACAGTTATACCACAAAGTGTAAATTGGTTTTTGCTACTATTATCAATAATCTTCTTGAATACATTGAACATCATGTGACAGTGGGAACTGGAAGTTATGATTTAGGCAGAAAGGCTTAAAATGCATCCTAAATGTACACCTTTCTTATTGGGAAGTAACAGAATTTGTTTTACTGTGTTTATGCAAAGTAACAATAAAAGATGTGATAAGGAAATCAAATATGTAAAACTCAACTTGCATGTACAATTCTATTTTGTTCCTGCATATGGAAAAGTTAAACCAAAACATCACATACTGTTGTTACTAACTTCAAAATCTCAAATGTCTGCATTAAGATTTATATATGTGATGCTCATCAAAAAATACAGGTCTTGGAAGTTTTTCATTTTTGTATTCTAATTGGATATTTTAGTATATCAGCTTCATCTGACTTGGGATACCACAAGGACTTTCTTTGTGTTCTTCACAGTTATCAAAAAAAATTGCATTTCACAAATTTTTAAGCATTGTAACTTTTTCTATAAAACTTCTATTCTTAAGACAGGATGTTCAGTCAAGCTAGTTTCCAAAGTCTGTTAATGTAGATAGTGATGTTTATAGCATGACAATTAAAGAGATAAAAATGCCCAATTTAAATATCTTAAATTCTACAGCTATTTATGTACATGCCTGTACCCACTACAAAACAAGTTTTTAATTGTATGCAAATAACTTTTACAATACTTGGAGATGAACAACATTCAATACACATTATACTATGAACTTTCTGTTGAACAAACTTGCCATTTCAAATTCCAATCATGTAAAATTTACCAACAAAATTTTGATAAAGATCACTTCTTATGTTTGATGGTTATATAGCAACCACATAATATAATCAAGTGTAATAGTAAGTTACAATATGTTGTATTCTATAAAACCATTTCTCTCTAGGTAGTAAATTGTATCATTCTATTTCACATAAGAATTGACTATGATTTGTTTTTTCTGGGGATGCATTACTATTTTATTTGAAAACCTTAACAAAAGTGATGTACATTATGAAACATCAACAAATATATTTCTTTTTTTAGACCTGTTCAGGAAGCAACTCTAATTACAAGTAATCTTGACATTATAAATGTTACCACTGAGTGATACTTACAGTCTGTGGATAGGAAAGAGGTCGTAATCTATCATAATCTTCCTGGCCTGCTGTATCCCAAAGGCCGAGGTTAATTGGCTTTCCATCCACCATAACATTTGCAGAGTAATTATCAAATCTAAGAACAGGATGACCAAAAATATTAAAATGTAACATTTACAGTTTAAAACAGGTGACAAATACCAGCATTTAATTACATGTATATCTATACCATGAATCAATGCACAACGGTATAATGCCAATGTTACATAGTAGTACCAATTGCTAATACAGGTTGTGTTCTAATAATTCAAGTACTAGACATGAGTGCACAGTAGGAACTTGTTGTCTGATGCTATAATACCAAGTTAAAAGTGACCCCACAATATACAATAAAAGTACTTGATGGTTGTCAGTATGTGTTTATATGGGAACCTTGAAAATCATGGAAAGACAAAAATAAACCAAGTTTTCTCCTTCAATATGATGTGAAGAAGTAACTCATGAATTATAATTAAATATTCCATGAATTTTTTTGTAAAATAATCAAATGTTTAGCATTTTAAGGTATTTAATATTTAAGTTTGTTATTTTTCTCTACTTAATACCATTTTGTTGACCTTCAACAGTGAAGAAGGTGCAAGACTGTAAATTTCAAACTATGTATACGTTTTGAATAACTTACTACATAAACAAGTTACTTATCATAACACAGTACTGCAAAGAAGCAATACAGTATATTGTTTTTCACCAAGTTAAGAAAATATTTACTCAGAATGAGCAAAAATGTCTTAGTTTGTTAGAAAGAGAAATACCACTGATATGACAAAAGTTTATTTATTTACTGGTCTTTTTGCACAATTAAAAGCTTTAGAATAAATATTCCACCTTTAAGGTGAAACAGATAGAAAACCTAAATGAAATATAAAAAACAATTTAAAATATTAGCCATTTATACACTGACAGAAACCCTTGTTATTAAACACCACCAGTTACACATTAGTAGGTTATTACTGTAAGTTATATTTTTTTGGTTTTGCTCATTTAAGTGTAGAATACTTTTATTTCACAAGTTTTATTTTAGCTAAGATAATTCACTTAAGGTTTTTGTATAGAAGTTCCACATTTTTTCTGGAAAACAACCCCAACTCTTTTGTGGGATAGATTTGCATGTCCACACACTTATGAATGTACAAAAGATATTGACATACATTTTATTGTACATTTTAACCATTACCAACATTTGTGTCTGTATTTTACATTAATGGAGAGGATAGACAATGTATATTCTGACATTGTTTTTATTATCATTGATACTTTTCTTTCTTATGAGTACTCATAAATTCATTTCTGAACTCTCAAGATCTTTTTTTTTTTAATTAACAGCTGGGTTTCAACAACAAGAAAAATTAATTTTATCACTGAAACAGTAATTCTATAAACCACAATTAGCTGAATTGCTTATGTTTCTATGTGTAACATTATTTGAATAGCTCTACCTACAAAGATGTAAACAATTAATTTACACAAGGAAATCCTAAATATCAGCAAACATTTCCATATCTTTGATTTCTACAACACAGTTTTGTTAAAATACCTAACAACGACAGAACAAAAACTAATAAAAATATTAAATACAGAAATCTACTGTTTTGAACGTTACTACATATACACTGATGTAAATGTATTTGATAGTTTAATTAAGACATTTAAAAACTATCAGTTCTTAACTAGTGTAACAAAATTATACTTGTGACTCATGCAACACAATTATGTGTTGAATGGCTTCTGTCAACTAAATGAACTATGTTAAAGACTTGTTAAGTATTACACCTGCTTATGAACATCAACTGTTATTTTCAATATGCACAATGCTACATGCATTTTTTGCAAGTAAATATAGTACCTTACATTTTAGGAAAAGAAAAATGTTAAATGACATTCCCTGTCAATTATATTTCACATTAAGTTACATCTAACATAGAAGAACATCAGTTACATAGATTACTGCTTAACCTCAAGACTAACATTCTCATAGTTAATACTAAAAGAGTTGAAAGGAAATTCAGTTACAAACAACATATAATTTAAAGATGAAAATCAATGATGGTAAGGTAAAGTGCCAATGGTACTGATATCATTTAACCTCTGAGGATTGAGTCTCACTTCATTAACTATTTTGTTTTATAATATTCCAGTAATTCTTCATTGCATTATTCTATGTTATTTCTCACAATATTTTGGAAATAAAAATATTTATGGACTATTTTCAAAGGTTAATTTTCATAAACACTACACAACTTTTAACACTCCTACGAAAAGTGGGGCCTAATAGGCCCCAGAGCAACTTGAAAGGTTATTAATATTAGTTGTTCTGGGGCCTATTAGGCCCCACTTTTCGTAGAAGTGTTAACTATCACAAAGACAAGCCCTTACGTAAAAATTTACTACAGTAAGATCTTATATAACTTAAGCATAACTACCTGGCCTGTCTGAACCACAGCAGAGATGAATATATCGAATCTTAATTTTTCATGATATAAATCGTATTGTCTACAAGTCTACAAGCAAAGTATATCTTGCTTATTCAACTCAAGAAAACAGTTTTTCATGATTAATTTGGAACTTCTTATAAACAATCCAGCTTCCAAAATAAGAAACAAATCTGGTTAAATCAAGATTTCTCTCAAATGAATAAAAAAAAAAATCTAAACTTCTCTTTGTCTTCAATGTTTAGTCTTACATACTACTTGTATAAACCAAAAGATTAATACTTACACTGTAGGAATATATTCACCAGGGAAGGCATTAGTAGTGTAACTGATCAGAAGACATGTTTTACCAACAGCCCTGAAGAAAAGATTTTATTAAAGTCTTTTACAAAAAAATTGGTAGAATAAAGTAACATTCTTGATCCATTTATATAAAATAAAAATATTAAAAAACTTTATAGTATTTTCAGATATTTGTTTTTGAAAGATAAATTGAAAGTTTGTTTTAGTAATAAAGTTTAAACACCTATGTAAAGGCTTGACAGATTACAGCAATGTTTTCATGCTTTGCTCTAAAATATTTGTTAAAACTTGAACACCAACCAGTGATTTCAGTTTTCCAACATTTTAAAAAGTAGTTTCAGTTAATAATTTATAACCTGGAATAACTTAAGTGCTACTCTTGATCAGGTAACTTACAATCCAAAATACATGGTAACTGGCTTCTGCACTGATGTTGTTTTTTTTTTTTTTTTTTTTTTGTCTATAATTTATTTCACAAAAGAAACTATAGCCATGATTTCTAGAAAGTGGAAATAATTTTAAACTGTTTTGCAGTAACAATTTAAGAGTAAGGTCAAATGTAACAGTATCTCATTCAAGTACTGGTTAATACAATACAAATTTAAAAAAATTATTATAAGCATGGCCAAATCTTATAATTAAAGGTTTTGTTAAAGAAAACAGGGTTATATACAGAACTTATATAATGCCTGAATGGCCATTTTGTGGTCAATTGCAGAGCAGGAACAATTTTTTGGGAGGGTAATACACACTTTTGTTATGTCATTTTGGAATTCATCCTCTCCTTGTCCTTTACTGTGCATGACACACACATTTTCTTACAAACATTTCTAATTAAAACATTATTACTTGAAAACTGTGTTTAAGTACAAACATTCAACTTTAGAATACCCATCATGAGTACAGCATTTGTATTCCTTTTCATCATTAACTTCACACATGAAATAACAAAAACTTTAGAACCATCTGTCAGCTAATACTGGTTTCTCTGTATTCCATCTTCTCAGATAACATTTTATCCCTACAAATATCAGAGTTAAAAAACAAACTGGAATGTGGTTTTGTTAAAAAATGTTATATGTAATGCAAATTATCAGAAAATGTGATTATACACGTATGAGCATGTGAAAAACAGTTTCTATCCTAGTGAGAAACCAAATGTTCACTATAGTTATTTCCATATCAGCATAATTTATTTGTAAGATATATTTGTTTTATTGTCCCATACAATTTACTTTCCCACTAGCATTACTTATTTGTGCAGCCAAGCTTTATTTGACAGATAAATTCCCATACATACGAAACGTATAATAATTAGTTGAGTTGTTTACATATTTTTGTTCTCATTAATTAGTTAATAATGCATATTATTATGCCCACTTGTGTTTACTCTGCAGTGCAAACTATATCAGAAACTTTGAAACACCTGGAGGCAGGATGTTAAGTGATATTGTGTGTATCTGATTTTATTTGATACCTTAAATTCTCTGTTTTTCCTATATGGCAAATCTATCAGCTGGAAGTAATTGCAAAAAAAGAAATAATGTATATCCTGCCAAAATGTATTTTAATCTTTATATAAGCATTAATACTTTTATTAGTCTCAGTAATATGAATATTTCATTTGCACGTAACTTTGGATTACTTAACACTAATGATAGAAGTTTTGTCATCTACATAAACACTGGGATATCACTTAACTACCTTGTGCATGTGTTATTCTCCTGACAGTGTATCATTATACTGAAGTACCAGTACATCATACATATGCAATTACCAGATGCTGTATTTAATTGGGTATGTCAACACTAGTTGACACTGACACCCATGAGATTTTAATGGCCTTGCTGAAACACATACTAAATTTCAGTTAAAAAGCTATATGCTTTAACTGCTAATAAACACTTTTTTTTAGGTATGCTCATTAGTCAAGTAAAAGTTTGGTTTCAGAGAACTAAAACTCTAGACACCATATTTTTTGTTAAATTGTTTTAATAACAACTAAATACCACAAGTGTACGTGCATGTATGTAAACATTTAAACTCACTTCATTATTTTTAAAAAAAACATCATTCACAGTAATGAGTTAAAACAAAATAAAAATAAGATAACTACCCAGTTCAACCAGTGGAACCATGTGAAAACTTGTTACATTATATTTATCCATGGTTTTAACGAAATTAAAGTTTTAATATATATTCAAATGGGTAGGTAGCATGTCATTAAATAATGTTTTACTGTGCTTCCCTTACTGAAGTTATATTCATTTATGATACTAATTAAGAAGCCCATTCTTTTATTCTATTCACCACTGTCACTAAATTATGTTGGATCCAGGGAAGTTCACCCATCGTCAGTAACTTTAAGAGTAAGCTGATAGAACAAGACTAAGAATTTTCTTTTCTTCTGATGGACTGTGTATTAAATATAAATAAATATACAATGTTTTTAGTTATTATTTAAAACCAAAAATCAACATACATGTAGTACATAAGTTTGATAGAAAACATGAAATCATAACCCTATAGTTTATTATTTATGTTATTCCAAAAATTCATAAAATAAGCATTTTAAAATTATTTATATATCAGCGAGACCATTGACAGTTTATTGTTATTCAGTAACTGCAATATTTAAACCATAAAATACAAATTGCTAATCAATTTTTTGTGCCTCTTAACATCTGTGTTTAACTTCATCTGATACAAATTGAAATACTTGTCTTTAGTCATTTCACTTCCAAGACAAATTATGTTTAGAGTTAAGACAAAGAAACCACAAAACTTTGCAGAATGTTTTCATTAACCAATAAATTTGTAGTGCCAAAATGTCTTTGGAAATATTTCAGAATTTAATACAGTACAGTTCATAATGTATTTATAAATTGCATGAACATTAAATACTAAACACAAGCATCAAAAGTTGTTTTCTGTTTAATAAGGGGACTTTGTGAAACCAATAAAACACACAGACCCTCACATCAGATTCAAGAAACCCACAAGAAAACAAATACAGAATTGTTTGGCAATTTTTGAAGCACTAGATTTAATTCTCCGTGACCATCAGAATGCTGAAAATAAATTGTAAGCCCATTCAAAATACACCATAGAATAGCAATAACTAGTTTCTAAATTATGTTGCACGTGAAAACAAGTGGCTGATAAAAATATTATAGTTTAGCACTTGGTATCCTTAAAAAAGTATACCACAGTAAATTTTACTTTTTTTTTACTGTGGTAATATATCACTATATGAAGTAGTGAGAAAAGTAAATCATCCTACTTCAAAAGCATTTATGAAAGTACTTATGAATTACTACATTTTTTAACACATGCCACTACACTAGTAAATAATTATTGCACAAGTCACCAAACAATAGTTTAGTTTGACGTGTCAATCAACTGTAATTTATATTTTACTGTATTTTTACTTCAGTTCATGGAACATTTATCAGTTTAAAAAATTAAGTGATAGAACATGTGTTTGGAGCTTAAGACTTTTTCTAATTTTTTCTAAATGAAAGGATATACAAGTTGCAAATATTCTTTGTGGCCATGTTGTCTGTGGGTAAAAAATGTCTGGTTTAAAAAATTGCCCCCCAAATCCCAATGCATTTCATTATCATTATAAGTACAGCATCACACGATGACACTAGTGAAGTAGCACCTCATAGAAGGAAAAGAACCTTCCTGTCACAAAAACTCCAACACTCCTCAGAGAAATATAACTAGTATTAATACAACAAGCTTTTCCAAATTTGTGTGCAACTGGAATTATGGAGAGTATAGGTACAATTTTGTTACAACTTGTCACCATGTTTAGTTTTAAGAACACAGTCATGTGCATATTTTTGCATTCAGTTTACAACTTGCCCTCTGTATGTTAGCTGGCTCATTTCACTCTTTTTATCTGACTAAAATATTTTGTGAAATAATATCAGCAAAAATGTGAGCATTTGCTGTTTACAAGTTCAAACAAGTTGTAATATTCTATGCACAACTGTTTTATCATTTAATACAAGTTTTTAATCACTTGTTCATAAACTTATTTTGTTCACAATGTTTCACCCGGTTTACAAGACATTATCAGGTGAGATACAATAAATATGGTTAACAGAAGCAGGCTACAGTTTCTTGCCTCTTGTTATATAGAAGTGATTTATATTGAATAAAAAGTAGCAACTAGTAAATGAGATATTTAAAATCATGTTTTAATGTTTATATATTATTTGTTAAAGTACATAATGCATACCTAAATTACAAAATCATATGCATTTATTACAACACCTTTCTTATAGTGTTATGTAGTCTCTAACTGTATTTCAACAACTGAAATACTCCTCCACTTGTTGTACATGACTGTTTTATCATAAGCAGAAATAAACTGTGACCAGATAACCCACTGTCATGAAGATATCTGAAAGTCTACCTCAGTTATCCAGTATTTTTTTTTAAATTTATGGCTCATATAATTCTCTAAACTTTCAAAAAGATTAGTCATTGAGACCACAGCTATCATGTCATATTGAAGTTTCTTCTAGCTAAACAATAATACATATTTCCAAAATAATCTAGATTAAAAACAAAGCCTACAATAACAGGTGTCCAAGACATTTCAATCTACCACTTCAAATCTAAATCCACTGTGGGTAATGTCCTAAAGAAATGAAAGCCATTGGAAGTGTAAAATGAATACATTACATTTGGCACTGAAGAAAAATAAATAAAGAGGACCATCTTTGAAAATTGCTTGAGTTATACGGTTATGTATTTGTACAGTACAGTATTCACTGAAGTTGATCACTTCTTAGTTCTTAAAAATTTTGAAAAATGTTTTGTAAAGAAATCACACTTTATTTCAAGAGATTTTACTGGCACTTTATAAAGAAATTTGTTGTAATTACATCAAAGCATCTTCAATTAGCCTCTTATGTATAACATTTTTGCTATGCTAATATCAGAAGAGTACTTCATGGACTATATGTAATATTGGGTTGAGGAATAATTCGTGAGCGTTTTTTCAAGTTAAAAAAATATATTCATAAATAAAACGCTTTCGCAAAATATTTCATGTCATTTGGTAGATAATTTTTTGCTCTAATAGATGGTGTGTTTGATTTTCATATGTCTTTAATTTTTGCTTTCATTTTCAGCTCATTAAATGGAATGTCAAGTGAACAAAATCGAGCGTTTTCGACACCATCTGCTTTTCGCATTTAATTTCTTGCAATGTCGTTTAAACCAATGCATACTATATACCTAGGTATTACATGAAATAAAGTATCATAATAAATGTGTTCGTGCATTGAAGTAGTGTATAGTCTTGCATGTAATGCTTGAATGAAATTATTTAAAAATGCTCACGAATTATTCCTCAACCTAATATATACCCATTACAAATGTAACATGTACTGCCTAAAACAAAAAAATTATAAAGTTTCCAAAAATACCAAAATTAATTTTCTTTAAAATATAATCAACCCTCTTGTTCCAGATACATTAAAGTAAGGTTTTTTTTTAAACATAAATTTTCAGTAAACATGATACAGCCATTATGAATTATATATAGTATCAAACATACTTTGAATGTCTCATTTTCACAGCAGAAAATAAGATGTTCGATTAAACTGTACATGAAATACTTAAAAAAATTCAAATAATGTGACATGCACAATACTCTCTAAACAGAAAGAAACTGTGAAAATGTTCTAAACTTGTGTTTTGGGTAGCTTCTTTCACTTCACGTACATGCATGTTAGCTGCTACTTATTTTGATAAACAAATAAAGACATGTATAGTTTACTACAGCTGCAAGAAATCATTGGACCATTATATGTGTTTACAGAAAACATCACTATTAGTCAATGTGACATTCACTTACCTCAAGTCTAATAACTTTGCTTTCAGAAAAGTGTATTACAGTTCATAACTTCTCTTATGAAGGTGGAAATATTACACTATGTAATTATTTTTACTTTTTCTTCTTCCTGGCAAGAAAGTGTTATTTCCCAATTGCTTATGCATAAAGTAAATGGAAAAGATATATTTTTCTCTTGAAACTTTGCTTTCGTGACCTGGGAGTGTATAACAAAAACATGATTGGAGACTATATTTGGGGGCTGATACGTGAAAGTGATTTACATTACAGTCACAAATGTTGAAACACTACTCACTTCTAAACATTTTTGTATAACTGTAGTATAAATACATGTAAATCTTGATTCATATGTTGTTTTATTCAGATCTTATGTAAATGAAAATGTGCAAATTTGTCCATTTTTAAATAAGAAAATAGGTTAATTTCTAAATTTCATTATCCAGGTCACGAAAGCAAAGTTTGAAGGGAATAATAGCCATTTTCTGTACTTTTACAACATAAGCAATTAAGAAATAACACATACTATCCAGGAACAAAATTTGTGTTCCATAGTGTTATACAAGTCAAATTTAGAAAATTTGTATGTGCAAGTGCATTATGGTGCAAAGTACCATACATGATCCAAGAATATCAAATAATAAATACCACACAATCATGCCTTGTTTGGTGCCTTAAATTACATAAAATTATAAAAGCATACAAATTTTTAACAGCAAAGCACACTACCTGAAAGTAAGGTTGTTATGCTCTGAAGCATGTTAGTCTCATTAATAAAATTAAAACCTCTAAACCTAAAGGTCAAGACTACTTAATGAATTGCTTCCAGAGATTGATCTTGATACCAGAAGCAGCAAATAATTAGGTGATGAATTAAAATAATAATCAACTATAAGGAAAAGATGAATAATAACACATTAAAATATGCTGACAAAATACCAGACTTAAAATGAAACCATACTATCATTGGAATAATATTCCATAACACAACACAATAATATATTACAATAACTACACTAGTAACCAGCTGACCCAGAGGAAAGACTACCAAATAATTAAACAAAAACATGGTACAGCAGTACTATTTAACTCATTACACATGAAGTAATAATATGCTATTAATAAATAACAGTAGAATAGTACTGTACCTTCACTGTATATATTTCCATTAGTTACACAACTCTTCAATCTGAGACTCACATTATCACAGTATAATCGCTAGTACTATTATAAATACTAATAAGTTGTAAAAAAGCAAACCAACTCACCCATCCCCCACAACTACACATTTTATTGCTTGCATTCTTTTTCACACTGTCACAGTTCTTCTTAGTCGAATTTCAGTATTAGTGTATTACTAAGCTAATATCAGTGCCACTTGTTACTACTGTTAGGTTCTTTGAGTTCAAGTTTGGTGAAACGGTAAACTAAATCTGCCTTTAATGGTTTAGCTGAAAAAATATATAAACTTGTTCAACGTTCAAATTCACGTTTTAAATTTTAAAATTTTATCTGTAGAGCTTTCTTTTTGATAAAAACAAAAGTCATTGGACCCAATTTTTAAGATCTATTTTAATTTTTAACAAACTTTTATGGTTAATTTACTTTAGTTTCGAACTTCTTCACACTCTTCACAATTTCAGCAGTAGGCCTACACATACATGACTGACATTGACACGTAACGAAGTTGGGCCTAACTATGATAAATTAATGAACTTTTCTCGTTATCAAAACTGCAAATGACCAAAGACAGATTTAGTTGAGAAATAGTTTAGTTAATTGAAGAAAAGGGTTCGATTAATATTGCAAGTCTGATGAAACTAATTTAAAATTTGAAAAATATATATTTCTTTTTCCGTTACTAAACTGTCTTTCCGCAATTAATTGAATAATAAATTCTTCTAGAACTAGTATCCCAATAACTCACAAGTAATAAAAATTAGATGCTGCAACTAGGTTTAGTTTGACTAAACAGAAAAACAACTGTACTGTCACTTGGCTTGCATGTAAGTTCTTTTATGATATTATACATTGAGACTAAAACGTTGAAACATGGCATAATAAATAACCAAAAATGATTTCTTATATTTAACCGTCTTATAATTATATTAATTATTTATCAATTATAATCTGAAAATATTCTATAAAATATTACGATCATGTTTGCAACCTTTGTTCAAATGTATTTTATAGATTTTTCGAATGTGTCAGTTCTTATTTTTCATTGTTAATATTATTAGATTGTCCAGAAATAAATGTTGGAATTCTCACGATGACATTTAGAAGCTGAATATTGAGTAACTTATTGTTGGTTGGTTAGTTTAATCCAAAGTTTGTCGTTTACAAAGTGTCTTAATTCCCTGCTGTTTCAACTCTACTCCGAGTAAGTTTCACAAGCTCCAAGGCAGTATAGACAAGAAGGTCTTTCGTCTGATTCTTCTCTACGACTTCAAACTTGCACAAAAAGCTACCGAAACTACACGAAACATGAATAAAGCATTTAGCCATAGATCTGTTTCTGAAAGTACAATTCAGCATTGGTTCCAGAGGTTTCGACATGGAAATTAAAGTCTTGCAGACCACGAAGGTCGTGGAAAGAAGCCATCCTTAGATGAAATCATATTAAGGGAAGCAGTTGAGACAGACCCTCGCACAACAGCACGTGATCTTGCAGAAAAGCTAAGCACAAGCAAATCAACATTGCCAACCACCTGAGTACGATTGGAAAGACGAAAAAGTTGGATAAGTGGGTTCTGCATGAGCTGGCTGAACATAAATAAATTCAACGCCATGACACCTTTTTTAACAATAAGCGCTTTTAAAACCAGGCAGCTGCAGAAGAAGCTTTCAGGGAGTTCACTGACTATAGAAACTCTAATTTCTACATTAGAGGCATAAACAGCATCTTTACACGTTGGCAAAAATATGTTGAACCAACTGGTGCTTACTTTCATTAAAGCATGTTTTACACACTGGTTTATACTTTTCCAAACTTTACAGTTCAAAAACAACATTTATTTCTGGACAATCTAATACTATAATAATTTATTTGAAGGACAACCATTTGCGGGTGAGTGGTTTGCTGTCTCAACACTTCAGAATGAGACAATATTTCTTGATAGCTTTTCACGTGTATAATCAAATTCGAACACAGTTCTTTGCAAAAATATCTTTATTTACTATCAAAAAGGTTCCAAAAAGTGCCGAAACACTGCCCTAAAATAAGAAAATTGTTATTGGATTTCACACATAATGATTTATAACTTGCAGTTATTAATTTATTTCCTTTAATTTAAAAATGGTGAGAGTTGAAGATAAAATTGCTTCAAAGCAGAACAACCTGACATCATAATGTACCTAACTTATCTATATTTTTATTGTTCGAGCTTTCTGGAGTAAACGGTGTTTGAAAACTATATTTAGGCGAGAATTTTTAACTTTACAAATTATAAGAACTTGTGAGTGGATGTAGAAAAGAATGATGTCATTAGCAGTTACCGCAAAATTACTGGAGTAAACCAAAGTGAAATTTGGAACTATCTGCGTGCGCATAGCCATCCATAGTTTCGAACTGACAGACTAGAGAAAAGGAAAAAGATCAGCAGCACCTACCGCCATACTCTCATCTGACCGAAGAATGAAAGTTACCATAATTCTTATAAAGCAATTTACAGCTTCAAAATATGGATCTGGTTTTTGTGACAGAGTGAACCATGAACAGCCGAATTAAAAACCCGAGCACGCTGATTACGAGGTTACGCGAGGCCTTGTGATCATTGTCTCCAAGAAAAATATCGTAACTGGTCTGTGGCATGCTAGTGAAATTACAATGTTGATCAACTTCATAAGTTTGTGGATTAAACAAAAACAAGGCAGTAAGAAACAAGACTAGACTGTTATAAAGAAGACCACGGATTTGGCAGTTTAAAACTAATACATCTAAATTGGCAGAGTGGAAAATTGTGAACCCTAGGTGCAGAGGTTTGTTCATTCTGGCATTTATGTTGCCCCCCGCTAGTACAGCGGTATGTCTCTGGATTTACAACGCTAAAATCAGGGGTTCGATTCCCCTCGGTGGGCTGAGCAGATAGCCCTTTGTGGCTTTGCTATACGAAAAAAAAACACACGCATTTATGTTAATTAATCACCCATTGAACAAGTAAAGAGAATTATTATTAATGCATGTAATTTAGGATTATGCTCCAACGTAAAACTGTGGAATAAACACAATCGTTTTATTAAGCGAAGAAACATTTTTTTTTATCCGCTTCCAGAAATACTCATTGCTATGAACATAGAAGTTAGTGTAAAACTGCTCCTGGTGAGCTAAAGATAATAACGCTTTGTGTGATGAATGAATGTTTTTTTATTCTTTATGGTATGCTTGGGACAGCTTCACTTTCCTATTTCCCAAGGGTAAATTCATTATGCTGTGATTACTTTCTTCGAATTTCACATATTACAGAGTTTAATTCTTGTTAATTAATTTGTGTGTGCGAATAATAATGAAATCTATCTACTTCTAGACAATCAATTTGGTGGAAAGCAAAAATCACGACAGTGAAGTAAATTCAAAGACTATGGATTGGTTTGTTTGTAGTTAAGCACAAAACTACAGAATAAGCTACCTGTACTCTAGTCACCACGAGTATTGAAACCCGGCTTCTAGCGTTGTAAATCTTCAGACATGCTGCTGTACCACCGGAGATGCGATTTTGGGTTACTGTGAAGTTGAGAAGAAAACCAATGATAAATATCTGTGGTGGTTTTCTAGAAAATCGGATCAACAATATACCACATGACAGAAAAATGTGCTTTTTCCTATCAAAATTATCCTCATTATATTAAGCTTTTGTATCATGGTCAGAGACATACTAGGTAATGGAGCTTCAAGCAATAACAGCCGTTTGAACCCGTCTACTTCAACGGATAAATTATAAGTACTCTCTTAGAAAGAAAAATTAAAGTACTGAAGCATTGACACACACACTCAGATCTCTTTCATTCTATTTGTTCTACAATAACGTTTTCTGTTAATGTCCTGCTGTTTAAATATTTGCCTTTTTTTTTCTCCATGTGAGCTTCAAATGCTGCATTTCAATGAACGCAGCGTAGTCAATTAATTTTTCTTCTACGATATAAAACTTTGGTCAGGTTCTCAAGTTACAATGGAAAACACATTTTTAATTCAAACTTTAGCGAAGAGAAAAACAGAATGCTATCCATCTCGAATTTAAACTTAATTATTCTATTTGAAGAGCCATTTAATCATTTTCAACCCAATAAGTGACGGTTTTAATAACAGTATACATAAAACATGTAAATTTCCATCACATATTCAAAAATAAAGTTGTTAATGTAGTGGGATTGACTGTAACATTATAACGTCCCCACAGCTGAAAGGGCAAGTATTTTTGATGTGACGGGGATTCGAATCCACGACCTTCAGATTACAAGTCGATCGCTCTAACCACCTGATCACGATAATTGATTCACAGACTTACTCAAAACTTCTTGAAGAACAAAAACAAAATAATCCAGTCCCCCGCTGGTACAGCAGTAAGTCTACGGATTTACAACGCTAAAATCAGGGGTTCGATTCCCCTTGGTGGACTCAGCAAATAGTCCAATGTGGCTTTGCTATAAGAAACACACACAACAATCTAAGTAACGCTTTATACTGTTAAATAACCTTGACGAACACAAAACATTAAGGTGAAACGGTATTCTCGAACACACCTGGTCTGAAATCCATAAAGGATGAAAAAGATGTGTCGTTAACAATATTGAAACAGTGGTGTTAAGTTTTTACGTAGCTACCAATCAAACAAATACTTTCTAATTCTCAGCAGTTTGGTTCATGATAATTACCCTTACAGTGAAAAATAAGCAGTTTGGCTTATGATAATTACCCTTACAGTGAAAAATAAGCAGTTTGGCTTATGATAATTACCCTTACAGTGAAAAATAAGCAGTTTGGCTTATGATAATTACCACCCTTACAGTGAAAAATAAGCCTTATGATTACAGTGAAAAATAAGCAGTTTGGCTTATGATAATTACCCTTACAGTGAAAAATAAGCAGTTTGGCTTATGATAATTACCCTTACAGTGAAAAATAAGCAGTTTGGTTTATGATAATTACCCTTACAGTGAAAAATAAGCAGTTTGGTTTATGATAATTACCCTTACAGTGAAAAATAAGCAGTTTGGTTTATGATAATTACCCTTACAGTGAAAAATAAGCAGTTTGGCTTATGATAATTACCCTTACAGTGAAAAATAAGCAGTTTGGTTTATGATAATTACCCTTACAGTGAAAAATAGAATTTTTCTTTCAACTCTTCATATAATTTTGAAACAAAAATTATCATTTGAAAATGCACTTATAAAATTAACCTTATGTATTAAGATATACACATCTCACGTGATTAGTGTCGAATCACAGATGTTCGAAAATGAGAAGATTCTGTAATTTATATAAATACTTGTAGGTTCTACATAAGTATTCAATTCATTTTCGACTCAAAGAAAAATCATCAAATTGATTTTTTATTGAGAAAAAAAACGTCAAAACTAGTGGTACTAACACTGCAGTATATTGAAAACCATATTGTTTTCATGTTGTCACACGTAAAACTATGTCATCTATTTTTACAATGCTTTAAAATGTATGAATACAGAGATTTTCGTTCAGAACATAAGGGCTGAGAGCTTGTTCTTATTAAATATACTTACAGAGATATCAAATATAATGTTCCTTTATTAAATCGAATTATACAATAAAAACATAACAGATATGTAGTACATGATCATATAAATTCATTATAGATTTAATTCGAAACAAAATTTACTGCTTTGCCAATTTTAAAATGAGTTACCAGTCTCTTAACCAATGTGTTCCATATAAATAATAAGAGTTCCTGTTTTTAAACTAATTACTTACTTTAATAACATAATTACTTCAAAAACAAACTAATAAATTTAGATAAATCCGGTATTTATGAAACCAGTTGTGAATAAAGTAAGAAACACAACAGAAAAACAAACAAACTTACAATAAATGAACATAACATGTGCAAATTATAATAAAACATCTTTTTCACCCGTAGCTTTACATGTAAATAAAACAAGTTACATCATTAATTGGCTAAATACTAAAATAATAACAAATTGTTGCGATTATTCCTTAATCTATTTGAATAACATTGAAAAGACAAAAACGGTGTAGCTTCAAACAGAGATGAAACAAATATTCAAATAGTTGGCCAATTTCCATTCCCTCTTCGTTGCTTTATTGTCTAATATTGTAAGTTTTACATCGTAACTGTATTACAATGTATTTTGTAAATCTTTTGCGCTGTAAGAGCTCCAAAACGTCGTCTGTTTTAAAACTGTAGTAATAATTTGCTCGTCTGTTGTTGAGCTCACAGCTACACAGTGGGCTGTATTACTCTGCCCACCAAGTAATCTGAAACTCACTTTATTTAGTCTTATAAACTTATAGATTTATCGCTGTGTCACTGGAGGAAGAGGCAAAAAATGCGGGCATTGATAAATGCGCTGGCAAAATAAAAAACTGAACTAATAATAATAACTATTAATATGATATGTCGTTTAACCTTCTAATATTATGTTGCATAAAAGACATTTTCTATGTAATAAACAACTGTTATTATAATACAATATATACGAGTGTGTGAGACCCAGTGTAGTAGAACATCCATGGAAGGGGTTTGTTTGTTCTTTGAATTTCGTGCAAAGCTACACGAGGGCTATCTACACTAGCCGTCCCTAATTTAGCAGTGTAAGACTAGAAGGAAGGCAGCTGGTCATTACCACCCACCGCCAACTCTTGGGCTACTCTTTTACCAACGAATAGTGGGACTGAACGTCACATTATAATACCTTCCCGGGTGAAAGGGTTAGCATGTTTGGTGCAACGGGGATTCGAACCCGCGATCTTCAGATTACGAGTCGAACGCCTTAACCCACCCGGCCATGCCAGGCCCCATGGGAATGGACCCACCTCACAATAAATAAGATAAATATACTGAATTGTGTGTGTTTTGTTATAGCAGAGCCACATCGGGATATCTGCTATGTCCACTCTGATTCTAGAGTTGTAAATTCTAAAAATTACCGTTGTCCCCATGGAATATAGACTAAAGAGAGCGAAACGTGTAAGTATGAGAAGAAATAAAATGGACAAAACGACAAATGGAATATTTTTTAAAATGTCACCATCAACACAACTTAACGCGGAGGGGAAAAGTACAAAATACATATAATTTGAGCTTCTCTGCCTAATTACACCAAATACGTTTAATGTCGTTTTAAAACATGCACTTGCAAATAAAAGATAACACAGTTGACGCAACATCTTTAGGAAGTGTAAGCCACACCCAAATAAACTTATTGCTTAGTGGTCTTACACTGACAGAAAACAGCTGCACCATGTTTACGTTAAGGTGTCGACTTTAAGGTAGTAAGTCTTCACAACTGCAACTTTTTTAGCAAGCAAAAATTTAAAAAAAAGTTTTAGTATAATTGTGCACCCGAAAGCAGTGTTTGATCGTTCAAATTCTTCAGCGTTATCAGTTTTCTTTTTTGGAACAAAAAACTCAACTTGGAAAAAGATTCTACTGTAATAGTATTAACCAACAAAGTCATATGAATTCTCCGTTCTTAATTTAACAGTGTAAGACTAGAGGGAAGGCAGTTAGTCATCACCACCTACCGCCAACTGTTGGGCTACTCTTCTACCAACGAATAGTGGGATTAACAGTTACATTATAACACCCCACGGTTAAAAGGGGTGAGTATGTTTGGTGTGACGGGGATTCGAACCAGTGACCCTCGGATTACCAGTCGATAGCTTTAACCACCTGGCCATGCCGGGCCCTTAGACAGAAGATAAATAGATAAAATAGCTTAGGTTTATAATTCAACATGATTTTTAAACTTGTGTCGTTGTCCAATGGAGTTGATAGATAATTATAGCACAAAATTCAAAGTTACTGGAACTAACGTATTTAGAAGCAACACGTATGTATTATAAATGTTTCTTTGTTTGATAGTAGAAACAAAGAGTAAATAAATGAATCACATAAAATATTATGTTGTATTTTATATTATTCATAAATAAAATTACACACACATTGAGAAGGCATGTAATAAAATGCCCGTGTTTCCACTGGATGCACATGTTTGTTTGTTTTGAATTTAGCGCAAAGCTACACGAGGGCTATCTGCGCTAGCCGTCACTAGTTTAGCAGTGTGAGACTAGAGTGAAGGCAGCTAGTTATCACCACCCACCGCCAACTCTTGGGCTACACGTTTACCAACGAATAGTGGGATTGAGCGTAACATTATAACGCCCCCACGGCTGAAAGGGCTAGCATGTTTGGTGCGATGGGGATTCGAGACCGCGACCCTCGGATTACGAGTCGAACGTCTTAACCCGCCGGGCCTAATGCACACGTTACCCATATTATAATTCATAAACAAACAAACAAAGACACAATTTCACTGTTATGTGTATATTTAAAACAAATAATACACTGTTAAACAAACCAAAGCTGTCATTGTGAATATATATAAGTGCACTTTCTACCACGATATGATAAAGCCATGGATAAAACTGTAATGTTCGCTCATTCACAAAAACCCGCTTTCGTTTCATGCTACGAAAATAATAATTTAAACATTAAAACTTTGTATAACGTTAATATTCGACAAAAAGTACACTCACATTTGGTATAGCTGGAGCACAAAAATACATTTCATAAAAAAGAAAAACAACAAGAACATTCCATACTTAATTTACTTTAATCTTACGTAAAATAATTTTAAGTGCCGCAGTTAATGAGGATTCCATATTTTTTCTTTACTGATGCGCGTGAGAATAGGCTTAAATTAATGAGCTTTTGAAGCTCTGTAAAAAGAAGCCCCTACACATTTTGTCATGTTTTATACACCTTATGCTTTAACATTTAAAGGTCATATATTTTACATACATATGAAACACATATCAAAAGTATACATACTAGGCCACGAGTTTTGTTTTTACTGCCAACTTATATTTCATTTTAGTGTTCTCTACCTCGCGTATCTACTTCAATGCATCCAACAATCAGCATTTATTGCAAGTTATTTTGTACGCATACTTTATTATAAATGACAACTGTGAGTCAAAATATGAGGCATAGAATATTGTGTTTTTTTTTTAGTTTTTTGTATAGCAAAGCCACAAAGGGCTATCTGCTCAGCCCACCGAGGGGAATCGAACCCCTGATTTTAGCGTTGTAAATCCGGAGACATACCGCTGTACCAGCGGCGGGCGCATAGAATACTAATAAAACATATCATAAAACCAAAGTGGTTTGTATATTCGTTCATTGCATGCTCTAGAGAGTGACGAAATTATACTAGTTTGACTTACAACAATCGCAGCAGTACCATATGGTAGGTAGGATTGCCATGTAAGGTTAGAAGATAGAAAATAAAAGTTCAATTAAAAAACGGGTGAAGTTAAGATTTTTTTGGGATGAGGGGGGGGGCACCAAGTTATCCCCTGGCATCACAAACTATCACTACGCCTCTGTTTGTTTTAATATAAGGTACACGTACTTCTAAAGAATCCGAATTATAGATATAAGAACGGGTTGAGATGGCACAGGTTCCGTCTAAATCAAAACCAGCAAGGAACTGACAGTCGATTTGTATCCAAATAGAATATTCGAAAACTTCAAACTTAAATTACGTTACACATCACCTTATATAACTAGCTATTCTGTGCAATATATACAATACTTATTGTGCTTGTATTTTGTCTCATAAAGAAATTATATATTATTTTTCATTTACTCAAAAAGATCTATTAACGTTTTGGGACTTTGGTAAAAAGAACACACTTTCAATTTCAAAAATAGTTCCCGTGTGGGGTAGAGATAAATTATGGACTTACGATGCTAAAATTAATAGTTCGATCCCTGCAGTGGGAACAGTAGATAGGTCAATGTGGCTTTGTTCTACAACAAACACATATCAAAAATAGTTTACATACAAAAAGGGCAACTGCATTGCAAAGTTTTGATGGCCACATTAAGTTTTTCTTTTTTTTGTATGTGAAGCTTACTTGATAATTTGTTTAAAGTTAAACAAAGTTTGTACAAAGCTACACAAAGGAATATCTGTTCTGTGCCCACAACGGGTACCGAAACCCGGTTTCTAGCAGCTGATTTAAGAAGCCTAAAAATCAGTACAATAATTTTGAGTGACTTACTTAACATACTTGAAAAATGCACAGTGAATAACTTTTATTGCACTAATTATGCAAACACGAGTAACTGCAGCAACATATAAAGATCTTAAATTTCTGCATGTAAGAATCTGTACGTAACTAATGAATTATCGTATGTTTAGTCTTGGCAATAAAAACCATTTGACCGTAGGAAAAAAAAAATGAAAGAGAAACGAACGGTACAAACAAACTAAAAAATCACTAACACATATACTGCCATTAAATGAGGTAGTTGCTACGTCATAAGAAACATATTAACAGATTTGTGTAAGTTTACGTCATAAGCATAAAATTATTGCAATACAGTTTAGAAAAGAACCTCAGACTTCCCAGCTGCTACGAACACCTTTCAAAGAATTTAGCAGAAGCAATATGAAAAGTTAAAGACCCATAAATTTTCAGCTCTTTTAACTTAAATTAAATTATTATACATATAAAATATCTGCAGAATCGAATATAAATAAACACACACACACACACACACATACATACATATATATATACTTACACGTGCGTGCTAAACTGTTTATAGAAGATAGAACACACACTGCATAAATTCAATTACAGTGAGCCAAAACATCAGTGTTACACAAACAGTGCCACCCTGACAAGTAAACTTCAATGTACTCAAACATATTACAGTCAATTAAGCGTTAAGCTACCCACAGAGTAAGTAGGGCATAAATATCACATTGTTAGTGCAGGTAAAAATATTAATATACCTGTCATGAAAGAATACTTACTACTTTGGAGTAAAATATTTACTTGTATTTTTATCACAACGTATCACTCGTTACTTTTTGATTTATATCTCATATTGGATTTTAAAAAATTAAACATTTTATATAACAACATGGATTTTTCGTTAATCAAGTTAGTGAAACACTCAAACCATATTTTGAACATTCTAAAGAATTTGTGCAGCATATTCAACTTTCTCACCATAACATATAAATTTCTTCTAATTTCAACATTTACTGTACTTTTCTTCTCTTTATATTCGTTGAACATATATTTTTATGTCTAGAAACTAACTTTTTTTTTCAAGCATTTCTGAAAATAACGTTTATGCAATCATCTCTTCATGTACTAACAGCCCAAAAACAATGTCACAAAACTAGCTTGTTAAGTGAAAGCAACATTTGTCTAACCTTTCCTTTTTCAACATAACTTGATTAAATAATCTCCACTATTCTCTTTACTTTCAGAAAATATTTCATTGTCTTTGGAAAAACACAAATACTGAAATTCAGAGTGACTGAAATGATGTTAATATTGAGACTACGTGACTGTAATATAAGTTATATGGACAAAATGTATGTACCTCACAGTAGTAAATACAGGAACTCCTACTTAGACCAAGCTTTGACCATTTGCATGTTTCTCACAGGTAGCTTATGTTTACCCTCATACGTCATACATTAATGAAATGGTCAATGCACAACCACAACACAAATCATGTTTCTGGAACAGGCTTAGAAACAAAGATCTGACTCACCAAGTACACTGCTGTTAATAATGTAATTCAATACAGTATTTGCTGTATGATATACACAACTCACCACATACACATACCATTATTAATTCATTAAATGTCTCAAAAATTTAATAAGGCTAGTATATTTCTCAAACAAAATGTTAAATAGCAATTAACTTCATAAATCATTTCTTATACAAGTATGGAAAATAAAAACATCTAATTCACAGTTCTAGAGATCAGCACACTTGATTCAACACTTGGAAGTTTGTAACACTTCAAAAAGGATGTTTGGTTAAATGATGGCTCGGAAAAACCCACTGTATAAGTTTTTAGTGATTGATCAATGTTTAGTAAACATTACCGATTATGAAAATTGTAAATTAATCCACTACATACATACATATATATTTTCTTTTAAAAAAAACAGAGCAGGTTTGCTATGCAAGTTACACAAAAATAGAAATAGTTTATCGAAGGCAAACAAATTAGAACTTATAAATTATTATCTTTTAATTTCAATTTTATAAAACCAATAACAATCTTTCCTAATTTAAGTAACTCACTTACAGTTGAACAAACATGATTAAATTGTTACCTCAAGTTTTTCTATATAAGCAGATTATCACTTATTTGGACTTTTGTAATGTGCTTTTATTAAGATTTTTTAAATGAGATGAATTTTGTCACTTGGATATTATTTTACAGAAGTTGAGTTACCTTGAGGCAGAACAAACTAAACTTTGTAGCCCTCACAAAAAAGCAAATTGTTAAATGGATTTAGAAAGTTTAGACAAGAGTGTTATGTCTTTGGATCTAAAAATAAATACTGAAACGGTATCTGAATACACAAATACATTTTAACAGTATGTGAGGAAAGACTACATGAAACAGCTTGCACAACTGTATTTTCTAATACAACTCATTCTCCTTATAAAATAAAGCTTATTAATATACCTAGGTCAGCTCAATCAAGATATCTCAATTGTACGTTTCTTACTATAGGTCTCACAATCAAAACACAATGGTTATTTTTATGAAAAAGGCAGAACATATGACTGTCTTTTAATTTTAAAATCATCAGCCCCTTGCAGTTCATCACTGTTTTATGTAATCCAGCCTAAACGTGAGTATTTCCTTATTCCAGGAAGTCTGTTGTAGCATACTTCATGTAACTCCACACACAATTCACTGTACTACACTTCTTCCCTCATAACAGTTTCTTACATTTCTTTTGGTTGGTGATTAAAATGACCTTAAGCTTTCAACACTTAAATATCTATCTTCTATAGCTCAAAACATTTCGGGATTTTTTTCACTACTTCTCCATGAATTAATTCTGCTTGTCTAATACTGTAGCTTCAGGTAATCATAAGTGAAAATTTGTATTTATAACACACTGTGAGTGACAGGTACAATATAATAGTCCTCTTTAGGTATTAGAATGAATCTCAAATATCCATACAACTATAACCTTACCAATTTTCTTAAAGAAAATTTAAAAAAGTAAAGTTACTGTACATCAATTACTGCTTGATGGTTTGTCGTCAAACAGGTTGTCTTGTCTCCTGTATGTTATTGTACTGCATGGTGTTAAAGAGATCAAAGAGTGTGGTGTATATTATTTTACCACTTGTGTTAAATCAACTACTTTAGTGTATGTTAACTTATGGTATCAAACGGGTCATCCAGTCTGTTATATGTTACTGTTTGTGTTTGATGCCTTCTGTAAGCAGTCTACGTCACGAAAAATAGCTATTAAAATGGGTCATGCTGAATTATATTCTTGGTTTAAGTTAAATTCTTACATACTCTAAAAAACTATGTGATGTTTAGCTGTCAGCTTCAGATATACAGAAATATAATTTTTCTGTGTTTTAAACATGTCTTCATAGGCCCATGTTTCATCATTGTACTGTTTCCCCAAAATTACGAACAAGGTTATTGTTCTAAATAATCTGTGAACTATATTGGTTTCTCTCTTTCAAACTTCCAGTAGAAATGTCACCATTTGCTATTGAAATAATCAGTTTTCTTGTCCTGTTCATCATAAAAACAACTGTGATTAACAGGATTTATCTTTGTAGTTAACTGTTACATTTCTCACAACAAAACTATGAATTTCTTTCACAGTAAGATTATATAAGATATTACTGTATATAATCATATTATATTTTACACTTAAAGACAATGAACAGGATATTTTGTATTGGGTTGATTATTTTCTTAATATTAGAAATACTACTCTATTTATACTGTGTTTCACTGTCAAGTGACAATGAGTAAGCCTCTTGTTTGTTTTCTTCTGTCTGTTTCTAAACATTATATTTAACAGTCTTGTTTCTTAACTTTGAATAATTCATCCTATTTTTCACTGTCATGACATACTATGCCTTCCCTTTGTTTTTTCTCATCATTAGCATCAGAAGTTTGCTTCTTAACCATGAAGAGTTCATCCTGCTTTTCATCATTATAATATATATTGTCTTCTGTCAGTTCAATACTGGCTTGCTCCTTAAGCATGAAGTGTTCATCTTGCTTTTCACTGCAGCATACTATGTCATTATTTGAATTACAAGTTTTCTCTCCAACCGTGAAAAATTTATCTTGTTTTTCATTATGAAGAGATGATGACCTAGCTCCTTCTTTGGCTGTCACTGGCTTTTTATCAACATTAGAGCTGCAAGTTTGCTCCTTACCCATTAACTGCTTGCCCTGTTCATCACTGTCAAGAGACAATGAACAAGCCTCTTCTTTGTTTTCTACTGTTTGTTTCTCAGTATTAGAACTCATCACTTGTTCTTTAATCACATCAAGCTTATCCTGATTCTCATCACCAGCACAAAGTAAACATGCTTTCTCTCCTGTTGTTTGCTTCTCAACATCAAAACTAACAGTTTTTTCTTCAACCATAACGACCTTCCCCTGTTTCTCATTTTCAGGTGAAAGTGAACAAGCTTTGTTTTCCATTGTCTTTTCCTTTTCAGCATGTTCATTTACAATGAAATATTCATCATGTGGTTTCAGATTTTGACAATGAAGAAACAATGAACAAGATCCTCCTGCATTTTCTGGATACTCCTTTTTAAAACCAAAACTGTTGCTTTGTTCTTCTGTGGTGGAATTTTCACTCTTTAATGGTACACTGGTGCAGGTTTCATCCTCTCTTTCTTCACATTCATATTGACCAAGAAATGGTGAAGGTTTCTTTATCACTTCTGTTTGCTCTTTAGAATAGTCAGAGTTACCAATTTGCACCTCTATGGAGTAATCTTCACTCTCTACTACATCCAATGGGTAAATTTCCTCTTCGAGTGGTGATGAAGATTCTCTTGGTTTCCAATAAGTGAACTGTTTTGTAAAGTTCTGATCATAATCTGAAATATTTTTTTTATCAGTTAGATCTACTAAAGAACTACGGCTTCCACAGGCACTTTTCAACTCATAATCTAAAGTTGGTAACTCTCCATCTTCAACCTCCCCTGGACTGAAGTATGGATCTTCTTCTGATTCCTTAAGAATTTTATTCATCATAACAACAATTGGAAGATATTCTGGTAAAGTTTCAACAGGCCACTTTGATTCTAAAGCTTCAGTTGTTTTCTCTTGATCTTTGTCCCTCACTTTGAGTACATTCTCACCATCCTCATTCAGAAAATCAAAGCCTTTTGAGGAGCTGTACTCATAACTATGTTGTTCCTCTCCTAATATATTCTGAATTTTTCTTGACTTTAATTTCCCACCATCACTACTTTCATCCACCAAAAACCATTCATTAAGAAATACAGGAGTTTTATTTACCCTTACTTTCTTCTGTGAGACAGGAGCACCATACTGAATATTATCATCTTCACTATCATCTGGTTCATATCCAAATTCTAAATTCTCAAATTTATTCTGAACTTTATAATGCTTTTTCTTATCAGTGATAGGTTCCTCTTTATTCAAATAGACCATCGGTCGTTTGTGTTCTTTTTCCTTTGGTTGTACAACAGCATTATTTATCGTATCTATTTTAAGTGCAAGTTCATTATATTTAAATTTATTAAGTTTATCATCTTTAACAACCTTGGGTTTAGTTTTTACACTTTTATCCACCAGAAAATACTCTTTTTCAGAGGAGTCTACTGTTAAGTATTGAACCTTTGTTGGAGAGATATCGCATCTACTTACAACTGATGTGTTATCCGTCTGCAAGTACTTTACTTCTTTAGTAGCTTCTTCTGATGTCAGTATGGTTGATGGCTGATGGGATATCTGTTCTTCTTCCTTTTTGTCCACTTTATGCTTGAATTTTTTATTATCAATTTCAGAGTGATTTTGTAATAAATTTTCATCAAGCAACTTTTTAGAAGGACTAATAGTAAGGTCACAAGTAGTCAAGTTTTCATATCTACTCTTATGTTCATTACTGTCTTCTTCCAAATGCACAAATGGTAAGATATCTGGTGTGTCCAATACTTCATAGAGGTTCTTTCCTGGTACTTGTTCATCAAGAGATTTTATTATAGTTTCTTCACTTTCAAACATTTCAAAGTTGCATGATGAATCTTCTGATCCTCTAGTTCGTTTTCTCAAAGTTTTGCTTTCTAAATATTCTCCTGTATAATTCACATAGCCATAACTTGGAGTTACCAATGTCCAATCTTGGCCTGTATCTTTTGATACTGAATATTCAGAAAAGTCTTGAACATCTATGTATTTTCCATTCAATACAGTATGAACATCTGCTGATGTCAATAATTCTTCAATGGAGTGTGACGGAGTAGATGTTTGGCCATGAACTGTCCCACTGTTGATATTAATAGCATCTTGAGATTCAAGCAATGTATCACTTTTGTTTTTAATATCTTTATTTGATGATACATTCCAGTCCTCCAAATCTTGATCTTCAAATTTACTCCCTTTATTAATAGTGTCCTCTGTTTTACATTTGTGAAGAAGCAAGAGGCTTACTGGCTGTTCAACCTCAGACAGAAAACTTCTCTTGAAGTTAGAATGTTGGCTATGAGGTAAAATCTCCTTATCTTGTACTCCTGATCCTGGTTCAATGTCAGAAAACATTTGATCTCCTGGGTCACAGTGCTGTTCATTTAATATTTCTACACTGTTCACATTATCATGAGATTTAAGAGAACTATGTTTGTCATCTATGTCTTGAAATACAGTATTTTCTTCTTTTCTTTCTTCATTTTGATATTGAAAGCAATTTAAATCATCCAACTCTCCAGACTTTTCAGTATCACAGTTATTTATATGGTAAAGATCTTCTTCATTTTCATTTGCTGAAAAACAAGTTAAGATATTGTGTTAAATCATAACTTTAATAAAGCTCAAAAGATGTAAGGAAACACTTAGCCTTAAGAAGCGAGTTAGATAATTTTACATTATTCAAAATTATTCTAATTTATTATAAAATATTTGCATGAGTACAAACTGAAGTGACCTTTGTATCATCAACTTTGAAATAATAAAAAAAAGTCAAATCTATCAGTACTATACAACTGCAAGAATGTGGAATTCATTCATACACATTTGTACATATAAATAGGCTCGTCACGGCCAGGTGACTAAGGCGTTCAACTCATAATCTGAGGGCCGCGGATTTGAATCCCTGTCACACCAAACATGCTCACCCTCTCAGCCATGGGGGCATTATAATGTGACAGTCAATCCCATTATTTGTTGGTAAAAAAGTAGTCCAAGAGCTGGCAGTGGTGATGATGACTAACTGCTTTCTCTCTAGTCTTACATTGCTATTTTAGGGACAGCTAGCGCAGATATCCCCTCAAGTATCTTTGTGCAAAATCCAAAAACAAACAAACAAACAAACACATAAATAATTAAAGTAATTTAGAAACACCCTAAAAGCTTTCAATTAACAGATATGATAGTCTTAAAAACAATCATAAGTTTATCAACACTATGGATATTTACAGATTTTACTTGTTTAACATACAGACTTTAATGGAATTATGAATTATAATTCAAGAAAAAATATGAAAACTGAATTGTCACAGTTGGCTAAAAGAAATGAGGCTGTTCTGTTTCATGAATGTAAAAGTCTAATTCTTGATTGGTTTACACTGTCATTGTTATTTCATGGTGATAACACCTACATGTTTCTTAAATTACAACACAATGAAATTCTTTAAACATAATTAAAGAACAATTTGACTGACCTTTCTACACACTAAGATTTGACTGTCATCCTCAAAATGCACACATGGCCCCAAAATGTAAAGTGTAATATTTTTCTCAATAGGACACAAAACAGGAGCACTTGCATGCTACCCACTAAGAAAAGTTTGGTCCAGAAAACAATAAATCCTAGGAACCATAAACACTGTCTAAAATTTTCATTTTTTCTGTTCAGGTTGAGATTTATTAGAGGGTCAAATCTTTAAATTGGCCTAAAATTTTTAGAGAATCAACATCTCCTGATGTTTGGGTGAAATGTAAAAGGTTAGTTTACATGTTTTAATAGTTAGATTAAGTTATAATATTGAGTTATCGTTTTTTATATAACTTCTTTTAGAGAAATGCAAAACATCTTAAATCTTCTTTCCAGTCATATATTTCTTGTACTTGGAACTCTACATTTCAGTTTCTTAATGTGGAATAGGCTTCAGGCATTTTAGAATAAGATCTGTCAATTATTAAAGTAAAAGCTTAAAAAATAGAAGTGTATATCTGGTATGAGTTTATAATATATTACAAATTAACTGCATAACACTGAGTAAAATTAAAGATAAACAGAATACAGTAGGATTTAGCAAAAATTTCTCTCTTTCTTTCTTAAGGTTAGGCACTTTAACTATGTCCACTTTTTTCAGATTGACATAGTACATAAATAAATACTTTCATATGTATACATGTGCAAACACAAAACAAGGTTGGCTGCATTATTTTAAAACTGCAAGTCACATGATAACCACAGCCAAGATATAAAGTTGCTTTCAAGAGTATGTAACAGCCCTTTCTGATGCAAAATATTCATACACTCAGATCATAAAACTGTGCCCAGTTCAGTGACTTATAACTTCCAAGATGGGAATATCTTTTGTACTTAATGGCAGAATACTAAGTAATATGAGTCAACTCAAGGACCAGAACCATCCAGAAAGAGACCAGTAGAAGTCATATTTCAGTTGTGGTAAGCAAAGTGTGGCATTTTGTAACCAGTGAGAATCCATTAACACAGAAGAGATTGGAAAAGCTGGCTATGTATTCCAAATAATATAATCAAGAACAATTTCCATCTAAAAAAGCAACATAAGTCATATATATACAAGTTGATTCTATGACCTACTTATCAAATCAAACAACTAGAAAATGAAATGGATATTCCCACTATTATATATAAAGACATGCTATTCAAACCATTGGATACAAAGCCTATGAATTTCTGTGTAATTACACTATTTAAATAAGTTTCATAAATAAATGATTGTGCTCTTTTAATAGTGGAATTCCTTTATAAAATTAGACAACGGAAAAAAATAGATGGAACTACTTTCTACCTTCTTACCAAATCGATTTATTTTTAACTGTAAACCATTGTAATCATACATTAAATTGAGAAAGTATTCAGGTAGAAGGGTAGGACTCTCCAGACAAAACAGCCTTACAATGAGGCTTTCATCAATAAAACTCCAGTGCAGGGCTACTGTGATGATCCTGATCATCAGATAGAGTGTGACTTGATATGAATTGTTTCAACATAGTGAGGTTCAAAAACTGTCTTAGTATACAGTACTCATCCTTTGTGTGCTCTTTATTTTTAATTTTGCAACAAGAATCAAGACTTATGGTTATTTGTATCTAGTTTAAAGAAATACATACCTGTCAACCAATTATGGTTTGGTTGTAGTTATTCAAAAAAACCCATAATTTTTTAAAAATTATCCATGGAATTTTGCAAATGTTTTCTATACTAACAAGGAACCAACACCTTAGGAGGAAGTGATAATACTGATACAACTCTTTACATGCAATGATACAGAGGTGTGTTACTGAAAGGAACTGTAAAGGACTGCAAATTATCATAACACCACCTTATTTCACAAAAAAAATCAGGCATGGCATTGAATCGACTCGTAGTAGGTAAAAAATATGGCTGTAGGCTATCTTAACTAATAAAACAACAATCTGCAGTATTTGACAGGTATGGAAACAGTAAGGGTTAGCAGATTCCAACATGTTCCAATCCAGTTTCAGTGCCTTTTTTAACTATCACTCACAAAGAATGTTCTTTTAAACCACTCTTACCTTTGGTATTTGACATGACCAATATTAAAATGTATTATTAACACAGATCAATAAATAAGCTAAAACATAACTGATTAGAGCAGTTTCCATATTTAGAAAAATGCCTGATTCATTCCAACTTCTTTGGGAAATCTCACCACCTATCAAAACCTTGAGGTATATAAAGATAAAATAAAAAAGTTTAAAATACTTCTCTGGAAAAACTTTATCAAACACATGTAACTAGGTTTTGATTGTAAACAACTTTTTGCTAGCTTTTATTCCTTTTGGATCTTACCATCACTGAGGGAAAGAGAGAGAGGGATATACTGAAGAGAAAGCTCCTCATCATCTTCATCTGGATCTTGTAAACTGACTACATCTTCAGGTATCTCTTCATCACCTGCTACTGCCAGCCGAGTTCCTGTTTTAAGAAAATAATATAATTTAGTGTTTAAATTACACTTGTGTTACTTAAACATATTTAAGAGACAGCAATACCTAAAAAAAAAGAAAAAAGAAATGATAAACTAGCCAATAAATTTAAATTTTTGATTCTCTTTCCAGAGAGCTTATACTTATGTTGTATTCAAACAATCAGAAATGAAACATCCCACTTCATTTTCACATCAGTCTTAGGCCTAAAACAGGCAGTTGAGACAGTAAACTGATAGAGAATATAACACTACTTATGAGTTTACAATTCATAACTACTTTATGTAGATCACAGCTTTTACCCTATATGTGAGAACACATTTTTTCAAGGGTGAATGCATCTAATGATAGGAAAAAAATAACAAATTGTGTCACCTTTAACCTTTACAGGAAAGTGGGCATAACATCTGAACACCTTTACACCTTTAGTGAGGTTGTATTTTAATTTAATAAACAACCTAAAACACAAGACAAACAATTAAACCAGGATTTAAGTATAGTGTGAGATTACAAAATACATTTCACTAGTCATCTAGCTGGTATATATATATATACATAAAAGATTAAGACTTATCTTACTACTATTTCCAATATATAATTTACTGTATAATCTACTTTCACTCATTTTTCAATATGTTATAATTTTTCTATATGAAAATATATTCCTGATAAGTATTTCCCTCTCACAAGATTAGCTGTTTTTGTTCACTGCTACCTCTTGTATGTGAACTTTTTATTTACACGTGCTTCTCCCTGTTGTAAATCATCATGCTTCACCTATCCACTAACAGGAGCATAGTATACTCATGTGATATATGTATTTCTCTCTGTGCACCTCTACCAAATTGTCACTTCAAAGACTGGCAGAAAACAAAAACACCAGAAGTGTATGGAGAAGAAGGGTGGGAAGTGTGAATAGAGGAAAGTACCTATCAAAAACACATTTTTAGTACAGGAAAATTATAACTTCTGATATAGTACTTTTCACAAGATTTGCTATAATTCCCCACTGATTAGGAGGAGGAGCCAGTCTGAGATAAGAACAGATGTACCCCATCCAAAGGACATATCTGCAGATAAGAGTCAAATCTGAAAAGGGGAACTGCACCACTATTGAGCCAGGTATACACTATTCCCATCTTTTGTAATGTGTAATACATCAGGGAGGAAAATGAGAGGAGTACATGTGAATGATAGAGAATGTGGTTGGAAAGTGATCCTTACAGAAAGATATTGCAACTCAATCACACATTGAGAAAAGTGGGTAAACACTGGATGTAGAGTGGTTAGAGCACAGCAGACTATATTCAATAAGCCAGTTACATCCAAGACTTTTTTGTAAAGTACCAGCATCTGTGTTATGGTAGAATGAGGATTATACCGTTTTCACCTCAAACCAAATATTCGGGGAACTGAGAACCACTCTGATTTCCACATTATGTCCCAGTTATTGGCTCTGAGCTATAAGTATGGAAACTTGACATCCAGCATTGAAAAAATGTCTAGCATGCAATCAATTTCCTCAACTGTGAAACAGTTCAGGACCTTCTAAATGTCAATAACATCCCTGTAAAAAGAGAGAACAAGAGACAGCCAAGGATGAAACAGGAACAATTCTATATATTTTTGCTGTGACCTACAACAGATGGAGGAAATTGTGGGAGAAAGTCAGACAACATAAGACCTGTATGAGAATCTACATTGATTGGTTAATTCTGAGTCCAACACCAGGTCACAGAGTACCAACATCAATGCAGTTGAAGGCTCTCAAACGAAGGGGTGAACTGCATTTTTGATGGTTCAACTCCAGTGGTTGTGTAAATGGTATATGGAGGCCACATCATCCAGCAAGGTTAAGGCTCAACTCCACTGTAGGTCATCTCATCTCTATCAGCAGAACACCACCATCTACTCTTGATTGAATGGTTATAGCTAACTTTTTGTGGAACTCATTCAGGAGGGTGCCTCCACAATCAACCACCCCAGCAGCTTCAAACTGGAAAGTGGTAGGATGCCCATGTTCCATACAAAAAAAAAAGGGTGAATACATGGTGGAGATTTCGGAAGAACATCATCACTAGAGACAGTAAAATGGGTGACCTCAAAACCATATTTTGAGAAGCAGATCATACCAATTTATTCAATCAAGGTATGGAAGGGATGGGCAGCTATCCTCTTTTGCTTTACTCGTACAGTCCAAGGGTAGTATAAATTCCACAACAGGCATGTTTATGAAGCAAAAACATTGTGATGTTATTCACCTTTAAGTGATCATGTGGAACACCCCATCTCACTAATAAACACTGCAAAGCCATGGAAGAGAGCACAATTCAACATGGTTGTATAGTGCAGATTTCAGTTGAAGAACATCTTGTCAAGCACCGGTCACCAAATAATGAATAATAAAGCAAGGGTCCCTGAACAGAAAGAAATAATGAATAGAAACTTACCAAGTCAGTTGCACTGAAGTATAAAAAATGGTCACAGGTGATGGATGAAAACCCAATGAGGAAGAAACCATGATATGTTGTAGATAAGAGGAGAAGAACGTATTAGGTGTAGTCCTCATACCTGAATACAGGAGTTCTCCCAATGGCTGATGAAGATAAGATGACAGGAAAAAGATAAGGATGTCAACTCTTATGAGAAAACACTTGCAACAAAGTCAAGGAAGAAAAAACTAAAGGGGAGTAAGCCAATGGGATCAAAAGCCAAACACAACTTGTGAGGGCAAAAACAGAACGATCTCAACTGGAAAAAAACTGCCAAGGAATAAACAGGTTGGAGTGGGCACCACAAAAAGAAGTTGTATCAGTAATAGAACAACTAAAAGCACAGATCAGATATATATGAGTCAACCTATATTGGGATAAGAATAAACATGGAAAGTAAAAGGAAGATAATTAGGCAAAAGTATTTAGCATGTTTTCTTCCTTTCTCCAGTTATTTTGATCAATGCAAATGAATTCACTGTTAACAGCTTAATAAAAGAGAATATAAACATTACTGATCCTTTGATAAATATGACTGACAAGCAACAAAAGAATGAAATACCAAATAACCAATTAACAAGCAACTAGCAGTTAAATTCATTTACAACTGAACAATTAACTTGTACAAAATGGTTAGAATATACAATGAAGTAGTAACCGAAAATACAATTTTTTTCTAAATTGCACATGTGAAAGATATAATACTAGTCTACTCTATAATGAAGTAATAGTACATCTATATAAATAACACATTTGTGTTTGTCTGTCTGTAACTTTTCTCACAACTATCTTGACCATACATCACACACCACATGCCATTAGAAAGGTCTCTGTCTAAGTAGTGGATTCTATACTGGCTATTCCATTCAGAATGACCTTACCTATTTGTTATTTAAAGAACCTTTTACTGCAACAGGTAAAGTATGCCATACAATGGCATAATGGCAATGTCATCACAAGACAACTAGCTTTGACTTCAACTTTAGTTTTTTTTTAATTTGCAAGGTATCTTACACACAACACTTAACCCATATGTAATTTCCTTAAAAAAAAACATACCTCATACTAAATACAATTGATATGGCCTTTCTCAACGTATTTAGTTCTAAGATATGTATTGGCATTTTCATTCAAAACTGTGTGTTTATCACTTTGTAAACAAACATTCAGACATTTCTGCACATTCAACAAAGTTTGTCTTCATTAGAACTTTTCATTCACTTTACAATAACTAAGCTTCAGTTCATTTCTTAGACTTTTTCTTTATGTCAGTTTCCTTCTTTCAACTCATAAAACCATGTCTCACACATAAGGCTTATAACTGTTTAATACTCAGTACACAGTTGTAAATGTCATTATTCTATTTTATTATTTATTACATAAAGTTACATCTACACAAGTTGTTTTTTTTATGACTACATAATATTTTTGAAATAGACTGAGGTTTACTGATGTAACCCATAATGCCTGTAAGTAAACATAGCTTAAATGCTATGCATGAAAATAAGAGAACAAGAACAATTCTGGCAAAGGGGAGTAAGACACCTACTACAAATGTTTTGTGGATCATGCCTAGTACAACTTAAGATACATGGATAAAAAAGGTCATAATTAGGAATGTTTTTGGAAAAAATGCAAACAGAAACTAAAAGCAGCTTTAAGTTATCATCTGGACTTTACAATATTTTATTCTCAAACTAATACATTTAACTATGAAGTTCTGTAATTTAATAAACCTGTTATTGTGATGATACACTAAAAACTATAATAAACGTTGAACTAGCTAACAATTAGTTAACGTACAGTTCTTCACTGTCTCCTATCTAGAATTATAAGGTATATAACTAAACACAAATTTCATAACCAAGACTTTTGGCACAGACACACATATTCTTACCTTCTAGGTTTCTTGAGGTGCTATTATCTAAGTTGCAGGTGTGTTCTTCTATATCTTTTGAAAGTAAGTTACTTTGTAGATAGTGAGAATCCACCTCAAGTTGTTGGTTGTATCTATTTGTTTCTTCAGGGATCTAGACAAGAAAAATAAATATTTAAGGATTTTCTCTGAAGAAATTATTAATTACCTAAAAATGTATGTACATAATGCTAAAATCAGTTATGAAACTTCCTTCCCCTACTTTATTTGAAGCTAGTCTACACAAAAACATGTTCCTTCAATTGAAATATTTCAGCCCACTTTCATTTACATGTAACTGATGAAATTCATTAGAAACATTTCGGTGTGTACTTGTTTGTACACTTATTTATATCCTGAAGAAATCCAAAAAAGATTCTTGGCTACTTGCAAAACAACTAAAATTACTGAATCCTTTTTTGTTGCTTCAACAGATATTTTCTTATTACTCTGTTTATAATGCACAAGAAAAAGCTGATCTCTTGCTAAGGTCAAAAAGTATATTTTACAGTTCATAGAAATATTCTTAAGATATACCCTTTTATAAATGGATTTATTAAAAAAATTGTTAAAATCCTCCTGTAATCGGTATTTGTGCTTAAAGGATAAAAAATTCAAAGTGATATTAAAAACTTAGACTTTTTGTATTTAGAAAATCTGTTATATGGACTATAAGAGAAATTTTAAGATATTATTTTAAAGCTATAACACATTTTTATTTTCAAATTATTATATTAATTTGAACTGTTTTACTCACCATACTGTACAAACCAGATAAATTGCAATCCTGTAATACTGAGAAGCTAAAACAATCTGAAGAAGCTGCAACACCATTAACATTTTCTTGGGGGTTTTCAAATGTGGGAGACATTCTCCTACAATTCTCCATTTCCTCAGAATAGAGATGTCTTTCAGAGATAACAATATCCTCCTCAGATTTTTCAGAATCCCACTGTTTACAAGCATTTTTTTCTATTTCATCTTTGTTCAAAAGTTTTTGAGCCATAACTGGGACTGATGCTTCTAAATCTTTCAAGCACTCAAATGAACCAGATGCAGAACTACATGAAGACCTCACACTTAGTAAATTATCACTGTCGCTGTCAAAATCTGGTGTGTACATATCTCGATTAGCTGATTCTTTACAATAAACAGAATCAAGAATTCTTTTACTATCATTTCTGTCTTCATCTTGTGACACTAATGAGTGAAGAAAGTTTTCTATCTCCTGATAATTCTCATCACTTTTTTCATCTAGTGGTGCAGTTTGAAATGGATTAGTTACTTTTGCATCAACTCTACTTTCTTCTTTTGGTTTTGTAATGTTCTGAGAATTTGATATGTCTGGATAATTTGTTCCATTTTTATCATCTGATACTGGAAATTGACAATTTTCTAGTATTGAAGGATTTAAAGCAACTGATGTCTCTTGATTACATTTTTCATCACATTCATCTAGTACTGATGAGTGTAGAGCAGCTGGTGTCCCTTGGTAACTACCATTTTCTTCATCAAAATTTTCAGTTTTACCTAGCTGTATTCTTATGTTTTTATCCATATTTAAACTTCTGTAATTACAACTGCTTACTGTTGATTCTTTCTCATTGTACTCATTTGGTTCTTTGCTGGTAAGTATCTCATCCATACATTCATTTTCTAATGGTACTGTTGTGAGATCACCAAGATGACCACTTGCATCTGTTATTGAAGCCAGTCCTACAAAGGATTCATGAATGGGAGTGCTATATTGTTTAAGTTTCCTTGCACATCTCTCTTCAGGCTCTTCTGATGTTTCATCTTTCAAAGCCTTTAAACAATCAATACCTTGATAGGAAAACTGCTGGTCAATCAACTTACAAGGTACTACAGGAGGTCTGTACTTATTATCCTGTGTTTCCAATTTAATACTTTCAGTGGGTAAAGATTTTAACTCTGAGCTAGAATCTGCTTCAAATGACTTAACCACCAGTTTTTCAAAATCATTAGTGTCATATTTTGAATATATCTCTAAATCAGCTTTTTCATCTTGTTTATTCATATAAACACTGTTAAAAGAACAGGGCAAATCTAGTATTTTCTTATCTGCTGATGTTGTGCATCCATCACTTGATTCATCCATGAACTTTAATGGACCTGCATTGGGAGCAGTACTTTGCCAGTTAGAATTAAAGTCTCCTGAAGAATGAACTATTTTCTCTAAGAAACATTCTGAAGTTACTGCTTTGGGTTTAACTGTTGATAATGTCTTTGGTGATAAAGTATCAGGTAAAGGAACATCCTTGTATAATTCTGAATTACAAGAAAATTCGTGACAACAGGTATCTTTACTAAAAGCTTCCTGATGACAGAAATTATGGATACTTGGATTTTGATTTTTTCAACTTGAGACTGAACATATTTAACATGAGCATCATTTACACGATGAATTTTCCCTTCAGTCAGACACGTTCCATTTTTTTGTTCATCTTCAATAATCTCTTCATTAATGGAAAAAGTGTAATCATTGCTACTCAAGTCTGAATCTAGAAATAAATTATCTGCAGGATGCTTTTGAATAACACTGTCAAGTACAACATCTTCATTTTCATGTAATGAACTTTGTCCATCATCTTTATTATCACAGTTTGTAACTGTAATGATGGAAGCTTTCTCATTGACTTTCTGGTCTATATCTGTTATGCTACAAGGTTTGTTTCTGCTGGTACACAAAACTGATTGATTTGTAACACTCTCTTTGTTAACATTAGCTTCTTGAAAAGCCTGATAGTCCAAACACATGTGATGGTTGCTAGTACCTGATATGTCACAAAGAGAAAAATTGTTTTGTGGATCAGTGGAATCATGTTGAACTGGAATATTACTTGTTTCAACAGATACATAAATACCGCTGTTTGTAATAAGATCATCAACTGTTACAGTCGTAGCATTAGTATCAATATCATTTAGAAGTTCATCTGATATATTGCTTGAAATCAAATCTTGCACTTTTCCTTTTACTTGTATACTTTCAAAACCATAAGAATTCTCCTGGTCAGCATTTTCTGAACATTCTCTTGATTTATTGGTGAAATACCTGGAATTCAGCACAAGAAAGGTATCAGAATCATTACATCTTGATCCATTGTTATTACAGAATGAACCAAGATGGAGATTTGATTCAGCACATGAATGGTTTAGGTTATAGTTTTCAGAATCTGATACACAATGAGCATAGTTAGATTTAAGAGAGGAAACTAGGTTATTAGTTTCTGATAGATCAGAATGGACGGTTGAATAAGAAAGCCCACCAACAGAAGGGACAGATGTGCAGAGAGAAGCAGAATGGACACAGGCAGGTGATGTTACAGCCACTGAAGAATTTATACATGAGACAGTATTATCAAAAAATGTACTTACATAGCTTGACCTAGCTTCTGGAAACAATTCTTCACAGGCACTTCCTGTGAGCAGATCTCTTGCATTTGTTAGCAAAGATTGTGATTTATAATTTTCAGTACAAGCAGAGAGCTTATGTTTCTGGTCTAACTCTGAAGAACTTATAATTTCTTGTTGATCAGGCAAAGGTAAGCACAGATTTTTAATCTCTATTTGTTGTTCTTCCAATTCTTCACTGAGTTTGTTTTTGTTACTATGGTGAATAAAAGTATACTTGTCCAATTCTGACTTGTTTTCTAAAGAAGGTAACCCAACCCAATCATTACTTTGATCTAAGTCTGTTCTATACAGCTGCATCAACTCTATCTTATTCTTAGTTTGAGGTTTTTCCTGAGATATGTTTTTAAATTCATCTTTATTACTTACAAGTTCACAGTTCTTTTCAAGTTGAACAAAGATGCTTTCTGAATCAATGTCTGATATCATTCTTGATGTCTCTGACCAAGCACATGGTTTACAGTTAGAGTTATCTTTTACATGAAGACCATTAGGAGGAAATTGATTATATGTAGCAGATGAATTAGCTTCAATTTCTTGGTCTGAACTCCAGGTATCTTCATTTTGCCATTTTTTCTTAGGAGAAGCTATTTTAGAGGTTTCCCCAGATGATGAAGCTTCATTAGCCAACATATTGTCCAAGTCTTTAATGGCATCAGAAATCTGTTGAGCAGTAATACTACTATCTGAACTCTTTTCAGAAGATTCATGGAATGATATTTTATGTTTTTCTTGAATCTCTGTGCAATCTAAACTTTCCATGCTTTGAAACTGTTTTTCCTCATTTAGATCATCTAAACTTCCTCGTAAGTTTTGGAGGCTTTGAGAAATATGTGAATTTATTCTAAAACTAACTTTGTACTCTGTTGAAAGAGACTCTTGTGAAGGAGAAATTTCCTCAGATGAATAATCCATTTCTACCAATTTTTCTCTTTCCTTTTGCAACTCATGTTTGTTATTCAGAATAAAATCATCTTCAAACTGCATATGAATCTTGGATGGACTAAAAAGTGTAGAAATGTTATGATCCTTTGAAATGTTCTGCAAAGCATTCCACCGAATTTCAAATGTTGAAGAGTCTGAAGGAACATCCTTGTTTTCATAGAGGTATTTCAAAAGTGTTGCAACTCTCTGGATCATGGGGCGATCACCAACTGACTTCCAGCAAAGTTTCATAATTCTAAATCTGAAATAGTACTAAAGTTTATCCCACAGAAAAACTAAATATATTACAATGTAAAGAATACAAATTGTAATTCAGAAATTAAAAAAGTCAAAAGTTTTAAAACTGTAAGAAAATATTAAATATGTAAGTGTCAATATTTAGTTATCATTTTTCTCAGTCACTTTTCTTGTTACATGTTATCTATTTGTAACTTTACTCTTATTTTTTCATCAAAAGTTTATAACACGTTTTATCCCTATGACTGCATGTACACTCTTCAAAATCTTGTGCTACTGAGCTACATTGAAAATTTAATTAAAACACTTTACTTCTACATTTCAATGAAATTATTATTTAAATAAATCATAGTTCAAAGTTTTACATTATCTTAAATATCATTATTTTATTTCAAAAGAAACACTAAAAGCAATAAACAATTTCAAACTTTCCTGAAATATAAGTAGAGTCACACAACTTTAGTCCTGTACAGTAGTAAATGTTTATCTGTCTTGTTGACACGTGTGTTTCAAAGTTTTTGGTTGAATGCAACAGAAGCAAGTAAGAATTCAGTCAATCACTGATAGATGCTATGTTCACCTTCTATACTTAGCCTTGAGTTTTGTAAAGTAACTATATGTAGCTTATACACATGTTTATGGTCAATAAATATAGTTCATTTTACACTATAATCAAACAAATGTTATTCTAAAATTGGTACCAAGTTGTTATTATAAGGTAAATACAACTACCTGTACTATTTTCTACTTTGTTCTTGATAGCACTTCTGCTGTTTAATTCCTAACCATGTTATAGATAGTGACACATTTAAATTTTACTTTTATGTTTGGGTTAATTATGCACTATTTCATTTTAAAATTCATATTTGAAAAGTTTAATACTTCTATGAATACATTATAATGTAGCCTTTGCTCCACAAGTCTTAAAACACACAGTGTGTACAAATCTATTTTGCCACAGCATAATATTTCTCTGCTGTTCATACCATTCTATAACCTACATGTACCTGTTGATGTGTGTAAACATAAATAATTAAAAGTAAACAAAACTAGAGAAAAATAAAAGCTTAAACTATTAGTGAAATGGTAAAGAAATTATACACTTGAACCAATGAAAATATTTTAAGGCTTTTATGAGGGTAAGCATATTTCTTCATTTCTTAATTTTAAATATTTCATTATATTATGCATGATAATAATAGCTAGAGTTGGTGACATAGTATAGAAAATAGAAGATAAAATACAAACATTTACCTAAAAAAAAACCTGTTATAATAATTTCAGAGGTACTAGAAATTATTAAAATAAAAATGTGAAAACTGTAAGATAATAAACAGTATTCCTATCCTCAACAGTAAAACCACTTTGCAGGCAAACTAATCAAAGCCTCTGTGCAAATAACTACATTAAATAATAAATTTTTATCAGAAACAGTAGAAAAACAATTCAGAATTAAATGTGGTATTTTTCTAAAACTATCAGGCCATTCCTTAATTAAAGTCCAATTTTAGGTTCAGAAAAAGAGAAAGGATTTTAAATGCTTTCAATGGTATTTAATAAATAATGTATGTTCCATTATTATTAATTATTTCCTGCCAACGATTCACAAGCTTCTGAATGCCACTTCTGTAAAATTCTTGGGGTTTGGAAGAAAAGAATGTAGAGAGGGTAGATTTGACATATTCATGTGTTCCAAGCTCTTTTCCATCAAAATAGTTCTAGAAACTTCAGAATAGATGATAATCAGATGTGGCAAGGTCTGGAGAATAAGGAAGATGTGGGAGATTTTTCCTATTCTTGCTCTTCAATCTTTGCAGATGTTATTCTTGCTGTATAGGGCCTTACATTATCCTGGTGTAACATAACACCTTTACGACTGATCAAAGTAGGCATTTTTTCTTCCAGTGCAATATTCAAGTGCTCTAACTGTGGACAATACAAGTCTGATGTAATCGTTACATTGAGTAGCAGCAACTCCAAGTGGATTGTGCCAACAGTATCCCACCAAATGCTTAACAAGACTTTCCTAGGGAGGAGGTCCATTTTGTGCTGTAATTTAGCCAGTCTACCCCCACTGAGCCATCGTCTGCAGTGCTTAACATTTTTTATAAAATATCAATTTTTCATCTCCAGTCACTAATCTGTCCAAAATAAGTGAGTTACATTCACAAGAGTGCAGAGAAGTGCAAATGTCCACTCTTGCTCTAAGGTTGGCTTTTGTAAAATCATGGGAGACCAATTTTCCAAGCTTTGACACCTTTCCAAGCTGTTGCAGATGACAGTGAACTGTTGAATGGGTTGAATTAAACTTCTGTGCTAGTTCTTCAACTATTACAGCACAATCTTCATCAAGTGCAGCCAGCAGCAAGTCATCATTAAACTCAACAGGACGACCTGGTGCATCATTTAAACTGTAGTCACCTGATCTGAACTTCTGAAACCACCTTCGACATTATCTTTCACTAAGAGACTCTACACCATAAACACCTTGAATGTTTCGTGTAGTTTCTGCTGCACTATTGCTTTTTTTTAAATTCATAAAGCATTATATACTTAATGTGCTCCTCAGACACATCCATCTTCATACGGGTTTATTTGATTAATGAACTGAAAAAGTGGTGTTGGGTTAGTTTATTTTATTTGTCTCAACATTTTTATACACGTCCTACTACATATTTTAGTCATTAAAGTCTTCTACACAGACAGAAATGATGATACACTTTCTGTATAATCTGCTAAATTCATTCTTGTTGCAAGCTCCAATCATGGAACTATCTATTATTTCATTGCACTTTTGGGTGAAACTGACTTTCCTTAGAGCAATGATGCAAGTCCACTGAATAACAGGAACACAGAATAATTCTAAATTTCTCAGAATAACTAATTGCATGAATGAAATAAAGAAACTGAATTCAATGTAAAACATAAGTGAACAATCTTTATTACTTAAACTAACACAAACAAAGTATGTGTACTTGCTTGTTTTATGACATACTAGACCAGATATTACTTTTATCAGACTGACTTGGCTGAGATCATCCACCACATTAATTTAAACCTTATGTTACTAACTTCAGAGGTAACATCAGACTTAACCAGAGTATCAATGCTACCCATATGACTTATTATTCTCTTTCCAACTTAAGAAATGTCAAATTCTCAAGGCATTATCTACTTTATCATTGGAGGAAAACATCGATGACTATATCATTTTACAATGTGCAGCATTTAAACTATACCCCATGAGCTGACCATGTGTTATCTCAAGAAAATGACAATGAATTGAGACAGCTAGAATGAAAGCAACTAAATTTTCTTATGCATAGGTTATGTGAAACTGCACATATCATAATAACTCTGCATTACAATAAGCAGATAAAAAACACATGGTAATTTTATATACCATAATTTCCCTTTCCCTTTCTTAGGGCTTGTCCTTAAGCTGACAATTAATTTTAACTTTAACACACATAAGTGCAAGTTACATTTATTAAACATGTAAGCCCCATTAATGTTTAAGTCCTCTAATATGATTAACCTACATAAAAAAAAAAAGACTATCTTTACAATCTCTGTATAACAAGTAGGTGACCATGAAAGTAAGCATAACATAACGTTTTTAATGTGATTAGTGTATCTTAACAAAATTTGACAAGCTGTTAGTAAACATTTCAAGTATTTTGTATACAAAAATCAGATGTTTCATTAGGTATTTTTAACAGAGTTATCTGTAAGTTTACACAATCAGTCTGCCTCTGACTGTTCTAAGTATAAGGCAACTTCCATGTTAAAATAAAAAATACTTTTCATCTTATAGTTTTCAAATTCTATCTACTTAACCTAACAAACTTCTTAATTGAATAACAAAAGCTTTCTTTTGTTTGTTTACAGTTCAGTTTTGATACCAATAAGTATCTACACCTGATTTCTAGTGTTATAATTCCACAGATTTACTGCTGTGCTACTGGGACTTTCATTTTTCCTGTACAGTGTTATATTTTATTTGTTACTTTGTCTACCCCAACACTGTACAGACTTGATCCATTTGATGAACTTTGTACTCACCATTAAAAATATGGAATAAATCTTAATTATCCATTTTCTCATTCTAGAATGTCCCTGCACTGTAACAGACAATTATATACAATTTATTTTTACAGCTTAAACTAATATTTTTTCATTTATAATTGAGATGTCACCCTCTCAGACAAAAGTGTGTGTTTTTCTTAGAGCAAAGTCATATCAGGCTATCTGCTGTGCCTTCACAGGGGAATCAAGACCCTAATTTCAGAATTGTAAATCCGTAGACATACTGTTGTCTCAGTATAGTACAACAAAAATTTCAAATAAGAGTTATGATGATTTATATGGTGTGGTATGTGGCTTTCACTTTAATGCTTCTATCTCCATACAGAAAATGTTTTTCTTTATATACCTGTCTCAAACCTAGACTGTCATATTTTAAGTAGGAAATTCCCTGGGAAGTTGCAAGGCCACATAGGGGCAGCAGAAAACGTACAAAAGGGTAGTTCTGAGTGAAGAAGTGTCATATGATGCAAAAGATGAAAACTGAGCATTTATTGAAATATTTTATTTTAAAATTAACTGATTAAAACTTGTATAATACTACAATTTGAGTTATAAACTTTGTTTTGATGCCATGTTTGTTGGCATACATCAAAGATAGTTTAATTACATTTTGAATATAACATTGTAAAGTGGCCATCATGTGTGCACTTTGATGTATCAGTACTGAAAGGGTTATATAAAGTACAGTAAAAAATGAAAGACATAAGAAAGAAAACAATTAAGATAAATATAATAGGGCATACATTCAAAAATACAGAAAAATCAAGTCCTTGAGCAATAAGCACTCACATCAAAAACTATAAATGATATTCCACAAAACCCCTACATTCAAAACACAAAACAAAAATTAAACCACAATACTATTCCTCACGAAATATGAACAATGTGGTTAGCTACACATTTTGAAAAAAACAAGAGAAAAAAAAACAATAAAAAAAGACAAAACACAGTTATGATGATTACATACAAAATATATACACATATTTAGTGACTAGCAAGAGATCTAACTTCTCCTCACTTCAATCCAGTCAGTAGATCCTTCAATGTGGCAATGCCCTCCAATTGCCTGCAGAGATCACCTTGATGATCCCCCAGGCTCCATCCAGAGTCCTCATTATATTTGGTCAGTTTGAACTGCAGCTGGAAAAAACCTCTTCCTCAAGCCACAACAGTGGTTGTGATGGTCTTTCTCACAGCCAAACTTTTTCCCTGTTATACAGGACCATCATCTTTTGATAATGCTACTTGAAGATTGGATCTTCTACAATGTGAGATGATTGGTGATGATTCCAGGTACAGCAATCAGAAGCACTACCCATTCATGTTACTGTTGAATCATTTCATTGAGTCTCATAGGTGACAGGAGCTCAATCATCACAGATAAGGAGACCCCAAAAGATCCAGTCAGAGGTGGGCAAACATTAAGTGTCATCACATGGTGGTGGTGATTACACATATCTTGACAGGACACCTAACAGGAGACTCCCAGTGTTTTTACATCCACCTTGACTACTGGTTTATTATCAAAGGTGTTGAAACCAGTGCTTAGCTGAGCTGCATGTAGGCTTACTTTAACCAGTGTAGAAGTGGCAGTATGAAGTGGGTTCTCAAAAGCCTTGGTGATTACTTCACACAGTATATGGGTTCTGTGAGATTATCCATGACTGACTGAAGCTGCTTCATCATGGGAGACTTCAAACCAACCCGACAAACACCTCTGAACAATCCTTTAAGTCAGATATGTCAGCCAGCAATGTATCTTTAACCATGGGCTGTGCAGAGTTGAAATTCATGCTAGGTTGAGGAGTCTTTGGGTCATTAGCAAAGTCCAGCCCTTTGTCAAACAGCAAATTCTGTGCTGTTGTTTATCACAGTTTCCTTCTACCATTCAGCTTAAATTCTACCTCAAATAACAAAAGTCCAAATAGAAACTGTTATGTCAAAGGAATTACAATTTGTCAGAAAATCACTAGGTTAGTATGTTGTGAAAAGGGTCATAAATGTAAAGTTAAACATACATTATTCACTATAAACTAACTTTAGAGAGAGAGTAATAGCAGTTAGTCAAGTGACTGCTATGGGTTTCTAGGGTTCTCATACCATATTCATTGTAAAAATGTATTACTAGATATTATGACACAATAATATTCAATTGAAACAATGAGAAAACTAAGAAGGTTGTAATACCATAACAATCACTGAATCATAATCAATGAACTGCAAAACATTATGTAAAAATCCTGAGATCAACTGTTGCTTCTAAAAATAACTAAATTTAACACTCATGCTGTATAAACTATCTAAATCGTAGCTCTCACATTAATCATAAACAAAAACTAATGTATATCTAACAATGACCAATATCTATAGCTGAGCTACCTCCGTTGTCATTCCATTACAAAAGGTAACACAGCTTACCCTTTTGGTCCAGGACCATTCCACTATCATCTAGATGATATTATAAACAAATTCTAGTTACAATAAGAATTAAAAGGTCAAAATCCCAGTTAACCTCATATCACAGTCTCAATATCCAGATCAAATCTTTTATTTCCATTCTTTTCTTGCTTTAATAATTGTTTTTGTGTAATTTTTCCATTCTTGTTATAAACTACATATAAATTACTTCAAGTAAAGTTCATACATTGCCATATGCACATATCAACATCTTCACCACATCATAAACATTATACAGCTTAGCAAACAGTTGGTTGTGAAAGTTACTTCACTGATTGATGTGGTTTCCTTCAGGTGATCAAACCAAGCTATCCTGTGCACTGTTAACACATCAACCATGGGCTGTACCAACCAGCTGATGACAACAGGTACATACAGGTAACCTTGTTTTACCTCTGAGAGTTGATTAGTGATATCCATGGCAGAGTAAGACAAAAAAATTCTCTGTTAGAGTTTACCATGTTTTGAGAAACTCTTTCTCTGGAGGCAATGCTAAATTTTTTTATACAAATGCAGCCACAAGAACTGCCTTTAAACATTAACACATTAAATGCAGGTAACTTTTTTTTTTTGCCCTCCAGTCTTTGCATTGCGAAAAGTATGAAAAATCTCATGCCTCAAATCTGTGGAATCCACTAGCTATAACACAGGCTGAGACCTATGGCTTGGTGGTGAGACTGGTAACATTGGAACAGCACAACTTCCTGCACCCATAACTGTTCATATGAGCACCATACGTTACAGGCACCTGTGCTTTGGTCTTTAACCTAATATGGTTGGGCTTTACTTTGAAACAAGGCATGAAGTGCCAATGCTCAACCTGGATCTTTCATTTGGTCTTTCCAGACCTCCTGAAGCATTAACTGTGGCATCCACTCATTAGTGGAATCTCATATTGTATAGCTTGTTATCTTTATAACTGAAATGGTTTCAACTCCCATAGAGTGTCTAGGGTGTGGACATTGAATGAACAAATTATATCCACACAGCTACACAATCCATCAGCCTTTCCTTATTGTAGGCCTGGACAATTTTGTACAAATAACTCTTACTCCTGCAACGCTGTTATCCAGCATGTAGTTATTTCTGTTTGAATTTTAAAGTTCATTATTAATATTGAAAACCTTGCATAGTCCACTTGAACAGTGCATTTTCTATCATACAAGTAGTGTTAATAGTGTTTCACAAAGAATAAAATGGTAAGCACTTTTTTATGTTGTTTAGTATCTGCATACATGATTTTACATTCTACTCATCTTGCAACCATGATGATACTGCTCTAATTTGATGATCAATGACATTGGCACCTAACAATTATATAGTTTTGTCATAGTTATACAATCATAGGTGCTTTTACTATACCATATTTCAAGAACTGGAATGCTTGTTCACATTCCTACACTCCACTTAATGTACCTCAATTTCAGTGGAAGCTTAACAGTACAACACAAAATTCATATAAGTCATTCATTACTCATGCTGAAAGCAGCCACAGACATGCTCTCATCATCCAGTTCAAGTTTCCAGTACCTGGGTGTCAGGTTTAACATATCTAGACAATCATCTGTTCATGGTAGTGTAACAGGTCAAAGTAAGTTATTACATCTGTCCATCTAAAATCATTGCAGAACCTGAACATACCTTCCTTTCTTCTGATAATTAGTACTGGAGAAACAAAGTATTCTCTGAAGGCTATATGATCTTTAACGTTCAATAGACTTTAGTACTTGCTACATTCATAGCACTCCAAGAAATCTGGATGTGGTGTGCATGTGTGTTACACTAACTTTTATTGGTATGTAAACCTAAAATTAATTTTGTACATATTTATTACAGAGTAGATCTTAAAGAATGTTATAATTTTACAACTTAAGCTTTCACAACAAATTCTTTTTTATAGCACCAAATATGTCTTAAATATTTTCAAATGTTTAAGAATTGTTCTCAAGTGCATCTCCATTAAAATACTGTTAAGTATATTCAGAGAAAGCTACTACACATTGGCTAACTTGTAAAACCATTCATACACTTTATCACACATTTTCTTTGTGCAAATTTTTTTCATTACAACAAGACAGACTAGATTTTTATTTCTTTCCAATCTGTTTTTTTTTTAGTGTAATGTTAAAAGGGAAAATTAAATTTATAATAAATACTTTATTTTTTTAATGAACATTTCATTCTCATACTCCAAAGCAATACTAGATAATCCACAGTCATATTCATAGTGAAATCTTTTGATATAATTGCATATTTTTATTTTGTTATGAATCAAACAAACATTGAGTGTAATATATATCCCACCAATAAGTTGTGGTACTAAACACATACTGATGGTATTTTTGTTTGCATTATGTGACTAATATGTTATTAGAAGTTCTGCAACAAACAAAAGTATGGGCTCATTACCAATTTGTAAATAAATAGTAAATAAAAATGTGTGTAAAAAAGCTGATGAAGTTCACATTGATATCATCAGTAATTCTAGGTACGACAGATAAAAGCTGCTACAAATGATCCACATTTTAATATGGTGACACTTCAATGTTGTGTGAATGATAAAAAAACCCAGAAGTTTAATGATGTCTCCTTAAGACTACACTTTATTAAAAAGAGAATAATATGGCAACCTACAGTTTGTCAGCATGAACACAATAGCTCTCGGGCTTCTCTAACTGGATTGTTTGTTGACTAATAACTTTCTGTATAACTTCATCATCTGTCATATTTGTGTATGGTTGTCTTCCAAACTCTAATGTTTCCCATAACAAAACACCAAATGACCTAGAGAACACAGACAAACATGCACTTTTTCTTTGCATTATATTTTGGCAAGTTAATTACTAAGACAAAATGTTTTGTGCACTATTCTAATAGTTAACTCATTTCATATAAGTATGTATGTGGTTAAAATGTATTACAGTAAAAATTTCATTATCCAGCATCTTCCAGACAGAGAAAACATTTAATTACAAAACCATTTATATTAAGATATTTTACAAGAAAAACTTTGACACCAAGTTATTGTTCTAAAGTACAGTATTTCTACACCATCTATACTAATAAGAGTTTTAAACAATAATAAATGTTGTAATAACTGATATAAAAGACATTTATAAGTATATTATACACCATGCAGACAGATGAAATTCTCCACAGAATGCAAACAAAGCCACAGCAGTGTCACTACACTACAATAAGCATTTATATTTGGAGATATTAACATTTTTGGTTACAAGGAAAACAAACCTTTCACTTTACAAGTTAAACTACTACTTTCCCCAAACTTCTTTTTTACAGCACTACAAATGCAAAAGGGCTCAGTTCACTGACACTATCTGAATAATCTATTTTTAAAGAAACACAACTTATCTTATAAATTTATCTTTTTATTAATAGCTTCACATAGAAAATAATAAATTTTCTCTAATATCCTAGACCACCACAATCTTCTTTCTCAAATATATTTCAAGTTGTTCTCTCCTATCATAATCTATGTCAACTTTTAAGACAGCACAGTTCATTAACATATAGCCACATAAAAGCAAAGATCACCACATTATCATTTTCTATTACAAGATAACAATGTTTACCTTTCAGAGTTATCTTTAGGCCATAATCAAAATTTAACAAACTATTTTAAAATATTTAAAATATAAATAATACGAAAAAAAATCAACCAAATGAATCCAGTTTATACAGAAAATTAAACACCTTTGTTCCTGAGTCACTGACACATGTTTAACATGTTTTATGGTAACGTACTGTGTCACTCACAGATGAGAGATGCACTGTTAAATCCATATGATATAAATGTAATCAACAGTACTTCAAATATATAAGGGGCTATTTGAGTCTGGTTCGTAAGGCTTATTCTTAATCTTATGTTATACTTGTATACACATGTATTATATCATAAATACAAAACGTGTGTGTGTGTGTGTGTGTGTATATATATTGCAAACCAAACATTTGAATTGCAAATCCTTATCAAAAATAATATTTTGTTGCTTTTTTAACTTCTCAACTGGGTTATTTATTACAAAATAAAATATAGCAATTGTTAACACAAAAATGATGTGAATGATATGGTCCTGGAAGTAAATGGACTTTCACAGAAGTTCATGTCACTCATTTTTTGAAATTAAGAAAAACCATATTCATACCTAATAACTCTAAATGTGACAAAAAATTACAAGTTGATACAAAAAATGAAGTTGGGCCAAAGCAAAATTCCACAAATATGACCTTGGGAGGAAATGTGTTAAACAGACACTCACAACACCTTTTTATTCAAATAGAAAAAGAACAAATATTTTTAACAGGTTTAATTAAAACTTAAAGATAATTTCATACTAGACTTTTACTTGCTTTTTAGTCCTCTTGTATTACATAATATTTTATAGTTATAATACATCTAATGAACTAAAAAAAAACTTCTTAAAACTCACCAGATGTTTGCTTCCTTTGTGAGCTGTTTGATCTCTATGGTAGTTTTAGTACATAATACGGATTCAGGTGCACACCAACGGATTGGAAGAGTAACATCTCCCAACATATAATAGTCATTCTATACAGAGCAGGGTAATAGTAAAACTGTAACTACCCTCACAAAATAGTGTATTTTTAATACTGTATAAATGTGTAAGTCTACAAATTAAAACAATTGTGCAGTTAAAAAAGGAAAAGAAGTAAACACTGATACACCCCTTCTGTAAGGTAAATTCTACACTATCTTGATCATAAAGATACTTGAAAAACAAAACTTTAACAAAAAGTGTGCAGTTAAAAAAGGAAAAGAAGTAAACACTGATACACCCCTTCTGTAAGGTAAATTCTACACTATCTTGATCATAAAGATACTTGAAAAACAAAACTTTAACAAAAAGTGTGCAGTTAAAAAAGGAAAAGAAGTAAACACTGATACACCCCTTCTGTAAGGTAAATTCTACACTATCTTGATCATAAAGATACTTGAAAACAAAACTTTAACAAAAGTGTGCAGTTAAAAAAGGAAAAGAAGTAAACACTGATACACCCCTTCTGTAAGGTAAATTCTACACTATCTTGATCATAAAGATACTTGAAAAACAAAACTTTAACAAAAAGTCACAATATTTAGATTTGCAACAGTACTTCCAAAGTTTGACAAAATATGTATATATATAATTATAAACCTTTAAATTGATGTTAATAGTTTAATTAGCTTTGTGAAATTAGATAACAGAACATAAAACAGTGGAGTAGTCAAACATAAATTGAAAACAAGCTTAGATGTAAACAACCAGATCTATTTTGATAAGTAAAAGAAACAAAAGAAGTTTGGAAACACAAGACCACACAGATAATTGATAGATGTCATTGAAAATGCCAGTGGTTGTTGAATTTCTAGCAAATATTACACAATCAGGTAAAATAATTTTTTGGTAGTAGCTGACAATATTGGCAAGCATGTCAAGTGTAAGGCTAAGAAAATAGAAATGATAAAACAGTTTGTAAAGAAGGAAGCTTCTTCCATTACAGAGAGTCAGCAATGTTCATGTAACAACTAATTTCATTACTGACTGTATAAACAGTTTTCATCTAAGCATAAGGTATAAAAGGAAAAAAATACATCTTAACAAATACTAACAGCCAGCTTATTAATTTAACTCTGTTACCTTATACTTATGAATTGATGTTCCATACTCTCCAATTTTCACAGTTTGATCACCACAAACCACACAGTTACGAGTAGCTACATCTCTAGAGTTAATCATTAAAAAAAAAACTAATGTACTTTATAACTCTTTACACAATACAAATATACTTGAATCATCACACAATTCTAACAAAAGAAAGAAAAAAATGGAATTTTTGGAAATTCATAAAATTAACTTTTAATGTTTTTGGAAATATAAACATAAGATCACATCTCATTAGTTTTTAATGTAATAATAACTAGGTAATGTTCTAACATACTGAAATTTGCAATTTCCAGAGATTTTCATTCTCAACAGGCGATAAAAGATAACTCAAGCAAGAATTCATGAATTTTCTTTAAGTAAAATTATTTTCAACTATCATCTACCCTACATTATCTTCCCATAACCAGATCATTAAAGGTTTGCATTAATCAACTTTATCAAGACATGGTATACTGAAGGAGTAAATGCAACTTATAACAAATTCAAACATGTTTGTTTATTTAGAATGTTCATACAAAATCATTTCTTATTGTAAACTGAGACAACAGAGAAGGTAGCTAGCTCATCAGAGAATCAAATGTTAACTCTTTTCTGACCAAATAGACAGCTCTGACAGCAACTGTTTTACCTCCAAAGTACAGATGCATTTTTACAGTAACAGAACAAAAGCCATAAGCCTACAACCTTGGCACACTAATCACAAGATTATGCCATGTTCAATAGTACGATGAAGCAGTGTCGATAAGGCAATTTATAATGTATATGCTTTCCGACAAAAAGAATAAATTTCTAAAGACAATTTCATATCTTTCTATGATGAAGGATAAATATATAAGATCTACAATGTTACTGGACATATGCAATGTTTACAATGAAAACAAAGTCAAGAAAATACATGAGCTTAACAATATGGACTCTCAACCTTATGTACAGATGTGAAATTAACAGTGTAACATTACAAGTTCTCTACAACAGAAAATTACAAAAAAGTGCTTCCTTGAAAATCTGAATTTTTCTTTACCAAAATTACTATAAAAATTCTATTTCTTTATCTTGTAAATTCTGTTGTCAAATTAATACAACTCTAATTAGTACTTTGTTCCATGAGAACAGTTAATCAAGTGAAAACAAAATGAAAATATTAAATTTTGAAACTTGATAACAGGTTGAACTGCTTTGCATATAAAATAGGTTATGTTCAGCATTAGAAACTTCTCCTATATAAACATATATGGGTGAAATTCTGCAACAAGGCTTCTTCTGTTTTTCTTGTTTAGCTGTATATGCATAATATAAAGACAATATTTTGTGAGAGTTTCATACTTGGTTACATCTGATATTCAGCACTAAGGTCTACTGCTTTACAAAAAAAAAGAAAGAGGTTATGTTACGTATGATATACAGTAGCAAAGTCTACCACTCTATAAGTGAAATACATTATGTCTAATATTAAGCATTAATGTTGTTTGCTTCATAAATGTAAATGAAAGAAATTGCATCACATTTAAATGTCTTTTCCTTTGTCAGTGGAATAAATCATGTTACATTAAATATTTCATTCTAAAATTTCATGTATTACTTAAAAATGGAACATTTATATTTTACGTATTATTGTCTTTATAAATTGAATAACTTATATTGCATTCAGTATTCAGCACAAGGGTCCAGTGCTTCATAGAGAATGTATTTGGTTATGTCTGATATTCAAAATAAGTCTTCTACTTTGTAAATGGAATAGGGTATACTGCTTCAGAAGTGTAACAGATCATCTTCAACACCATTGTTAGCAGTAAAAAGTAGGTTTTAAAAATTTAAAAATAAATTTTTAATTTTGTTATTTTTTAAGTGCAAAAAGGAAAGAAAACAAATGTATAATGAGGTGGGCTTAATAAGTACCAGCAGTGGCAACCAAATGTTTCCATTTACAGGTGGAGTTCTTGGATAGAGCTCTCAATGTTACTAATTAGATTTTAAAATATAAAGAATTTGAGGCCATTATGATGAACGAGTACATTGAAATTTCCAACACCTTTCTCTTAAGAAATTGATCAAAGGATTTCTTGAAAGGTGCAATTATTGGCTTTAAAGCAGCTACAAATAACTGAAAAAGTTAGAGTCTTTAAAAAAAAAACAACAACAACAAAGAAGATAAGAATACAAGTTAAATTTCTTCTTTTTTTGCAATCATACCTTAAATAACATAACACTTTACAAATACATAGATTTAAAAAGTGATTATTTTTACCAATATTAATTATCAATAAATTCTTATTTTAGGATGCAATTATAAAGCTGAACTTTTCAAATTAGGAAAATTTATTAACTTACATCCAAATAAACCCATGTTCATGCATGTGCTGCAAAGCATTTGCAATATCACAGGCCATGCTCAGAAGTCCACCTTCCTTCTGTAGCTGCTCTGAGTCATGGCGATGTTGGATTAAGAATGCTTTCATGTCCTACTTAAACACAGATAAGAAGATATTCAAGACACTTTTACTTTTCATAAAGTGTGTGTACACTTAACTTAACATAACAAAAACATAGAACAAATATGGCAAGAGCCACTTAATGGTACTCTAGACAGTGATTGTAGGTTGTAGATTTTAGCTAAGATATTTCACATAATTTTTTTGACCACCAAAACCTGACAATAATTGCCGAATTTAATGAATAAAAAACTAAATTCTCATAGCTAACTTTTAAATACACAAACAGTTAACTTCTGATATGTTTATAGTGCATTATTCATTTTCAATGTTATCAATGTGTTATCAAAACATTCATGTTTGTTTTATAAAAAGTTATCTTAATTCTTATGGTTACAAAAAAGTAAATCAGTGGTGTAGGGATTGAACGTCCTGGGCAGGTCATAGTCCACCCACTATATCATAGTTTTCTCAGTAGTTTCCACATTCAAATACATTGTAAACAGTTTTTTTTTGTTCTTTTTTAAACTCCCTGTAACTTGCCTCCAAGGATTTTTATATCTCCCATTCATCCATGGTAACTCCAGGCAAATTCAAAATTTCATACCTGGCTATGGCATAAGAGTAAATCAATAATATTTTTAAAATTTAATACAATAATGTTAATCATTTGAAAGAAATAATGCTTGTTACTAAAATTTGTTAAACTTTTGCACATTGTTATGAATATTTTATAGAAAACAAAAATAATATATGCATACTTTAATGAAATAGCCTTGAAATATAAGATTATATATATAAAATGGTATGCTGGATGGTTCAAACTGAAGGTGTGATTTTATATCCTTGCTTTTATTAGGGCCTAATCTACATAACATGCATGTAAAACAAATGTTTTATTGCATTTTAAATGAGCTGTTACTGACCATGATGAAATATTCCATGAGGATGAGTAATGGGTCAGTCTCTAGACACTGACTTAGCAGACGCACAATATTTGGATGATTGAGGTCTCTAAAAAAAATAGATGAAGAAAAAATTAAATAACACATTAAAAAAAGTCAGCATTCTTAATATGTGAAGGTTGATTTGCAAGGAAAAAATATCAAGAGTTGATCCTTGGACATCACATATTAATATAAATTCACACTTAATACTTAAAGATAGGCAGTGAAAAACTTCTGTTTAAAAATATTCATGGAAAATTTATGATTCAAAATTTATTTGTTACAAGAAAGATATATATGTTGCTTCTCACAAAAGCTCTAATCTTCCAGTTCAGTTATAAAAATCTAATTACTTGTGTGAAAGAAATGTTTAGTTTAGTCGATGATCATACAAAGTTGTTTTTTTTTAAAGTTTACAATCTGGGAAAAAGGTTTGATATAAATATACATGCATCAATGTGTGTATGTATGTATACATGTAGGCTTTATAAAATCTCAGTGATCTGTATATTCTGTTGAGAACCAGGTTTATTTATAAACATGAAGCAGTTACAAAAACATGTTCACACAATTTTACCCCCTCCCATGTTTTGTTACTTCAAGTTATGTCTAGATGTTTATCATAACATAAATTCTGTGTTTTGTGTTACTATACGAGTTATGTGCAAGAGTTATATACACATTTCAAATTACAAACATTAAGATTCAAGAGTAAATCATGTTGATTGCACAGTAAATTATCAAAAATTAGAAAGTGTGCTCTTTCTTGTCTAAGATGTACAAGCAACTAGTTTTGTGGCTGGTAGACAGTTTTAGTGACTACCAAAGAAAAGGGACAAGATAATATAAACATGATAATGCTTGATAACCAAATATTAACATGTTATCAATAGTAGATTTTTTTGTATAATTCATACACATATTACTCAAACACCCTCATGATCATGAATAATAAACCTTATGATACAGCACTGATACTCTGAAAGAACCTGAATGGTCGAACTTCATGTAAAAATGATGCGTGTTCAGATTGTGAAGCATCTTCACGTAGAATTTTCACTACCACTTTAGTTTTTCGTTGAAAAGGGATGATGTTCTGGGCCTCTCCTTCCAAAACTTGTCCAAACCATCCACAGCCAATTTCTTGGATATACTGCAGTTGATTACGTGGGAAGTTTTTATGAGACTCATCTACAGATTCAAAATGGTAAATATTACAGAAGTGTACAGATATAATATAAGATGTAACTTCTTCATTGCATTTACTATTTAAAATTCAATGGAACATAAAAGAGAAATGAATCATTTTTGTCTTTTAAAACAAAAACAATAACAGTGGTTTTTATTCATATCTGAAATATAAAATATACAGAAACCATTAATAATAATGTTAAATTATATCACAATAAGATTTGATATTTATACATTTTTCATGACTAATACAAAAAACAAACCCCACCTCTTGCTAATGTAATTATATATATGTATTTTCTCGTACACTTGGATTTTAAATCCAACTGAAAAACATTCACTAAAATAAAATTAAGTTATAATGATAAGCCAAAGCTGAAAGCAACTGTTGTAACAACTAAAGAGAATCAATACTGTTTATGACAAGTTAAAGTACATTGCCAATTATGGCATATACAAGCTTACAATAAAGAAACTACCCAAAGTTTTTATTATTAAAAAAGGAAGAGATACACAGAAAAAACGTACATTCAAACCAAGCGTAGATGCTAATGGAAGTTTTTATTATTTAAAAGGAAAAAAAACTGAAGAAAATTGCACTAATGCAAACCAACAGTACAAAAACAACTCAAACTTTTTATTAAAAAGAGGAAACCTAGAGACAAATTGCACTTACAGAAACCAACAGCAAAGGAACTACCTGAAGGTTTTATTCCTATAAAAAAATTGAACTACAAAAATCAACAGTGCAAAAGCTAGGTTAAGTTTTTATTATAACAAAGGAGAGAACTAAAGAAAAAGTAGGCATGAGTTAAATTTTTTCCTACATACAAGTTTTTTTATTATGGTTACAATACATTTACAATGGTTACTAACCTAATTCTCTCCAAGTGAAATAGCTTTGAAATTCAAAGTAATAATTTAGAACTAACTTTACTTCCTCTTTTTTCAATAATGAATATCACATATATCTCAAAATATCAAAGGTATCTCATTTGTAGTCTTACTACAAATAGAAGTATATCTTAAAGAACTGGGAGAATAGCCACCAGCACTACTCACAGGTAAAGAAAATCAGCCTACAGGTACTCAGAGCAAAGATGGTGTTAGAAAGCACAGTAATATTATAAATATATGCATACATGTATACACACACACACAGACAGTTTTTTTTTTCAGTATACAATATTATTTAAAACTCTTCTTAATTAACTTTTTGGAATGAAAAACAAAGTTATAATAAATAGTTAGCTACACTGTTTAGTTATTTTAGAGTAATCCTAACATGGGACTATCTTCTGTATCCACTGTGACGAAGTGAATCTTAGATTTAAATGATGTAAGCCCATAAACTTACAATTTTCCCCATGAGGGATTTTTAAGCCCGAATTAGGTGAAAAATCAAATTGAAAGAAAACTACGATAAAAACTGAATGATTATTACGTAAAACCAGGTAAATATTTTATTGGTTCTAATTAATTAAAAAATTAAATGATTTAACCTTTTCACAATGGGACCCCTTTAAAAGCTTTTCTGTGCAAGTCACTGTGTTACATGACCAATAAGCTATGAAAATTCTCTACTTTAGCTCTCTGTATCTCCGATAACAAAATGGTAATTTGGCAGTAGTACATCTAGACAATAAATTGCTTACATAACCTTTTGATTTGTTCATTTCAAAGATCTATGCATGAATACAGTTGGAACAAGTAATAATTTTTTCAACCCCAGACAGATACCATGCCCACCTCCACCAGATTGTTTTGAGCTTCAGAATCTACATGTAGGTGCTACACATACATGTCTATAATCATCAGAAATAATTCATTTTATGCTATAACCTAACAATATTTATTTTGAAATTGGCTCACAATTGTCATCACAGAATATGTGTAACTAACAGTAGTACTGTTGGCTTCCAAACTGACCACAGTACTTATATGTTTCTTATGTTCAGTTACAGGTGCAGTTTAAATCATATTTAGGTCTTAGAATTATATTTTGGTTGATTATGTGTTAGTTATAATGTTGAAATGTGTAATTAAAAGGTTTAAGCAATTTTTATATACACATTATACTTTGTGTCCATTTTTAAGGCTTATAATTTTACACGCTCAATAAAAATTTTGCTGAGAGGTTGAGCATGTCTTCTCATGTAACTGTAATATGCCTCAAGGGCACTGTCAATTTATGTCAAGATAAATAATAAGTGGTAAAGGGTAAAAAAGGAAAATAAAACATTAAAAACTAACTATGTGAAAAGAGACCTGAAATTACAAATTTAACAAAAGGAAAATATTCCAACCTATTAAAAACTATGCATTTTTCTATTTCCTAATTTTAATTATTTCACTGCTTTGTATGTTGATGACAATAGATAGTGATATGATAAAGAAACTGAAGAATAAAATACAAACATTTACCTTAAAAAACTTTTGATATTTTTAGGAGGTTCTAGAGATAAGACAAATGAAATATGAAAACTATAAGGTGAAGAAAAGTACTTTTATACTTAAAATGAAAATCATCTTGCACTCAGTTTATCACTATTTTGAATGCAAGTAACTACAATAGGAAAATGACATTATATTAATTGTTTCTACTAAAAAATGTTATTTTGCTGAGATTCCTTAATGTATCCATTCAAAACTGATAAGAAGGCTCAAGGTTATAGGATATATTGTTGTGCAAGGGAAATTTGCAACTCAATTTCTACAAATTACACAAGCCTACCACAAAATGGTCAACAAATCCTGCAACAGCTTTGCTTACAATCCTCACCCTTCTTTTAACTGCCAAAAAATATGTTGTTACTAAAATTTTATGCCTTTTAATGAATTAAAATCTGTATTTTTCAACAAGTTGTTAAAAATTTGGCATTACATTTTTACTCTTGTTTTTTAGATTTTATATTTATTTACATCCTGTATTTTCATGGCAGTACTACAAAGGTTGCCTGTCATCAATAGCAATTCTGAACTGCCAACCATAGGGATTAGATTGTTTTGAATATCATGCAGAGCTTCTCAAGGTTTATCTGCACTTGCTGTTCATAATTTAGCAGTGATAGACTCAAGGAAGAGCAGCTAGTCAACACTACACACTAACTGCAAACTGCAAACTTCTGAGCTACTCTTTTCCAATGAATAGTGGGATTAGACATCACTTTATAATGCTCCCCATGGCTGAAAGGGGTAAACTTGTTTGGTGTGACAGGAATTAGAACCTGCAACCTGCAGATTGAGAGTCCAGTCAAACACAGAAAAGGTAATAGGCTGGCAGCACTCAACACCACATTTTATGCTTTTTTTTAAACCAATGAAGAGTTAAACTGACCATCATTATATAATGTCCCCAAACTTGAAAAAGAAAATATTTCTAGCACAGTGTTTCAATCTCATTATCTGCAGATTATAAGTTGAACACCCTAACCACCAGATCATGCAAGATCATTTATAATTATTTATTTATACTGCATTTGGAGTATTATGTTCAGTCTTGGGCTCTTTACCCTATAAAAGAGAGTGAATTATTGGAAAGGATTCAGAGAAATGTTTCTAGGATGATACATGGGATGTACAAGTTGTCATAAAAGGAGAGATTAAGATCTCCAAAATCACTTTCTCTTGAAAAAAAGAAGAGTTAGATGGTATCTGTTTGGGATGTTTAAGATTGTTAAGGGAATTTATAGTGTTGATGCATCATCTTTGTTGTATTCCATAACGAAAATGGTAGGACTATAAGAGACAAATATAAAGCTTGGAAGCTGAGTAGAAGTGAGGGTCTTCATTATCAGCTAAGACAGCTTTTTGTTAAAAAGAGTAGTTGGTCTTTGGAATGGGTTAACTTCAGATGTAGTGGATGCATTTAATTTTTAATTTAAGGGGAGGCTTAATGAATAGTTTAATGATAAGAATTGTCTCTGAATGTTTCATATGTAAAGTTTAGACTAATGGATGAGATGGCCTAGGAGGACCAAGAGGTTTATTATCCTTAAATTAAAATGTGTGTGTGTGTGTGTGTAAAATCCTGAGCTTTAAGCTATTTATTTTTTCTTTTAGCATAAATATATTACTTGATTCAATAATTAAAGTGTGTGAATGAAGATTAATTTATAATTTTAAAACAGAGTTGGAAAAATGACATTTGACTGAGAAAAACAATATACACAGGTTAAGCGTTGTACAAAATACAAAATAAACTACCACAATAGACACAATTTTAAAAATATGGTTTAGGAATCATTCACAATTATCTACATCATCAGAGAGATTCCAAGAGTATTCCCCTTCCAAGAATGTCCCACTTTTGCTTCTCTAATTTGTAGTGTATTTCAATTCAAAGATAAAGTTCTCCAAGCTAAATACTGCATAGAGCTTTAACAGTTTTTTTTCTACACAATGTAATAAATTTAAATTGGCATCCTTTATTGTTTTTAGTTATTATACCAAGATAATATTATTATAATATTATTTAATAATAGTAAATAAATTAATTTATTTAATTTCTAATTTCTAACATTCTAATTAAATGTTTGCATTATTAATGTGTACAAATCCACATTTAATGAAGTAGTTCCAATACACCCTTTATTATATTTATTAAATACATGCTCATACAAATCTTATTTGCTACTCATTAATGTGAGACTTTTAAGGAACAGTATCAGAACTTAACCCACTGTTCATTTTATATCAATATTTACATTACATTCTTCACACTCTTCAACAACAGGACTAACTCTTTGCCCAAAACTTACCAAACCAGGTGTATGCTGATAATTCCTTTGTTATCGCATATGTTAAGTGAGCGAGTTGGGGGAGGATATTTCAAAGAAGATATTTCTATCTGTTGCTTTCTTGGATGGATATCTGGTAGATGTTCAAATTTAACCTCATTTACACAATTTAAGCCATGAGGTTGGTTCACAATTGGAGAAGGTGGAAAAATAGTGAATTCTGAGTTCTTGGTAGTTGTTTCGGGTTTCCTGGTATACTTACCAGGGTTATAGTGATGACTAATAATGCCACTTTGATGCCCAAATGACTGTATTATAAACACAAAAATAGGTCAGAGCTAATCACCATAAAACACGGGAAATATGTTACATGCTTGTGTTGAAAAAAAAAAAAAGACACTGGTGTTAATTATTTTATTCATTTAAAATACATGAAAATAAATGTAATAGCATAAAATAGGAATAGCATTAATGACATTATAATAGCAGTAAAAATAGATTATGATAAAACACTAGTAAAATCACAACTGTATATCTTAATACACACAAAATACTTACAGAAATGACATGTACATTTAGAGTTCCCGGTGTCTGCAGCATACAGAAAAAATAATTTATTTGTATTCACCTGTCAAATAAGTAAATTTTATGTCTACACGTCTGTCTATAACATATGTATAACCTGTAAATTTTCAAGCTAGTTTAAAAATTAAATACCAAAAGCTGGTAATTGTTTTGAACTTAAAACATTGACATATTATAATCATTGATAGCACAAAAATTAGTAACTGTAGTTAAAAATAAATAAAAAGGGAAGAGGCAAGTAAAACATCTAACCTAAAAAAAAAAAAAGGTTCATGAGAAGTGATACTTATGTACCCTTCTCTTCATCTTTATAGTAACAACATTACAGTAATTAAGACAGTTACATTAAGAAAAACACTTCATAACTTATATAAATTTAACATACAAAGTAAACTACTATCAACACTGTAATTAATTCTACTCATTTCGGCTGGTATTTTCTAGGTACTTTATATGCAAAAATTATTTCACCCAATCATTTATTATCAGTTCTTAAGTACATGTTTAACAGACAAAGACATGAAACTACTCAATAGAATACAAAAATATTGACCTCAATGGTACATAACACTATTTGAACAGGTCAGTAATTTGAGTAAGTATACTTTATTCAGAATAATGTTTAAAAAGATAATTTTTCCTGAAGATAATCCCACAGTGTTTGGCTTTTTCTTACCAGTTTAAAAACTTCTTCATATTAAGTAAGTATGTAGCCTAAGGTTCCCTTAATAAGAAAACAAAAAAAGCTTGAGGCCCTCAACCTATAACTGCCATTATTAAAATTTAAAAAAAAGTATAGCAAATACAGAATAACGACTATGTTATAGGTGCTTAAGTGTGAACACAATCAGTCAGAACTCCCTCAAGTCTCGCAACTGAATGACATGGTTGTTCCCCCACTCCCACATACACTACTTTAAGATGGTGATCAGAAAACAGTGCTGTAGTAAAAATAACAACACCTCATTTCAACATACTGTATCAGTTAATTAATTCAACATATTTTTTTTGTCAGCTTATTTATTTATTTAGAATTAAAATTAATTAAACATCTTTGTTTTCAGCCCCCAAACAAAACCTACACAACTCTGAATCCCATTTTGGGAAACGTTGACTTAAGTGATAGTGCAGCAAGCTCCTCAACCTGTTTCATTCTGCCATGTAAAGACATTTAACACTGATAGAAACCTGACTTTATTACAGGGCAAAAAAGCATTTTTGTTGTTTAATCACGTCATAGACAGAAGTAGGGGTACATAAGCAAGTACAGTAAAACCTGTCTGAGATGGAATCCCATGAAACCGAGTAAAATGTCATGCTTAATCAGGTTTTCCGGCTTAGATATAGTGGACATGCATTTCATTAATTATATTTATATATAATTTTTGAGGGGAAAATTATACTTGCTTGACTCAAAGGATGCAAGACATTTGTAAAGAAAGTTATTATACTGTTTATGCTATATTAGAATAAGAACAAAAATAGACATTCAAAATATATGCAAGTACACAAAATCTTAATCAAATTTATTTGAGGAAAGTGTCCAATTTCAACTGTTTCATTTTTTAAATGGACTTTCTCATGTGGTTAAAAGAGAACACCAGTTCTACGGCCTTTTCATGAAGTTCATTTTCCCCCTTCATTTTTCCATATAATTTGATAGCATTAATATAGCTTAACACTTGCAATGAAGTAGGAATTTCTATTTCTTCATTATCTTTTCCATTTTGTTCTCTCACACTATTATGATCTTGCAACTCTACTATTGATTTTAAATCAATTTCATCAGTTTCTGTTAAAACATTATTGTAAACATTCACAAAACTTTCTGTGTTCCCAGAATCACCTGCATCAATCCTCTCAATCAGAGTTTGGATTTCACAAGAATCATTATAATAAACAACTTTAAAACAAATGAGAGTATTTAGTAGCTTTATTTAAAAATGAAGGTATTAAGTAAATTTTCCCTAAATTTTAAAATTAGGGAAGATAGTAGTTTATTACTTTTGTGAGAATTATTTAAAGAGTAGAATTTTGCACAGTGTTTGATTCAATGAATGTAACAATAACTCAGCAAACAGAAAATATTTGTATTGTTTGTTTGTTTTCGAATTTCGCGCAAAGCTACTCGAGGGCTATCTGCACTAACCGTCCCTAATTTAGCAGTGTAAGACTAGAGGGAAGGCAGCTAGTCATCACCACCCACTACCAACTCTTGGGCTACTCTTTTACCAACAAACAGTGGGATTGACCTTAACATTATAACACCCCTATGGCTGGGAGGGCAAGCATGTTTGGTGTATCTGGGATTCAAACCCGCGACCCTCGGATTACGAGTTGAATGTCTTAACATCCATGACTCACCGCTTGGCAATGAAATTAACTCATGTATAATACTAAAATTTGAATTGTAGGCCAACAGAAAAAATAGAGGTTCTTATTTCATATTCTAGCTTATCAATACTGATAATTTTATTTTGTAATTCACAAGAAACTACAAACTTTGTATTTGGACATCATGAACATCTAATCTGAGCAAATAATGTATTCAACACACCCCATGACTCACCAAAATCAATATATAGGATATTTTTAACATATACTTTTAAATTAAGAAATTAACTCATGTATAATACTAAAATTTGAATTGTAGTCTACAATTTGATACCAAACTTACTGACATACATTTCTTTTATATTCCTCTTAATTTTCTACATATATTTTCATCAATTTGGAGTTATTTTAAGTATACAAAATAACCACCTGAAACTGTACAATTTTATACTAAAATAACTTTACATTTATTTGCCTTATTGCCACAGTGTTTTGTTGACAGGAATTCAGAGGCCTATTCCATAATGTCAAGTAGATACAACAGACAGTAGAATTTTGCATCTAATACAAGTATAAACAACAATCAAAATAATTCATTACTGGTTGATTTACTAACATGTGATGTTACATCACTCGTCAAAAGTTGGTAAAAACAACTACCCAAGAATCTTTATTAATAACGCACCACCTGTTGCTATATGCCTGCAGAATGCCACCACCCTATTATCAACTGAGTGGAATGATTCATCTTTAAGGAGGACAAGTTTCCATGGTCCACCACCCAGCAGTTAGGAACTGGTAAGTGGTAAGGACTCTCATATTCCAGCTGAAGAAACAAATGCAAAAAACCTGATGGAAAGTCCAAAAGATTGCATTACCAGAAATAGTGCAACAGGTGATCACAATACTCTATTTTACAAAGTAGAGTCACCACACTGAAGGAATTATTCAAACAAAACATGGTGGCATCTCAAGTTCTACATCAGGTCCATGGTAAGAAGAGTCTCACTGTCAAAGAGCATTGGGGATGGACAGCAATCTCTGTTTTATTCATGTTAGTTCACGAGTGTACAATCTGGAACAAACATATTTATGAAGCAAAAAACCATTAAAGAGACTTACTAGCAGTCCTATGGAACACCCCATCTCTACGGTGTGTATAACTTAATCTTACAACATAGTTGTACAGGCACAGATGAAAATAAAAACAGACACAAACATATATCTCAGGAGAGATGGTATGGGTATTAATACTTTTACTAATAAAGCACTGAACAACGTTTTGACCTTCTTAGGTTCAAACACTGTTCTCTGCTTTATTAGTAAAAGCATTAATTCCCATACCAGCTGTCCGGAGATATATTTTTACTTCAAGTGGGTTTCTTGTCATCACAAATTGCTTCACAAGACATAAACAACCAATACATGACTACAACATAATTGACATCCATTACAGGATGGACAATGTAGATTTTCAAAAAAAAAGAAAGAAAAGAAAAGGATGTCTGGTCAGGCACCACTTGCCACAGAGTGGTATCCATGATACACTACCCAAGAAGACCCCCTGAAAAAGTGGGAAAAAGTAGCCTTTCACATTCACAATTGGAAAAATTTAAATAAATAGTAAAGACAAATTAAGTCTGTTGTATACAGGGAAACGTCAACAAATCAGTGAGCAAAAATCAGCACTACTGTCAATCACAAAGTGATTAACAAGTTCAAATGTAAAGAGGGCATTGATTACAACAGGAGTTTTGTTGTGCTCCTATTGGTGGAGAGCTGCTGCATGATTAATTGCATGTGGATATAGAGAAGCAAGAAATGGAGGGCTAGTGATGAACATTCACAATTTATACCAAAATATAGTAGAACCGATCTAGAAAAGTTGTTCTGTGAAAGGAGGCAAAATATCGTGTCACAAGTAAGCAGTTCATTTCATGTTCCTTTTTACTACATTAGAAATACATTTCACCATCATAACTTAGTGAGCCTATTTTTTAAATGTTAAAGACATTATTATCTGGGAAGCAGCAACAGTGTTAGGCCTGATTACAGTAAACAAAATACTTAGCTTTCATGTATCGAAAAACAAAAGATCCCACTGCATCTCGTATCAATAAGTGCATGTAAAGCAAACTTGCTTGTCAAACATATAAATCATGACTTTAATTAAGAATAAAAAAAATTCTTTCCTTCTTTGATTGTGTACTTTCATTACACAAAGAGTGTCTCACCAAGTTTCAATACTACTGATGAACAGAAGGCTCACTGTGAAATTTCATACTTAACAGAACTGAAACACTATATTGTCCAAAAGGATAAGAATATTTCATGCTAAATTTGATTAAAATCCACATACTTATGATCTTATAAGCATCAATAAATAAATATTTAAAAATGAATAATAGTAGATCAAAAATACAGTCTACTATATCTAACTGGCATCACCCATGCAGTCATCATCTGTATAATATCTAATAGAGTAATGCAGCCAGAGTGAGCTGGAGCACTGCTTCTGTACTTTTAATTATGTGGTTAAATAAGTATCAGATAAAACTTAAACTGTATAAAAACATTTGTAAGTACAATATTTTAAATGTGAATGACAGTACAGGTTAAGATTGTCAGTGAGAAACAGTGTAAACATAGTATTTACAGCACCACTAAGATACAACAAGTACTTATATTTAGAAATACTGAAATTTCTTATTACAACAGCATTATAGATATAAAAATAAAACTTGGATGGGAGTAGCATTAACAGTGTTATGAAAGGAAGGTGTAGTGGTTCATCAGTCTCTTAAGCCATCCAAGCAGTTTGTTGTTGTTAGTGGTAAGACAAATAGAATTTTAGGTTGCATCTACAAAAATATTGATTACAAGTCTTAAAGAGGTTATAATTTCTTTGTACAGGCCACTGGTTAGGCCTCATTTGAAATATTGTGTTCATTCTTGGGCTCCTTACCTTGGGAAAGACATTGAATTGTTAGAAATGGTTCAGAGAAGGTTGACCATAATGGTGCCTGGTACAGAGGGGTTTTCATATAAGAAGAGGATAAGATCTCTGAAACTGTTTTCTCTTGAAAAAACAGAAGAGTTAAATGAGATCTGATTGGGGTGTTTAAGATTGTTAATGGAGTTGACAAGATTGATGCAGCACCTTTGTTTTTCATAATTAATGGTGAAAATTACTGAACTAGGGGGGATTAATACAAATTTTGGAAAGGTCGGGGTCATCTTCAGTTAAGACAGTTTTATTTTTATAACAGAGTGGTTGACCTTAGGAAGTTGTGGAGGCAGTAAATTTAAAGGAGTTCAAGAAAAAAACTTGTATGACAAAGGCCGGCTTTGAGGGTTGTTTTTATTATTACTTACTAGTTTTAGTTTAGTTTAGAGGACAGGACAGCCTAGATGGAACAAAATGTCCTTTGTTATCCCTAAACATTATGTTAAGATGATAGGTAATAAAGCTTTAGCTGTAAATTAAACTTAAGTTGTAGATATATTATTTTCCAGTGTTAAACCTGTATAGTTAAAGAGCTCTACTTGAAAATATTGAAATCACTATATGCTAAAAATGACCAATGACAAATGTACATAAATTATATCTATATACAGTAAAACCTGTCTAAGCTGGAAACTGCATAGGGCATGAACCTATACAAGCTGGAAATATCAAAATTTTGCAGCATTATCTTAAGATTTCTCTAAAAAAATGTCCTCTATATGGCAGAACCTGCGTAACATGGACTAAAACTATCTTTCACCTCCCTCATCCATCAACAAGTAGGATTCGAACATGAGTAAGGTGGAAAAAGTTTTGATTAAGTATTAATTTCTTATTCAATTAATAATTTGTTTAAATATTAATAAATTCTTGTTTAATCAACAATTTGTTTGAATATTAATAACTTCTCAGACATTTTGTTACATTAAGTATTGGTTAAATATATTCTGTTCTTTTTCTGTTGTAATAATTTTTCAGTTAAATTAGATTCATGATTTATAGAAATATATTTGTCTTTTTTTAAGTACAAAATTCTACTCTTTAAATAATTCTCACAAAAAAAATAAATTCCTATCTTCCCTAATTTTAAAATTTAGGAAAAATTTACCATGAGTAATAGGTACAAGTGAAAATATGCACTGTTTCAAAAATTTGAGGAAGAATCAACTTCCTGTGGAATGGAAAGCCAATAATAAAGCATGGATGACAAATGTTATATTCAAGGAATTTTTGAACAAATTAAACAAAAGAATGGAAAAAAGAAAATTGGAATATTCTACTTTTCCTAGATAATGCAACTTGTCACCCAAAAGTTTGACTTTCAAATGTTTGTTTAGTCTTTCTACCCCTATGTACATCAGTTCTACAGCCATTAGATAATGGAATTACATAGTGTATAAAATTGAAATACAGAAAACTGATGCTTCAGCATATTATTACAAACATGGGCAACTGTAAGAGAGCATCTGAAATGACCGTGAAAATTGATGTGTTAGATGCAATTGCATTTTTAAGTTATTCAATCAAATGTGTAAAAGACGAATGTGTAATAAAGTGCTTTTGAAACTGTGAATTTATTATTGGTAATGGCGAAGATTGTGGAGAAGTTGTTTGTTATGACAATTCTAGTGAAATTCAAACTCTTAGAAGATTGATGCAGATGATTCTATGAACATGGAAAGTTTTGTGAACGTTGACAAAAATGTTTTAACAAAAACTGATGAAATTCATTTAAAATCAATAATAGAATTGCAAGATGATAACAGTGTGAGAGAACAAAATGGAAAAGATAGTGAGAAAGTAGAAATTCCTACTTCATCACAATTGTTAAGTTATATTAATGCTATCAAATTATATGGAAAAATGAAGGGGAAAGTGAACGTCATGAAAAGGCTGTAGAATTGATGTTCTCTTTTAACCACATGAGAAAGTCCATTAAAAAAACAAATCAGATGAAACTGGACACTTTCTTCAAATAAATTTTATTAAAATTCTGTACACTTATGTATATTTTGAATGTCTATTTTTGTTCTTATTCTAATAAATATAGCATAAACAGTATAATAACATTATTCACAAACGTCTTACTTCCCTTGAGTCAAGCAAGTATAACTCTCTGCTCAAATATTATATATAATAAAAGAAATGCATGTTCACTATGTCTAAGCTGGAAATTTTACTCAGTCCCGTGAGATTCCACCTTAGACAGGTTTTATTGTATTTTTTTTATAATGTGGAGATGCTATATATAAACCACAGATAACATATTAGTTGTATATTTATGACTCACACCCATCTGTTATACATATTTATAAGTGGTTGGTAATTATAAACAACTTAAATGCCTGATATTGAGTCTATATGTAGATGCATACAGATTTTATTAGGATTTAGTTGGTGTTCCAGCATAAAACATTTTACCATTACACCAATAATAACATGATTCACTGTAGTCACAAAAGCTACAGAAAAACTACTTATATCATTCAAAATTCTCTCCATTATATATATATATACTGATTATCAATGTATTGAAATTAATGAGAATTTTTACAAATCTTTTAATAGATTGCCTTGAGACTATTTTAACAATAGATCTACTTTTTTCCATATTTTAGAAAGTTCTTTACACAGTTAAAAGTTTTTCTTTTTCTATCAGAAAGTGCAATTCATTATCAAGTCTAAACAAAAAAGACATGTAAGATGAAATATATAGGTAGATTATATTCTGTAAGTACCTTTAAGCTTTGATGAGGACACCACACACAACCAATCAGAAATCCAACAAGGACTACCACAACAGTCACAGCTATCACAGCCAAGAGAGCTACCTTAAAATCAAATGTTGTATCAATTGGAGTAGATGACTCTGGAAAAATCACAAAATTAAGTTATTTCCAAAATGTAAATTAATGAATCCTTAAAAGATTACATGATCATTAGATCATTTTGATAACTTTGGGAAAAATACTAAAGAATATAACAACTTGTGTGAAATTATGTCAGGAAGAATGTGATGTTAAAACAAAAACTGTTGAATACCTATCTTTTACAGACTCTAAATCACAAAAACCTTTACTGCTTAAAATTGTTATTGTTGAAATTTGTTATTTCTGAGAAAGAGTATAAACTGTAACTTATTTGTGTTACAAATATATAATTTTTCATGTGACTGAAGCATCCAATGCAGCACCAAGTTCCGTCACAGTTGTTGCACTTGTATGTGATGTCAGAGGGTGGGTCCAAGTTACTGTATCTCTCATTTTCTTCAGTTACTTTAAATAAAATTACATCAAACCAACTACTATACCTAAAGCTTCTTTGGGTGGCTTACTCTATGATCAACCTGGCTGGGCTGACATAGTTAGATATGCAGATCTTAGCTATTTATGATGTAGGCTTAGTTATAAAATGCAATATTTAAATTCTGGACTTAAAAACTACAAAAATGAGATTTATAATTTTCAATTGCTTTTATTTTGCTATTTATTATTAAAAAAATAATAAATATCTGCTAGTTCTATGCCTTACAAGTATCGTAATAGCATACAATATAATGCACTTAGTTTTATTTTTAGAAATATGAAAACCAAATTAGACCTTAATGGTATAAGAAATTATAATTACTCTTAATCAAGAAAAAATACACTATGCCTTACATAGAAATGTGTACTAAACATTAATCATGGCTTATGTTCACATCTGTTAACTTAGGGTAAACAAAAAAATTGGTATGCTGGGGAAAAAATATATAAATAAAAAAGTCCAATATTTACCAGGACTGTCATATCAAGAAATTTTATAATACTATCTTAAGAAGTGTATTTTATTATTTCTAAAATATTATATATATATATCCACCTTAAAGGTACATTAGAAATTTCAGACTTTGTAGAGCTCTTCTCTTAAATAAAAGTATAAACATTGTTTTAAGAATTAATAAAAATATAAGCTACATAAAAGATAAAAGAATACCAGGGAAAACAAAATAAAATGAGATAATGAATCTTTTTACGATAACAATAAGTTTAATGTTACCTAAATGCATAAATATTATTATCTGTACATCTACAACTTAAAAAAATACAAAATAACTCACTGTATATGATTAATCTACAGCATACTGAAATAAAAACAATATTTGAAAAATAATTTGCAAGGTTAAAAAAAAAGAAAAGTAAAATGGAATGTTCATAAGTTTTAATGATATTGTGATACTACACAAATATTTGTTTCATAAATTCAACAGGACAATCAACAACAGGTTTCTAACAAATATTTAATATTTAGAACAAATAAAAAAGGACATACTAACCCAAATGGAAAGATTTACCACTTGCACAGTACAGGTAGCTTTCCAGCAATACTGCCAATGTTATAAATTCCAGGATCATATTAAAAATAAAATGCTGTCAGTTCAATTAAACCCATAAGTAATACTTTACAATATGTTGAGTTGTACCAGTTTTCAAGAACTGAAAGCTCCAAAATTCACCTTCCTGTAAAATAAACAAAAATAAAACTAAATATATATTACAATAAATGTTGTATGTATTTCAACCACATCATTTTCTAATCACACTATAATGTGTAAGTCTGCACTAATATAGGATTATTTGAAGTTACTAATCATATGTATATTTCTTAACAGATTTTAAAGCAGATTAAAATTGCTCATACCTTCATGTTTCTTTACATCAAACCTGAAGAAGTAAAAACATTTTATTTTTTATTATTTATGTAACTGAAACCTTATTTGTTTGGTTGGTTTGAATTTTGCACAAAGCTACACAAGGGCTACCTGCACTAGCTGTTCCTAATTTAGCAGTGTAAGACTAGAGGGAAAGTAGCTAGTCATCACCACCCAATGCCAACTCTTGGGCTACTCTTTTACCAGCAAACAGTGGAATTAACCACCACATTAAAACACCCCATGGCTGAAAGGGTGAGCATGTTTGATGTGATGTGGAATTAAACCCGCAGCCCTCAGAGTGCAAGCCAAGTGCCCTAACCATCTGGCAAAAAAGTAATAGTAAATCAATTTGAATACATAAAGTGTGTTCCAGGGCAACAACATTAGTAAGGAATAAAGGATTAGTTTGAGCAAGACACTTCTTTGTCACCAGAAGCACTTGATATAAAGAAGTGCACAATTTGAGAAGCTTCCCAAGCTGTTCAGTACTGTAAAAAAACAATAAAAAACACTCAAAGATACCACATCAACCACATTTAAATAAGGAGACTTGTAAATCTAATAACTGCTCTGCAAGTAGGACCATATGATTAAAGGCAAATGCTGCTTTGCCTCTATATATCTTCTTAAACATTGGACATATTCAACCAACAACTCTGCTAACAGGACCACACTTTCATCTTCATATTGAAGACCATGGTAAGACTGATGCAATTAATCAGTCTTGCTGCCATTGAGTGCTCTACCACAATGTGGTAACTTACTCTATGGACTACAAGACATTCCATTTGAATAAGACCCACTTGTCTAACATAAAAGCTTTTCAACTTGCCAAGAAGATATTTATATATAAAAAAAAATCAATGAAGTTGAGACCTAAGTAACATAGATGGAAAGCCTTTACCCACCAGAACCATAAAGAATTAAGATTTGCACTCTTTAGTACAGTTTAGTATTGTCCATCCACATCCCTGTACCAGACCTAGTTTTATAACTATATCTTCAAGAACTGTATATATGTAAATATCACAGAAAGTCCACATAAACTGTACAATACTTTCATAGAATTTGAAGAGCCACAGGAACAATGATAACAGATATTCACTAATGGAGCTGTTCTGGTCATACTGTTTTCTATGAGAAGCACCCAAAATGAAAGCCAATGGAAGTAAAAAAAAATATTTTCTATTGAAAATAGAAGCTACAAATAAATAAGTACTTGACATTATAAAACAAGTCATTGCCACATAAGGATAGACCCTACAACAGTGAAACTATGATGCAAACACCACTTTAATTTATCAACAAAATGACTGATCAAAACACTTGAAAAACTCCACTGTTCCTGTTCTAAACACACTATTTAACTAAAATTACAGCAGCTGATAAACAATCAAAAGAATAATTTCATTCAAAATATCATTATGAAGAGCAATGCCAAAACCAACACAAAAATTCAAACAAACTTATAGAGAGAGAAACCAAATATGGTTTTAAGACCTTTCATTCTTGGCTGAGAGAAGAAAAATAAAAATGAATGTAAAAGATGCTATATTTGCTAAAACATGAAATAATGAAGCCCATATAGCAGGAGTTAAGATATCTCTATCTAGCATTTTCGAATCTCATTAAAAATGACAAATATAAATAAACATGTCTAAACGAAAACAAAAGTCCCCATGAGAATTAGGACAGGTTTCAGTTCTTGACTGCACATTTCACCTGTGCAAGAAGGCTTCTAAATAACTATGCGACACAATTGCTTTTGGTGTCCCAAACCCCACATTGATAGCCTCATTCAGGACACATTTCTAGAACCTAAGAATCTGTTTCTGAAGATGGTAATTACTGCTTACACCTGTTTAGTGCCATACTGATTTGCAGTAGAATTTCTACAATTGTTTTGACTGGAGAGCAGAAAGTGAACTGGGAGTCAGTTGGAGCAGAAGGGGGAGGGGTAAAGTGTTATTAAGCAGTGCAGAAATAGATATTTTAGCTTTTAACATGTTTGTGGTAGTCTGATGCCACTTAAAACTACCATTTAACCCAGCTCCAGGATCATATATGATGTTGGAAATTTAAAAATTTTAAAAGTTAAATCATGACATCTCAGATGGAGAGCAAGGCTGCTTGGGAAGAGCTCTACAATTGGAGTCTGCTAGTGCTACTCCCAACCACCTCAGTGGACATGCATCTATTTATTTAGTCTTCTTTTTTTTTAATATTATGGTTTGGGTTATTAGTATCAATAACAATTAATACGTGGATGTGTCTCTTGACTGCCTGTCGTATAATGGCATAAACAAAATTTCACACAATTCATAAATTACTTTTTTATTGCTAATGCTAGAGTTAAACTTAGTGCCTAAAAAAAGTAAAATAGGAATGGCGAACAGATGAACATCTTATAAAATCACACCATTAAATACGATTTGGTTTAATATTCAATGACCACGTACACTTCATACGTCTTCTGTTAAAGACTCTAGAGTCAAGCAGTGAAGAAAGAATATAAATTGTATTTATAATTTTTATCTCACGATTGCATAATGGCTGCAACAACGAAACTAGAAAGACTTCAAGAGAGCGAATGCCGGTTCCAACAGCACTGGTACTAGTATTAGTTCTTCTCGATAATGTCTAAAACTTAAAATGATTAACCATTAGTATTATTTCGTTGAACCTAACTGGAAAATATACCTTTAAAATACCGTTACTATTTTGTTGATTTAGACTTATCATATAAAAAAAAACGATATAAGAAATTTAAGAACACGATCTTCGAAAATCCAATCTCCACTTAGTTACCAATGGACGGTATCTAAATATTGTCATTGTTGTTGACTCGTAAACACTAGGAACAGGTTGTATTGATTGAACGGGTTGTGTAACTTTTTATACCAGGTAAAGCTTTTCCTTTTGCATTTTATTTATTGAGCCATAGTTTTTTAAACAATTATGTTTGCTCAACACAAAAAATATTATTATGTGTATAAACGTTTCTAAAATTCACATATTAATTAAGTGATAAATGTACTATTTTTGCACTGAACGCAACGACAAGTTATCGTATCGTTTCATAACGTCACTATTTCACATTCCTTTGTTCACATTTCAAAAATTGACTCTTTGTAAAGCGTTAACGATGTTTATGGTTATAAGAATATCTAAAAAAGTTCAAATAAAACTAATATTTCACACACACAGAAAAAAAAAGTTTGAAAACTTGTACTGAGTGGGTACATAATACGTTTCTCCGAATCTGCTTATTAATTTTTTCTTTAAAATTTATGTGTGTATGTTGCCTTTAGTTACCAATGGAGTCACAAAGCTCCATTGGCTCTGTTACTCATTGAACTTGGCCATTAATTTGAAGTTTCACGTGGGTAAGACTCCTGTAAAGTCGAAAATACTGTATCATATTGACGGTATTTTTTCTTCTGACTCCTCAGGTAGTATCTCCAGGGTACGTCTTCTCGTATCATGTAATAAGAGTGACCATTAATTACGTGTTTTGTACGTGCATCCTGCAAAGCTTCGCAATGGGCTGTTTGCATTCTATCTATCATGAAATATTTAACTTAGAACTTTTGTGTTGCAAGTATGTAAACTTACCATGGACCCAATGAATTCTCCTGCACCAGGAGAATTAAATAATGGCTTTATAAATATATATAGTGCAATATTTTTCATAATCTGGAATAGTTATATTGGCTTTAAATGAACAATTTATCCTTAAACTTTCAAGTAAAGGTACCAAAACTTTTTAAACTTTGAATATTGTTTGTTTCGAATACATAGTATTTTAGTGTGTTTAACATGTGTCCAGTTTTTTTCTCTTTCGCTTTTTTTTAAAGTCAGTCAAAGTGGGAGAATTCAAATGTTCATCCTTTAATACTTTTACTATCGGACCTCCTACTTAATTACTCTTAAGGAAGTTAGTACCTGTAGCTTATGTTTGTTTTGTTTGTTTTTGAATTTTGCGCAAAGCTACGCGAGGGCTATCTGCGCTAGCCGTCCCTAATTTAGCAGTGTAAGGCTAGAGGGAAAGCAGCTAGTCATAACCACCCACCGTCAACTCTTGGACTACTCTTTTACCAACGAATAGTGGGATTGAGCGTCACATTATAACGCTCCCACGGCTGAAAGGGCGAGCATGTTTGGTGCGACGGCGATTCGAACCCGAGACCCTCAGATGACGAGTCGAACGCCTTAACCCATCTCGCCATGCCGGGCCTTCACACGTCTTATACATACGTTATCATGTATTATTTGGTTCCACAAAACTGTTTATGTATTTAATTGAAAAACAAACAAAAAAACGATTAGCTGTATATATTGTCATTTGATCCAAATACCATAAATTACACAGGCCTGTGATGGCTTTATTTCCTTGAACTTTTTGGAAATTTTACAGTAATTCCTGTACGCTGAATCCGAAAATTATATCCATTTTCCTCTATCACGTACAAATATTTTACAAAACGTCATATGTACTTTTAGTGCATCATTTTCACTGAAATGTTCACAATCGGTAGCTATAGACGCCTTTAGACCAAACGCAATAAAAATAAAATATGTTCGTTGTGAAAAATGAAATAATAATTGATATAAGTAAGAGCTTTTTTATCTTCTCGATTTGTAAAAAGTACTTATGTGATAAAAAATGAATAATGCTTTCGAGATCTGCGAAGCTTAATTAAGGAAAAAATTCGTTATTCAACAAGTAAGCTGGCTTCTTATTTATTTCCAAGTTTGACAAAAATGGTGGTCGAATTTGGATTATTCCTCACAACTTTTAAAATAAGTTTGAATTAAAAGTCCGATAAATCATGATTAGTTAGCTAGTATTATTTTTACTTCATGTTTCCAGTATGGTATAAGTTTTAATATTTATTCTTAAAATAAAATACATAAACATGAGAGAAAGATAATTGTGTCGTACATTTTACTATTTCACGAGAAAGAGACAGTAAGCTGTGTAGACGACATAAATATGTTTTTCTAATATCACTTGTCTTTTTTGTTAAAGTTAAGTATAAAACAACGCAATGGGCTATATGTTCACTACCAATCACGGGTATCGAAACCCAGATTATAGCGTTAGAAGTCCACAGACATACCGCTATGCCACTGTGTGGGGAGAGGGGCAATATTCCTTTCCGACTTTCGTACACTACCAAAATGTACGTAGCTCGGTTTGATAAATTCCCACTAAAAATTACATTTTATCTATAATCTCTGAGTGTTAAAATCAGTATTGTGTCAAAGTTTTTATCGTATGGTGTAAATGTTTATATGTATCACATAAAATATAACAAAATACTTTAAATTACTAAAGTGTTGCACATTCCTACTTTAGCAACGCATATCTTAACAAACGTTACGGGCCATTATTTCTTTGAGGGGTTAAAAATACTGTGCGCATAATCAATATTGGCATGAAAACAAGGTTTGTTTCAAAACAAAGCTACATTAGGCTATTTGCTGTGTTCATCACAGGGAATCGAACGTCGAATCATAAGCGTTGTCAGTACGTAAACTTACCTCCCTCTAACAGGAAATGTGAAAATATGGAATTTCCTCATATCGCATTTTTGTTTTTATTTTTTTAATAAAAATAAAATAAATCCATGCTTTCTTAATAAAAGTAGTCCTTTACCGATTTTTAATTCACAGTGATCATTATTATATCGATCATCTTTCGTCACAGAAGGAGACTTTACTAATATGTGACTCGTGAATTTAAAAAAAAACATTATAAGTTATTTTTATTTTTAGGGTTGATAAATAAAGCTCGTGTTTCACACTGATGAATTTCACAGAAACTTAATTAAGAAAAAAGTTTGTTTCTTAGTTTCAGAATAAAGCCACCTTACACTACGACCCGGCATGGCCACGTGGTTAAGGCGATCTACTTCTAATTCGAGGGTCGCGGGTTCGAATCCCTGTCACACCAAACATGCTTCCCCTTTCAGCCGTGCAGACATTATGATGCGAAAGTCAATTCCACTATTCGTTGGTGAAGAGTAGCGTGCAGATGTCCATGTATATGCCAATTGTGAAGTCCAAATATAATGTAGTTACAGCTTGTGTGGTTAAATTCAAAATGGTAACAGTAAAATAAATCAAAAAAAGGTTAAGAAGGGCTTAAAAATTACATTGCTTGTACTGAAAAATAAAAAAAACTAATGTGTAGCTTTCAGCAAATGTTGTTAGAAACAAAATTTAAACTTAAATCAGACTATATAAAAATCACTAAAAATTGATTAATTTATTCTTTTCATAATATAAATGAACAGTGTAAAAGTCCAGTTAGTCCACAAGCCTTAACATGTACAATTTTTCAATCTATGTCCAGATGGAAACTTTTTTATGTGTTTTTTCTTATAGTAAAGCCACATTGGGCTATCTGCTCAGTCCATAAAACTTTTTTGAGGCATATAAACAGTCACTATTATTGGAGTTTATTTTCTATTTAAATTTCTCTGAAATACGGTATTATAGAAGAACTCTCATAGTTTGCACCATAACATAGATTTTAAAGCTGTGTATTCATGCTGTTCACCTACACTTGATACCACTGACAACAGAGGAATGCAAGGTTAACATAAACAAAAAACTATTTCTGTTAGAGTAATGTTTCTTGTGTGTAGAAAAGTTTATTGCAGGTAATATAATTAAAAACAACTCCTCATATTGCAATGAAAAACAGTGTAGCAGTAAAAACCAAAATTTTGGCCTAAAACATGTACTGTTTCAAATTAAGAGCAATTTCGTAAATAAATTACTGTACTATTTCACATAACCCTTTTAAGGAAACATAAGATTCAAAGTAATAAAAAACATATTTCAGAGTTGAATATCAATTCACTAAAAACATTTACAATAAAAAGGAAATAAAAAAGTGGTTAATATACAAGAAACACAAAATGTTTTTGTTTATGTCTCACAGTGATCCATTAGTAACATAAAAAAACTGTTACAGAAATTTTATTTCGACACATAAGAAGTAAAATATTTTGTTAAATATTCATTTCACTATTTTTCAATAATAATTGCAAAAATTGTTATATTTCATAATCTTAATGGTTTATCAGCAAAAATGAAATCTATTGCATTATGGCATGGTGTCTATTCACATTATAACTCATGTGTACGAGCAGTATGTGTGAAGTGAAAGAAGTGTCCATCACTATAAAGATTTTGCAGAAGCTACAATATCAATGACTTTTTGAAAGATATCAGCTTGTGAAGGAAACATCTCTATCATGGTTTCAGCAACAGATTTGTAATGTTTCAATCTATCTCTGATTTTATCTTCTTCCTTCTCTATGTTACTAACTGATATTTTGGTCTGGTACTTTCCTTCTTTGGCTGATTGAAAATATTTCGTTTTCTGCTGCATTAGTGACAGTCTAATTATATTCTGAAAAAAATAAATTTTATTATGCATAAAAGTAACTTAAAAATTTCAATATTATTGTTAATACTAAAAGAAAATCAAAAGTTACATACAGTTTTGAGAATCTGTACTTATCTAATGGCCAAAAGCAAAGCTATGATTAATTGTAATAAAAAAATTGTATAAACTACTTAATGAAACTGAAAAGTTATCTTAATTTATATTTTTTTAATATCCATCTACATTTATGCCAATTTCTCCAAATGAATGAATTAACTTTACGTTTATTCTGTAGACGTTTTCCTTTTTGACTTCTAGGTGGTTTGAGTTTTTCAATGCAACTTCACTTAAGCAAGAGTTGTTAAAGCAATACAAGTAAAATATTAACTACAGTTAAGATGTGTTTAATGCTCTATTTTAAAGCTTGCCATAAAACATGTCTTCAACTTTTGTATAGTTATCTCCCTCTAACTCATTTTGTTAGATTAAATTATCCTGAATTTCATTTTGAACACTATTAACAGCATGTAACTCATATTTATCCTAAATATTATGTGAAAACAAAATGGCTGATACATAATTCACTAATACAGTTTTCTTTTTTAGTAATTTTAGAGAAAAATCACTGACAAAAAATTCATGAAACTATTGTTTGAGGGATGTAACAAGTGGAATATGAATGGTGAATAATTTATAAGGAATACCCACCTGGAGAACTTTTGTGAATTATGATGGATGCAGTTATGACAGAAATTTCTGATGAAGCTGCACTTGCTTACACAAAAAACATCATTCTTCCACAAAGTTCTCCACATAGGTTAATAAATAATAATAACAAAACATAACTCCTTCTGCTTTTTCTTAGTTAATAGATTCAGTTTTAAAATTTCTGGTTAAAGTGATTTAAATGTCATTTGTGCAAAACCTGTTAAGATTTATGAACCAGCTTTCTTCTGTGTTCTTAAAGCAATGAATCAATCTTACATAATTTTATTTACATCTTAAAAGATGTTTTGGACTTTGAATTATTTGAAAAAAACAAGGTTTTTATACTGTATGATACTTGGTAAGAAGTATCCATCTGGTGAATTTACTAAAAAAAACTAATTAATTAAATTAAGAATGTTAAATATACAAAATGTCATGATGTATGTGTCATATATTGAGAAGCTACACTGAAATCTTTGCCTGCCCTACTGTACAATACAAACAAAATATTTTCCCTTTTATTTAAACCATTTGTGTAAAAATTAAAAATTAAATTATGTATGTTATTTTTGGAAAGCTAGCATGATGCAAGGAAAGGAATGTTGTCACTTAGCTTGACAAGACTTGGAATACATGGTTAGTTGTATTACTGTTATACATTATCTATTAAATTAGAATATGTTATAGAAAGCTATAAACTTACTTTTAATTTAGACTGAAATACTCTTAATAATTGCACATCGTTGCTATAATGTTAGCCATCTGTGTTGAACAGCTTAGGAGAAGTACGCAACATACTACAGAAAGGAGGTGTGTGTGAAATTTCAACTTTTACATGTGGCTACATAATTAGGTATTCTGACTATGAGGAAAGTAAGAAGCAGATTGCCAAAGATCTTGGGCTTTCCAATGGGTGCATACATAAAAGTATTGTGAAGTAACATCAGGAGTATCTGACTATTGCATAATGTCAGCCTGGCCACTCATCAACTGTCACAAACTGGGCACAGTGAGCATTTTTTACCAGGTATGTTCCAAGTCATAAAAAAGCCTTTGGACATCTCAAGCTTCCTTGACAAGAATCAATGATAGTACAAGTGGTTTTAGATTGGCTGAGCTACGAAAGCTGGATGGATCAATGGAAACCCACAATCATCAATGAAAACACACAGAAGAGAAAGCTCATAATTACACCTCCATATGTTCACAACTGCAAGTTCTTCAGGGTTTGATCATGATTGCTTTTTCTTTACATTTGACATGCTGTTATGGATGCAAATGACCTGCTACTTGTTGACAAAAGCTACAAATTATTAGTTGGGACTATTAAAAGTTTTGTAATGTTTATAGCTTTATGTTCATACTTTTTGTTTCATAGCATTTTATTATTTGTATGACTATTTTGGTATACACTGTATATTTGATCGTTATAAATGAAGTGAGATACTTAGGTTATGTTTAAACTTGTGTGTGATTTGAAATGTAATGTACATTTAAAATATCTATCTTATAAATCTATCATGTGCAATTTAGTGGCATTAAGAATGGATTAAATTAGGTATAAGTAGTTCACATGAGTATCTACCATTAGTGACTGTTGTCAGCTGATTTCATATTATTTTCTAAATTGGTAATAATGTATCCATTATGAAAAAAATACTTCAGAATCTTTAAGTCTATAACAAGTTAATAACAAATTTTAAATATTCCAATTTATGTACAGATGCACAATACCACCAGGAGATCACAATGTCTCTATCTACTTACCTGATATTTTTTTTCAATATATTCAGTTAAACGTTGGTCTCTCCTCACAAGTTCATCACTATATTTTTGAAGTGTTTCTTCCTCTATGGATAACTGTCTTCTTAGACTGGAATAAAGTTCCTTAAGTCCTTGATGCTCTTTCTCTAAAGTAACTTGATTCTGAATCAAGTATGAATACAGTTTGCCACATTATTTATCAGTAGGTACTTAATATATGAAAATGTAAATCATCCTATACAAAACATTAAATTAGAAACTTTTATTTATGGAAAACAAAACTGTGTGTGGTTAAAGTTTAAGGTGTTAGAAATAATTTAACATGAGAATAAATTACAGTTGTTCATGAAGAATTATTAAAGAATGGTGTACTAACAACAGGAAATATAATTACTGCAATACAAAACAATTACTCTCAATAAGTTCTAATTTGAACTTTTTTATATCAGTTTTTACCAATTCTTGAATTTGACCTAGCTGGATTAGTAGTTATGACAATGCTGCCAAGATGGAAATGGTCGAATGGAGAATAATATAGTACATGACCTTAAAATATTAATTTCATCAGGCTAATTAGTTTAAGATTATTTCAGTAAGCTTCAGATGGATTAAAATAAGGTGAAAAAGCTTGAAACACAAAATGGTACTTTGACCTTTTACAAAAAACTCTATCACTTAAGTGAATAGGCTTACAGTTGAGTCAACTTCTTATTAATGTGTTTTATTGCTTTAGATACCATGAAAAACCTTTGTTTTTCAATTTAAAAAGAGATGCACATATCAGAACTGAAAGAGTTATTTATATTGTAATTTGAATCTTTTTGTTATCCTTAGAATAAGGTCTGTATGGTGAACATTACAAAAAACTTAAGTATAAAAAATATTATAGATGAGTCAAACATATAATGATAAAGGGCTGTATAATTAATAATAGTTTGATGTCTCAAATACATTATGAATTATGCACAAAAGGGACTGAAAAACAACTACTAACCTTTTCACTGTGGGTGGGACATGCATTTCCCAATGCATGAGGAAATATATGTACCAGCTGCAGTGAATGGGTTAAAAAAAGGTTTTTTTATGAAATGTACAGCATATGTAATAAACATGATCCACCTTTTTAGTTGTTTTGATGTTCTGTAACACATCTTCTAGTTTTCTTTGTATAACTATTTTTGATTCCTTCTTCCTGCCACATTTCACCTGGATGTCTATTTTAGTGGCAATAATATCCCATTTTGAAACAGACCTGTCCAAAGCAGCCAATAGCTTGTCTTGTTCTCTTTTTAACTGCTCATGATGCATCTGGTCAAAAAAGGAAGAAATATTTTATTAAATTTTGAAAAAAAATTCCATTATTTGATTGTGTAATAGGAATTTGAAAAGTAATATGTAAATCTTAAATACTACTTTGTATAATTGAATATTTATTCCCCTAGTAGTTCAGAAATGGGACAGAGATCATAGTTTGATCAAACTGACTTAAGCCTGATAAATTCTTATATTTACAATGTATGCAGTTAAAATATTACCTCATTTCATTATGATCAATGTTAAACGTTCTGAAGTCATAAGACATTTCTCATTCAACCATTATTCAACTATTTCTTTTACTTGCCACTTCAAGACATGCAAGTACATTATACAACAAAATTCTTATATAAAAATAGCAAAAAAATTTTTTGTGTCAACAATGCTATCTTCTCCAATTCTGTATTTTGATTCTCTATTCTAAAGAATAATTCTATAATATTATTATAAAATGAACACACTTTGTATTTCCATACACTATAGATCAATTCTGGTTTTAGCTGTATTTTCTACAAAATTATGAAGAAAAATATTTATTAGGTTTAGGAAGTACAGGTTAAGGATTTTTTTCCCTTGTACTTCTGTAAGTCACATTTAAATTAGCAACTTTTAATTTCATAAATTTTACTTAATAAAGTTATTTTAACACAAATTAAGATGAATCTACTAAAATATCCAAAACAAAGTAAAATTAGTAGTAGTAGTAGTTAACACTTTTATAAAGAGTCTCAAATTTAGTAATCCAATAAGTACTTTTCCGTGTGTGATGAGATCTAGTGACATAATTTAATTAAAAACATACGTTACATAAAGGCAGCTTGTAACAAAACGAACAGTCCACCAAAATGGCTCAACAGTGCATCTGATCAATTTTAAAACTAAAACTCAGAATTAGATATCCTTTGTGGGCATAGCACAGATAGCCCATTGGGTAGTTTTGTACTTTACAAGATAATGAATATTAATACTAGAATATTACTTAAATAATATCCTAGATATAAAAAAAATAAACATTAACATTAAGCTTATACTATATATTTCCTGATTCTTGTTTATAAAAATTTACCTACCCAATTTTGGGGCCTTGAAACTGCACGTGGAACTCCACATAAATACCTAGAATGTACTTGTAGGCCTATATACTTATACTGACAGCTTCAATTTCATGATCATCAATCACTAAATCTGCTAGCTAATTTAAAATTTATGCTTTTTTTCTCTGCATAGTTCTTCATATATTCTTATTTAGTATAATATAGAAAAAATTAATAGAAATTACTAACATCCATTCCTTGTGTTTTTGCTGCACTGTAACTTGGCTTTAATGAGTTTTGCCCTAATTAACTATGGCTTATGTTTGTAAGTTCCTATTCCTCTAGGTCAAGTTACAAGGTATTTGATTATAAGCAGGAACTTTTTTGCTTTGGTAGATTATTCAGAAAGTTACTCAATCCTAGCAACAAAATGATTTAGTTAATAACTTAGTGAAAATTAATACATATACCAATTTACCAATAACTATGCTCTCTTTAAATGTGCTTTTTACCCCTAAATTAATAATTCTTTGTAGGTTATTCTATGATTAAAGATGTTATCCTCTGCTCACTGCCAAAAAGGTTAATCTCTCTCTCTCGTTTAAAGTCTCTCAGTTGGACAGTGATCAGTTTTTAAACTTACAATACAAAGATATGGGGTTTGATTACCTGCAGTGGACAGTGTGCAAATAGTCCTTCATATATCTTTATGTTAAAAAACAACAACAACAATCCTCACTTGAAGTTGGCGAATTTCATTCTTCTTTTCTTGAATCTCTCTTAAGTGCACATCTGATGAAAGTGATTGCTTTGTTTCTTTAGACATTTCCAACTTCTTCTCCCACAACATGACTTCTTGTCTGAAAGGCAATGGTTGTTAAGTTCAACACTTTCTGGTGCATCACAAAACAGATAAGAGTGAAAAATACAAATATTTCAGACTCTTCTTCAAGCCACATAAATATTATCTCTACTATTAGCTATTATCAAATTATTTTAATTCTTATATCAAGCAACAATGGATACTAACAGTAGACAAAGACTTGTGTTTATGTGCAACATTTAGTACATGCAAAGATTTAAAGTTTTTTATTTATTTCAGATCATAAATATGCTAATTGTTAAACACTAAAAACAATTAATAATATCATATATCTTTAAAATGTGAATGCCAAAAATAATATAATTTAAAACAACGTATCTCAACCTATGGAATGCAATTCAAATTTGGGTCATGTGTCAAAGTGTCATGAACAGACTTTCAGTCAACAAAAGGCTGAGAACCACTGATTTAAAACATTTCACATGCATACATATATGTATGACCAACATGAAGATTCTGTTTTGATTTACAAAAAGCACCTTTAATCTGTAGAAAGATATCTGTTAATCACAATTAATCACTCTTAATTCATTTTTATCACATATTTGCAAAAATAATACACTGTATGTATTAAAATGTTTAAATAAATACCACAGTACATAAAAAGTATTACAAATTTATTAAAACAGGTTCATCATAACTTAGTTTGCCAAGTTTTAGTGGAAACATACAAAATATGATTACTGTATCTATAAAAACAATTAAATTTTACATTTTTAGAATTAAAATGAATTTCAAACAGACACATCTGAAATACTAAAAGCCTTGTATAGTTGAATAACTTTCATGCTGCCAATAGTCACATCATTTTAGATTCTGAATTCCCTTGACATGATGCAAACTTTACATCACCTTATCCCCACTCTCCCACCTTTCATGGATGGAGCATCACATTATAATGCCCCCACAGCTGAAAGGGTAAGCATGTTTGATGTAATGGGTATTTGAACCCATGACTCTTGTATTACAAATGGAGCACCTTAACCACCTGGCCATGCTGGGTCACTAGTTAGAGAGTGGTATCTTGTCCATTTACAACACATATATACATACATGACATGCACAAGTCTTGACTGTACAAATCTAAACACATAGTATCAGATTATAAGGAGATCATGATCTTATTGCAATTGTTTTATAATCAAATAATTGATCAAATTCAGACACCTTTCTAATTATGAATTTAGAAGTATCTAGGTTGCCATTAATAATATAAATGTGGGTTTAATTAGTGTTTAAGCATGTTATAGAAAAAGATTTGCTTACTAGAGATTCAATCTAGTTTCAATAATCACAACTAGAGGCAAGTAGAATCCCAAAGCTGAAAAAGACACAAATATGATGTAAATACAATTTAAGGAACATATTCAGATTCATCCATTCAAGATATCCTTTGAAGGGAACTATGATCAGAATGGCAAAGATCTCACAAAGTGGTAAATTTGGTAAAATATAATCCAAAGTTCATTTTTAATGCATTCAGGATATTGGGGTAAACAAGACAGAAAAATTGTAAAAATTGTACATAATAGCCACAATATGATATAAAGAGCATAATTCTCATACAGAATACATAACATTTTCCAAACTTTTCTGAAAGATAATATATACGATAATAATGAATACTTCTGAAAAGACAAAAATATTCTTTAGAACAAGAATCAAGACCAGATTAGATAGACAATACAACAACAGAGAAACAACAATCACCTTCTCTTACTTTGACACAAAGATGTGTATTAGGTACAAGTATAAAGGTTTTTGGAAAAACAAAGTATATGCAGCATCACTGACAAAGATATCAGAATATCTTCTATCTAATGATAGATAATAAAGTCACCAAGAGTTCAAAAGTTGAAGAATCCAAGAAATGTAAGACTACTAAACCCAAGCCCATTCAGAACAGTCTAGAAACTTGTGGTAGATTATCAAAAGGGTTAAAAATGTCTTTGAATAATAAATACAAAACAGATTGATAGATTCCATAGCATCTGAAAGTGAAATATGAGGCAACTCTTAACCAAATATGGAATAAGTTGATATTGCATGATCATGAAACAAAAACATGAAAACAGAAGCAATTTGTGGAGGAGCTGAAGATGAACAAAAACATGTACAAACATTGAAATGCAGCCCAACATTATTTATATTCCTTCAGGGAAAATATGTTGATAAACAATGACTATCAATCATGCCACTCTAGTCACGAATTTGTCTTGTGTTTTCATACAAAGGATTTAACAACTGCAAACCATGAAGTTAATGTCATACATCGGTGCAAAACATAATGTTTGAGATTCCCAAAGAAGGTGTTTCCAATGTCGTAATGGAACCAGTCCCCTTTTAAAAAGAAAGTTGAGGTAAAAGAGGAAATCAAAGCTGAGTTAGGCAAAGCAATGCAAAGAACTGATCTTGGTGAGCAACAGAGGAAGAAGGTGGAAAGGAAGGTAAACAAAAGATGGAAGATTCTCCCAAGATTGAGTTACAGTTCAGCCAAAAAATTTCGATCTGAAATAGAGTATCAGGAGAAAGGAAAAAGATGGTTGTCCAGTGTTGTAAAGACATAATTTATCAGATAACCCAGTCACTCAAAGCTACTGAAAAACCTAAGGTTAGGTAAGAAGCTGATAAACCAAAGAAAGACAGCCTATGAAAATTATTTTTATTACACCAGAAAAATGACAACTTTAAGAAGTACATATTAAGAATGAAGCCAAATAAGCAGAAAAATTGCATCAAGTATCTTGTACCACTGTACAGTAGTCTAAGTGAACAAACATACAGAGATGGCAGAGAAGGAGAAGAATTTGAAATAAGTACAACAAACAGCTCAAAGTTCTAACACTATTGTAAGCTGTTGCATCTAGAGGAGTCCAACTCAAAATGATGCTGATTATCCAATATAGTGCCTCAGCCAAGAGGGAGGCATCTGTAAAATTCATATTAAATTTAGAGAACAAAGAAGAAAAAGATATTAGACCGATGCAAGCTCTTAGTTCAATAAAAAATCGGAGAAACTCAATAATGATGGAATATATAGACATAACAACAGACCTGAATTCAGACACAAATGAAAAGTATATTCTATTGGAGTTGGCACCTGTGAGTATACCCAAAGAAAATTATAACACAAAGTGAAGCTATCATATTTAAAGCAGAAGGAATGGTCTTTGATGGTAGGTGAACAAGACTCTGATACTTGAAACATCAAAGTCTTTTTTGAACCATGGTTATCTAAAACCCAGATTTGCTAAACACTCTGTTGATGCTAAACAAGAATTAGAGTTATAGACGATTTTTTCCAAGAGATGTAGCCAGTTTAATGGTAAAATTAACATGCATAACTTACTTAATGGACAAAATAAGCCAGTTTTTCATGGAAATGTTGATGTTTAATGAATGGAGTAGACAAGTAAAACTGAATGCTCAACAGAAATTAAATTGAGCTCAATAGAATGGCAGTGAAATGATGAAATTTCACCCGGTGGCAAAATAAAAATTGAGGCATGAAAAAGTCACTCTTTATATCCACCATCATCAACCAAAGAAGACAATAACAATATATTATTTTCTGTTTGAAAGTGATTATCACAAGGAAAGGATAAATCAAGATAAATCTCAAACCTTCTGATTTTTTGCAATAATAAAAAGACAAGAGTGTATTATGTTATGTATTACAACTTATCTTGGATAAGCCTCCAATTTATTATTTTACTCATTGCAATTTAAAATAGCCTAAAACTAAGTCAAATTTTAATGTCAATTGGGAAGTTAATTAACTGTTGATGTGTATCAAATTTATGATATTTGCCAACAAGATTGATACACATAGGTTTCTTTATTAATAAAAAATATATTTTGATATGCAAATAATAATACAATTTATAATACTGGTTATTACAAATAATGATTTATATACAAAAGTTTTACAAACTTTCAAACAATATTGAGTCTTCTATCTGATCTGGAATTTCTTTGACACCTTATCAAGGGTTCATTGTAAGTGAAATAATAATTCTGAGTTGACATAGGTACAATTCACTTAATGTGGAGCTACATAGCTCTTTCTGATCACAAGTGAGTATTTCACCACTGAAATTATATAATGTCTTCATAAAAGAACTAATGTCCAATGTTAATCTGCTGTAATAATCAAAATCTATAAATGTTCCTGGTCAAATATCTGTAGTTTCCTGATTAATAAGCATTAATCACTGTTATAGCTTCCAGGGTTTACAGTACACCAAATGTAGTAAACCAAAAATATATACTATCTCATGGCATCTCAGACTGGTTACATTTTATAAGTGTTAGGCAAACTTTTAGAAATTTCAGCTGGCCCAACAATACTGGTCATACACTAGTGCTTTTCTGAGACATATTGTTGATTGTTACATTCAAGAATCTTCTACAACTTTAGTGAATATGTGGGAATTTTGCAATACACATTTAAAAGTATAAGTTACATGTATTTTTAAATATATATTCAACTGATAAAAACATCAATGTTAAAATAAATATCTAATAGTAAATATGTTACAAGTGAAACCCAGGAGATATGTGATAAACAATTTTAACTTTCCCTTCTTCAAAGATATCTGATACTTCGTGGTCCACAACGTGTAAGCAGCTTGATAAGAAGAAGAAAAATACATTAAAACCAAATTGAAGGATCTATCACCAAGTAGATCAAGAATACTTTATTTGTTTATGTCCACACTTGATCACTCAGGTAGGATAAAAAAAAAAAAACTACAAGTAGCTGACATCTACTTCTAAGTGGATGAGGGATGCAAGGCTGGAAAACAAATGTTACTTGCTAGTATTTCAATAAGAACAACTATTAGTGGCATGGTGGAATCTTCCTTTTGAACAAATGGCCTGGCATAGCCAGGTCGGTTAAGGTGTTTGACTCATCATCTGAGGGTCACAGATTCGAATCTCAGTCGCACCAAACATGCTTGCCCTTTCAGCTATGAGGGCATTATAATGTGACAATCAATCCCACTATTCGTTGGTAAAAGAGTAGCCCAAGAGTTGGCAGTGGGTGATGATGACTAACTACCTTCCATCTAGTCTTATGCTGCTAAATTAGGGGCAGCTGGTGCAGATAGCCCTTGTGTAGCTTTGCACGAAATTCAAAAACAAACAAACAATCTTTTGAACAAGAGACTAATGTGAGTGAAAATTTAGTAAGCAAATGTTGCACGGAATATCTATGAAGCTCAGTTAAAAAGTTGTAGTACAAAAGATACACACATTCCAACAAAGTATAATGGTTTAAGGTATCAAACAAACATAACAACCACATGGTAACAGAAAACACATCCATGAGAACAGCATAGGAAGACTGGATGGTAAAACTTTTATCCTGACTAAAAGAATCATTAAAAATTTATTTAGAAAGTTTCAAAGTGAGATAAATTGACAGCTTGTACAGCAGGAAATTGATAATAAATGAAAAAGGACTAATTGTTCAACTTGCATACACAAGAAAAATTAAATTAGGTCAAGATTTAAAAAAAACTATGCCCAATTAAAAATTAGACCAACAGAAGCATGTTCAGAATTAGGTTTAGATGGCAAATCCTAGTCTTCAGACAATAATGGTGAAGAGGCCTTAACAAAAATAATTATTTTTTTATAATCATAATAAAAAGGTGGATGTTTCACAATAAAGTCCCCCAAGTGAAGGAAACCCACCAGAGACACCAAATCACAAAATCAAAAGTATACATAACAGCCTAAATTTGATCGTCAAAAAAGAGCTAGTACTGAAAATATATGATACCAGAGTCAGACTATGTAAGTAAGACCTCCAAAGAAGTAGCAAACTTTCTAATACTAGTAGAAATATTAGGAGCAGTATTTGAGATTTACTCTAGAAGTCATAGTGGGCAAAGGTAACGGACTGAAGATGAACAAGAAAATCTGGCTTACCAAGGAAAGCATGGCTCATGTACATTCTCCTGATGCATGTAGAATATGTCATATGGAAGATGGCGAAGTGGAGATTTGTGGGTGTGTTCATGAATGCTTTGTATTACATCAAAAACATTAGGAATTTTAAGTAAGATGACTGTTAAAAGCAATTCAACAAAAAAATGCTTTTAATATTTCAGAGGTAAGTCTACCTGCTTTTAATTCAGTTTTCCAGTAATAATAACATGGTGAATGATTAGCAACAACAAGTACACAATCTTTTTCAAAAGCACACCCTAAACTTCTTATAAACAGAAAGTATGGATTAGATATTAAAAATTTAAAAAGTTCAAAATTAAGGATAATGCTTACTCAGTATCGTTCAACAAGATTTTTAAATTATCATGTTCTCGCTTCATTCTCTCTAGTTTTTCTTCCAGCTGTACACATTCCAGTTCTGCATCCTTTAAAACATAAAAAATGTGTAAACCTGTGTTTAATATGTTAAAGTGAATACAAAGGCTACACATATGATGTTCAAATAATCTTCATAGCATTTAAAGGTTCACTGATTTATATTATTTATAGTTCCACAACTTTAAAGAAAATTATGGACTACACATTGTGAATTTTGAATACAAATTCTGGCCATTTATATTAAATCACAACTTGCCACTGATGAATTAAACTGTCAGAGCTTTAAAGCATAATCTAAAAACGTTTACAGTTATCTGAGGTAAAATGGAATTTACAGAATTATGTACAATCTCTTCACTTCAAAAACTGAAAAGTCCTCATGTAGAGCTGAAGCCATTATGATGAACAGGGTACAATATTTTCAATGGAAGTTCCTGGGTTAGAAGTAAACCAGAGATTCATATTCCAAATAATGGCACAACTGATCTTGAGCAGAGGACACTTATTTGCTTTCAAAAAGGTGGAATAGAGGGTGTCAAATGTCCTTGTGCACTTGACTCTAAGCTGCTTTATATGTGGAATAAATTCAACTCATTGTCACAAAGAAGTCCTAAAAACTTTATTCCTCCATAGGTCATCATGCATGATAAACATATAAAAGTAAACTGTACAAGCAGCACCCTCCTTGAGAGTCACCCTCACTACATACAGGAATCCACATTGAGGGGCATGGAAAATGACTTGCCAGTTTAGTTTAAAGAATATTCGTTTGGACTATCAACCAATTCTATTTCATAAACATTACTATGGCCATTTACAATCAGGGTTTATGAACTATAATGGAAGTGTTATCTCTAGTAGATATATCTGATGCATGTTAAAACTCATGCATTTTGATACTTTGAATTATTACAATGAATGTTTATTAAGGCAAAGTCCACAGCAATGCTGTTGCTTATTCTATATAAGCTTACATAACATAATATATGCAGTCAAAATAGGTTAACTTGCATAGGCTTACAAAACAGATGAATAAAGTTATAAAAAGTTGCTGTTATACTTGCTACAAAATTTTAAAAATATAAATTTTAATTTAAATAATTTTCCTAATTAATGATAGTGAAAATAAAGCATAAAGAGCTACTGCACTAAAACAAGCTCTAAGAAACAGTTTAACTTAAATTATGCTCAAGTTTATACTCTTAATATTTTGTTTAGGATTACACTATATGGGACATTAGTATATTTTCCACTAGTCAAAAAAAAGAAAATTTAGTTATTAATTTAAAAGGAAATTGATAAAAATTTTATTCAAGTATGTACAAACATAATTATAACTTCCCTAAACAAATCTGTGCTACAGTATGTTTTTAAGTGATGTGTAAACAGTTGCAATCTATATTATTTGAAAATGTAATCAAAAGGGATTAAAAAATAAAATCTGAAAACAAAAATTAGACTCAACTAATATAAGCATTAATACAGATATTAACCAGGCAAAACAAATTATAGATGACAAAATAGTTCAATTAGTGCTATTAATTTGATAAAAAAATCTCATAATAGACTAATAAATTTAGCATTCAGGGAATAAAATAGCAAACAAAACTTTTGACTTGTTTTGAGATCCAACCAATAAGGGATGGGGTCTGCCAAGATACATCTATATCGGTCTACATGTTCTCTTGTGTATTCTAGGCTATTCTGAGCAGCAATTCAATATTCAGTATAATTATCAGTAAACACTTTTGTCACTTTAAGTTGCATTCAAACAGTGAAAACAACAGACAAGTTAACATAAACTAAACTTCGTATTTTATGAAATATTTAGACAAACACTACATATAAAGCCCTATGATTACAATGATTAGATCTTTTAAATAAATATTGGTCATTACATGAAGTACTGGGGCAATACATACACAAAATCAGTTTCCATTATAGGAAATAGTGAACAAATCATTTACAAACTAAGTATCTTAGACAGCAGACATGATGAATATTTTAGTGATTTTCATTTAAAAAAAGTCAAAATTACAGAGATGATTTCTTGTGAGCTTCAAATTATCCTGGCCCAACAATTTGTTCTCTCATGTATAACATAACTTAAAAGAATGAAAATAATTTCAGAACTTATGACATTTAATATGTTTGTAATACGTTTTCATCTGTAACAAAACAAGTACAGATATTTTTGTACACCATCTCCATCCACCCTCATTTGATAATATCTCTGACCAATTTAACTTTCAGCTGAGTGATTTTACACATAAAAATAACGTGCAATAAAAGAAAAATATGTATTTTATGTAATTCTAAACATTTTAGTAAAAACAACATGCCATTAAGACCAATGGTAAAAGAGTAAAAGCCAATTTATATCCTAATCTGTTATTGCACTTTAAGAAGCTTGTGCATTTTTGAAGTATTTGGATACCTTAGGCTTCAAAAGTAATTTTGCAGCTGGTTGGTAAATTCTCATGTCTGATCATTGAAATCAAGCAAAATTTTTAATTTGAGCTAATAATGGTTTTACAACATGTTATACCTCATAAGTACTTAATGTAAGGTTGTAGCAATCAGATTTAAATACCCATCATGGTTAGTAGCACATATAATCATTTAATACTAACTGCTAATTAGATTTTATAAGATTATTTAATGGGATACTAACCACGACAATCACTCTAAACCTTGTGTTAAAATATCACTAGTAAACGTTGCTCTATTTTATTTTATCTGTTTTCAAGAAAAGGGGAAAATATCTATTTTAAAGGCAACAGATTTATTGCTTTTAACTGACTTACTTACAGCCATATTCATGTACATAAATACAATATAAAATAGAACACTTCTCACAAGATGAACGCATTTGTTTTGATAACAGAGTACTAGTTCCCACTAAAAGCAGCAATGCTTCATCACTGGCTGTATTTTGACATAAAAAATACCAGAATAACTTTGTAAATCTGAGTCACATAGACTTAAAAACCATGCATATTTACACTTACACAAATTAAACTGTTGTTATATAACAACACCATGCATGAAACAAAACTAAACATGAATCACTGATAATGTTATTCATATAAATAGTTTGTAAAATAATCTACATTTACAAACTATTCCTTAAATTCTTTTCTTTAAGTTAAATTGTTAAAATACTCCAGTATGTTCTTTATACTATTCACAAACATAACTTCTTCTCTGACCTTTAAATAACCAGCTAGTTCATCTTCTTGAAGTAATACTTTTTGTTCCAAGCTTTCAGTCTGATCTTTTTTTTCATGTAGAATGGAATTTAGTCTGACAATATCATTCTGTAGATTGTGAAGTTTCTTCTGAGAACTCTGTAATTCATTCTGTTGTTGAACAATTTCATCTATAGCAAAGAGAGCATATGGAAGTTTACTGTGTACATATTAACCTACTTTTCTGTGACTTACACATGAGTTATCAATATTTCATTACATATGTTACAGAATAAGTCTCCTGTAACACAATAAATGTTATGTTATATTATTTTCATTGGTACCTGATACACTTTTCTGATATCCCTGTAACACAGTTTAAACATAGAAAGTATCCATATCAAAAACTGACTTTTGTCCAATTTCCTTAACATTTTTCCCTATTAAAACTGTAAAATGATTGTGGTAAGATATGTGTATTGTTTATAAAAAAAACGACTAAAACGTCTACTCTAATCTTTAAATTACATGCTAGTTATACATCAAGAACTACCTTTTCTTTAGTAACAATGCTACAAGAACTATTTTTATAATTTTAAAAACAGTTAACCAACCTACTTTCAGTATTTATTTTCCTTTGATTCAAAACGATCAACTGTTTATGATATTTGTCAATCTGTTTCATCTGATCTACAACTTCTTTTTTAATGGTTACAAGTTCTTTCTGTTGCTGTAGCCACTGTTGTTCCAGTTTATGACATTCGTGTTCTTTTGACTGAATCTCATGAAGAAGATTTTTAGCTTTTATTTCAATAGGTCCCAGTTCTTCTCCCTAATGAAATGATAAACTTAAATAATCAATGTTTAAATGTATTTAAAACAACAACCTCTTTTGACTACTCTTCAAGATATCAGTTAAAAAAAAAATTAAATAAAAAAAACAAACTTTCCCTAACAATCTAGATATAAGACTACAGAATAAACAAGTATTCAAATACTAAGGCTAGTGTTTTCTCATACAGTCCATATGATTTACTTAGGTGCCACTCTTTATCAATCATGTATTTAAATAATATCTATCAGTTTTTCTTGAGTGTAATATTTTCATTTTACTTTATAATTCTATTCATGTTACACAAACAGAGGAAGCTGAGTTAAACAATATAGCATTTGTGAAGATTATTTTATGTTTGTAAATGTTGCAAGTTGATAAAATTTTGTTTGTTTGTAAGTAAACACAAAGCTACAAAATGAGCTACCTTGTGCTTTTCTCACCAAAGATACTGAAACCTGGTTTCTAGCACTGCAATTCTGCAGATGTACTACTGTGCCACTGGGCTGCACCAGTTGATAAGAACCGAGTAGTAATCATAAAGTTGATGCTACTAGCATCACAAATAAAATGTGAAAATTATGAAAATTACTTTCCTCCAGGTTATTCACATTCTTAAATGTGAATTTCATTAATTTTATAAAATATTCTTTTACGTTACTTCTTAGAACTTTTACAAAAACATATACTAACTCAGTTTAATAATTACAATATCAACCAACAATTTCACGTTGGTCAAGAAATATTTGAGTTGCCAGTAGCATACTATATGCACAATGAAGGGATCTATTACTCATAATCTTCCATGAAAATTACCCCACAGCAGTTGAAACAAAATTGTTATGCAATAAACCTTGTGATATAGAACTTATCATACTAATATTTCTGAAACATTTAAAAAAAATATTGTTTTATTTTGTAGAATGTTTTAATATTTTAGTTAAAGCATAAAACAAGATTAAAAGAACATTTATATGGTATTAGGTTTTACCAACCTTAATGTGGCATATATACAGTAAGATTTTAAAGAAACCTGCATTTGAATTTGAAAGTCTGTGTTATATTTATTTGTAAGATTTTTCTTCATATTAAAAACATACTGTAGTCCATTTCTTTAAGCATTATTTTATACACTATTCTAAAACTCAAGGTTACTGATGACTGTATCATTACTGACGTCTTTTCAATACTAAAATTATATTTATCTTTCTGATTAAAATGGAATCAATGTGAAGAATGGAAACCTTGTAGATCCTTAATATACAAATTTTAAATGGAAATAGAAGCAATGTGGAAAGAAACAAGTGCTTGTTTGTTTATTGTTTTGGCTTCATAGTTTACAAATTATAGAAGCAACATAAATACAGGATGAACAAAAAATGAAGATTAATAGACTAGAGATATTTATTTTGTTCATTATCATTCCCAAGGAAAAATGGTACATATCCAAAAAATATTACAGGTTGCAAAAAAATACTGCTTCATATACTATGAGGTATCAAACTGTATGCCATTCAATATGTAACTGAAGATTTTCATGAATTACTTTTAATAATTTTGATTTGTGTAAAGTTTTACTGCAACTGTACCATAGATTAACTTATTGTTTCTCTGAGGTTTCTAATGAGTAAGACTATGCTTCACTGGCTCAATCTTAGTGCTTCATCAAATTTAGTGATAATAATATCAAAGTTGTGCTTCTCAGTGAACTATATTTTCACTTTCTTTCAGTAAAAACTTCTTTGATACATTTCAATAGTTTGGTAAAGGCTTGAAAAGCAAAAACTGTTAATTTTAAACGTTGAAATTTATTCACTTTTACATTTTAGAGTGAAAATTAATTTCAAATAGGTATGTACTTCTGGGAAAAGTGATAAATGTATTTTGTTGAATTGCTCCCATACTATAAACAAGCATGCAAGTTAAAACCCTAAATGCCCTTTATATGTCACACAGCATGCTTCATCTTACAAAGAATTCTTCACTCTCTCACTTTCTATGTGACACATAACTCATGCTTCTGATGAACCTACACAAGTTCTACTTTACTGTATAATTCAGACTTCCTTGTTAACAGTGTTATTGTTAATTTTGCCCACTATGAATTATAATGTCAACATTTACCAATGCTACATATGTTTCTACCAAAATCAGAAATTATACCTTTTGAGAGACCTTATTCACTTAGTTTGCCTCTAGCATGCATGGAAATCCTATAGTAACATTTGTTAACCTTTGATCAACATATATATGGTATGCAAAAAATGTTTTTGAAAAGAGGGCAACACTGAATTAGAATAGCTACATATGTGAGCAAAAGTAAAGTACCTTGTCAGAAGAGCTCATTTGGCATGCTGGCACTCATATCCATTCTAATAGTACATACACACAATAAGATGATATCCTATTCACAAACTTCCATTAAAATTATCATACAGCTGTTCAAACAAAATTTTAGATGGAATAAATTATGAGGTATATATTAGGCTTAACTTTGTATCTAAATATCCTGCTTTAACCCTGACACATGGATATGGTAAATTAAATTATCTCAATCAGAACTCTAGTTGAATCAAATATTCTATTCTTTTTAGTGGAGATTTACATGACTGCTCATACCTCTTGACGAGAAAGAAAGAATCTTTGACTTTAGGAATGTTAATGAGATCCCTCTAAACAATAGCCCCTCTAGAGTACTTCAAAGTACTATGGGATGGGAATACCACAACAGGTATGTACCCAATTTAATACATACTTGAATTGTGCCATTTTGTTGTAAAATGGCTCGAGGTTCTTCACTAGCTCTGCCAGGGCCCTTTCAGCCCTCACCAGTGTTTGAGTTGATCTTAATTTTGTTGTAAATTGGCTTGAGGTTCTTCACTAGCTCTGCCAGGGCCCCCTCAACCCTCACCACTGTTTGAGGTGATCTTAATTTTGTTGTAAAACATCTTGAGGTTCTTCACTAGCTCTGGCAGGGCCCCCTCAACCCTCACCAGTGTTTGAGTTGATCTTAATGTTGTTGTAAAATGGCTCGAGGTTCTTCACTAGCTCTGCCAGGGCCCCCTTAACCCTCATCACTGTTTGAGTTGATCTTAATGTTGTTGATCTTCCTTGTTAGTACCACTACATTCAAGTCACGTGCAACACTTTGTCATGAAATAATTTTTTTTTACCAAATTTAAAAGAGAGAAAAATGTAATATAATAAACAAACAAAAGGCAGTTGTTGAGAAGTGATAACACTTTTTATCTTCACTCTGCTGTTTTTTTAACTTTAGTATTTGTGACTTGCCTTAGGTCAAACAATAGGTATATAGATAAAACTGTTAATTTTAGGCAGTTTGAAATCTATTTAATTTGTTCCATTATGAGAAATGGTATAATGATTTTTAACAATAAATCACTATTACATTTGACACCAGAACTTCTGAAATGTCACTCACTCCTGCCAGGTTGATAAGTTCTTCAAGTTTCTTTCTTAGCTTATTAACAGTATTTTGTCTCTTCTCTATAATAATATCTCTCTTCTTAGTTTCATTTTCACTTGATGTAATGGAAGAACTTTTTTCATTGGCTTGTAGACTCAGGTTTTCTAGATGGTCTTGTAAAGACTGTATCCTGGTTTTTGCACCAGTAATTTCCAACACCATCTTTGAGATTTGGTTTTCTATCTTATTTATTGACATTTCCTGTGAATATAAGACACAAATGTTTAGACATGTACTTAAGTAGAGTTAAAAGGTAAAATTTACATAAAGATTTAAAAAATCAAGAACTTTCAAACATACACATATTATAGTTATCATCTTAATATGTAGATGTATATATGTTTTCTTATAGCAAAGCCACATTGGGTTATCTTCTGAGTCTGCCAAGGGGAACTGAACCTCTGATTTTAGCATTGCAAATCTCTATACTTACCGCTGTACCAGCAGGGGATGTCTTAATATGTGATCAATTATAAACATAAAACTGATATCATATTCTATATACTTTAAGCCTTACATAAGATGGAATTACTTCAGGTACAAATTAGTATAATAGAAAGAATATAAATATATATGAATTAATAGTGCATGTGATTAAAAAAAACAATAAAAGTGATTTGATGTACACTACAGTTGTCTATTATTTATATTTCACAGTTTCTATCAAATAATAATCTGATAAGTAACAACAAGAGTTAACTGTAAAAATATTTAGTCTTTAAATGCCTATAAAACCACATCACTATAGAAAAATTTAAGTTTTATTTTTTTAAGTTTAAGAGTCTATGCACACAGTTAATAGATTTCCTACTTAAACAACTGTTTTCTGAATTATAATTACATCAATAAATTAATATTTGCTGCAAAAGTAATTCCTAAAAATATATATACTGTGAAAAAAGTAAAGAATTATTTTAGTACATGCCTGAAGGTTTTGTGAAAACAAAATGTCTAGTGCTAATTATTTCTTATGAAAAAATAAAGTTCAGAAACACACTATAAAGGTAGTAATTTTGAGCAAAATGAAATGATTCAGCTTATAGAACTTTAACAAAAACAAAAACAGCCAAACAGAGGTTTTAAAACAGTACAAGTTTATGTACATCTGGTCGTCTTTCTAGTTGTCACTGATAGAGTACAAGAAGCTCTGAGACATATGCCATAAAATAAATCTCCATTATATCTTACTTGAAGTTTTGGAAAGTATATAATGTATCAGATACTGAAATATATTATGAGTTTCTAAAATCAGCTATGTGCCCCACCATCTAACTAGTGATGTGCATAAATGAATTAACATTATCCCTTATCACTATCAAGAGAAAAAACTTGGAGAAATGTATGAGGTTTGTACTACATTACAAGTCTCTTTTTAACTGTATAAGTGTATTTATAGTGCAAAATGAAATCAGATAACAATTAAAAATGTTTTCCCAATCTTATTCATTTACTATAGCTGTATAGTAGTATTATAACTATACTATAATGTTATAAGAGTAATGAAACAATAATAATAGCTTATACATTGTTACATGCACAATACAGCAGGTTTGAGAAACAGAACATTATAAGCAGTTTTATAATATAACAAATATTCTAATATCAAACAGTTGTGTGTATTAGCCCTGACAAAGCCACAAAGGGCAAACATTGGTTAAAATAAAATATCTGGAGTATAAAGGTTGTTTTTTCTAAACTTTTTATGAAGTACTATTCAAAATTAGAATATCATACTAAACACTGATTTTTGTTTATAACAGATGAAGTACATTGGGTTATAAAGTAAAAACAAAAACAGCCAAACAGAGGTTTCAAAATAGTACAAGTATGAAGTGATTTAGCTTATAAGAACTTTAACAAAAAAAAACAGTAAAAGTTTATAAGTTTATGAGTTTTTTTGTTGTTGTTTTTTTTTATAACAGATGAAGTAAAAGTTTCCTTGGAAAAAGTAATGGCTCTACACCATAATTGAAAATTTTGATATTTTAAAGTAGTCCACTACTCTTGTTGTTGTAATATTAAACTTGGATTTATGTTTTATTTGATAAACTATAATATATTATTTAATAAACATGCAGACAAATATATAGGTATAAGCGTCCATAGAAGAATTTTAGGTTAAATGCTTTTAGCAACACTTACTGAAAAATTGTAGCAAGATCTAAATACAGGAACTTTTATATCTCATATATATAACCTTATTAATATATCAAAACTATCAATACTGGTGTTGATTTAAAAAATCTTCATGACACTAAAGCATACAAACATGATAACATTACAAAAGGGACTCAAATGAAATATGAAGCAAAATAAGTTACAAACATGGACATTTGTAAATAATATTCTATTACTGTTTAACTTCAAATACCTCATTTCATAAAACACAGTTTAGTTAGAAAAAAAAAGTTACATGTCAGAGAATACCCTTATGGAAACTATCTCTTACACATATTTTTTCCATAAAAATGAAACAATTGATAATCGTGAAAAGTTGATGATACTTACAACCTGCTTCATAAACTTAATCTTGGAATAAAAGCAAACATTAAACGAGTAAGCCATTATGAATATGTTTAATTGCATAGCAATACTATAATAAGTTTATCAGATACTATAACAAAGTATTTATCTTTTCTAAACTTACTTCATTCAGAACATTCAAAAAACAATGTAACCTCTGGCATAATGTTTTTAGAATGCCACAACATCTATGGCACAAAACTTACATTTGATTATATTTAAAACTACAACATTATAATATCAACAGTACATGATTTAAATGGTGCATCACTTTTCACTATATCATGAAAATGTTACCTTTGCTAAGTACTTGGTACTATTTACTGTCTACACTTATTATATATGTATATACTTTATTTAATTTGTACATAAGTGAAGCTTCTAACCTCCTGCTTAGTTTTTTGATGAATTTTTCCTGCCATTTCTTGGTTATATTTGGCTGTTTTATTCAAGGTTAGGTTTTTATGAAGCTCTTGAAAAATAGCATCTTCCTTCTTTATTTTTTCTTGATAAGATGCTCTTACTCGATTCTGAATATTTTCAATCTGTTTTTCTAAGGAATGTTGTTCCTGATGATAGAAAACTTACATAATTAGTGAAACTGATGACCCCAACAAACTTTATTCTGCATAATTAGTGAAACTGATGACCCCAACAAACTTTATTCTACATAATTAGTGAAACTGATGACCCCAACAAACTTTATTCGTTTAGGATATTTACTTTTGAATACAAATTCTCCTTTATAAACTTTTATTTAACCAACTCATTCAAACATTACTAAATTAATTTACCATAAAAATTTTTTTTTATGCAGCAAAGGATTTTCATATAAGTATTATGTCAAATTAAATTTCACCTATGGTACTGATCATGCATGTTTAGCAATCCAGGTCATGTAAGGTCAATTTATTTATATCTCTTGATATAATTATATCAAAATCCTTCCTTTCACCAAAAAATGTTGCATTGTAATAAAATTGAAAACCTATGATTACTGTAAGTAAAAAATCCTAATGTAATTCAAGAATTTAACAGAATTTCAAAACACTTTAATGAAGGCTCAGTTTAATAAGAAGACAAGTATAACACTGAAAAAAGTCTAAATAATCAAATTTAAAATGCAAAATGTTTAATAGGCTGATAAAGTAAAAGAGCTCTTTCTAATATATGATATCAATCATGAAGTTACAAGTGGTTGAAGATGAACAGTACAATATGTTTTATTTGTTAATCTATTAATATGTTCAAATGAAAATTATATAAGTCAGATTTTCATACCTCCTAATACAAGTCACTGAACAAGAAAACTTTAGCTTGTTTGTAGGTTGAACCTGCCATATTTTATAAACAATCTGTAGTTTCATAGGTTGACAAAAGCATGCTTTGTTATTTTTCATCTTGACTTAAACCTTGTAAACAGTTTTACCTTTGACAGCTGATCCAAGGTTGCTTCAGTCTCTTGTATTGTATGTTCATAGAGCATATAGTCACGCTCTAGGACAGCAAGACGAGCCATGCTTCCTTCTGTAGCACTTTTCAGTAATGTCTTTTCTGATTCTTGCTTTTGCAAAATTAAATTCAAATATTCATTTCTTTCCAGCTCTTTCCTGATATCTTTTTTATAAGCAGTAAACTTTGCTTTCAAGGATCGTAGTTGATCTTGATGGTTTCTAAAAGAATAAGATATTTCAAATATAACACTTTTGATGACTAAAAAAATCAGAACATTAAGCTCTTGAAAACATAATGTTATGATAAAAGCACAAACTTACCAAAATGACTGAGCTACTTAAAAGCCTTTGCAACACTTCCTATTCTGTAAAATAGTTAATAATTATAGGAAAATGCATTAAATAGCATGAAAGTATCTCAAGATTTTTCTGTCATATCTCAAACTAATACTATTTTCCTTGTCCTTGAAATTATTCCTTTAAATATGATGTATACAAATTTAAAATGCACATATGCATATCAGTAATAAAGTATATCACTGTTGTTCTTCTATAAAACATTTAAAGTGTCTATTAATAATTTACTGAGTTACTCTCACATAAGGTTTATCCAAATATTTCTACCATAGCTTATGACTAACATAAATCTTGCTTTATTCCAGTAA